>NC_034185.2:16312785-17007785 GCF_002021735.2 Oncorhynchus kisutch
TCAGTGAGCCAGTCTGTCAGTGAGCCAGTCTGTCAGTGAGCCAGTCTGTCAGTGAGCCAGTCTGTCAGTGAGCCAGTGAGCCAGTGAGCCAGTGAGCCAGTGAGCCAGTGAGCCAGTGAGCCAGTCAGCCAGTCAGCCAGTCAGCCAGTCAGCCAGTCAGCCAGTCAGCCAGTTTGTCTATCTGTCAGTGAGCCAGTCAGTCAGTCAGTGAGCCAGTCAGTCAGTCAGTGAGTGAGCCAGACAGTCAGTCAGTGAGCCAGACAGTCAGTCAGTCAGTCAGCCAGCCACACACCTGCTCCTGCTGTCTCATTGAGCAGAGCAGGTGATTTGGCGGGGGCTCTGTGTTGATCTGTATGCACTAGCTTAAAGCTTGGTATGTCCTTGGCACATCTTTCTCCATCTTTCTTCCACCCTCTATCGATCTCACTCTCTCATCCTCATCTACACCTAGCCTACCCTCTTTCTTAGTTTCTCCCTCCCGCTCTTCCATTCTCCCTCCCTTCCTCTGCTCTGAACTCAGTAATGAGGCACAGTGGATATAATGGCCCTGCTACTCCCAGACAGCCTCCCAAAATGGCACCCTATTCCCTATTTAGAGTACTACTTTGACCTGGACCCATAGGGGATGGAAATAGGGAGGTGTTTGGAACACAGCCTCAGACAGCCTGCACAGCCAGTACATGTGCACAACACACACACATCCCCATAGGGAGGAAATAAGTGTGTGCGTGTGTTAGGGGAGACATGTTTCAAGTCTCTGGGAGTACAACACACTCTCAGTCTGTTCACACACTCTGTGGCGATGACGCATGCAGTCGAACTCCCTGCAGACCACTAAGGTCAGGATGGAGACTCGGGTGGAGGGGGAGGACAATTGAGAGAGGGGAGGGGGGGGGGGCATTCAGAGCCCTCTGCTCGTTCAGCACCACTGAGAACCTGTGACTGTGCTTGTGAGAGTCACACCTGAGGACATGTGAGTCAGTGTGTGACTCGGACACTACTCAGTGAATCACATCAGCCAGACAGCTACCACCACCACCACCCCTCTTCAGTGACAGAACATCTCTGGTCCAGATCAGCCAGACAGCTACCACCACCACCACCCCTCTTCAGTGACAGAACATCTCTGGTCCAGATCAGCCAGACAGCTACCACCACCACCACCCCTCTTCAGTGACAGAACATCTCTGGTCCAGATCAGCCAGACAGCTACCACCACCACCACCCCTCTTCAGTGACAGAACATCTCTGGTCCAGATCAGCCAGACAGCTACCACCACCACCACCCCTCTTCAGTGACAGAACATCTCTGGTCCAGATCAGCCAGACAGCTACCACCACCACCAGCCCTCTTCAGTGACAGAACATCTCTGGTCCAGATCAGCCAGACAGCTACCACCACCAGCCCTCTTCAGTGACAGAACATCTCTGGTCCAGATCAGCCAGACAGCTACCACCACCACCACCCCTCTTCAGTGACAGAACATCTCTGGTCCAGATCAGCCAGACAGCTACCACCACCACCAGCCCTCTTCAGTGACAGAACATCTCTGGTCCAGATCAGCCAGACAGCTACCACCACCACCAGCCCTCTTCAGTGACAGAACATCTCTGGTCCAGATCAGCCAGACAGCTACCACCACCACCAGCCCCCTCCTCCTCCTCCTATAGATTTACCCACTGAGGTCTGCTCCAAGATGATCAAAGTCAAGCGAAACATGTTGGAGTCATATGTGCTTTAGTTTACAGATCAATCTCCTTTCTCAGAGGGGAACTAAGGGAAGGGAAATAGGATTGTCTGTGTCCCAAATGGCACCCTATACCTTATATAGTGTACTGCTTTTGACCAGCACCCAAAGTAGTGCACTATGTAGGGAATAGGATGCCAATGTGGGATTCAGACAATCTCTTACCCACACAACTGGAGACAAAGAAAGACAGAAAATAACAGTGGTCTGCTACCCTTTGCCACCCTGTTCAACCCTATTTTTCCCCACTGTAGTATCAATTGAACATCAAAGTAATATATATAATTAGTTTCCTCTGGGCAGATGGGGCGTGGGCCTCGAGGAGATCAAAGGGGACATAATAATTAGAAGACATTATTAAAGTGATCATGAAGCCAGAGAAAAACTAAAAATGGCCACCAACAGGTGGTAAGCAACAGGACGGAATGATAGCCATGATGGCCAATCATCATTATCACCAGGTCAGCTTTCAATCCCTCATCAGGGATGGATTCCAAATGGCATCCAATTCCCTATATAGTACACCATTTTTGACCAGAGCCCTATGTTCAAAAGTAGTGCAGTAGTGCACTATAAAGGGACTAGGGTGCCATTTGGGATGCAAACCAGGACGATTACGCCGGCGCCTTACAAGTCACTTCGACAGACAGACAGAGACAGACAGACAGACACAGACAAAAACAGATCTTATCCCTTCATTAGCGACAGGAGTCGCTAGCCAAGACGGCTCAGTTAAGTATTCCAGGACATGCTGCTGTATGTATCTAGTAGTCTGCCTGTGGTCAGCACACCACGGTTAGCTACGACAGAGATAAGGATAAACTCCTGAAGCACACACACACGTACAAAACGCACGCACATACCCATGTATGCACGGCTCTCAAATTTAAGAACTTATGATTAATCCCACTTTTACTGCTCCAGTTACTTTATGAAATTCTGAATACAAATGTGTTCCAATGATCTTAGCGTGTAACAGATATACATTTGAAAAATAAGAGCGGGGGGCTGCGGTGGTCTGCTGGTACATGCAGGTCGACTCCCAGAGAGTGATTTGTGAGAAGTAAAGAAGTGGCTGATGGGAAACCCAGTGTGCGATGTTGGGATGACATTGTGAGTCACTGTGTTCCTGCGTCTGCTTGGTGTTTTGAACATTATTCATCCGGCAGCAGCCACGGCCACTCTGTAGCCAGTCCAGCATGACATCTGTAGCCAGTCCAGCATGACATCTGTAGCCAGTCCAGCATGACATCTGTAGCCAGTCCAGCATGACATCTGTAGCCAGTCCAGCATGACATCTGTAGCCAGTCCAGCATGACATCTGTAGCCAGTCCAGCATGACATCTGTAGCCAGTCCAGCATGACATCTGTAGCCAGTCCAGCATGACATCTGTGGCCAGTCCTGCATGACATCTGTGGCCAGTCCTGCATGACATCTGTGGCCAGTCCAGCATGACATCTGTGGCCAGTCCAGCATGACATCTGTGGCCAGTCCAGCATGACATCTGTGGCCAGTCCAGCATGACATCTGTAGCCAGTCCAGCATGACATCTGTAGCCAGTCTGCATGACATCTGTAGCCAGTCTGCATGACATCTGTAGCCAGTCTGCATGGCATCTGCATGACATCTGTAGCCAGTCTGCTTGACATCTGTAGCCAGTCTGCATGACATCTGTAGCCAGTCTGCATGACATCTGTAGCCAGTCTGCATGACATCTGTAGCCAGTCCAGCATGACATCTGTAGCCAGTCCAGCATGACATCTGTAGCCAGTCCAGCATGACATCTGTAGCCAGTCCAGCATGACATCTGTAGCCAGTCCAGCATGACATCTGTAGCCAGTCTGCATGACATCTGTAGCCAGTCTGCATGACATCTGTAGCCAGTCTGCATGACATCTGTAGCCAGTCTGCATGACATCTGCATGACATCTGTAGCCAGTCTGCATGACATCTGTAGCCAGTCTGCATGACATCTGTAGCCAGTCTGCATGACATCTGTAGCCAGTCTGCATGACATCTGTAGCCAGTCTGCATGACATCTGCATGACATCTGTAGCCAGTCTGCATGACATCTGTAGCCAGTCCAGCATGACATCTGTAGCCAGTCCAGCATGACATCTGTAGCCAGTCCAGCATGACATCTGTAGCCAGTCCAGCATGACATCTGTTGCCAGTCCAGCATGACATCTGTAGCCAGTCCAGCATGACATCTGTAGCCAGTCCAGCATGACATCTGTAGCCAGTCTGCATGACATCTGTAGCCAGTCTGCATGACATCTGTAGCCAGTCTGCATGACATCTGTAGCCAGTCTGCATGACATCTGCATAACATCTGTAGCCAGTCTGCATGACATCTGTAGCCAGTCTGCATGACATCTGTAGCCAGTCTGCATGACATCTGTAGCCAGTCTGCATGACATCTGTAGCCAGTCTGCATGGCATCTGTAGCCAGTCTGCATGACATCTGCATGACATCTGTAGCCAGTCTGCATGACATCTGTAGCCAGTCCAGCATGACATCTGTAGCCAGTCCAGCATGACATCTGTAGCCAGTCCAGCATGACATCTGTAGCCAGTCCAGCATGACATCTGTAGCCAGTCCAGCATGACATCTGTAGCCAGTCCAGCATGACATCTGTAGCCAGTCCAGCATGACATCTGTAGCCAGTCCAGCATGACATCTGTAGCCAGTCTGCATGACATCTGTAGCCAGTCTGCATGACATCTGTAGCCAGTCTGCATGGCATCTGCATGACATCTGTAGCCAGTCTGCTTGACATCTGTAGCCAGTCTGCATGACATCTGTAGCCAGTCTGCATGACATCTGTAGCCAGTCTGCATGACATCTGTAGCCAGTCCAGCATGACATCTGTAGCCAGTCCAGCATGACATCTGTAGCCAGTCCAGCATGACATCTGTAGCCAGTCCAGCATGACATCTGTAGCCAGTCCAGCATGACATCTGTAGCCAGTCCAGCATGACATCTGTAGCCAGTCTGCATGGCATCTGTAGCCAGTCTGCATGACATCTGTATGACATCTGTAGCCAGTCTGCATGACATCTGTAGCCAGTCTGCATGACATCTGTAGCCAGTCCAGCATGACATCTGTAGCCAGTCCAGCATGACATCTGTAGCCAGTCTGCATGACATCTGTAGCCAGTCCAGCATGACATCTGTAGCCAGTCCAGCATGACATCTGTTGCCAGTCCAGCATGACATCTGTAGCCAGTCCAGCATGACATCTGTAGCCAGTCCAGCATGACATCTGTAGCCAGTCCAGCATGACATCTGTAGCCAGTCTGCATGACATCTGTAGCCAGTCTGCTTGACATCTGTAGCCAGTCTGCATGACATCTGTAGCCAGTCCTGCATGACATCTGTAGCCAGTCCAGCATGACATCTGTAGCCAGTCCAGCATGACATCTGTAGCCAGTCCAGCATGACATCTGTAGCCAGTCCAGCATGACATCTGTAGCCAGTCTGCATGACATCTGTAGCCAGTCTGCATGACATCTGCATGACATCTGTAGCCAGTCTGCATGACATCTGTAGCCAGTCTGCATGACATCTGTAGCCAGTCTGCATGGCATCTGTAGCCAGTCTGCATGGCATCTGTAGCCAGTCTGCATGGCATCTGTAGCCAGTCTGCATGGCATCTGTAGCCAGTCTGCATGGCATCTGTAGCCAGTCTGCATGACATCTGCATGACATCTGTAGCCAGTCTGCATGACATCTGTAGCCAGTCTGCATGACATCTGTAGCCAGTCCAGCATGACATCTGTAGCCAGTCCAGCATGACATCTGTAGCCAGTCCAGCATGACATCTGTTGCCAGTCCAGCATGACATCTGTAGCCAGTCCAGCATGACATCTGTAGCCAGTCCAGCATGCCATCTGTAGCCAGTCTGCATGCCATCTGTAGCCAGTCTGCATGACATCTGTAGCCAGTCTGCATGCATCTGCATGACATCTGTAGCCAGTCTGCTTGACATCTGTAGCCAGTCTGCATGACATCTGTAGCCAGTCTGCATGACATCTGTAGCCAGTCTGCATGACATCTGTAGCCAGTCTGCATGACATCTGTGGACAGTCCAGCATGACATCTGTAGCCAGTCCAGCATGACATCTGTAGCCAGTCCAGCATGACATCTGTAGCCAGTCCAGCATGACATCTGTAGCCAGTCCAGCATGACATCTGTACCAGTCTGCATGGCATCTGTAGCCAGTCTGCATGACATCTGCATGACATCTGTAGCCAGTCCTGCATGACATCTGTAGCCAGTCTGCATGACATCTGTAGCCAGTCCAGCATGACATCTGTAGCCAGTCCAGCATGACATCTGTAGCCAGTCCAGCATGACATCTGTAGCCAGTCCAGCATGACATCTGTAGCCAGTCTGCATGACATCTGTAGCCATCCAGCATGACATCTGGTAGCAGGTCCAGCATGACATCTGTTGCCAGTCCAGCATGACATCTGTAGCCAGTCCAGCATGACATCTGTAGCCAGTCCAGCATGACATCTGTAGCCAATTCTCATGACATCTGTAGCCAGTCTGATGACATTGTAGCCAGTCCTGCATGACATCTGTAGCCAGTCTGCATGGCATCTGCTTGACATCTGTAGCCAGTCTGCTTGACATCTGTAGCCAGTCTGCATGACATCTGTAGCCAGTCTGCATGACATCTGTAGCCAGTCTGCATGACATCTGTAGCCAGTCTGCATGACATCTGTAGCCAGTCTGCATGACATCTGTAGCCAGTCTGCATGACATCTGTAGCCAGTCCAGCATGACATCTGTAGCCAGTCCAGCATGACATCTGTAGCCAGTCCAGCATGACCATCTGTAGCCAGTCTGCATGGCATCTGTAGCCAGTCTGCATGACATCTGCATGACATCTGTAGCCAGTCTGCATGACATCTGTAGCCAGTCTGCATGACATCTGTAGCCAGTCCAGCATGACATCTGTAGCCAGTCCAGCATGACATCTGTAGCCAGTCCAGCATGACATCTGTAGCCAGTCCAGCATGACATCTGTTGCCAGTCCAGCATGACATCTGTAGCCAGTCCAGCATGACATCTGTAGCCAGTCCAGCATGCCATCTGTAGCCAGTCTGCATGCCATCTGTAGCCAGTCTGCATGACATCTGTAGCCAGTCTGCATGGCATCTGCATGACATCTGTAGCCAGTCTGCTTGACATCTGTAGCAGTCTGCATGACATCTGTAGCCAGTCTGCATGACATCTGTAGCCAGTCTGCATGACATCTGTGGCCAGTCCAGCATGACATCTGTAGCCAGTCCAGCATGACATCTGTAGCCAGTCCAGCATGACATCTGTAGCCAGTCCAGCATGACATCTGTAGCCAGTCCAGCATGACATCTGTAGCCAGTCCAGCATGACATCTGTAGCCAGTCTGCATGGCATCTGTAGCCAGTCTGCATGACATCTGCATGACATCTGTAGCCAGTCTGCATGACATCTGTAGCCAGTCTGCATGACATCTGTAGCCAGTCCAGCATGACATCTGTAGCCAGTCCAGCATGACATCTGTAGCCAGTCCAGCATGACATCTGTAGCCAGTCCAGCATGACATCTGTAGCCAGTCTGCATGACATCTGTAGCCAGTCCAGCATGACATCTGTAGCAGGTCCAGCATGACATCTGTTGCCAGTCCAGCATGACATCTGTAGCCAGTCCAGCATGACATCTGTAGCCAGTCCAGCATGACATCTGTAGCCAATCTGCATGACATCTGTAGCCAGTCTGCATGACATCTGTAGCCAGTCTGCATGACATCTGTAGCCAGTCTGCATGGCATCTGCTTGACATCTGTAGCCAGTCTGCTTGACATCTGTAGCCAGTCTGCATGACATCTGTAGCCAGTCTGCATGACATCTGTAGCCAGTCTGCATGACATCTGTAGCCAGTCTGCATGACATCTGTAGCCAGTCTGCATGACATCTGTAGCCAGTCTGCATGACATCTGTAGCCAGTCCAGCATGACATCTGTAGCCAGTCCAGCATGACATCTGTAGCCAGTCCAGCATGACATCTGTAGCCAGTCCAGCATGACATCTGTAGCCAGTCTGCATGACATCTGCATGAACTCTGTAGCCAGTCCTGACATGACATCTGTAGCCAGTCCAGCATGACATCTGTAGCCAGTCTGCATGACATCTGTAGCCAGTCCAGCATGACATCTGTAGCCAGTCCAGCATGACATCTGTTAGCCAGTCCAGCATGACATCTGTAGCCAGTCTGCATGACATCTGTAGCCAGTCTGCATGACATCTGCATGACATCTGTAGCCAGTCTGCAATGACATCTGTAGCCAGTCTGCATGACATCTGTAGCCAGTCTGCATGGCATCTGTAGCCAGTCTGCATGGCATCTGTAGCCAGTCTGCATGGCATCTGTAGCCAGTCTGCATGGCATCTGTAGCCAGTCTGCATGGCATCTGTAGCCAGTCTGCATGACATCTGCATGACATCTGTAGCCAGTCTGCATGACATCTGTAGCCAGTCTGCATGACATCTGTAGCCAGTCCAGCATGCACATCATGTAGCCAGTCCAGCATGACATCTGTAGCCAGTCCAGCATGACATCTGTTGCCAGTCCAGCATGACATTGTAGCCAGTCCAGCATGACATCTGTAGCCAGTCCCCAGCATGAACATCTGTAGCCAGTCTGCATGACATCTGTAGCCAGTCTGCATGACATCTGTAGCCAGTCTGCATGACATCTGTAGCCAGTCTGCATGACATCTGCATAACATCTGTAGCCAGTCTGCATGACATCTGTAAGCCAGTCTGCATGACCATCTGTAGCCAGTCTGCATGACATCTGTAGCCAGTCTGCATGGCATCTGTAGCCAGTCTGCATGACATCTGCATGACATCTGTAGCCAGTCTGCATGACATCTGCATGACATCTGTAGCCAGTCTGCATGACATCTGTAGCCAGTCCAGCATGACATCTGTAGCCAGTCCAGCATGACATCTGTAGCCAGTCCAGCATGACATCTGTAGCCAGTCCAGCATGACATCTGTAGCCAGTCCAGCATGACATCTGTAGCCAGTCCAGCATGACATCTGTAGCCAGTCCAGCATGACATCTGTAGCCAGTCTGCCATGACATCTGTAGCCAGTCTGCATGACATCTGTAGCCATCTGAATGGCATCTGCATGACATATGTAGCCAGTCTGCATGACATCTGTAGCCAGTCTGCATGACATCTGTAGCCAGTCTGCATGACATCTGTAGCCAGTCTGCATGACATCTGTAGCCAGTCTGCATGACATCTGTAGCCAGTCCAGCATGACATCTGTAGCCAGTCCAGCATGACATCTGTAGCCAGTCCAGCATGACATCTGTAGCCAGTCCAGCATGACATCTGTAAGCCAGTCCAGCATGACATCTGTAGCCAGTCCAGCATGGCATCTGTAGCCAGTCTGCATGGCATCTGTAGGCCAGTCTGCATGACATCTGTATGACATCTGTAGCCAGTCTGCATGACATCTGTAAGCCAGTCTGCATGACATCTGTAGCCCAGTCCAGCATGACATCTGTAGCCAGTCCAGCATGACATCTGTAGCCAGTCTGCATGACATCTGTAGCCAGTCCAGCATGACATCTGTAGCCAGTCCAGCATGACATCTGTTGCCAGTCCAGCATGACATCTGTAGCCAGTCCAGCATGACATCTGTAGCCAGTCCAGCATGACATCTGTAGCCAGCCAGCATGACATCTGTAGCCAGTCTGCATGACATCTGTAGCCAGTCTGCTTGACATCTGTAGCCAGTCTGCATGACATCTGTAGCCAGTCCTGCATGACATCTGTAGCCAGTCCAGCATGACATCTGTAGCCAGTCCAGCATGACATCTGTAGCCAGTCCAGCATGACATCTGTAGCCAGTCCAGCATGACATCTGTAGCCAGTCTGCATGACATCTGTAGCCAGTCTGCATGACATCTGCATGACATCTGTAGCCAGTCTGCATGACATCTGTAGCCAGTCTGCATGACATCTGTAGCCAGTCTGCATGGCATCTGTAGCCAGTCTGCATGGCATCTGTAGCCAGTCTGCATGGCATCTGTAGCCAGTCTGCATGGCATCTGTAGCCAGTCTGCATGACATCTGCATGACATCTGTAGCCAGTCTGCATGACATCTGTAGCCAGTCTGCATGACATCTGTAGCCAGTCCAGCATGACATCTGTAGCAGTCCAGCATGACATCTGTAGCCAGTCCAGCATTACATCTGTTGCCAGTCCAGCATGACATCTGTAGCCAGTCCAGCATGACATCTGTAGCCAGTCCAGCATGCCATCTGTAGCCAGTCTGCATGCCATCTGTAGCCAGTCTGCATGGCATCTGCATGACATCTGTAGCCAGTCTGCTTGACATCTGTAGCCAGTCTGCATGACATCTGTAGCCAGTCCTGCATGACATCTGTAGCCAGTCTGCATGACATCTGTAGCCAGTCTGCATGACATCTGTGGCCAGTCCAGCATGACATCATGTAGCCAGTCCAGCATGACATCTGTAGCCAGTCCAGCATGACATCTGTAGCCAGTCCAGCATGACATCTGTAGCCAGTCCAGCATGACATCTGTAGCCAGTCTGCATGGCATCTGTAGCCAGTCTGCATGACATCTGCATGACATCTGTAGCCAGTCTGCATGACATCTGTAGCCAGTCTGCATGACATCTGTAGCCAGTCCAGCATGACATCTGTAGCCAGTCCAGCATGACATCTGTAGCCAGTCCAGCATGACATCTGTAGCCAGTCCAGCATGACATCTGTAGCCAGTCTGCATGACATCTGTAGCCAGTCCAGCATGACATCTGTAGCAGGTCCAGCATGACATCTGTTGCCAGTCCAGCATGACATCTGTAGCCAGTCCAGCATGACATCTGTAGCCAGTCCAGCATGACATCTGTAGCCAATCTGCATGACATCTGTAGCCAGTCTGCATGACATCTGTAGCCAGTCTGCATGACATCTGTAGCCAGTCTGCATGGCATCTGCTTGACATCTGTAGCCAGTCTGCTTGACATCTGTAGCCAGTCTGCATGACATCTGTAGCCAGTCTGCATGACATCTGTAGCCAGTCTGCATGACATCTGTAGCCAGTCTGCATGACATCTGTAGCCAGTCTGCATGACATCTGTAGCCAGTCTGCATGACATCTGTAGCCAGTCCAGCATGACATCTGTAGCCAGTCCAGCATGACATCTGTAGCCAGTCCAGCATGACATCTGTAGCCAGTCCAGCATGACATCTGTAGCCAGTCTGCATGACATCTGCATGACATCTGTAGCCAGTCTGCATGACATCTGCATGACATCTGTAGCCAGTCTGCATGACATCTGTAGCCAGTCCAGCATGACATCTGTAGCCAGTCCAGCATGACATCTGTAGCCAGTCCAGCATGACATCTGTAGCCAGTCTGCATGACATCTGTAGCCAGTCTGCATGACATCTGCATGACATCTGTAGCCAGTCTGCATGACATCTGTAGCCAGTCTGCATGACATCTGTAGCCAGTCTGCATGGCATCTGTAGCCAGTCTGCATGGCATCTGTAGCCAGTCTGCATGGCATCTGTAGCCAGTCTGCATGGCATCTGTAGCCAGTCTGCATGGCATCTGTAGCCAGTCTGCATGACATCTGCATGACATCTGTAGCCAGTCTGCATGACATCTGTAGCCAGTCTGCATGACATCTGTAGCCAGTCCAGCATGACATCTGTAGCCAGTCCAGCATGACATCTGTAGCCAGTCCAGCATGACATCTGTTGCCAGTCCAGCATGACATCTGTAGCCAGTCCAGCATGACATCTGTAGCCAGTCCAGCATGACATCTGTAGCCAGTCTGCATGACATCTGTAGCCAGTCTGCATGACATCTGTAGCCAGTCTGCATGACATCTGTAGCCAGTCTGCATGACATCTGCATAACATCTGTAGCCAGTCTGCATGACATCTGTAGCCAGTCTGCATGACATCTGTAGCCAGTCTGCATGACATCTGTAGCCAGTCTGCATGGCATCTGTAGCCAGTCTGCATGACATCTGCATGACATCTGTAGCCAGTCTGCATGACATCTGCATGACATCTGTAGCCAGTCTGCATGACATCTGTAGCCAGTCCAGCATGACATCTGTAGCCAGTCCAGCATGACATCTGTAGCCAGTCCAGCATGACATCTGTAGCCAGTCCAGCATGACATCTGTAGCCAGTCCAGCATGACATCTGTAGCCAGTCCAGCATGACATCTGTAGCCAGTCCAGCATGACATCTGTAGCCAGTCTGCATGACATCTGTAGCCAGTCTGCATGACATCTGTAGCCAGTCTGCATGGCATCTGCATGACATCTGTAGCCAGTCTGCATGACATCTGTAGCCAGTCTGCATGACATCTGTAGCCAGTCTGCATGACATCTGTAGCCAGTCTGCATGACATCTGTAGCCAGTCTGCATGACATCTGTAGCCAGTCCAGCATGACATCTGTAGCCAGTCCAGCATGACATCTGTAGCCAGTCCAGCATGACATCTGTAGCCAGTCCAGCATGACATCTGTAGCCAGTCCAGCATGACATCTGTAGCCAGTCCAGCATGGCATCTGTAGCCAGTCTGCATGGCATCTGTAGCCAGTCTGCATGACATCTGTAGCCAGTCCAGCATGACATCTGTAGCCAGTCCAGCATGACATCTGTTGCCAGTCCAGCATGACATCTGTAGCCAGTCCAGCATGACATCTGTAGCCAGTCCAGCATGACATCTGTAGCCAGTCCAGCATGACATCTGTAGCCAGTCTGCATGACATCTGTAGCCAGTCTGCATGACATCTGTAGCCAGTCTGCATGACATCTGTAGCCAGTCTGCATGACATCTGTAGCCAGTCCAGCATGACATCTGTAGCCAGTCCAGCATGACATCTGTAGCCAGTCCAGCATGACATCTGTAGCCAGTCCAGCATGACATCTGTAGCCAGTCTGCATGACATCTGTAGCCAGTCTGCATGACATCTGCATGACATCTGTAGCCAGTCTGCATGACATCTGTAGCCAGTCTGCATGACATCTGTAGCCAGTCTGCATGGCATCTGTAGCCAGTCTGCATGGCATCTGTAGCCAGTCTGCATGGCATCTGTAGCCAGTCTGCATGGCATCTGTAGCCAGTCTGCATGACATCTGCATGACATCTGTAGCCAGTCTGCATGACATCTGTAGCCAGTCTGCATGACATCTGTAGCCAGTCCAGCATGACATCTGTAGCCAGTCCAGCATGACATCTGTAGCCAGTCCAGCATGACATCTGTAGCCAGTCCAGCATGACATCTGTAGCCAGTCCAGCATGACATCTGTAGCCAGTCCAGCATGCCATCTGTAGCCAGTCTGCATGCCATCTGTAGCCAGTCTGCATGACATCTGTAGCCAGTCTGCATGGCATCTGCATGACATCTGTAGCCAGTCTGCTTGACATCTGTAGCCAGTCTGCATGACATCTGTAGCCAGTCTGCATGACATCTGTAGCCAGTCTGCATGACATCTGTAGCCAGTCTGCATGACATCTGTGGCCAGTCCAGCATGACATCTGTAGCCAGTCCAGCATGACATCTGTAGCCAGTCCAGCATGACATCTGTAGCCAGTCCAGCATGACATCTGTAGCCAGTCCAGCATGACATCTGTAGCCAGTCCAGCATGACATCTGTAGCCAGTCTGCATGGCATCTGTAGCCAGTCTGCATGACATCTGCATGACATCTGTAGCCAGTCTGCATGACATCTGTAGCCAGTCTGCATGACATCTGTAGCCAGTCCAGCATGACATCTGTAGCCAGTCCAGCATGACATCTGTAGCCAGTCCAGCATGACATCTGTAGCCAGTCCAGCATGACATCTGTAGCCAGTCTGCATGACATCTGTAGCCAGTCCAGCATGACATCTGTAGCAGTCCAGCATGACATCTGTTGCCAGTCCAGCATGACATCTGTAGCCAGTCCAGCATGACATCTGTAGCCAGTCCAGCATGACATCTGTAGCCAATCTGCATGACATCTGTAGCCAGTCTGCATGACATCTGTAGCCAGTCTGCATGACATCTGTAGCCAGTCTGCATGGCATCTGCTTGACATCTGTAGCCAGTCTGCTTGACATCTGTAGCCAGTCTGCATGACATCTGTAGCCAGTCTGCATGACATCTGTAGCCAGTCTGCATGACATCTGTAGCCAGTCTGCATGACATCTGTAGCCAGTCTGCATGACATCTGTAGCCAGTCTGCATGACATCTGTAGCCAGTCCAGCATGACATCTGTAGCCAGTCCAGCATGACATCTGTAGCCAGTCCAGCATGACATCTGTAGCCAGTCCAGCATGACATCTGTAGCCAGTCCAGCATGACATCTGTAGCCAGTCCAGCATGACATCTGTAGCCAGTCTGCATGACATCTGCATGACATCTGTAGCCAGTCTGCATGACATCTGCATGACATCTGTAGCCAGTCTGCATGACATCTGTAGCCAGTCCAGCATGACATCTGTAGCCAGTCCAGCATGACATCTGTAGCCAGTCCAGCATGACATCTGTAGCCAGTCTGCATGACATCTGTAGCCAGTCTGCATGACATCTGCATGACATCTGTAGCCAGTCTGCATGACATCTGTAGCCAGTCTGCATGACATCTGTAGCCAGTCTGCATGACATCTGTAGCCAGTCTGCATGGCATCTGTAGCCAGTCTGCATGGCATCTGTAGCCAGTCTGCATGGCATCTGTAGCCAGTCTGCATGGCATCTGTAGCCAGTCTGCATGGCATCTGTAGCCAGTCTGCATGACATCTGCATGACATCTGTAGCCAGTCTGCATGACATCTGTAGCCAGTCTGCATGACATCTGTAGCCAGTCCAGCATGACATCTGTAGCCAGTCCAGCATGACATCTGTTGCCAGTCCAGCATGACATCTGTAGCCAGTCCAGCATGACATCTGTAGCCAGTCCAGCATGCCATCTGTAGCCAGTCTGCATGCCATCTGTAGCCAGTCTGCATGACATCTGTAGCCAGTCTGCATGGCATCTGCATGACATCTGTAGCCAGTCTGCTTGACATCTGTAGCCAGTCTGCATGACATCTGTAGCCAGTCTGCATGACATCTGTAGCCAGTCTGCATGACATCTGTGGCCAGTCCAGCATGACATCTGTAGCCAGTCCAGCATGACATCTGTAGCCAGTCCAGCATGACATCTGTAGCCAGTCCAGCATGACATCTGTAGCCAGTCCAGCATGACATCTGTAGCCAGTCCAGCATGACATCTGTAGCCAGTCTGCATGGCATCTGTAGCCAGTCTGCATGACATCTGCATGACATCTGTAGCCAGTCTGCATGACATCTGTAGCCAGTCTGCATGACATCTGTAGCCAGTCCAGCATGACATCTGTAGCCAGTCCAGCATGACATCTGTAGCCAGTCCAGCATGACATCTGTAGCCAGTCCAGCATGACATCTGTAGCCAGTCCAGCATGACATCTGTAGCCAGTCCAGCATGACATCTGTAGCCAGTCTGCATGACATCTGCATGACATCTGTAGCCAGTCTGCATGACATCTGCATGACATCTGTAGCCAGTCTGCATGACATCTGCATGACATCTGTAGCCAGTCTGCATGACATCTGTAGCCAGTCCAGCATGACATCTGTAGCCAGTCCAGCATGACATCTGTAGCCATTCCAGCATGACATCTGTAGCCAGTCCAGCATGACATCTGTAGCCAGTCCAGCATGACATCTGTAGCCAGTCTGCATGACATCAGCATGACATCTGTAGCCAGTCTGCATGACATCTGCGTGACATCTGTAGCCAGTCTGCTTGACATCTGTAGCCAGTCTGCATGACATCTGTAGCCAGTCTGCATGACATCTGTAGCCAGTCTGCATGACATCTGTAGCCAGTCTGCATGACATCTGTAGCCAGTCTGCATGACATCTGTAGCCAGTCTGCATGACATCTGTAGCCAGTCCAGCATGACATCTGTAGCCAGTCCAGCATGACATCTGTAGCCAGTCTGCATGACATCTGCATGACATCTGTAGACAGTCTGCATGACATCTGCATGACATCTGTAGCCAGTCCACATGACATCTGTAGCCAGTCTGCATGACATCTGTAGCCAGTCTGCATGACATCTGTAGCCAGTCTGCATGACATCTGTAGCCAGTCTGCATGACATCTGTAGCCAGTCTGCATGGCATCTGCATGACATCTGTAGCCAGTCTGCATGACATCTGTAGCCAGTCTGCATGACATCTGTAGCCAGTCTGCATGACATCTGTAGCCAGTCTGCATGACATCTGTAGCCAGTCCAGCATGACATCTGTAGCCAGTCCAGCATGACATCTGTAGCCAGTCCAGCATGACATCTGTAGCCAGTCCAGCATGACATCTGTAGCCAGTCTGCATGACATCTGCATGACATCTGTAGCCAGTCTGCATGACATCTGTAGCCAGTCTGCATGACATCTGTAGCCAGTCTGCATGACATCTGTAGCCAGTCTGCATGACATCTGTAGCCAGTCTGCATGGCATCTGTAGCCAGTCTGCATGGCATCTGTAGCCAGTCTGCATGGCATCTGCATGACATCTGTAGCCAGTCTGCATGACATCTGTAGCCAGTCTGCATGACATCTGTAGCCAGTCTGCATGACATCTGTAGCCAGTCTGCATGACATCTGTAGCCAGTCTGCATGACATCTGTAGCCAGTCTGCATGACATCTGTAGCCAGTCCAGCATGACATCTGTAGCCAGTCCAGCATGACATCTGTAGCCAGTCTGCATGACATCTGCATGACATCTGTAGACAGTCTGCATGACATCTGCATGACATCTGTAGCCAGTCCACATGACATCTGTAGCCAGTCTGCATGACATCTGTAGCCAGTCTGCATGACATCTGTAGCCAGTCTGCATGACATCTGTAGCCAGTCTGCATGGCATCTGCATGACATCTGTAGCCAGTCTGCATGACATCTGTAGCCAGTCTGCATGACATCTGTAGCCAGTCTGCATGACATCTGTAGCCAGTCCAGCATGACATCTGTAGCCAGTCCAGCATGACATCTGTAGCCAGTCCAGCATGACATCTGTAGCCAGTCCAGCATGACATCTGTAGCCAGTCCAGCATGACATCTGTAGCCAGTCTGCATGACCATCTGCATGACATCTGTAGCCAGTCTGCATGACATCTGTAGCCAGTCTGCATGACATCTGTAGCCAGTCTGCATGACATCTGTAGCCAGTCTGCATGACATCTGTAGCCAGTCTGCATGACATCTGTAGCCAGTCTGCATGACATCTGTAGCCAGTCTGCATGACATCTGTAGCCAGTCTGCATGACATCTGTAGCCAGTCTGCATGGCAATCTGCATGACATCTGTAGCCAGTCTGCATGACATCTGTAGCCAGTCTGCATGACATCTGTAGCCAGTCTGCATGACATCTGTAGCCAGTCTGCATGACATCTGTAGCCAGTCTGCATGACATCTGTAGCCAGTCTGCATGACATCTGTAGCCAGTCTGCATGACATCTGTAGCCAGTCTGCATGACATCTGTAGCCAGTCTGCATGACATCTGTAGCCAGTCTGCATGACATCTGCATGACATCTGTAGCCAGTCTGCATGACATCTGTAGCCAGTCTGCATGACATCTGTAGCCAGTCTGCATGACATCTGAAGCCAGTCTGCATGACATCTGTAGCCAGTCCAGCATGACATCTGTAGCCAGTCCAGCATGACATCTGTAGCCAGTCCAGCATGACATCTGTAGCCAGTCCAGCATGACATCTGTAGCCAGTCTGCATGACATCTGTAGCCAGTCCAGCATGACATCTGTAGCCAGTCCAGCATGACATCTGTAGCCAGTCCAGCATGACATCTGTAGCCAGTCCAGCATGACATCTGTAGCCAGTCCAGCATGACATCTGTAGCCAGTCCAGCATGACATCTGTAGCCAGTCCAGCATGACATCTGTAGCCAGTCCAGCATGACATCTGTAGCCAGTCCAGCATGACATCTGTAGCCAGTCCAGCATGACATCTGTAGCCAGTCTGCATGACATCTGTAGCCAGTCTGCATGACATCTGTAGCCAGTCTGCATGGCATCTGTAGCCAGTCTGCATGACATCTGCATGACATCTGTAGCCAGTCTGCATGACATCTGCATGACATCTGTAGCCAGTCTGCATGACATCTGTAGCCAGTCTGCATGACATCTGTAGCCAGTCTGCATGACATCTGTAGCCAGTCTGCATGACATCTGTAGCCAGTCTGCATGACATCTGTAGCCAGTCCAGCATGACATTTGTAGCCAGTCTGCATGACATCTGTAGCCAGTCTGCATGGCATCTGTGGCCAGTCTGCATGACATCTGCATGACATCTGTAGCCAGTCTGCATGACATCTGTAGCCAGTCTGCATGACATCTGTAGCCAGTCTGCATGACATCTGTAGCCAGTCTGCATGACATCTGTAGCCAGTCTGCATGACATCTGTAGCCAGTCCAGCATGACATCTGTAGCCAGTCCCAGCATGACATCTGTAGCCAGTCCAGCATGACATCTGTAGCCAGTCCAGCATGACATCTGTAAGCCAGTCTGCATGACATCTGCATGACATCTGTAGCCAGTCTGCATGACATCTGTAGCCAGTCTGCATGACATCTGTAGCCAGTCTGCATGACATCTGTAGCCAGTCTGCATGACATCTGTAGCCAGTCTGCATGACATCTGTAGCCAGTCTGCATGACATCTGTAGCCAGTCTGCATGACATCTGCATGACATCTGTAGCCAGTCTGCATGACATCTGTAGCCAGTCTGCATGGCATCTGCATGACATCTGTAGCCAGTCTGCATGACATCTGCATGACATCTGTAGCCAGTCTGCATGACATCTGTAGCCAGTCTGCATGGCATCTGCATGACATCTGTAGCCAGTCTGCATGACATCTGTAGCCAGTCTGCATGACATCTGTAGCCAGTCTGCATGACATCTGTAGCCAGTCTGCATGACATCTGTAGCCAGTCTGCATGACATCTGTAGCCAGTCCAGCATGACATCTGTAGCCAGTCCAGCATGACATCTGTAGCCAGTCCAGCATGACATCTGTAGCCAGTCTGCATGACATCTGCATGACATCTGTAGCCAGTCTGCATGACATCTGCATGACATCTGTAGCCAGTCTGCATGACATCTGTAGCCAGTCTGCATGACATCTGGTAGCCAGTCTGCATGACATCTGTAGCCAGTCTGCATGACATCTGTAGCCAGTCTGCATGACATCTGTAGCCAGTCTGCATGACATCTGTAGCCAGTCTGCATGACATCTGTAGCCAGTCTGCATGACATCTTTAGCCAGTCTGCATGGCATCTTTAGCCAGTCTGCATGGCATCTGTAGCCAGTCTGCATGGCATCTGTAGCCAGTCTGCATGGCATCTGTAGCCAGTCTGCATGGCATCTGCATGACATCTGTAGCCAGTCTGCATGGCATCTGCATGACATCTGTAGCCAGTCTGCATGACATCTGTAGCCAGTCCAGCATGACATCTGTAGCCAGTCCAGCATGACATCTGTAGCCAGTCCAGCATGACATCTGTAGCCAGTCCAGCATGACATCTGTAGCCAGTCCAGCATGACATCTGTAGCCAGTCCAGCATGACATCTGTAGCCAGTCCAGCATGACATCTGTAGCCAGTCCAGCATGACATCTGTAGCCAGTCCAGCATGACATCTGTAGCCAGTCCAGCATGACATCTGTAGCCAGTCCAGCATGACATCTGTAGCCAGTCCAGCATGACATCTGTAGCCAGTCTGCATGACATCTGCATGACATCTGTAGCCAGTCTGCATGACATCTGCATGACATCTGTAGCCAGTCTGCATGACATCTGTAGCCAGTCTGCATGACATCTGTAGCCAGTCTGCATGACATCTGTAGCCAGTCTGCATGACATCTGTAGCCAGTCTGCATGACATCTGTAGCCAGTCTGCATGACATCTGTAGCCAGTCTGCATGGCATCTGTAGCCAGTCTGCATGACATCTGCATGACATCTGTAGCCAGTCTGCATGACATCTGTAGCCAGTCTGCATGACATCTGTAGCCAGTCCAGCATGACATCTGTAGCCAGTCTGCATGACATCTGTAGCCAGTCTGCATGGCATCTGTAGCCAGTCTGCATGACATCTGTAGCCAGTCTGCATGACATCTGCATGACATCTGTAGCCAGTCTGCATGACATCTGTAGCCAGTCTGCATGACATCTGTAGCCAGTCTGCATGACATCTGTAGCCAGTCTGCATGACATCTGTAGCCAGTCCAGCATGACATCTGTAGCCAGTCTGCATGACATCTGTAGCCAGTCCAGCATGACATCTGTAGCCAGTCCAGCATGACATCTGTAGCCAGTCCAGCATGACATCTGTAGCCAGTCCAGCATGACATCTGTAGCCAGTCCAGCATGACATCTGTAGCCAGTCTGCATGACATCTGCATGACATCTGTAGCCAGTCTGCATGACATCTGCATGACATCTGTAGCCAGTCTGCATGACATCTGTAGCCAGTCTGCATGACATCTGTAGCCAGTATGCATGACATCTGTAGCCAGTCTGCATGGCATCTGTAGCCAGTCTGCATGGCATCTGTAGCCAGTCTGCATGACATCTGCATGACATCTGTAGCCAGTCTGCATGACATCTGTAGCCAGTCTGCATGACATCTGTAGCCAGTCTGCATGACATCTGTAGCCAGTCCAGCATGACATCTGTAGCCAGTCCAGCATGACATCTGTAGCCAGTCCAGCATGACATCTGTAGCCAGTCCAGCATGACATCTGTAGCCAGTCTGCATGGCATCTGTAGCCAGTCTGCATGACATCTGCATGACATCTGTAGCCAGTCTGCATGACATCTGTAGCCAGTCTGCATGACATCTGTAGCCAGTCTGCATGACATCTGTAGCCAGTCTGCATGACATCTGTAGCCAGTCCAGCATGACATCTGTAGCCAGTCCAGCATGACATCTGTAGCCAGTCCAGCATGACATCTGTAGCCAGTCCAGCATGACATCTGTAGCCAGTCCAGCATGACATCTGTAGCCAGTCCAGCATGACATCTGTAGCCAGTCTGCATGACATCTGTAGCCAGTCTGCATGACATCTGCATGACATCTGTAGCCAGTCTGCATGGCATCTGCATGACATCTGTAGCCAGTCTGCATGACATCTGCATGACATCTGTAGCCAGTCTGCATGACATCTGTAGCCAGTCTGCATGACATCTGTAGCCAGTCTGCATGGCATCTGTAGCCAGTCTGCATGGCATCTGTAGCCAGTCTGCATGGCATCTGTAGCCAGTCTGCATGGCATCTGTAGCCAGTCTGCATGGCATCTGTAGCCAGTCTGCATGGCATCTGTAGCCAGTCTGCATGACATCTGTAGCCAGTCTGCATGACATCTGCATGACATCTGTAGCCAGTCTGCATGACATCTGTAGCCAGTCTGCATGACATCTGTAGCCAGTCCAGCATGACATCTGTAGCCAGTCCAGCATGACATCTGTAGCCAGTCCAGCATGACATCTGTAGCCAGTCCAGCATGACATCTGTAGCCAGTCTGCATGACATCTGTAGCCAGTCTGCATGACATCTGTAGCCAGTCTGCATGGCATCTGTAGCCAGTCTGCATGACATCTGCATGACATCTGTAGCCAGTCTGCATGACATCTGTAGCCAGTCTGCATGACATCTGTA
Source organism: Oncorhynchus kisutch (assembly GCF_002021735.2). Taxonomy (NCBI): domain Eukaryota; kingdom Metazoa; phylum Chordata; class Actinopteri; order Salmoniformes; family Salmonidae; genus Oncorhynchus; species Oncorhynchus kisutch. The sequence goes on from NC_034185.2 coordinate 16,334,347, forward strand.
GCCAGTCCAGCATGACATCTGTAGCCAGTCCAGCATGACATCTGTAGCCAGTCCAGCATGACATCTGCATGACATCTGTAGCCAGTCTGCATGACATCTGTAGCCAGTCTGCATGACATCTGTAGCCAGTCTGCATGACATCTGCATGACATCTGTAGCCAGTCTGCATGACATCTGTAGCCAGTCTGCATGACATCTGTAGCCAGTCTGCATGACATCTGTAGCCAGTCTGCATGACATCTGTAGCCAGTCTGCATGACATCTGTAGCCAGTCTGCATGACATCTGTAGCCAGTCTGCATGACATCTGTAGCCAGTCTGCATGACATCTGTAGCCAGTCTGCATGACATCTGTAGCCAGTCTGCATGACATCTGTAGCCAGTCTGCATGGCATCTGTAGCCAGTCTGCATGACATCTGTAGCCAGTCCAGCATGACATCTGTAGCCAGTCTGCATGACATCTGTAGCCAGTCCAGCATGACATCTGTAGCCAGTCCAGCATGACATCTGTAGCCAGTCCAGCATGACATCTGTAGCCAGTCTGCATGACATCTGCATGACATCTGTAGCCAGTCTGCATGACATCTGTAGCCAGTCTGCATGACATCTGTAGCCAGTCTGCATGACATCTGTAGCCAGTCTGCATGGCATCTGTAGCCAGTCTGCATGACATCTGCATGACATCTGTAGCCAGTCTGCATGACATCTGTAGCCAGTCTGCATGACATCTGTAGCCAGTCTGCATGACATCTGTAGCCAGTCCAGCATGACATCTGTAGCCAGTCCAGCATGACATCTGTAGCCAGTCCAGCATGACATCTGTAGCCAGTCCAGCATGACATCTGTAGCCAGTCTGCATGGCATCTGTAGCCAGTCTGCATGACATCTGCATGACATCTGTAGCCAGTCTGCATGACATCTGTAGCCAGTCTGCATGACATCTGTAGCCAGTCTGCATGACATCTGTAGCCAGTCTGCATGACATCTGTAGCCAGTCCAGCATGACATCTGTAGCCAGTCCAGCATGACATCTGTAGCCAGTCCAGCATGACATCTGTAGCCAGTCCAGCATGACATCTGTAGCCAGTCCAGCATGACATCTGTAGCCAGTCCAGCATGACATCTGTAGCCAGTCTGCATGACATCTGTAGCCAGTCTGCATGACATCTGCATGACATCTGTAGCCAGTCTGCATGGCATCTGCATGACATCTGTAGCCAGTCTGCATGACATCTGCATGACATCTGTAGCCAGTCTGCATGACATCTGTAGCCAGTCTGCATGACATCTGTAGCCAGTCTGCATGGCATCTGTAGCCAGTCTGCATGGCATCTGTAGCCAGTCTGCATGGCATCTGTAGCCAGTCTGCATGGCATCTGTAGCCAGTCTGCATGGCATCTGTAGCCAGTCTGCATGGCATCTGTAGCCAGTCTGCATGACATCTGTAGCCAGTCTGCATGACATCTGCATGACATCTGTAGCCAGTCTGCATGACATCTGTAGCCAGTCTGCATGACATCTGTAGCCAGTCCAGCATGACATCTGTAGCCAGTCCAGCATGACATCTGTAGCCAGTCCAGCATGACATCTGTAGCCAGTCCAGCATGACATCTGTAGCCAGTCTGCATGACATCTGTAGCCAGTCTGCATGACATCTGTAGCCAGTCTGCATGGCATCTGTAGCCAGTCTGCATGACATCTGCATGACATCTGTAGCCAGTCTGCATGACATCTGTAGCCAGTCTGCATGACATCTGTAGCCAGTCCAGCATGACATCTGTAGCCAGTCCAGCATGACATCTGTAGCCAGTCCAGCATGACATCTGCATGACATCTGTAGCCAGTCTGCATGACATCTGTAGCCAGTCTGCATGACATCTGTAGCCAGTCTGCATGACATCTGCATGACATCTGTAGCCAGTCTGCATGACATCTGTAGCCAGTCTGCATGACATCTGTAGCCAGTCTGCATGACATCTGTAGCCAGTCTGCATGACATCTGTAGCCAGTCTGCATGACATCTGTAGCCAGTCTGCATGACATCTGTAGCCAGTCTGCATGACATCTGTAGCCAGTCTGCATGACATCTGTAGCCAGTCTGCATGACATCTGTAGCCAGTCTGCATGACATCTGTAGCCAGTCTGCATGGCATCTGTAGCCAGTCTGCATGACATCTGTAGCCAGTCCAGCATGACATCTGTAGCCAGTCTGCATGACATCTGTAGCCAGTCCAGCATGACATCTGTAGCCAGTCCAGCATGACATCTGTAGCCAGTCCAGCATGACATCTGTAGCCAGTCCAGCATGACATCTGTAGCCAGTCCAGCATGACAATCTGTATGCCAGTCTGCATGACATCTGCAATGACATCTGTAGCCAGTCCTGCATGACATCTGTAGCCAGTCTGCATGACATCTGTAGCCAGTCTGCATGACATCTGTAGCCAGTCTGCATGGCATCTGTAAGCCAGTCTGCATGCCAGTCTGCATGACATCTGTAGCCAGTCTGCATGACATCTGTAGCCAGTCCTGCATGACATCTGTAGCCAGTCTGCATGACATCTGTAGCCAGTCCAGCATGACATCTGTAGCCAGTCCAGCATGACACTGTAGCCAGTCAGATGACATGCTAGGCCAGTCCAGCATGACATCTGTAGCCAGTCCAGCATGACATCTGTAGCCAGTCTGCATGGCATCTGTAGCCAGTCTGCATGACATCTGCATGACATCTGTAGCCAGTCTGCATGACATCTGTAGCCAGTCTGCATGACATCTGTAGCCAGTCTGCATGACATCTGTAGCCAGTCTGCATGACATCTGTAGCCAGTCTGCATGACATCTGTAGCCAGTCCAGCATGACATCTGTAGCCAGTCCAGCATGACATCTGTAGCCAGTCCAGCATGACATCTGTAGCCAGTCCAGCATGACATCTGTAGCCAGTCCAGCATGACATCTGTAGCCAGTCCAGCATGACATCTGTAGCCAGTCCAGCATGACATCTGTAGCCAGTCTGCATGACATCTGCATGACATCTGTAGCCAGTCTGCATGACATCTGTAGCCAGTCTGCATGACATCTGCATGACATCTGTAGCCAGTCTGCATGGCATCTGCATGACATCTGTAGCCAGTCTGCATGACATCTGCATGACATCTGTAGCCAGTCTGCATGACATCTGTAGCCAGTCTGCATGACATCTGTAGCCAGTCCTGCATGACATCTGTAGCCAGTCTGCATGGCATCTGTAGCCAGTCCTGCATGGCATCTGTAGCCAGTCTGCATGACATCTGTAGCCAGTCTGCATGACATTCTGTAGCCAGTCTGCTAGACATCTGCATGACATCTGTAGCCAGTCTGCATGACATCTGTACGCCAAGCCAGTCCACATGACATCTGTAGCCAGTCCAGCATGACATCTGTAGCCAGTCCAGCATGACATCTGTAGCAGTCCAGCATGACATCTGTAGCCAGTCTGCATGACATCTGTAGCCAGTCCTGCATGACATCTGTAGCCAGTCTGCATGACATCTGTAGCCAGTCTGCATGGCATCTGTACAGTCCATGAATCTGCATGACATCTGTAGCCAGTCTGCATGACATCTGTAGCCAGTCTGCATGACATCTGTAGCCAGTCCTGCATGACATCTGTAGCCAGTCTGCATGACATCTGTAGCCAGTCTGCATGACATCTGTAGCCAGTCCTGCATGACATCTGTAGCCAGTCTGCATGACATCTGTAGCCAGTCTGCATGACATCTGTAGCCAGTCTGCATGACATCTGTAGCCAGTCTGCATGACATCTGTAGCCAGTCTGCATGACATCTGTAGCCAGTCTGCATGACATCTGTAGCCAGTCTGCAATGACATCTGTAGCCCAGTCTGCATGACATCTGTAGCCAGTCTGCATGACATCTGTAGCCAGTCTGCACATCATAATTCAGACAGACCTTCATAGACTACTCATACCCTGGACAACACACCAGCACAGGCACGAAAACACACAGAAAGACACAGACACACTGGACTTACTTGTGCATGTGTTCTACTCCAGTGAGGATCATGATGCCATAGGTGAGCCCACTCTGAACCAGGAAGTGGAGAGCATACCTACATACAGAGAGAGAGGTGATTAACGGTTCATAATCAATCACAGACATAATATTCACTATTTCCCACCTTCAATGTCTCTCCTTCCCTCCATCCTCCCCGTCTCTCTCCTTCCCTCCATCCTCCCAGTCTCTCTCCTTCCCTCCATCCTCCCAGTCTCTCTCCTTCCCTCCATCCTCCCAGTCTCTCTCCTTCCCTCCATCCTCCCCGTCTCTCTCCTTCCCTCCATCCTCCCCGTCTCTCTCCTTCCCTCCATCCTCTCGTCTCTCTCCTCCCTCCATCCTCCCCGTCTCTCTCCTTCCCTCCATCCTCCCCGTCTCTCTCCTTCCCTCCATCCTCCCCGTCTCTCTCCTTCCCTCCATCCTCCCCAGTCTCTCTCCTTCCTCCATCCTCCCAGTCTCTCTCCTTCCCTCCATCCTCCAGTCCCTCCATCCTCCCAGTCTCTCTCCTCCTTCCTTCCCTCCATCCTCCCGTCTCTCTCCTTCCTTCCCTCCATCCATCCCCGTCTCTCTCCTTCCTTCCTCCATCCATCCTCCCCGTCTCTCTCCTTCCTTCCTCCATCCATCCTCCCCGTCTCTCTCCTTCCTTCCCTCCATCCATCCTCCCCGTCTCTCTCCTTCCTTCCTCCATCCATCCTCCCCGTCTCTCTCCTTCCTTCCCTCCATCCATCCTCCCCGTCTCTCTCCTTCCTTCCTCCATCCATCCTCCCCGTCTCTCTCCTTCCTTCCCTCCATCCATCCTCCCCGTCTCTCTCCTTCCTTCCCTCCATCCATCCTCCCCGTCTCTCTCCTTCCTTCCCTCCATCCATCCTCCCCGTCTCTCTCCTTCCTTCCCTCCATCCATCCTCCCCGTCTCTCTCCTTCCTTCCCTCCATCCATCCTCCCCGTCTCTCTCCTTCCTTCCCTCCATCCATCCTCCCCGTCTCTCTCCTTCCTTCCTCCATCCATCCTCCCCGTCTCTCTCCTTCCTTCCCTCCATCCATCCTCCCCGTCTCTCTCCTTCCTTCCTCTCCATCCTCCCCGTCTTCTCCTCCTTCCTCCATCCTCCCCGTCTCTCTCCTTCCCTCCATCCTCCCCGTCTCTCTCCTTCCCTCCATCCTCCCCGTCTCTCTCCTTCCCTCCATCCTCCCCGTCTCTCTCCTTCCCTCCATCCTCCCCGTCTCTCTCCTTCCCTCCATCCTCCCCGTCTCTCTCCTTCCCTCCATCCTCCCGTCTCTCTCCTCCCTCCATCCTCCCGTCTCTCTCCTTCCCTCCATCCTCCCCGTCTCTCTCCTTCCCTCCATCCTCCCCGTCTCTCTCCTTCCCTCCATCCTCCCGTCTCTCTCCTTCCCTCCATCCTCCCCGTCTCTCTCCTTCCCTCCATCCTCCCCGTCTCTCTCCTTCCCTCCATCCTCCCCGTCTCTCTCCTTCCCTCCATCCTCCCCGTCTCTCTCCCCCTCCCTTCCCTCCATCCTCCCCGTCTCTCTCCTTCCCTCCATCCTCCCGTCTCTCTCCTTCCCTCCATCCTCCCCGTCTCTCTCCTTCCCTCCATCCTCCCGTCTCTCTCCTTCCCTCCATCCTCCCGTCTCTCTCCTTCCTTCCCTCCATCCTCCCGTCTCTCTCATTCCTTCCCTCCATCCTCCCGTCTCTCTCCTTCCTTCCCCCCATCCCTCCCGTCTCTCTCCTTCCTTCCACCCATCCTCCCAGTCTCTCTCCTTCCTTCCCCCCATCCTCCCCGTCTCTCTCCTTCCTTCCCTCCATCCTCCCCGTCTCTCTCCTTCCTTCCCTCCATCCTCCCCGTCTCTCTCCTTCCTTCCAGTCTCTCTCCTTCCCTCCATCCTCCCCGTCTCTCTCCTTCCCTCCATCCTCCCCGTCTCTCTCCTTCCCTCCATCCTCCCCGTCTCTCTCCTTCCCTCCATCCTCCCCGTCTCTCTCCTTCCCTCCATCCTCCCCGTCTCTCTCCTTCCCTCCATCCTCCCCGTCTCTCTCCTTCCCTCCATCCTCCCCGTCTCTCTCCTTCCCTCCATCCTCCCGTCTCGCTCCTTCCCTCCATCCTCCCGTCTCTCTCCTTCCTTCCCTCCATCCTCCCGTCTCTCTCATTCCTTCCCTCCATCCTCCCGTCTCTCTCCTTCCTTCCCCCCATCCTCCCGTCTCTCTCCTTCCTTCCACCCATCCTCCCAGTCTCTCTCCTTCCTTCCCCCCATCCTCCCCGTCTCTCTCCTTCCTTCCCTCCATCCTCCCCGTCTCTCTCCTTCCTTCCCTCCATCCTCCCGTCTCTCTCCTTCCTTCCAGTCTCTCTCCTTCCCTCCATCCTCTCCGTCTCTCTCCTTCCCTCCATCCTCCCGTCTCTATCCTTCCCTCCATCCTCCCAGTCTCTCTCCTTCCCTCCATCCTCCCAGTCTCTCCTTCCCTCCCCGTCTCTCTCCCTCCCCCCAATCCTCCCATCTCTCTCCTTCCCTCCATCCTCTCCGTCTCTCTCCTTCCCTCCATCCTCTCCGTCTCTCTCCTTCCCTCCATCCTCTCCGTCTCTCTCCTTCCCTCCATCCTCCAGTCTCTCTCCTTCCCTCCATCCTCTGTCTCTCTCCTTCCCTCCATCCTCTGTCTCTCTCCTTCCCTTCATCCTCCCAGTCTCTCTCCTTCCCTCCATCCTCCCTGTCTCTCCTTCCCTCCCAGTCTCTCTCCCTCCCCCCAATCCTCCCATCTCTCTCCTCCCCCCCAACCTCCCCGTCTCTCTACTTCCCTCCATCCTCCCAGTCTCTCTCCTTCCCTCCATCCTCCCTATCTCTCCTTCCCTCCATCCTCCCTATCTCTCCTTCCCTCCCCGTCTCTCTCCCTCCCCCTCATCCTCCCTGTCTCTCTCCTTCCCTCCATCCTCCCTGTCTCTCTCCTTCCCTCCATCCTCCCAGTCTCTCTCCTTCCCTCCATCCTCCCAGTCTCTCTCCTTCCCCCCCATCCTCCCAGTCTCTCTCATTCCCCCCCATCCTCCTTGTCTCTCTCCCTCCCCCCCATCCTCCCTGTCCTCTGTGCCATAAACAGTGCCTTCAGAAAGTATTCATCCCCCTTGACTTACACCACATCTTGTTATGTCACTGCCTGAATTCAAAATGGATGATATTTTTTCCTCACCCATATACACAAAATATCCCATAATTTCAAAGTGAAAACATGTTTTTGGAAATGTTTGCAAATGTATTGAAAATTAAATGCATAAATATCTCATTTACATAACTATTCCAAACCAATACATGTTAGAATCACCTTTGAAGCAATTACAGCTGTGAGTCTTTCTGGGTAAGTCTCTAAGAGCTTTGTACATCTGGATTGTACAATATTTGCACATTATTATTTTTTACAATTCTTCAAGCAGTCAAGTTGGTTATTGATCATTGCTAGAAAGCCATTCTCATGTTGCCATAGATTTTCAACATGATTTAAGACAGAACTATAACTAGGCCACTCAGGAACATTCAATATCGTCTAGGTAAGCAACTCCAGTGTATATTTGTCCTTGTGTTTTAGGTTATTGTCCTGCTGAAAGGTGAAATTGTCTCCCAGTGTCTGTTGGAAAGCAGACTGAACCAGGTGTTCCTATAGGATTTTGCCGGTGCTTAACACTATTCAGTTATATATATATATTTATATATTTATAAATAAAAATAACTCCCTAGTTCTTGCCGATGACAAGCATAACCATAACATGATGCAGCCACCATCATGCTTGAAAATACAAAGAATGGTACTCAGTGATGAGTTGTTGGATTTGCCCCAAACATAACCCTTTGTATTTAGGACATAAAGTTAATTTCTTTGTCACTTTTTTCCAGTTTTACTTTAGTGCCTTATTGCAAACAGGGATGCATGTTTGGAATATTTGTATTCTGTACAGTCTTCCTTCTTTTCACTCTGTCATTTAGGTTAGTATTATGGAGTAACTAAAATGTTGTTGACCCATCCTCAGTTCTCTTATCACAGCCATTAAACTCTAACTGTTTTAAAGTCACCATTGGCCTCATGGTGATATCCCTGAGCGGTTTCCTTCCTTTCCAGCAACTGAGTTCGGTCATATTGATACACCACCAATTGTGGAATTAATAACTTTACCATGCTCAAAGGGATATTCAATGTCTCATTTTTTTACCCATCTACCAACAGGTACCCTTCTTTCTGAGGCATTGGATAACCGCTCTGGTCTTTGTGTGTGAATCTGTGTTTGAAATTCACTACTTGACTGAGGGACCTTACGGATACTTGTGTGTGTGTGTGGGGTACAGAGTTAAAGTAGTCATTCAAAAATCATGTTGAACACTATTAGTGTGAGTCTATGCAACTTATTATGTGACTTGTTAAGCACATTGGTACTGAACTTATTTAGGCTTGCCATAACAAAAGAGTTGAATACTTATTGACTCAAGACATTTCAGCTTAGAATTTTTAATTAATTTGCAAAATGTTGGAAAAACATAATTCCACTTTGACATTATGGGGTATTGTGTGCAGAACAGTGACAAAAAAAACTAAATTGAATCCATTTTAAATTCAGGCTGTGAAACAACAAAATGTCAAAAAGTAAAGTGGTGTGAATACATTCTGAAGGCTCTGTATGTGCCTGTCAGAGTAATGGGCCAAGATTCATGGGCCCAGTCTGCCTAGAGAGAACCATTTGTCCCTGGCATCAAATGCACATTAGCTTCATTTAACACACATTCACAGACTACACACACACTCAACAGCATGACTGGGCCACAGTAGCAAAGCCATAGTGGATACACAACACATCATAAGCACATCATTTAGTGCTACAAGTCCTTTACCCAGTTGTTGTTTACATTAAAAACGCTTTGTCTAGTTTTGACCTCATTTGGCCACGTGTGTCATTTTGTGGGCAAAAGGATTGCAATGTTTGCAAGCCATTTTGTGGCAGGGAATTCATATGTTCACAATGTACAGCATGTTACAAACGGCGCCCCATTTAAATGTGGCCGACTCCTTACATAGTGCACTACTGTTGACCAGAGACCTATGGGAATAGGGTGCCTTTTGGGATGCACCCCCTGTAAATATGTGTGTGGGTGTGATAAAATCAGAGAGAGTTTACTGTGTTACAACTAAACGTTCTGGCACTCAGTCCCTGTCTGCATCCCACGCTATGTCTTATTTAGTGCACTACTTTTGACCATGGTCCATTGAGCTCTGGTCAAAAGAAGTGGACTAAGTAGGGAATAGTGTGCCACTTTGGGGATGCAACTCTCATTTGCATCAGGCCTCATCGGTGCATCGACCTGTTCCTCTTATTAAAGCAGATCTGTTAATTAATTAACTCTTTTAGCAGCGCTAATAAACATTGATTCAGCCCTGAGTGGGGAGCAATGGTCGGTGAAGAGTCCAGCAGCGTATTGGCCTGATAATAAATCTATTGGCGTACCCATACTGGCATGGTATCCCTTGGTACGCCCCCTCCCCATTAATCAGGTTAGAGGGGGGAGAGTCCTATTTTGGTCATTTTACACACACACACACACACACACACACACACACACACACACTGGCCTACTTTTTTTTGTTCACTCATTTAACTGTACTTGGAGGCAGTTTTTTCATATGCTAGCTTGAAATGTTTCAGTAACAGTTACCAAGAGGCAGCATGTGAATACTCTAATTGTCCCACTACCTATAATATCCATCCACAGTCCTACTAAGTCATATCCATCCACAGTCCTATTCAGTCAAATCCATCCACAGTCCTATTCAGTCATATCCATCCACAGTCCTATTGTCATATCCATCCACAGTCCTATTCAGTCATATCCATCCACAGTCCTATTCAGTCATATCCATCCACAGTCCTATTCAGTCATATCCATCCACAGTCCTATTCAGTCATATCCATCCACAGTCCTATTCAGTCATATCCATCCACAGTCCTATTCAGTCAAATCCATCCACAGTCCTATTCAGTCAAATCCATCCACAGTCCTATTCAGTCATATCCATCCACAGTCCTATTCAGTCATATCCATCCACAGTCCTATTCAGTCATATCCATCCACAGTCCTATTCAGTCATATCCATCCACAGTCCTATTCAGTCATATCCATCCACAGTCCTATTCAGTCATATCCATCCAGTCCTATTCAGTCATATCCATCCACAGTCCTATTTAGTCATATCCATCCACAGTCCTATTCAGTCATATCCATCCACAGTCCTATTCAGTCATATCCATCCACAGTCCTATTCAGTCATATCCATCCACAGTCCTTTTCAGTCATATCCATCCACAGTCCTATTCAGTCATATCCATCCACAGTCCTTTTCAGTCATATCCACCCACAGTCCTCTTCAGTCATATCCATCCACAGTCCTTTTCAGTCATATCCATCCACAGTCCTATTCAGTCATATCCATCCACAGTCCTATTCAGTCATATCCATCCACAGTCCTATTCAGTCATATCCATCCACAGTCCTATTCAGTCATATCCATCCACAGTCCTATTCAGTCATATCCATCCACAGTCCTTTTCAGTCATATCCATCCACAGTCCTTTTCAGTCATATCCATCCACAGTCCTTTTCAGTCATATCCATCCACAGTCCTATTCAGTCATATCCATCCACAGTCCTATTCAGTCATATCCATCCACAGTCCTTTTCAGTCATATCCATCCACAGTCCTTTTCAGTTATATCCATCCACAATCCTTTTCAGTTATATCCATCCACAATCCTTTTCAGTCACCTTTGGCAGCGATTACAGCCGTGAGTCTTTCTGGGTAAGTCTCAAAGAGCTTTGCACACCTGGATGTGTACATTATTATTTTTACAATTCTTCAAGCTCTGTCAAATTGGTTGTTGATCATTGCTAGACAGCCATTTTCAAGCCTTGCCATTGATTTTCAAGCCGATTTAAGTCAAAACTATAACTAGGCCACTCAGGAACATTCAATGTGGTCTTGGTAAGCAACTCCTGTGTATATTTGTCCTTGTGTTTTAGGTTAGTCTTGCTGAAAGGTGAATTTGTCTCCCAGTGTCTGTTGGAAAGCAGACAGAACCAGATTTTCCTCTAGGATGTTGCCTGTGCTTCGATCTATTCCATTTATTTTTAAACTGAAAAACTCCACCGTCCTTGCCGATGACAAGGATACCCATAACATGATGCAACCAGCAATATGCTTGAAAATATGAAGACTGGTACTCAGTGATGTGTTGTGCTGGATTTGCCCCAAGCATAACACTTTGTATTCAGGACATAAAGACAATTTCTTTGCCAAATATTTAGCAGTTTTCCTTTAGTTCATTTTTGCAAACTTCCTTCTTTTCACTCTGTCAATTAGGTTAGTAGTTTTCTGCTATCACAGCCATTAAACTCTGCAATTGTTTTAAAGTCACTGGTCTGTCCAAGATGGCGTAGCAGTCAGACATCTTTGTCCTCATCCTGTCGTAATCCCATGTATATCCCTTTTCATACCCTTTTTATATATTTCTAAACCTCAACTTCAAAATACTCTCCTGCAACCCAATGTGGTGTGGATCTGTTTTTTTTCTTTCTTCGGAACCGGAATCCCCCAACAGAAGCTAGGAAGTTAACTAGCTACTAGCCAGTTAACCACTGCTAGCAGTCATCAGCTAACCTTTAGCTCTGAAAACTCTCGCCAATTTGCACAATGCGATTCAAACCAGAGCATACCGGACCTATTTTCTCTCCATATCCCCGGATTCCTATCGCAAGCTCTGAACCTTTTCACCTGGATCATCGCAGCTAGCTAGCTGCAATCCGAGTGGCTACTCTCAGCTAACAAGCTAGCAAGCACCAATTAGCACCAATTAGTGCTGGCAATTAGTGCTAGCAAGCACCAATTAGCCTGGAGCTAGCCCATGCTAGGCCTATCTCCCGGCTATCTGAAGAGGTCCATCAGCCACTCCGGGTCTACCACACCAATTTTGCTAATTGGCCCGGACCCCTTTTACTGCCGGTATGGAGCTCCTTCACGACTGGACTACTGACGTAATCTGCCCAAAGGGGTTATTCAACTGGCGCCTACGCCACGACGTCCCCAGAATGCCCATCTGCTAGCCTGCTATCCTCGGCCCGCTATCTGTCTAGAGCATATTGGACTGTTAGCTGAAGAAATCCATCGGCCAATTTCACTATACCCATTATGCCAATTGGACTGAACCCCTTTGCTGGACTGAACCCCTTTGCTACACGGAACCCTACTACTCCATCACAACTGTTCTATTCGACGTAACCGCACGAGGATGCTATAACAGACTTCCTCCATAGCCTTTCTGCTAGCTTGCTAGCCCCGGCCTGCTAGCTGTCTAAATCGCCGTGTTTCCAGCCAGCCTAACTACTCACTGGACTCCTATGATCACTTGGCTACACATGCCTCTCCCTCATGTCAATATGCCTTGTCCATTGCAGTTCTGGTTAGTGATTGTCTTATTTCACTGTAGAGCCTCTAGCCCTGCTCAATATGCCTTAGCCAACCCTTTAGCTCCACCTCCCACACATGTGGTGACATCGGCTGGATTAAAATGTTTCTAGAGACAATCTCTCTCTCATCATCACACAATGCCTAGGTTTACCTCCAACGTATTCACATCCTACCATACCTTTGTCTGTACATTATGCCTTGAATCTATTCTATCGCACCCAGAAACCTGCTCCTTGTACTCTCTGTTCCAAACGTACTAGAAGACCAGTTTTTACAGCCTTTAGCCGTACCCTTATCCTACTCCTCCTCTGTTCCTCTGATGATGTAGAGGTTAATCCAGGCCCTGCAGTGCCTACCTCCACTCCTATTCCCCAGGTGCTCTCATGCATGTCAACATTAGAAGCCTCCTCCCTAAGTTGGTTTTATTCACTGCTTTAGCACACTCAGCCAACCCAGATGTCCTAGCCATGTCTGTCTTACTATCCAGGTCTGTACCCAAACATTTTGAGCTTCTACTTTTAAAAATCCACCTTTCCAGAAACAAGTCTCTCACCATTGCCACTTGCTATAGACCACCCTCTGCCCCCAGCTGTGCCCTGGACATCATATGTGAATTGATTGCCCCCCATCTATCTTCAGAGCTCGTGCTGCTAGGTGACCTAAACTGGGACATGCTTAACACCCCAGCCACCCTGCAATCTAAGCTTGATGCCCTCAATCTCACACAAATGATCAATGAACCTACCAGGTACAACCCCAAATCCGTAAAAATGGGCATCCTCATAGATATCATCCTAACCAACTTGCCCTCCAAATACACCTCTGCTGTTTTCAATCAAGATCTCAGCGATCACTGCCTCAATGCCTGCATCCGTAATGGGTCTGTGGTCAAACGACCACCCCTCATCACTGTCAAACGCTCCCTAAAACACTTCCGCGAGCAGGCCTTTCTAATCGACCTGGCCCGGGTATCCTGGAAGGATAATGACCTCATCCCGTCAGGAACAGGTATAGCCCTTGGTTCACTCCAGACCTGACTGCCCTTGACCAGCACAAAAACACCCTGTGGTATACTGCATTAGCATCATATAGCCCCCGTGATATGCAACTTTCCGGGAAGTTAAGAACCAATATACACAGGCAGTTAGGCTAGCTTTTTCAAACAGAAATGTGTATCCTGTAGGACAAACTCAAAACATTTCTGGGACACTAAAGTCCATGGATAATAAGAGCACCTCATCCTCCCAGCTGCCCACTGCACTGAGGCTAGGAAACATTGTCACCACCGATAAATCCACTATAATTGAGAACTTCAATAAGCATTTTCCTACGGCTGGCCATGCTTTCCACCTGGCTACCCCTACCCCGGTCAACTGCCCTGCACCCCCCACAACAACTTGCCCAAGCTTTCCCCATTTCTCCACCCAAATCCAGATAGCTGATGTTCTGAAAGAGCTGCAAAATCTGGACCCCCTACCAATCAGCCGGGGTAGACAATCTGGACCCTCTCTTTCTAAAACTATCTGCCAAAATTATTGCAACCCATATTACTAGCCTGTTCAACCTCTCTTTCGTATCGTCCAAGATTCCCAAAGATTGGAAAGCTGCCACGATCATCCCCCTCTTCAAAGGGGGAGACACTCTTGACCCAAACTGCTACAGACCAATATCTATCCTACCCTGTCTTTCTAAGGTCTTCAAAAGCCAAGTTAACAAACAGATTACCGACCTTTTCGAATCCCACCGTACCTTCTCCGCCATGCAATCTGGTTTCAGAGCTGGTCATGGGTGCACCTCAGCCCCGCTCAAGGTCCTAAACGATATCATAACAGCCATCGATAAGAGACATTACTGCGCAGCCGTATTCGTCGACCTGGCCGAGGCTTTCTACTCTGTCAATCGCCACATTTTTATTGGCAGACAACAGCCTTGGTTTCTCAAACAACTGCCTCGCCTAGTTCACCAACTACTTCTCTGATAGAGTTCAGTGGGTCAAATCGGAGGGCCTGTTGTCCGGACCTCTGGCGGTCTCTATGGGTGTGCCACAGGGCTCAATTCCTCGGGGCGACTCTCTTCTCTGTATACATCACTGATGTCGCTCTTGCTGCAGGTGATTCTCTGATCCACCTCTACGCAGACAACACCATTCTGTATACTTCTGGCCCTTCTTTGACACTGTGTTAACTAACCTCCAGATGCCATACAACTCTCCTTCTGTGGCCTCCAACTGCTCTTAAATGCAAGTAAAACTAAATGCATGCTCTTCAACCGACCACTGCCCGCACCTGCCCGCCCATCCAGCATCACTACTCTGGACGCTTCTGATCTAGAATATGTGGACAACTATAAATACCTAGGTGTCTGGCTAGACTGTAAACTCTCATTCCAGACTCACATTAAGCATCTCCAATCCAAAATTAAATCTAGAATAGGCTTCCTATTTCGCAACAAAGCATCCTTCACTCATGCTGCCAAACATACCCTCATAAAACTGACTATCCTACCGATCCTCGACTTCGGCGATGTCATCTACAAAATAGCCTCCAACACTCTACTCAGCAAACTGGATGTAGTCTATCACAGTGCCATCTGTTTTGTCACCAAAGCCCCATATATTATCCACCACTGCGACCTATACGCTCTCGTTGGTTGGCCCTCGCTTCATACTCATTACCAAACCCACTGGCTCCAGGTCATCTACAAATATTTGCTAGGTAAAGCCCCGCCTTATCTCAGCTCACTGGTCACCATAGCAGCACCCACCAGTAGCATGCGCTGCAGCAGGTATATTTCACTGGTCACCCCCAAAGCCAATTCCTCATTTGGCCGCCTTCCTTTCCAGTTCTCTGCTGCCAATGACTGGAACGCACTGCAAAAATCACTGAAGCTGGAGACTCATATCTACCTCACTAGCTTTAAGCACCACCTGTCAGAGCAGATCAGAGATCACTGCACCTGTACATAGCCCATCTGTAAATAGCCCATCCAACTACCTCATCCCCATACTGTATTTATTTATCTTGCTCCTTTACACCCCAGTATCTCTACTTGCACATTCATCTTCTGCATATCTATCACTCCAGTGTTTAATTGGTATATTGTAATGACTTTGCCACCATGACCAATTTATTGCCATACCTCCCTTATCTTACCTCATTTGCACACACTGTATAGACTTTTTCTACTGTATTATTGACTGTATGTTCGTTTAGTCCATGTGTAACCCTGTTGTTGTTGTTTTATGTGTCGAACTGCTTTGCTTTATCTTGGCCAGGTCGCAGTTGTAAATTAGAATTTGTTCTCAACTAGCCTACCTGGTTAAATAAAGGAGAAATAAAGAAAAAATAAAACCATTGGCCTTATGGTGAAATCCCTGTCTTCCTTCCTCTCCGGCAACTGAGTTATGAAGGACGCCTGTATCTTTGTAGTGATTAATAATTAATAACTTCACCATGCTGAAAGGGATATTCAATGTCTGCTTTAAAAAAAATTTTTCAAACTCTGTCAGGTTGGATGGAGAGCGTCGCTGGACAGCTATTTTCAGGTCTCTCCGGAGATGTTTGCTCGGGTTCAACTCTGGGCTCTGGCTGGGCCACTCAAAGACATTCAGAGACTTGTCCCGAAGCCACTCCTGCGTTGTCTTGGCTGTGTGCTTAGGGTCGTTGTCCTGCTGGAAGGTGAACCTTCGCCCCAGTCCGAGGTCCTGAGTGCTCTGGAGGAGGTTTTCATCACAAATCTCTCTGTGTGGGGAGATTGGAGGGACGCCAAGTGCAACTGACGTGTTTTCCGTTTGCTCACGCGGTATTCTTAAAGTTTATGTGAATTTTGCAGCAGAACCGTATTTATTTTCAAATATTAGTTTGGTGATCCCTTTCCGTAAAAACAAAGACACTTTGCTTTCGAATGTCAGCATGTCAACGAAACATATTTTGTTTATTTTTATTTCACCTTTATTTAACCAGGTAGGCTAGTTGAGAGCAAGTTCTCATTTGCAACTGCAACCTGGCCAAGATAAAGCATAGCAGTGTTAACAGACAACAACACAGATTTCAACATGGAGTAAACAATAAACAAGTCAATAACATAGTACAATTCTTTTTTAAATAATCTATATACATTGTGTGCAAAAGGCATGAGGAGGTAGGCAATAAATAGGCCATAGGAGTGAATAATTACAATTTAGCAGATTAACACTGGAGTGATAAATGATCAGATGAACATGTGCAGGTAGAAATACTGATGTGCAAAAGAGCAGAAAAGTTAATAAAATAAAAACAGTATGAGGATGAGGTAGGTAAATTGGGTGGGCTAGATACCGATGGACGCGACTATAAAGAGCGGGACTGTGGGTTTAGGTTTAAGACCGCACTCTCACAGACATACTGTGGGAAGAGAACATGTTCTATTTAGGCTTGTAGCTTGTTTGAGGAGGTACTGTCTGGGACGGGGGGAGGGGGCAAGGTTGAATTGTTCAGTTCTAATGTTGTCATTCTGTCTTTTTTTGTTGTTGTTTTTCTGTACTTTTTCCAAACATCTACCGCCGTACATTATTACTCTGAGACAAGTTATTCTGTTTTTTTTAGGCACTCATTGCTTTTCCACCCTATGCTCTAATGACAGGGTTGTATAACGGGAATGCCCAGGGGGGCCGAAATAATGCGATCAAGTACATTTCGTGGAACATCAAAGGGGTTAACAACCCTGTGAAGCGTAAGAGGGTGTTGACACACTTAAAGGGTTTGAATGCAAATGTTGCATTTCTACAAGAGACTCACTTGAGGACTGGTGAGCATTTTAGGATACGTAGGGACTGGGTTGGTCAAGTGTTCCACTAACTTTCATAGTAAATCAAGAGGTGCTGCCATTTTGGTTGATAAAGCTACTCCCTTTGTAGCTTCTGAGATTATTGCTGATCCTAAGGGACAATACATCATAGTAACTGGTGAACTGTTTTCTACCCCTCTTGTTTTGTCTAGTGTTTATGCTCCCAATTGGGATGACACAAGTTTCAATCTGCTATACCCAATTTAGATTCTCATTTGTTCATTTTAGGGGGGGATTTCAACTGAAAAATGTCCCCAGTTTTTGACAAGTCCTCATGAAGAACTACAGGCCCATCTAAATGTGCCCTACTTATTAATCTTTTCTTCAGAAATATGGTATGTTTGAGACTTGGCATTTCCTACAACCTACAGATAGACAGTAGTCCTTTTATTCTCATGTTCATCAAACATACTCCCGGATTGATTAGTTCTTTTTGGACAAAAAACTTCTGCCAAAACTTCGGCAGTGTACTTACGAGAGTATTGTTATCTCTGACCATTCACCATTAGTGCTTGAGTTAGAATTTCCCCAGCGACCTCCTATGTGTTATCAATGGCGTCTCAACCCCATTTTACTCTCAGATAAGGAGTTTGTCAATTTCCTTTCTTCTGAAATCACCTTATTCCTAGAAACTAATTCAACAGCAGGTATGTCCTGCTCTACCATATGGGAGTCTCTCAAAGCATACCTACGTGGCCAAATTATTTCTTATACAGCCAACCAAATAGAGTTCGCTCTCAGCGACTTCGGGACCTGAGTGAATCCATAGCCACTTTGGATGAGAAGTATGCTACGTATCCTTCCTCTGATCTGCATAAAGAGCGCCAACTACTCCAATCTGAATTTGATGAGCTTTCTACCAGGCAAGCTGAACAGTTACTCTTGCGAGCTCGGTACAGAGTATATGAACAAGGCGACAAGGCCAGTAAACTCCTTGCACATCAGATCCGTAAATCTGAGGCCTCACGTTTAATCCCACAAATAAGGACCCCGTCTGGTGCCACCACAGTTATACATAAAGAGAATAATGATCAATTCAAACAATTTTACTCTGTGCTATACAC
The DNA here is from genome assembly GCF_002021735.2 of Oncorhynchus kisutch. Lineage (NCBI taxonomy): Eukaryota > Metazoa > Chordata > Actinopteri > Salmoniformes > Salmonidae > Oncorhynchus > Oncorhynchus kisutch. The sequence continues at coordinate 16,352,757 of NC_034185.2, forward strand.
CTCTGAATCCCCTCAAGACCCTTTGCTGATTGATTCCTTCTTTAATGGCTTGAATATGACTTCAATTTATACAGACTTCCATGACTGTCTAGAATAAGAATTTACACCTGAGGAGATTGCAACAGCAGTGTCCGCAATGAAAAGTGGTAAATCACTGGGTCCGGACGGTTTTCCAACCGAATTGTACAGGACGTTTTCTGGTCTGCTTTGCCCATTCTTGTCTTGACTATTTGCATTGCTGCTTATTACCTCAAAGCTACCGCCTACCGTCTTTATCAGGCTTCAATGTCATTACTATTAAAGAAAAACAAAGACCCCCTGGAATGTGGATCCTATCGCCCAATCTCGCTTTTAAACTGTGATTACAAAATCCTAGCCAAGCTTTTAGCCATCCGTATGGAAGGCTCACTGCACCAAGTAATACACTCTGACCAGACTGGCTTTGTGAGAAATAGGCATTTTTTTTTCAATATTAGGCGCCTTATGAATATACTGTACTCAACAGCGTCGGGGGACCCGGAGGTGGTGGTCTCACTTGATGCGGAAAAAGCTTTTGACCGCGTTGAGTGGAATTACCTAACAGCTGCCCTTTATAGATTTGGCTTTGGCCACAAATTCATTGCGTGGATAAAGATTCTTTATTTTTCCCCCATGGCTTCGGTACGGACTAACAACTTGTCCTCTGACTATTTTCCCTTGCACCGCGGATCCAGACACGGTTGTCCACTTTCCCCCTTGTTGTTTGCTTTGGCAATCGAGCCTCTCGCCATTGCACTACGCTCTAATGATGCCATTCAAGGAATAATCAGGACGGGCTTAAAGCAGAAAGTCTCGCTATATGCTGACGACCTCCTTTTGTTTATCTCCAACCCTGATACCTCATTGCCACGTATCTTATCTGTTCTTAAAGAGTTTGGATCAATCTCAGGGTACAAGCTGAATTTAGGCAAGAGTGAGCTTTTTCCTGTAAACAAGGCTGCTTTAAAGTGCTCTTTTACAAGTTCTCAGTTTAGGATTGTAAGGGATCAATTAACCTACTTGGGAGTTAAAGTGACAAGGCAATATTCAAATTTGTTTCAGGAAAACCTTGTTGCCCTGGCAGACAGTTTTAAATAATCTTTTACTTTTTGGAATTCGCTACCCCTTTCTCTTACCAGAAGGATTAATGTCATTAAAATGAATGTGTTGCCCAAATGTTTATATTTATTTCAATGTTTACCCATTTTTATTCCAAAATCTTTTTTTATTTCACTGGATCAAACATTCATGCATTTTATTTGGGATGGCAAGGTACCACGGATTGGTAGAAAACATTTACAGAAGCCTAGGTCATTGGGGGGTTTAGCTCTACCAAATTTTCAGACATACAGAGCGCTTTTGTACTGGCTGCAGACTGATCCTACTGGCCCTAGACCACTCTGGTTCCAGATGGAGTCTGAATCGTGTAAACCTGCAGCACTTTCTTCTGTGTTGTGCTCGTCTCTCCCAGTGTCCCTAGGCAAAAGGTGTGTCAACCCAATTGTAAAGCAGTCTCTTAAAATGTGGAATCAGTTCCGTTTAGCCTTGAGCCTTCGAGGCTTTTCTCTATCAGGCCCAATTAATCAGAACATTTTATTTCCTCCATCTTTGAATGATGGGGCTTTTGGCATCTGGCACTCACTAGGCCTCTCCTCACGAGCCCAATTATTCTTTGATGATACATTTGCCTTTTTTGCTCAGCTACAGGAAAAGTTCAACCTCCCCCAATCCCACTTTTTCCGCTATCTAGGAACTTTGTTAGAGCTACCACACCTGAATTTCCCCACCTGAATTTCCCCATAGGCCTGCGAATACAGCTATAGAGAGCATCTTGGAGCTGAACAAGCTTCCTAACTCTTTTAGCTAGACGGCTAATACTACAGAACTGGAAGATGGCAGCTCCCCCATCTTATAAATATTGGGTTAGAGATGTGTTGTGCTCTCTGAAACTAGAAAAAAATTAAATTCACGTGGGAACCCCAAACTGTTTAATGAGGCTCCATTCTGGTCTTACTTTAAACAGTCCATCCTCTGATGGCATTCCTATTAAAACAAAAATAAGTCTGTATTTGACCACCCTGTGACTTAAGGGTTGGATGAGCAATTCTTTGTGTTTTTTCTGAGGGGGGGAGGCATTAAGGTTGATGTGCTTATTGATTGTGACTTACGGATGCCTTGTTCATCTTGCCTGGTCAGAGACTAAAATGTGAGCTTGTTTTTCCCAGTTTTTTTTATTTTAATTTAAACATTTTGTTCACGCCTACATAAAATGAATTTTAAAAAAAATCTTCTTTTAAAGCATTGTAAACTTTTTATTTTTGGTCCAGTGGATGGTCGGTCTGTGGCCATGACTGTCTGAGTGGTTGCATTTCTCCACCCCTATCCCTTGACTGTTTACAGGAACAATGGTGAGGTGTTTGCTCTGTCTCTGTACTATAGATTGCCCTTTAACCTTTGTAGCCTTCTGCCTGGTGTGTTTAACTTGTCTAAAGTCTGGGATCTTTAAAGCTTTTTTATGTATTATTTGTATTTTTTCTAGTTGAGTATATTATTTATATTGCTTTGTGTTGTCTTGTGTGTGTGTGTGTGTGTGTGTGTGTGTGTGTGTGTGTGTGTGTGTGTGTGTGTGTGTGTGTGTGTGTGTGTGTGTGTGTGTGTGTGTGTGTGTAAAACTTAATAAACAGAGTTTTCAACAACAACAAAAAATAAAATCTGTACTTTGCTCCGTTCATCTTTCCCTCGATCCTGACTAGTCTCCCAGGCCCAGCCGCTGAAAAACATCCCCACAGCATGACGCTGCCACCACCATGCTTCACCATAGGGATGGTGCCAGGATTCCTCCAGATGGACATTTGGTATTCAGGCCAAATAGTTAAATCTTGGTTTCATCAGACCAGAGAATCTTGTTTCTTATGGTCAGAGTCTTTAAGTGACTTTTGGCAAACTCTAAGCGGGCTGTCATGTGATTTTTACTGAGGAGTAGCTTCCGTCTGGCCACTCTACCATAAAGGCCTGATTGGTGAAGTGCTGCAGAGATAGTTGTCCTTCTGGAAGGTTCTCCCATCTCGACAAAGGAACTCTGGAGCTCTGTCAGAGTGACCATCGGGTTCTTGGTCTCCCCCGATTTGTTCAGTTTGGCTGGGTGGCCAGCCATTTAAGAATGATGGATGCCACTGTGTTCTTAGGGACCTTCAATGCTGCAGACATTTGTTTTGTACACTCCCCAAAACTGTGCCTCAACACAATTCTGTCTTGGAGCGCTATGGACAATTCCTTTGACCTCATTGTTTGGTTTTTGCTCTGACATCCACTGTCAACTGTGGGACTTTGTATAGACAGGTGTGTGCCTTTCCAAATCATGTCCAATCAATAGGTAAAAATTACATACATTTAATTTGATTTAGACAGAGCTTTTAAATTGTTAAAGGTGCTACACATAGGATGTTTTAGAATAAATAAATAAATCCTATGTGTAGCACCATTAAAATAGCCCTACAACACTCACTCAAGTAATCAAATATTAACGTCAGTTTGGATATGCGGATATTTGATTAACCGTGCCCATCCCTAGTCTGTGTGTGTATAGCGAGACTCACCAGCCGAAGCAGAAGAGAGCAAAGTAGAATCCCAGTAGTGTGGCCACCACATGTCTGACGAAGGGACTGGTCTTACTGGGGTGGAGATACAGACGGAACCAGAAGGCAGTCAACAGGGCAAACAACTGGCACACCACAAAGTTGACCTGGAGCAGAGTAGAGAGAGGGGACGGTGGACGTGGAGGGAAAGAGAAGGGAGGGGAGAGGGAGAGAGAGAGAGAGAGAGAGAGAGAGAGAGGAGGGTGGAGAGTGCAAGAGAATGGAAGGAAATTGAGAATTTAAGGAGCGAAAGAGATGTACATATTGTTATTTTGTGGTGGATGGTGTGTTAACTTTCCGGATCATAATGTAGTTGTGGGCAAGAGATGAGGCCCGCTGATCTTTAGCTGTGAATTTGGGATTTAAAGTCCCTTTAAAGATGATGAGATCAGATATCCAATGCGAGTGTGGGTTCGATTAGACGTGCAGTAACTGACTGTGAAGATAACACATTCACAGAGATGTCTGAACACTGATAAGCAGCACTACCTAGGTCAAAATGACAGCTTCATCATCTAAAATAGAAGAACCTTCTGCTGTTTACGTTACATGACAGCTAAAATAATCTTGCCATGCAACCACACACATACAGCGCCTTCAGAAAGCCATAAGACTGCTAAATGGTCAATTAATGGTTACCCAAACTATCTGCACTGACCCTACGCACACTCACTAGACTATACAGTGCCTTCAGAAAGTATCCACACCACTTGACTTTTTCCACATTTTCTTGTGTTACATTCAGATTTTTTGGTCACTGGCCTACGCACAATACACCATAATGTCAAAGTAGATTTAAGTTTAGAATTTTTTACTAATTCATAAAAAATGAAAAGCTGAAATGTCTTGAGCCAATAACTTTTCAACCTCTGTTGTGGCAAGACTAAATAAAGTTCAGGAGTAAAAATGTAATTAACAAGTCACATAATACGTTACATATACTCAATCTGTGTGCAATAATAGTGTTCAACATGATTTTTTAAATGACAATGTCATCTCTGTACCCCACACATTCAATGATCTAAGTTCCCTCAGTCGAGCAGTGAATTTCAAACACAGATTCAACCAAAGACCAGGGAGGTTTTCCATTTTCTTGCAAAGGGCACCTATTGGTTAATGGGTTAAAAAAAAGCAGACATGGATGGTGTATCAATACACCCAGTCACTGCAAAGATACAGGTGTCCTTCCTAACTCAGTTGCCAGAGAGGAAGGAAATCAGGGATTTCACCATGAGGCCAATGGTGACTTTAAAACAATTCCAGAGTTAAATGGCTGTTGTAGGAGAAAATTGAGGATTTTGTTTTGTATTAATACTTTGAAGGCACTGTAGACTATGTGCCAATCCAAAGGCAGTTGCCTGCTGCATACCTGCCTCCAGAGGCACCTACGGGATTTGAAGGCAGCCTTTTAAGGTACCTTGGGATTGAGACAAGCAAATTTTGACATCCTGCCTTGAAATGCTTGTCATTTGGGACACAGCCATAGCCTGGTTATCCAGACTGGATGACGTTACACTTGGTTAGCGCTAGAGGTCGACCGATTAATTGTGAACGGTGAATTAATTGTGATTAATTAGGGCCGATTTCAAGTTTTCATAACAAATCGGTAATCTGCATTTTTGGACACCGATGGCCGATTACATTGCACTCCACAAGGAGACTGCATGGCAGGCTGACTACCTGTTATGCAAGTGCAGCAAGGAGCCAAGGTAAGGTGCTAGCTAGCATTAAACTTATCTTGTAAAAAACAATCAATCTTAACATAATCACTAGTTAACTACACATGGTTGATGAGAAAGCACCGTCTTTGCACCAATGTGTACCTAACCATAAACATCAATGCATTTCTTAAAATCAATACACAAGTATATATTTTTAAACCTGCATAATTAGTTAATATCGCCTGCTAACATTAATTTATTTTAACTAGGGAAATTGTCACTTCTCTTGCATTCTGTGCAAGCAGAGTCAGGGTATATGCAGCAGTTTGGGCAGCCTGGCTCGTTGCGGACTGTGTGAAGACCATTTCTTCCTAACAAAGACCGTAATTAATTTGCCAGAATTGTACATAATTATGACATAACATTGAAGGTTGTGCAATGTAACAGCAATATTTAGACTGATGGATGCCACCCGTTAGATAAAATACAGAATGGTTCCGTATTTCACTGAAAGAATAAACGTTTTGTTTTTAAAAATGATAGTTTAATCGGTATCGGTATTGGCGTTGAAAAATCATACTCGGTCGACCTCTAGTTAGCGCAGCTTTCAGTCTGGTTTAACCAGGCTCCCACACACACGCTAAGGATACTAGGTAAAGATGTAGGCCTAGAAACCAGGTTCAGATGTGACTTCCATTCTGCATCCCAAATGGAACACTAATCCTTATATAGTGCACTACTTTTAACCAGAACCCATGGGGCTTTGACCACAAACTATATGGTTCTGGTCAAAAGTTGTGCACTATTAAATTAAAATAGGGTGCCATTAGAGACGCATCCAAAGCAGGGGCCTGGACGGCAACACCTGGCTACCCAGGATGCCCTGTAACCCAGATAAAACCGGCGTTCCATTAGCTATTGTGCCAAAACGTCATGGCTAATCAAGAGCCCAGTGGAGCCACAGTAACACACTACGAGAGTCTGGACTGGACAGAGCGAAGGGCACACACACACACAATAACCAAAGCAGAGTCCTGAGGCCGGTGTGAGCTGAATACCGATGAGCTGGCAGGGATACAAGAGGGGACACCCGTGCTCTCCCTCACTCTCCCCCCCTCTCAGGATCAAAGGTCACCAGACTGGGAGGTGGTCCAGCTCGGAGTCAGACAGTCCGTCCCCTCTGATCCAGCTCATCATCGCCGCACTGAAAGCCAATCCCCCTCATCTGATCTGCAGCTCTGCTACCCTGTAATGAACGGCACATAGACAGAGGGGTGTCCCAAATGATACTATATCCCTATATAGCGCACTCCTTTTGACCAGAGCCCATAAGGATTATGGTGCAATTTGGGACGCAGTGGGAGAGGCTAGCACTGGCCCTGGTTTAAGGACAGAACATCCATCTGTCAAACTGCTCTTTTAGGAAATGGTAGAAGCTGGGCATTATGGGGGATTCTTGGCAGCATGCAGTGATTGCAACGCCCCTATGCCCCGGGTGATTCAATCTGCTGCCTCGCAAAGACTAAGAGAGGCCGTGGCATCCATCTGAACTTCAGCATTTACCAAATAAGGTCTGTGCCAAACCAAGGATACGAGTACTCGGATAATAGGACTTAACGCACAGTACAGGTTGTCAAATATACACAAACTGTATGCATGAATATCACAGGCTCATAGCTTGAGTCATGCTTTCCTTAGTTCACATTCTCACCATTCTACCAGGAGTGGGGACAGAAGCACAAAAACAAGCTGTCAAATATACTAAGAGTATTCTATATTATACTCATGGCTGGAGTCATGGTTATCACCTTCTCAGTGCTCTGAAACTACTTCATCATTCAAACGCTAGCCTAGAAGAGGATCATTTCACACCATCACGTCTCATTTTAGTACAAACTAAAATGACTAGTATGTCATCACAAACGGCACATTGTCCCTTTAGTCTTTCAGTCCATTTTTTACTTCCAATTGTCTGCTTCGGTCTCTGCTCTGGACTCTATGTGCCCCATACTCTGTCCATCTTTATCTCTGTTGATTCTCTCTTCTCTATCTTGGGGTTTTCTGTGATGTGTGGGTGCGGCCGGTTGAAGCACCTCCACAGCGCGTAATATTTTACCACGAACACTGCAGCAGAAGCGAACTCCTTCAACCGCTACTCTTTTGTCTGAGTGAGGCTACAATACATTGAATTTCCCGGGGAAGCTGTGAAGCACAGGGGAAGCTGTGAAGCCAGCTGTAGCAAAATCGTGTTTATCAGTTGGTTATTAAAGAATGTAAAGAAATGTTGTGTATGTTAAATATTGAATAATTGTGTTCACAAGTGTTATTAAATGTGTATGTTTACTGCTTTTTACTGAATCATGAATAGCTAAATATTGAATACACATTCATTCATGTGGCCAGAATATTGTATATACAGTGCATTCAGAAGATATTCAGAGCCCTGGACTTCTTCCACATTTTGTTACATTACAGCCTTATTCTAACATTGACTTTATAGTTTTCCCCCCTCATCAATCTACACACACAACACCCCATAATGACAAAGAAAAAAACAAAAATGAAATTTACATAACTATTCATACCCTTTACTCAGTACCTTTGGCAGCGATTACAACATCAAGTCTTCTTGGGTAGGAGGCTACAAGCTTGGCACACCTGTATTTGGGGAGTTTCTCCCATTCTTCTCTGCAAACCCTCAAGCTCTGTCAGGCTGGATGGGGAGCATCGCTGCACAGCTATTTTCAGGTCTCTCGGAAGATGTTAGATCGGGATCAAGTCCAGGCTCTAGCTGGGCCACTCAAGGACATTCAGAGACTTGTCCTGAAGCCACTCCTGCGTTGTCTTGGCTGTGTGCCTAGGGTCGTTGTCCAGTTGGAAGGTGAACCTTCGCTCCAGCAGGTTTTCATCAATTCATCAACGATCGCTCTGTACTTTGCTCCATTCATCTTTTCCTCGATCCTGACTAGTCTCCCAGGCCCTGCCGCTGAAAAACATCCCCACAGCATGATGCTGCCACCACCATGCTTCAACGTAGGGATGGTGCCAGGTTTCCTCCAGACGTGACACTTGGCATTCAGGCCAAAGTGTTTAATCTTGGTTTCATCAGAGTAGAGAATCTTGATTCTCATGGTCAGAGTCCTTTAGGTGCCTTTTGGCAAATTCCAAGCGGGCGGTATTGCCTTTTACTAAGGAGCTGCTTCCGTCTGGCCACTCTACCATAAAGGCCTGATTAGTTGAGTACTGCAGAGATGGTTGTCCTTCTGGAAGGTTCTCCCATCTCCACGGAGGAACTCTGGAGCTCTGTCACAGTGACGATCGGATTCTTGGTCACCTCCCTGACCAAGACCCTTCTCCACTGATTGCTCAGTTTGGCCGGGCGGCCAGCTCTAAGAGGAGTCTTGGTGGCTCCAAACTTCTTCCATTTAAGAATGGAGGCCACTGTGTTGTTGGGGACCTTAAATGCTGCAAAAATGTTTTTGTACCCTTCCCCAGATCTGTGCCTCGATACAATCCTGTCTCGGAGCTCTACGGACAATTCCTTCAACCTCATGGCTTGTTTTTTTCTCTGACATGCACTGTCAACCGTGGGACCTTATATAGACAGGTGTGTGCCTTTTCAAATCATGTCCAATGTAACAAAATGTAGAAAAAGGAAAGGGGTCTGAATACTTATATAAAATGCAACAATTTTATTGAGTTACTGTTCATATAAAGAAAACAGTTAATTGAAATAAATGCATTAGGCCATAATCTATGGATATTTATTTGACTGGGCAGGGGCGCAGCTATGGGTGGTATGGGAGGGCATAGGCACACCCACTTGGGAGCCAGGCCCAGCCAATCAGAATGAGTCAGCATGTCAATTGCACGCTCCCTCAAAACTTGAAGCATCTGTAGCAATGACTTATGTGACAAAACTTTTAGAGTGGCCTTTTATTGACCCCCAGCACAAGGTGCACCTGTGTAATGATCATGCTGTTTAATTAGTTTCTTGATATGCCACACTTGTCAGTGGATGGATTATCTTGACACAGGAGAAATGCTCACTAACAGGGATGGAAACACATTTGAGAGAAATAAGCTTTTTATTTATATGGAACATTTCTGGGATCTTTTATTTCAGCTCATGAAACCAACACTTTACATGTCACATTTATATTAGTGTTCAATATATATAGGCTGAATGTTATGGCCTAAAATAAATGTGTTCACATGGGCAGAATATTGTATATTAATACATTGTTATGGTTATATAAAAGGCTGAAGGCTAAAAACAGACTAAACTATCTATTTGTTTTAAATAATGTGTTTTTGTTTTATCAAGGTTCTACACCATCTATTAAAATCAACCATTCACTATAAAACATTTAGTTATTAACGTAAGGGGCATAAATAACTAGGCCTATAACATTTATTTCAAATAACCAAAGAATAGAAAAATTATGAGTAGGCTACATGACATGGCTACATGACAATGCTACATGACTACATGACTGGCTACATGACATGGCTACATGACAATGCAGCACTAAAAGAATAAGCTAATGAACAAATGTCCAAGAAGGTGCTTAGCGTTCTGGTCTCATAAGGATTTGAGTTATTGAAAGGATGGAAATTATTAAGTGTCACAAAGAAGTCTCCAAGTAGGATAGATAGATTTTGTAGTATTCACAACAGTGGAGGCTGCTGAGGGGAGAACGGCTCATAATAACGTCCGGAACGAAGCAAATGGAATGGCAACAAACACCTGGAAACCATGGGTTTGATGTATTTGAAACCATTCCACTGATTCTGCTCCAGTCATTACCACAAGCCCGTTCTCCCCAATTAAGGTCCCACCAACCTCATGTGATTCACCACTGCAACTTAAAAGTGTAGGCAACGCTCTTCAGGTAAGGCTCCAGCCGTTTAGTCATGGTGTACTTCTAAACCAGTGACTTCAGATCCACAGTCATGGTGTACTTCTAAACCAGTGACTTCAGATCCACAGTCATGGTGTACTTCTAAATCAGTGACTTCAGATCCACAGTCATGGTGTACTTCTAAACCAGTGACTTCAGATCCACAGTCATGGTGTACTTCTAAATCAGTGACTTCAGATCCACAGGTCTTTGCCACGGCTGTGGAACGCCAGTAAGTTGCTGCTCCATTCTCTTGTCACCTCTTTGCCTCAATGAACTTCCAAAATGGTGCAGCGGGCAGCGCCAAGATTAGCGAAAAGGTTTGATGCCAGCCCTCCACTCCGTTGTTGGTCTTCGCCAAGTCTTGCAGGACAGCATCATAACAGTTCCATTATTCTGAAAACTAGATTAGTAAGCATGATTTTGGCATTGGGCATGCTGTCATCAATAATAGGAATAAGAATAATAAAGCCATTATTATGTTAAACAAGACATACCTATGAGAAACTTTGGCTTTCTTCCAATGTGTCTGACATTCTCCCCAACCCATGTTGACTGAAAGTATGTCAGGAGATTCTCCAGTTTATGTTCTGAGCGCTGAAAGAACCAGGTATTCAGCAGTTCGTGGAAGCACTCGACCTCAGCCGGTGGGACAAATGCGAGCGCCTCAGTGTCATCGCCAGCCAGGGTTGGGCATCACCAATATTATAGTCTTGTGAATATCTCATGCATATTTTAATTTTATTTTGGGGGGGGGGGGGAATGCAAACAATGGGAGCGATGGGAGGTGAAAATGATTTGAATGTGAGAGTGTCCAGCCAGGTCAGGGCAGCCTTTCACAACATTACAATGTCTGCCTTTCCCCCTATATTTTAAATATAATACAGTATGTCCATTTAATATAGGAAATTTCTTGTGAATCTCACACGTATCTTTTTTGATTGAAAATGGGAACAAAGGACAAATACTGATTTCAAAACAATGAGACTAAATGAAACGACATAGGCCAAATGGATGTGGTGTTTCCTATATTCAATGAGACTAAATGAAACGACATAGGCCAAATGGATGTGGTGTTTCCTATATTCAATGAGACTAAATGAAACGACATAGGCCAAATGGATGTGGTGTTTCCTATATTAAATGGACATACCATATTAGACGTAAAATGTAGGGGGAAAGGCAGACATTTTATATAAACATTGGATTTCTGTGGTCCGGATTACCTAATCATTTTGTTTTTCCGTTTTGTAGGCCCACCCATGCGTCTCTCCTCACTCAGAAAGCCTGCTCACTGAGTTCAATACCAAAGCAGATAATTGTGATTTGACTGAATTGATGTGAATAATGATAATGATAGTGAGGAGACATTTAGAAAAGCTATGAATGATAAAGAAAAGCTATGAATGATTTAATGAAGAGGAGCTAACAGAAGCATTATTTGACATTCTTTAATAAAAATACTCAAACAGAAACAGGCAAAACAGCTTCACAGGTTCCCCGCCAAATAGGCCTACAAGGAAACTCGATGTATCTCGACAATGTTGAGTGCACAAGGGGGTCTGTGCGCTGCGTAGCACCTTCCACAAAAAGTTTTGTGAGACAAAAAGACACGAGGCCGGTCGTGCCTCTCTAACCAGGCTGGGGAGATAAGCATCAACAGTCTGCATACAGACTTCTGGTCTCTGGACCATGTCACCGGCTGCCATAAAGACCATCACTCAAACCTAATCACAGTGATTTACTGTGTCCCAAGTGGCACCCTAATCTCTACATAGGGCTTTGGTCAAAAGTAGTGCACTAGATGAAATATGGTGCCATTTAGGACGTACCTGCTGTGTTATATTTCTATACAGAGATTTGAAAAAAAGAGGTCACGTAGCATTTACTTAACAGGAAGCTGACACACACTGCATTACACAAATGACACCCTATTGCCTTTACAGCTTTGACTGAGTAATAACAGGATATAGGGGGTAGGGTGCCATAAGGGCCGCAGAATGAGAAGCTAAAGCTCTAACCTGCTTCAGTTCCATCCAAAAATCATCCTGCCGTTATCATCATGCAACAGCTGCAGTAAAATGGTGCTAGAATGTGAAACCGCTTGGTCACATTCTAGCCTGCATTTATTTACTAAATCCATTTTATCACATACAAATGCTACAAAAAAAATTTGAACAGCAAACCATGGACTAAAATAGACACCAAAAAAGTCCATTGAAGCAAAACATTTACAGTACACTATTACCCTCAAAAGGATCCTGTGGTACCTCATGCGTAAGCAAACTACCTTTTAGCTTATTCAGGCCTACTGTATATGTGCATCCCTACAGGCTTGATTTAATGACTGTGTTTTGTTTCAATGTAAACAGTGGGCTGCCTGGCTCCAAGCAACTACTGGGTGTGGAGTTTGCCTGAGGCATCTGTCCCGACAACTAAAAATGAGAGCAAGACAGCTATTTATAACTAGCATAGGCTTACGTCGCAAACGGCACCCTAATTCCCTATGTAGTACACTACTTTTGGCCAGGGCTCTGATCAAAAGCAGTACACTACAAAGGGAATAGGCTGCTATTTGAGAAGCAGCCATAGAAAGTAGCAGCACTTTTACTGGATGACGTCGTCCATTAGGCTGATTAATTCCAGAGGAAACGTCAGTGAGTGATGTTTAAGTGACGTTATAATAAACCCAACCTCCTTCCTTTTTCTGATTCCACTGAGTGCGTTTCATACACACGCACGCACGCACACACACACACACACACGCATGCACGCGCACGCACACGCCATCAGTGCCCAAGCTCAAACTACTACTTTGTCTTTCCGATTCCACTGAGAGAGAGAAAATGAGTGTCACAAAGCCCCATGCATAATCCATGCAGACCACAGACAGAATACACTTCACAAGTCGCAGTATTCTCTTCCACTAGAGCCTGGACCTGCCTGTCAAATTATATAGATGACCTCAATGTCTTCTTCCTGGGAAATGGAGGACCTCCATTTCTGATTTCACCTTCCACAAACTCCAGCATCAAAATGGCTGTAGTTAGGAAGACGGTCATACTATCTATGTGCATAACACACACTACAGGTCACACTCTAATACTTATTTTAAATCGGATGAGAGATACAGTTGAAGTCGGAAGTTTACATACACTTAGGTTGCATGACAAGTCATTTTTCCAACAATTGTTTACAGACAGATTATTTCACTTAAAATTCACTGTATCAAAATTCCAGTGGGTCAAAAGTCTCCATACACTAAGTTGACTGTGCCTTTAAACAGCTCGGAAAATTCCAGAAAATGTCATGGCTTTAGAAGCTTCTGATAAACTAATTGACATCATTTGAGTCAATTGGAGGTGTACCTGTGGATGTATTCCAAGGCCTACCTTCAAACTCAGTGCCTCTTTGCTTGACATCATTGGAAAATCAAAAGAAATCAGCCAAGACCTCAGAAAAATACATTGTTGAAGTCTGGGTCATCCTTGGGAGCAATTTCCAAACGCCTGAAGGTACCATGTTCATCTGTACAAACAATAGTACGCAAGTATAAACACCATGGGACCACGCAGCCGTCATACCGCTCAGGAAGGAGACGCAATTCTGTCTCCTAGAGATGAACGTACTTTGGTGCGAAAAGTGAAAATCAATCCCAGAACAACAGCAAAGGACCGTGTGAAGATGCTGGAGGAAACAGGTACAAAAGTATCTATATCCACAGTAAAACTAGTCCTATATCGACATAACCTGAAATGCCGCTCAGCAAGGTAAAAGCCACTGCTCCAAAACCAACATAAAAAAGCCGGTTTGCAACTGCACATGGGGACAAAGATTGTACTTTTTGGAGAAATGTCCTCTGGTCTGATGAAACAAAAATATAACTGTTTGGCCATAATGACCATCGTTATGTTTGGAGGAAAAAGGGGGAGGCTTGCAAGCCGAAGAACACCACCCCAACCGTGAAGCACGGGGTGGCAGCATCATGTTGTGGAGGTGCTTTGCTGCAGGAGGGACTGGTGCACTTCACAAAATAGATGGCGTAATGAGGAAGGAAAATGATGTGGATATATTGAAGCAACATCTCAAGACATCAGTCAGGAAGTTGAAGCTTGGTCGCAAATGATTCTTCCAAATGGACAATGACCCCAAGCATACTTCCAAAGTTGTGGAAAAATGGCTAAAGGACAACAAAGTCAAGGTATTGGAGTGTCCATCACAATGCCCTGACCTTAATCCCATAGAAAATTTGTGGGCAGAACTGAAAAAGCGTGTGCGAGCAAGGAGGCCTACAAACCTGACTCAGTTACACCAGCTTTGTCAGGAGGAAATGGGCCAAAATTCACCCAACTTATTGTGGGAAGTTTGTGGAAGGCTACCCGAAACGTTTGACCCAAGTTAAACAATTTAAAAAGCAATGCTATCAACCACTAATTGAGTGTATGTAAACTTCTGACCCACTGGGAATGTGATGAAAGAAATAAAATATGAAATAAATAATTCTCAACTATTATTCTGACATTTCACATTCTTAAAATAAAGTGGTGATCCTAACTGACCTAAGACAGGGAATTGTTACTAGGATTAAATGTCAGGAATTGTGAAAAACTGAGTTTAAATGTATTTGGCTAAGGTGTATGTAAACTTCCGACTTCAACTGTAAATAGGTAATGTGGGATATGAAGTCAAGTCAAAAATATTTGTTTTATGTATCATTGCACATACTGTACAGTAAAGCACTGTACATGGCGCCAACACACAGGTGGTTCTATTATATACTATTTATTCTACTGCGTGACCAAGTCTCTACGCCATTTATATTAGTAAATATAGTATATTATTGCTATGCATACTACCTATTCTATTACTTGTTATTTTTGACTTTACTCTTTTTATTGATATTATTGTTTTTGCTATTGTGCAGTATTCTTGAGGGAGTATTGTTGAGGGAGTGTTGTTGAGGGGGAGCTGTTGAAGGAGCACTGTTGAGGGAGTGTTGTTGAGGGAGTATTGTTGAGGGGGAGCTGTTGAGGGAGTATTGTTGAGGGAGCACTGTTGAGGGAACACTGTTGAGGGAACAAGCGCACAAGCATTTCTCTGCACCTTTTATACCTGCTGTAAACTGTGTATGTGATTAATACAATTTGATACTTTAGTTCAAGCCCCAGGTCTGTCTCAAACTGTCTCGATATTCTGTTTAAGTGACTGCGATGATGCGATTTCCGTGCTCGCACACAATGTGTCACCACCACACTCTACCACAGCCAGAAGAAACACGAGCACTACATTACAGCACGTAACCCAACCCTCCTTTGACACTCAGCCAGCCACAGTCAGCCAGCGTCCCAAGTGGCACCCCATCTACTATAAAAAGTGTACTACCTTTGACCAGAGTCCTATGAACCCTGGTCTAAAAGTAGTGCCCTATATAGGGAACAGGATGCAATTTGAGATGCAGGAGGTGTTAAGCACCAGGAAGAGGGGAGCATTACATCAACACTAACACATGCATGACTCCCCCTCAGCAACACATAAACACAGCCTTCCATTCACTCAGTATGGGCAGGTCCTTTAAAATGAATACTTCAGGATTTTAGCAATGAAGACCTTTATCTACTTCCTCTGAGTCAGCTGAACTCAGATGAACCCGTGATCGGGAGTCCCATAGGGCAGCGCCCAATTGGCACAACATCATACTGGTTAGCAGAGGGTTTGGACATTTGTTCTTAACCGACTTGCCTAGTTAAATTTTTAGCAAACGTAAAAATCCCAAAGTATCCCTTCAAGACTACAGCCAAGTGTACTCTACCCTGAAAAGGAGACACATTTCCAACAGCAGTAAACAGTTTATATGCACCCAGGCTGGCTGGGTCTCGGTCTCTCATTAAAAGGGCCCATTATGCTGAGCTGTTGATGCTAGAGGTCGACCGAATGACCGATTAATTAGGGCCGATTTCAAGTTTTCATAACAATTGGAAATCTGTATTTTTGGGCGCCGATTTTCGATTTAAAAGATAATAAGTATACCTTTATTTAACTAGGCAAATCAGTTAAGAAGACATTCTTATTTTCAATGACGGCCTAGGAATGGTAGGTTAACTGCCTTGTTCAGGGGCAGAATGACAGATTTTCACCTTGTCAGCTCAGGGGATCCAAACTTGCAGCCAAACAGTTAACCAGTTAACTAGCCCAACGCTCTAACCATTGCACTCCATGAGGAGCCTGCCTGTTACGTGAATGCAGTAGAAGCCAAGGTAAATTGCTAGCTAGCATTAAACTTATCTTATAAAAAACAATCAATCATAATCACTAGTTATAACTACTAATCCAGTTCAGCAGGCAATATTAACCAGGTGAAATTGTGTCATTTCTCTTGCATTCATTGCACGCAGAGTCAGGGTATATGCAACAGTTTGGGCTGCCTGGCTCATTGCGAACTAATTTGCCCGAATTTTACGTAATTATGACATAACATTGAAGGTTATGCAATGTAACAAGAATATTTAGACTTAGGGATGCCACCCGTTAGATAAAATACCGGACGGTTCCGTATTTCACTGAAAGAATAAACGTTTTGTTTTCTAAATGATAGTTTCCGGATTCTACCATATTAATGACCAAAGGCTCGTATTTCTGTGTGTTATTATGTTATAATTAAGTCTGATTTGATAGAGCAGTCTGACTGAGCAGCAGCACGCCCGTAATCATTCATTCAAACAGCACTTTCGTGCGTTTTGCCAGCAGCTCTTCACAAGCACAGCGCTGTTTATGACTTCAAGACTATCAGCCTAATGGCTGGTGTAACCAATGTGAAATGGCTAGCTAGTTAGCTGGGTGTGCGCTAATAGCGTTTCAAACGTCACGCGCTTTTAGATTTGGAGTAGTTCTTCCCCTTGCGCTTCAAGGGTCGCGGCTTTTGTGGAGTGATGGGTACGCTGCTTCGAGTGTGGCTGTTGTTGATGTGTTCCTGGTTCGAGCCCAGGAAGGGACGAGGAGAGGGATTGAAGCTATACTGTTACACTGGCAATACTATAGTGCCTATAAGAACATCCAATAGTCAAAGGTATATGAAATACAAATGGTATAGGGAGAAATAGTCCTATAAATACTATATTAACTACAACCTAAAACGTCTTACCTTGGAATATTGAAGTCTCATGTTAAAAGGAACCACCAACTTTCATATGTTCTCAAGTTCTGAGCAAGGAACCTAAACATGAGCTTTTATACATGGCACACAATTTTACATGGCACACATTTGTACATGGCACATACACGGCACATATTGCATATTGGCACATATTACTTTTTTTCTCCAACACTTTGTTTTTGCATTATTTAAACCAAATTGAACATGTTTCATTATTTATTTGAGGCTAAAGGGATTTTATTGATGTATTATATTAAGTTAAAATAAGTGTTCATTCAGTATTGTTGTAATTATCATTATTACAAATAAATAAATAAAAATATGCCGATTAAATCGGTATCGGCTTTTTTGGTCCTCCAATAATCGGTATCGGCTTTTTTGGTCCTCCAATAAATCGGTATCGGCGTTGAAAAATCATATTCGGTCGACCTCTAGTTGATGCACACAAAGACAAACTAAGAGGGGTGAGAAGCTAGTCAGGGGGAGAATCCCTTAGTTTTTTAAAACCGGGTTTGCTGTTCACTTGCTCTATATAAGATGGAAAGGAGTTCCATGCACTCATGGCACTGTATAATACTGCACGTTTCCTTGAACTTGTTCTGGACCTGGACACTGTGAAAAGACCCCTGGTGGCATGTCTGGTGGGGTAAGTGTATGTGTCACTGCTGTGTGTAAGTTGACTATGCAAACCATTTTATAAAAACAAGAAGTGACGCAGTCAGTTTTTCCTCAACTCTTAGCCAAGAGAGACTGGTATTAATATTAGCCCTCTGATTACAATGACTTGCCGCTCTGTTCTGGGCCAGCTGCAGCTTAACTAGGTCTTTCTTTGAAGCATTTGACCATATGACTGAACAATAATCAAGCTAAGTTCAAACTAGAGCCTGCAGGACTTGCTTTGTGGAGTGTGGCGTCAAAAAAGCAGAGCATCTCTTTATTACAGACAGACCTCTCCCCATCTTTACAACCATTGAATCTATATGTTTGACAATGACAGTTTACAATCAAAGGTAACATCAAGTCAGTTAGTCTCCTCAGCTTGATCAACAGCCACACCATTCATTACTAGATTCAGCTGAGTCTAGAACTTAGGGAATGATTGTACCAAATACAATGCTCTTAGTTTTAGAGATGTTCAGGACCAGTTTATTACAGGCCACCCATTACAAAACAGACTGCAACTCTTTGTTAAGATCTTCAGTGACTTCTTTAGTTCTTTGGTTGCTGATGTGTATATGGTTGAATCATCAGCATACATGGACACACATGCTTTGTTTAATGCCAGTGGTAGGTCATTGGTAGAAATAGAAAAGAGTAGGGGGCCTAGAGATCTGCCCTGCGGTACACCAGATTTGACATGTTTGACGTTCGAGAAGCTTCCATTAAAGAAAACCTTCTGAGTACTATTAGAATCCACGATTTGGCAGAGGTTTGAAAGCCATATCACATATGTTTTCTCAACAACATCAACAAAATGTTATGGTCAATAATATTAAAGGCTCCACTGGAATCTTATTATCAATTTCAGTGCAGTGCATGAGTTCCCTTCTCTATAAGCATTTCCAACAGTTTGCTAAGAACTGGCAGCAAGCTGATAGGTCTGCTGTTTGAACCAGTAAAGATTGCTTTACCACTCTTGGGTAGCGGAATGACTTTGGCTTCCCTCCAGGCTTGAGGACAAATACTTTCTTCTAGGCTCAGATTAAAGACATGACAGATAGATGGAAAGCTATTGAGGATGGTAGCTGACTCTATAGCCAATCCTATGTTGTCAATGCCAGGAAGTTTGTTATTATTGATCAATAACAATACATTTTGCACCTCTCCCACACAAACTTTACAAAATTCAAACTTGCAATGCCTTTCTTTTATTATTATTAATTTTTAATGCATGAATACAATTGCTCACTGTTTGCTGTGGGCATTTCATGCCTAAGTTTGCCTACTTTGCCAATGAAGTAATCATTCAAATAATTGGCAACATCAAATGGTTGTGATGAATAAGCCATCTGATTTGATGAAAGTTGAATTTGTCCTCCAAAGTCTTTTTCCATCATTCTTTATATCATTGATCTTGGCTTCATAATAGTTTCTTCTTTTTTTAAGGTTCAGTCACATACATTTCTCAATTTGCAGTAAGTTAGTGTAGACAGACTTATTAGCCACTCCTTTGCCCCATCTCTTTCAACCATTCAGTTTTTTAATTTCTCATAAATCCATCGAGACAGTCGGTTTCAATTATCAATCATTGGAATGGAGCGATTTCATAAATTCATTAAGTGCAGCGTCTGGATGCTTCTTATTAATCACATCAGACCAACAAATATTTTTAACATCATCCACATAAGAGTCACAGCAAAATATTTAGTATGATCTGTTATATACCATTTTAGCTTTTGCAACTTTGGCTTTCCTGGATATAGCCACTATATTGTGATCACTGCATCCAATGGGTGCAGATACAGCTTTAGAACAAAGCTTCTTCCCCCAAGCCATAAGGTGTACAGAGGCCCATTATCAGCAACCATCACTCCTATGTTCCAATGGCACGTTGTGTTAGCTAATCCAAGTTTATCATTTTAAAAGGCTAATTGATCATCAGGAAACCTTTTTTGAATTTTGTTAGCACAGCTGAAAACTGCTGTTCTGATTAAAGAAGCAATAAAACTGTCCTTCTTTAGACTAGTTGAGTAACTGGAGCATCAGCATTTGTGGGTTCGATTACAGGCTCAAAATAACCAGAAACAAATAACTTTCTTCTGAAACGTGTCAGTCTATTCTTGTTCTGAGAAATTAAGGCTATTCCATGTGATAAATTGCCAAGACACTGAATATCTCGTACACCGCTGTGTCCTACTCCCTTCACAGAACAGCACAAACTGTCTCTAACCAGAATAGAAAGATTGGGAGGCCCCAGTGCACAACTGAGCCTCACACATTAGTGTGTGTAGTTTGGGAACCAGACGCCTCACAAGTCCTCAAATGGCAGCTTCATTAAATAGCAGCCGCAAAACACCAGTCTCAACGTCAGCAGTGAAGAGGCGACTCCGGGATGCTGGCCTTTAGGCAGCGTTCTCCTGGCATCCGCAAACCCAAATTCGTCAGTTGGACTGCCAGATGGTGAAGCGTGATTCAGCACTCCAGAGAAAGCGTTTCTACTGCTCCAGAGTCCAATGGCGGCAAGCTTTACACCACTCCAGCGGGCACTTGGCATTGCACATGGTGATCTTAGACTTGTGTGCAGCTGCTCGGCCATGGAAACCCATTTCATGAAGCTCCCAACGAAGAGTTATTGTGCTGACGTTGCTTCCAGAGGAAGTTGCAACCAAGAACAGACGATTTTTACATGCTACACGCTTCAACACTCGGCAGTCCCGTTCTGTGAGGTTGTGTGGCCTACCACTTCTTGGCTGAGCCATTGTTGCTCCTAGACATTTTCACTATACAATAACAGCACTTGACGGTGACACATTGAAAGTCACTGAGCTTGCTCTGTGCTCGATTTTATACACCTGTCAGCAACAGGTTTGGCTGAAATAGCCGAATCCACTCATTTGAAGGGGTGTCCACATACTTTTGTATATATAGTGTATATTAATATGGGCTATTTTCAGCCCTTTCCTGGGTGGACATAGGAAAGACATGGACATAATATGGAAAAGAACAAACAAAGTGAGAAAAAAAATCCATTCAGCAGTCCATTAATCAGTTGTCCTCAGACTCTATCCTGGTCTAATGTGGAGATTCTGCAATTCTGTCCACAACCATGTTGTTCTGCCTTATTTGTCCCTCGAGATAATCTGAATTCTCAGTCATTGTCATAATGGACTCAGATACAGAACTGATGACTTAGAGATTTCTATCATCTTGCCATTTTCCTGTTAAACTCATTTATTTAACTCGGCAAGTCAGTTAAGAACAAATTCTTATTTACAATGACGGCCAAACCCTCCCCTAACCCAGACGATGCTGGGCCAATTGTGCACCGCCCAATGGGACTCCCGATCACGGCCGGTTGTGATACAGCTCGGGATTGAACCAGGGTCTGTAGTGACGCCTCTACCATTGAAATGCAGTGCCTTAGACCGCTGTGCCACTCTGGAGGCCAAATTGAGCTGACCCTAGGAGAACTGCAAACAGTTCTTCAGGTCCTGGACCTCTCTGGTCAGGTCATCCATTCTTTTAATATACTGAACAAAATAAGCGCATCATGGAACAATTTCAAAGATTTTACTGAGTTACTTTTCATATAAAGAAATTAGTCCATTTAAATTATATAAATTAGGCCCTAATCTATGGATTTCACATGACTGGGCAGGGTCACAACTATGGGTGGCAGCTTGGCAGCCAGGCCTCCCCACTAGGGAGCCAAGCCCAGCCAATCATAGAGTTTTTCCCCACAAAAGGGCTTTAGAAATACTCCTTAGCACACCCTCACCCTACCCAGACGATCCCACACGTGAAGAAGCCAGATGTGGGGGTCCTGGGCTGGTGTGGTTATTTACACGTGGTCTGCGGTTGTGAGGCTGGTGGGACGAACTGACAAATCCTCTAAAACGACATTGAACATTAATTTCTCTGGCAACAGCTCTGGTAGACATTCCTGCAGTCAGCATGCCAATTGCACACTCCCTCAAAACTTGAGACATCTGTGGCATTGTGTGACAAAACTGCACCTGTGTAATGATCACACTGTTTAATCAGCTTCTTGACCTGTCAGGTGTGGGGGGGGATTGTCTTGGCAAAGAAGAAATGCTCACTAACAGGGATTTAAACAAATGTATGCACATCATTTGAGAGAAATAAGCTTTTTGTGCATATGGAACATTTCTGGGATCTTCAATTTCAGCTCATAAAACCAACACTTTACATGTTGTGTTTATATTTGTGTTCAATATATATAATCCGAATTCATAATTTCTCTTACACACACACACACACACACACACACACACACACACACACGCTACAGAAATTGGTTCAGTTCTGGCCTAAAATAAATGTGTCCATATGGGCAGAATATTAGAATATCCACTAGATGTCAACAGTCTTCAGAAATTGTTTCAGGCTTGTATTCTGAAAAATGAGGGAGTAAGACCAGTCTGAATGAGTGGACCCTGCCGTGTCACAGAGCTTTTTCATGTGCGCGACCAGAGAGAGTACCTTTCTTGTTTACCTTTTATATTGACAACGTGAAATATTATAGATTATTGAGGCTAAAAACAACCTGAGGATTGAATATAAACTTCATTTGACATGTTTCTATGAACTTTACAGATACAATTTGGATTTTTTTTGTCTGCCTGTTGTGACTGCGTTTGAACCTGTGGATTACTGAAGAAGACGCGAACAAAACTGAGGTTTTCGGATATAAAGAGAGACTTTATCGAACAAAACAAACATTTATTGAATAAATTAATGTCTTCTGAGTGCAAACATATGAAGATCAAAGGTAAGTGATTAATTTTGTCTATTTCTGACTTGTGTAACTCTTCTACTTGGCTGGTTAGTGTTTGTAATGATTTGTCTGCTGGGCTATGTTCTCAAATAATTGTAAGGTATGCTTTCGCCGTAAAGCATTTTTTAAATCTGACACCGTGGTTGGATTCTCAAGAAGTTCATCTTTAAACCAATATAAAATAGTTGTATCTTTTCTGAATTTTTATGAGTATTTCTGTATTTGAATTTGGCACTCTGCAATCTCACTGGATGTTGGCCAGGTGGGACGCTAGCATCCCTCATACCCTAGAGAGGTTAATAAACAAATTAGACACATTTGGGCAGTCTTGATACAACATTGTGAACAGAAATACAATGGTTAATTGGATCAGTCTAAAACTTTGCACATACACTGCTGCCATCTAGTGGCCAAAATCTAAATTCCACCTGGGCTGGAATAATACATTATGGCCTCTCTTACACTTCAAAGATGGTACAAAAAAACACAAAAAAATATTTGTATTATTATTTACCAGATCTAATGTGTTATATTCTACTACATTCCTTTCACATTTCCACAACTTCAAAGTGTTTCCTTTCAAATGGTACTTAGAAAATGCATATATTGATTCAGGGCCAGAGCTACAAGCAGTTAGATTTGGGTATGTAATTTTGGTCGAAAATTGGAAAAAAAAGGGGCCGATCCACAATAAGTGAATTCAGCGATCGTTTGGCAAGACAGGGAGGGAGGGGAGTGAATAAGAAATAATAATGAACATTCCCAATCATACTTCATCCAGCTTGCCTGTTGCTGTCTGGGACACATCAAATAGCTACTGTGTTCTGTTGTGGAGCCCTGGGTTACGCCACAAATGGTGTCTTATTTCCTATATAGTGACTACTTTCGACCAGGAACCATATCGCTCCGGTATAAAGTAGTGCACTATATAAAGAATAGGGTGTCATTTTGGACACAGATGGCCTGGTCTGCTTTGGTCTCTTGACAGCAGGAAGGGGGGAGCCATCAAAGCCCTTATCTCCTTCGTTCTGTTTAGACAGCTTGTGTTCAGCATGGCTCAGGCATACACAATGGCAATGCAAGAGCTAGATGGCGAGGGACAATAGTGTGGAGAGAGTGTAGTGTGTACAGTAGGTTTCCACATTAAAGAGCTTGTGATTGTATCCATGTACAAGTGTTATATGAGCACTTCAATGCTTTACTATACTGGTTTGGCAACACACACACACACACACACACACACACACACATCTCCCTCTCCCTCTCAACATGAAAGACAAAAAGGATCAAACAGGGAAAGAGCTTCATTAAAAGTGCCGGGTATTAAAAACCCAACTGAACCAAGTGGTAAACTACTCCTAC
The DNA here is from genome assembly GCF_002021735.2 of Oncorhynchus kisutch. NCBI lineage: Eukaryota > Metazoa > Chordata > Actinopteri > Salmoniformes > Salmonidae > Oncorhynchus > Oncorhynchus kisutch. The sequence goes on from NC_034185.2 coordinate 16,376,945, forward strand.
ATAGTGCACTACTTTTGACTAGGGACCATAGGGCTCTGGTCAAAGGTAGGGCACTATATAGGAAATAATAGGTTGCCATTTAGGACTCTGACATTAACACCATGTCAGATGAAAATCCAAAGCTATTCTGGCTGTGTGGTGGAGCCCATTCCTCCAATCCATTCCTACTGGAGGTTCAACTCTGGTCACCCTGCTGAAGTGGAGAAATGAATGCAGAGACTGGAGAAAAGATGATCTCCTTGATGATAAATCAGGGAAGTCCACTACACAAGCAAATAAAAAGCCAAAAGACAACCTCTTCAAAAGCTGTGCAAAGGGTCATGGGGAGCCACTCAGCTGAATAAACTATCTGCATGGGAATCCACAGTTGGTTTTGTGGCTATTTTCTGGTGAATCATCTTAGTTTTCAGATGTTTTTTTTACTAAAGTCATCAACTCTCGCTCGACTCCCTCGCCTATCGTTGAACCTGCATAACCAGTGGGGCCTCTCTGCTGTAAGCTCCTAGGCCCTTTGAGACAGTCCGGGGGCGGCACAGCCTTGGCCCAGTCTCTCGCCACAGAGCTGCAGTCTAAACTGTCCTGGCTGGCTGACAGCTTGGGTCGATCCCTGGAAGCCGTTGGAAGTCTCTCAGGTCTGAGGCCTGCATCCCAAATGAAACCCTATTCCTTTAAAAGTGCACAAATTTTTACCAGCACCTATAAAGGGAATAGGGTCCCATTTGGGAAGCATCTCTAAAAATATTGATGACCTTGACCCAGCCAGGGATGTTCTTAGGGCAGCTGACAGCAGTATTGTTTGACCAGAGCTAATTGTCTTCCAGACTTTGTTCAGGAGTCTAGGGTGAAATTGCCCCTAGGCGCTCATTATGGATCAGTTTTGCATTTCCAATTAAGGTTAGGATTATGGAGGTGAAGCTGATCTTAGATCTGTACCTAGGAGAAAATTCACAACAGAACATTCATCAACGGTGCTGGGAGGAGGCGGTTTGCATCTTTATAGATGGAGGGAGGTTTCAAAACATATTGAGGAAATAGTAGTGTTTGAGTAGCTATGTTTGTGTCCAGGTCACATGTCCAATGGAACAGAACAGGGACGACAGCCTGGCTAAAGTAGAAGGATATCAAACTCTTTCTAACACAGGATACTTTCTGTTGATCTAAAATTGGACTAACCCTAAAAAAACTGCTGCAGTTTTAAACTATATAAAAGACAGGAATGGTACAGAATGTCACAGCACCAGACAGTGCATCTAAATTTTAGGACTTTTTAAGATGCAAAACCCTTTCAAATTGATGACTTTTAAGATGAGAAATGAGAAATGAAGGGAGAGAGTCAGAAAGAATGTTATGAGGGATGAGTTAGACCTACTTTAAAAATCCTGCCCTGAATTTATCTACCTCTCATTAATATCTCATGGTGGCCCTACTACCGTGCAGGCAGCACTCTCCTCTGTGCTCCATCCAGACACCCAAGCCATCTTCTTCTTTAATTCATGCTCCCGGATGTTTCCCATTACTGCCTCGGTGTCTAGGCTAAGGTATTACTTCCTATAGGATCAGCTCCTCCCTGTCCATAATAAAATCAGATTCATTAAGATCTAAAAGGCTAAACTGATCCTAAATCAGCATATACGGCTATGAACTCTGGGCTGGGTTCATATACAGCAGTGGGTTGAGGTAAAGCTGGGGAGGATATGTACTGGATGTGAAGGAGAATGTGCCAGCAGGACTGATGGACGGTGATGGAGAAAAAAATAAAATTGGATGCTCTGCTTGATAGACCAGCAACTAACTGCCTTTTCTGGGGAGAGAGAGGGGCTGCATTCAAAATTGCACCATATTCCCTATATAGTGCACTACTTTTGACCAGGGCCCATAGGGATCTTGTCAGAAGTAGTGCACTGGATAGGGAATTAGGTACCATTTGGAAAACAATAAGGTATTGAACTGCAGTAATCTATGATAGATGTTAAAGAAACTTCCAGAACATTTTGGGGTGCACTGGACAGGACAAATTACAAGGGAATGTTACTGTGTAGATAGACATTTTCAAGAAGTTTCAGAAAGTTTCAGTTTCCTACTACAATTGGCTGATGTAACCCAACCTGTGCTAAAAAAAAAATTGAACAGCCTCTAATGGCATATTATATGTGCAGGTGAGGTAACATCACGATCATGTTTTCACAATGGTAACAGAACATCACCTCAGTCAGGAGGATGTAAAATACAATTTCCACCAAGTAAGGAGTTTAAAAAAAAGCTTTTGTGAACAATAGATGGCCAAAAAGAAGGTTGAGTACATAAGATTTCAGACATTGTGTGGAAAGCTACTGCCTAAGGTCAGGATGAGGCAGTGTCCGGAGAGGATGACAGAATGGGGAGACCCATACATCACTACACCACCACCCTCCTCCTCTTCTCTGGAACTCTCCCTTCCCTTACAGGATTACGTCTACATCCCAAAAGGCACCCTATTCCCTATATATAGAGCACTGCTTTTGACCAGGGCCATAGAGCTCTGGTCAAAAGTAGTGCACTATACAGGGAATAAGGTGCCATTTGGGACGTATACTAGAACAGAAAAACTGAGGGGAGAAAGTCAAGTTTCACTAGATTATACTGCCTTGCTGTCCATCTTTGACATTCAGATAGAAAATGACTACCTCTCACAAAACAAAGGGCATCACTTTCACTATTACTTGTCTTTCATTTGCAAACAGTATTGAGGATTGAATGGGTCTCTATCCTGAATCGCAACGTCCATCCAATGGCAAGACAAAGGAGGAGACATTCTGCTGAATGAGGAACTGGTTAAGGCTCATTGAAGCCCGTGATGGAAGGGATCCTTCCTGAAGAAGCCTGTTGCTAGGATACAGCCTGCATGCCTTGCCATAGCAAAGAGGAGGTTGATGTGCTGCTGAGCGGAGGCCATGTTTTTACAATCATCGGCCTCATTGAATTGGCTGCAACATGCTATCACTAACTGATTACATAGCCTATAAAAAGTGTCTGCTCGGCCACCATGCAGTCAGCCACATCCACAGTGGTTTTTCATCTTAACAATTATGGCCTTCAAGGACTGCCTCTCTGAAGCAAGATAACCTCTGTCTCTACTCTCAATTTCTCATTGCCAGAGGGCAAAACCATCACAACTCTGAAGGCAACAACATCAGGCTCAAAGGCCCACATTAAATCCAAAATAGGATTATTGATAGTTGTTGATAAAAAAATGTTAACACTTTTATTGACAACATCTCACTTCGGTCTCTACTTTCTCATTAGCAAAAGTACCTTATCCATAGAGCCCTGTTTAAAGACACAGGCTTTAGACTGACTTTGCTCAGACAAGAAAAAACAACAGAGGAATGCAACCCCCCCACTGACAGACAAACTAGGGCTGTCCCCTACAACAACAAAAAGTATTGGTCGACCGAGAGTCGCCTTTCCTTTTGACCCAATTGTTAGGTAAAAACAGATGAATTGTGTATTTTTCCATTACAGTGCATTCGCAAATGATTTAGACCCCTTTACTTTTTTTACATTATTTTTTCCCCCACATTGATACATTACAGCTTTATTCTAAACTTTCTGAATTCAATTGTTTTTGTTTAACCCTCCTGGTCAATCTACACACAATAACCCATAATTACAAAGCAAAAACACTTTTGTAAAATTCTTTGCAAATGTATAAAAATTACAAAACTGAAATAACACATTTACATACAGTTGCAAGAAAAAGTGTGAACCCTTTGGAATGACCTGGATTTCTACATAAGTGTGTAAAATCATGTGATCTGAACTTACTCCAAGTCACAACAATGGACAAACACAGTGTGCTTAAACTAATACCACACAAGTTATTGTACTTGTATTGTCTATATTGAATACTTAATTTAAACATTCACAGTGTAGGTTGGGAAAGTATGTAAACCCCTAGGCTAATGACTTTTTCAAAAGCTAATTGAAGTCAGGATTTAGCTAACCTGGAGTCTAATCAATGAGAGGAGATTGGAGATGTTGGTTAGAGCTGCCCTGCAATATAAAAAAAACTCACAAAATGTGAGTTTGCTATTCACATGAAGAATTGCCTGATATGAACCATGCCTTGAACAAATATATCTCAGAAGACCTAAGAATTGACATACATAAAGCTAGAAAGGGTTACAAAAGTATCTCTAAAAGCCTTGATGTTCATCAGTCCACGGTAAGACAAATTGTCTATAAATAGAGAAAGTTCAGCACTGTTGCTACTCTCCCTAGGAGTGGCCGTCCTGCAAAGATGACTGCAAGAGCACAGCGCAGAATGCTCAGTGAGGTTAAGAAGAATCCCAGAGTATCAGCTAAAGACTTACAGAAATCTCTGGAACATGCTTACATCTCTGTTGACGAGTCTACGATACGTAAAACACTAAACAAGAATGGACATCAAGGAAAAAGCTACTACTGTCCAAAAAAAGCATTGATGAAGGTCTGAAGTTCGCAAAAGAGCACCTGGATGTTTCACATCACTGCTGGCAAAATATTCTGTGGACAGATTCAATTCGGGTTGAGTTGTTTGGAAGGAACACACAAAACTATGTGTGGAGAAAAAAAAGGCACAGCACACCAACATCAAAACCTCATCTCAACTGTAAAATATGGTGGAGGGAGCATCATGGATTGGGGCTGCTTTGCTGCCTCAGCAAGCTGTCCAGGCCCTATCTCGGATGGAAAAATGAATTCCCATGTTTATCAGACATTTTGCAGGAGAATGTAAGGCTCTCTCCACCAATTGATGCTCAACAGAAGTTGGGTGACGCAACAGGACAACGACCCAAAACACAGAAGTAAATCAACGGCTTCAGAATGGATTTCAAGAAGAAAATACGCATTCTGGAGTGGCCCAGTCAGAGTCCTGACCTCAACCCGATTGAGATGCTGTGGCATGACCTCGAGAGCGGTTCACCCCAGACATCCCGAGAGCATTGCTGAACTGAAACAGTTTTGTAAAGAGGAATGGTCCAAAATTCCTCCTGACCGTTGTGCAGGTCTGATACGCAATAGAAACTATAGAAAACGTTTGGTTGAGGTTATTGCCACCAAAGGAGGGTCAACCAGTTATTAAAAGGGTTCAAATACTTTTCCCACCCTGCACTGTGAATGTTTACACGGTGTGTTCAATAAATGACATGAAAACATATAATTGTTTGTGTGTTATTAGTTTAAGCGGACTGTGTTTGTCTATTGTTGTCATTTAGAAGACCAGAACAAATTGTATGACCAATTTATGCAGAAATCCAGGTAATTCCAAAGGGTTCACATACTTTTTCTTGCACTTAAGTATTCAGACCCTTTACTCAGTACTTTATTAAAGCACCTTTGGCAGCAATTACAGCCTTGAGTCTTCTTGGATATGATGCTACAAGCTTGGTACACCTGTTTTTGGGGAGTTTCTCCCATTCTTCTCTGCAGAACCTCTCAAGCTCTGTCAGGTTGGATGGAGAGCATCGCTGCACAGCTATTTTCAGGTCTCTCCAGAGATGTTCGATCGCGGTCAAGTCCAGGATCCAGCCACTCAGAGACTTGTCCCGAAGCCTCTCCTGCGTTGTCTTGGCTGTGTGCTTAGGTTCATTGTCCTGTTGGAAGGTGAACCTTTAACCCAGTCTGAGGTCCTGAGCACTCTTGAGTAGGTTTTCATCAAGAATCTCTCTGTACCTTGCTCCATTCATCTTTCCCTTGATCCTGACTAGTCTCCCTGCCGCTGAAAAACATCCCCACAGCTGCTACCACCAAGCTTCACCGTAGGGATGGTGCCAGGTTTCCTGCCAGACATGACACTTGGCATTCAGACCCATGGTATGTGAGTCCTTTAGGTGCCTTTTGGCAAACTCCAAGCGGGCTGTTGTACCTTTTACTGAGGAGTGGCATCCGTCTGGCCACTCTACCATAAAGGCCTAATTGGTGGCATGCAGAGATGGTTGTCTTTCTGGATGGTTCTCCCATTTCCACAGAGGAACTCTGGAGCTCTGTCAAAGTGACCATCACCTTTCTAACCAAGGCCCTTTTACCCCGATTGCTCACTTTGGCTGGGCGGCCAGCTCTAGGAAGAGTCTTAGCGCTTCCAAACTTCTTCCATTTAAGAATTTATTTAATTTTTACCTTTATTTAACTAGGCAAGTCAGTTAAGAGCAAATTCTTATTTTCAATGACGGCCTAGGAACAGTGGGTTAACTGCCTGTTCAGGGGCAGAATGACAGATTTGTACCTTGTCAGCTCGGGGGTTTGAACTTGCAACCTCCAGGTTACTAGTCGAACGCTCTAACCACCTGCCGCCTGAAGAATGATGGAGGCCACTGTGTTCTTGGGGACCTATTATGCTGCAAAACATTTTGTCTATGAACAATTCCTTCAACCTCATGGCTTGGTTTTTGCTGTCATGCACTGTCAACAGTGGGACCTTATACTGACAGGTGTGTGCCTTTCCAAATCATTTCAATTTACCACAGGTGTACTCCAATCAAGTTGTAGAAACATCTCAGGGATGATCAATTGAAACAGGATGCACCGGAGCTTATTTTCAAGTCTCATAGCAAAGGGTCTGAATACTTGTTCAAATGATGTATTTCTGTTTTTGCTTTATGATTATGGGGTATTGTGTGTAGATTGAGGAGGATGTTGTTTTTAAATCCATTTTAGAATAAGGCTGTAAAGTAACAAAATGTGTAAAAAGTCTGAATACATTCCGAATGCACTGTATTGACACACCCTATGTGTTTTAATAAAATCAACTAACTATACTGAACTTGTCTGATGCTTTAAGCACACTGTTTGATGAAATAATTTAAGACACAAATGACTCAAGAGGGAACCTGAGCTCAAGATAACCTGTTCCCGACCATCCTCCTGGTGCTGTTCGCCTTCACAGATTCTGCCATTACCCTTCTGAAGTTGCCGGTAATAGGCTACACCAGCGGTCGTCAAACTTTTCCATTTGGAGTGCCAATTTATCTTACCATTTCTACCAATCTGCGTGCCAGTTATGATTTTCATATTACAAAGAACTGTCCCACAAATATGTGTATCTCAAAATACTTGTCTGTGACAAATCTATATTCTATCTAAATGAAAACTATACAAATCTAAAAGTAACTTATTGCCAACTATGTAAAAATAGCCTACATAAAGCCAACAAATAAAAACAACGCAGCCTGCAGGTAGAAAATATCCTGAAAAAAAGGAATATCTTATCAACACATAGATAGGCTACGCATAGCCTGAAACAAACTTGAAACATTGTATCAACTATCAACTGGGTCAGCAGAAACTCTTGCTAGCAAACTTGCAACATTGTATAAAATATTCTGGGCCCTCAGAGTTTCCTGAGCCAGTGAGCCCTGGACAGACATAGCTGTAGGCTATTTAGGCAATGGATAAGAAGTAATCAGCTATTTTATGACGTTTCTACCGGATCAGAGCATTACAATTTCTCCTTTCATGCCGAGTGGTTATTGAAAGGGAGAGAGCTGAAAATATTGTTCAAATACTTTGAGGAACTTCTGTCATTCTCAATTGATTCAAAGACGAGATTTAGTTTACTTGCTATTTGAGGTGAAGCAAGACAGATTTGAGAAGTTCCACAGCTCATTAATGATGGTGAGTTAAGACAATCAGAAATAGTATCAGACATCCTGAAATGGGCACATTTATAGGTATACATTTGCGATCAGGCCAGGTAGACTAATCCTACATGCGTAATCAGGTGCACGTCTTTACTCAACATCAAAAGGAGCATTTTAGACAAAAGACAATTAATAAATTGACAAAACTCGTAAAATGGGATGAAATAAACAGAAACTTGTTTCTCAAAAGTGTAGCATAGGTTGTGAGTTCTGTAAACAACGTGTCCACTCCGACCATGAGAGCGGTAAACCACTGTAAAAAGAATAAATCATTTTATATTGAATGCATTAACAGAATTTACCCTCACCAAACAAACATTTCAGATGAGAAATGATGGGAATTAACAGTAAATGTAGGCTACTACTGGTGATATATGTAATGGGGAATTGATAGACACAGCAAATCATGCACACAATGAAGTTATGAAACAATGAATAAGCACAAAATGGCGGGAAAGAGCGCATTCTGGAGAGAGACGTGCCTTTTGCATCTGAGCCACACTCCCCTTCTTCTTGGACCGTGGCACCCCGTTGCCTCCTCAATGGATGAGTCCACTGAGACAGGCACAAACCAGACAGATGCTGCTCGACAAAAAAATATCTTGGTTGACCAAGAGCCTATCGACCAATCAATCGACCAGTCAACTAAATGGGGTCAGCCCTAAGACACACATGCTCACACACACGCCAAACACGCACACCTCTGTAGTCTCTGCCTGTCTCACCTTTTACTTCAGTGGCAGATTGCACTTTTCACCGTTCTTCACTTTCCCTGTTTTCACGTACTCTATTTCCCAGGTTTCGTTCCAGAGACCCTGCCCCTGGCCAAAGACTTATCAGATCCAGCCTGCCCCTACAGGCTGCAGTCACAGAAACCCCAGTCCACATGAGAGGGTGCGTCTCACTCCCAATAATGTCTCCTGTGCATTTGTTTGCTACTCCCACAAATCTAAAAGCATTGGAGATCTGCTAGGAATAAATAACAAAAATGTGGCTAGTCAGTCTAGTCCAAGTCTGTGTCCCAAATGGCACCTTATTATAAAGATCTAATTTAACTGTACTGTATATAAGAACATAAATATGTATATATGAAGTGAGTAAAAAGTATTTTTGTTGTTCTTGTCGATTACTGCTCTGTAATTTGTCATGTATTTGTATGTTTTATGTGGACCCCAGGAAGAGTAGCTGCTGCATGTGCAGTAGCTAAAAGGGATCCTAATAAACTAAACCCTATTCCCTACATAGTGCACTACCTGGTTAAAAGGGGCGGCAGTGTAGCCTAGTGGTTAGAGCATTGGACTAGTAACCGAAAGGTTGCAAGTTCAAATCCCCGAGCTGACAAGGTACAAAATCTGTCGTTCTGCCCTTGAACAGGCAGTTAACTCACTGTTCCTAGGCCGTCATTGAAAATAAGAATTTGTTCTTAACTGACTTGCCTAGTAAAATAAAGGTTAAAAATAAAAAAGTAGTGCACTCCATTAGGTAATATGGGTGCCATTTGGAACATTGCCCAAGCGAGTGTTCTTAACCCATTAATCCCCATTGGCCCAGTGCAGCACAACATCTTCCCTGTGTGCCATCAACATCTCTATTACCCAGCAGCCAACAGTTGCACTCAGATGATTCAATCTCCCATGAACACTAAGTGCACTCTTAGTGCCATACATTAGTCTTAGACACTCAATTATTTATCTCAAGCGTAGGAGACCACTATTCACTACTCAAAGTACATACACACTCATCATAAACCCTTCTTCCATAGCTAAAGACAGGCATACACTTACGGAAAGTAATAGGGATCTGTCAAGAAATCACAATGACTACTGCCGTTTCCAGAGATGAGGCCTGTCATCTATAGATTTTTATTTTCATATTACACCTACACAACCACCTGAGAAACATAGGCACGCGCACACCAAGGTTCTGGAAGACAGGGTCAGCCACTGGAGCTGTTTAGGAGTCAAGTGCCTTGCTCAAGGGCAAAATGGCAGCAGATGGCAAACACAGAGCCTTGTTTCTAATGGTTTTAATGAGCTCCAGTAGATAAGTTATAGCCTACATCCAGAGAAAAGGGGAAAGGATGCAATAATACAGTGGCCTACTACACCGGGGAGAGTGGACGTGAATAATAATACCAATGCATCTGTATAACTACTTCACATAGAGCTCTACTATACCTAGTCTATGCGTGTGACCCAAATGGCCCTCTACTCCTTATAGTGCCATTTGAGACATAGCCACAGAGAACGAGTCACTCCTGAACGACGGTGTCCTCCTCATAAAGCTACCCACCCAGGCAGAGGAGGGTAGTAATACCACTACTGCCATGAGCTACAGTCATTCCTTGTTACTCTCTTTAACAATCCTGATGGTTATACTAGGGTAGTCTCTCACCCCCGGCTGTGGCCCAATTGACACACTATTCCCCATGCAGTGCACTACTTTTGGTAAGAGCCAAATAAAATAAAAATATTTGTCACATACACAGTTGACAGTAGGTATAAAAGGTGCTAGCTCCCTCAACATAGCAGTACAATATCCATATCAATAATAAAAGGTCAAAGGTCAAATAAGTCATTAGAAGGAGGAGGTAGTAGTATTAAAATTACTATGTAAACAATAGGATGCAGGGCATACAGTGGGGCAAAAAAGTATTTAGTCAGCCACCAATTGTGCAAGTTCTCCCACTTAAAAAGATGAGAGGCCTGTAATTTTCATCATAGGTACACTTCAACTATGACAGACAAAATGAGAGAAAGAAAATCCAGAAAAACACATTGTAGGATCTTTTATGAATTTATTTGCAAATTATGGTGGAAAATAAGTATTTGGTCACCTACAAACAAGCAAGATTTCTGGCTCTCACAGACCTGTAACTTCTTCTTTAAGAGGCTCCTCTGAGGCTCCTCTGTCCTCCACTCGTTACCTGTATTAATGGTTACCTGTATTTTTATCAGTATAAAAGACACCTGTCCACAACCTCAAACAGTCACACTCCAAACTCCACTATGGCCAAGACCAAAGAGTTGTCAAAGGACACCAGAAACAAAATTGTAGACCTGCACCAGGCTGGGAAGACTGAATCTGCAATAGGTAAGCAGCTCGGTTTGAAGAAATCAACTGTGGGAGCAATTATTAGGAAATGGAAGACATACAAGACCACTGATAATGTCCCTCGATCTGGGGCTCCACGCAAGATCTCACCCCGTGGGGTCAAAATGATCACAAGAACGGTGAGCAAAAATCCCAGAACCACACGGGGGGACCTAGTGAATGACCTGCAAAGAACCGGGACCTAATTAACAAAGCCTACCATCAGTAACACACTACGCCGCCAGGGACTCAAATCCTGCAGTGCCAGACGTGTCCCCCTGCTTAAGCCAGTACATGTCCAGGCCCGTCTGAAGTTTGCTAGAGAGCATTTGGATTATCCAGAAGAAGATTGGGAGAATGTCATATGGTCAGATCAAACCAAAATAGAACTTTCTGGTAAAAACTCAACTCATTGTGTTTGGAGGACAAAGAATGCTGAGTTGCATCCAAAGAACACCATACCTACTGTAAAGCATGGGGGTGGAAACATCATGCTTTGGGGATGTTTTTCTGCAAAGGGACCAGGACGACTGATCCGTGTAAAGGAAAGAATGAATGGAGCCATGTATTGTGAGATTGAGTGAAAACCTCCTTCCATCAGCAAGGGCATTGAAGATGAAACGTGCCTGGGTCTTTGACAATGATCAAAGACAATGATCCCAAACACACCGCCCGGGCAATGAAGGAGTGGCTTCGTAAGAAGCATTTCAAGGTCCTGGAGTGGCCTAGCCAGTCTCCAGATCTCAACCCCATAGAAAATCTTTGGAGGGAGTTGAAAGTCCGTTGCCCAGCAACAGCCCCAAAACATCACTGCTCTAGAGGAGATCTGCATGGAGGAATGGGCCAAAATACCAGCAACAGTGTGTGAAAACCTTGTCAAACGTTTTCTGTAAGTCTTCACCTCTGTCATGGCCAACAAAGGGTATATAACAAAGTATTGACATAAACTTTTGTTATTGACCAAATACTTATTTTCCACCATAATTTGCAAATAGATTAATTTAAAATCCTACAATGTGATTTTCTGGATTTGTTTCCCTCATTTTGTCTGTCATAGTTGAAGTGTACCTATGATGAAAATTACAGGCCTCTCTCCTCTTTTTAAGTGGGAGAACTTGCACAATTGGTGACTGACTAAATACTTTTTTGCCCCACTGTATGTGTGTGTGTGTGTGTGTGTGTATATTTGTGTGTAAGGGTTGGATGTAACAAAGTGAATAGTCCGTGACTCGGTTGACTTAAGTTCTTGACGATTTTCCAGGGATTCTTCAGACCCCATCTGACATAAATGTCCTGGAGGACAGGGAGCTTGCCCCCTGCAGTTGAAGTTGGGGCAGTTGCCAGCTATATAACTTCTTGAGGATCTGAGGGCCCATGCCAAATTACTTCAGTCACCGGATGTTGAAGAGGCGCTGTTGCGCCTTAATCTTACAGACACAAAAAGATCCCACCTTGTCTAGCGTATTGTTTTGTCGACATTTGGAAATAAATGTTCTGTTTCCATCAGGCCTGTCATGACATTTATCCGACACGCACTTTACTTGCATAAAAAGGTTGGATGGAAACCTGGTTAGTGATACTGAATGGATGGAGTTCAGGAACTACAGAAACTGGGGAAATTCCAGTCTTGTTGCAGTATCCTCTCTGGCCCTCTTCCAGGAAGACATCTCGAGTTTGTGTCCCAAATGGCACCCTATTTTCTATTTAGTGCACTACTTTTGAACATGGCTATGGTCAAAACTAGTGCATTATATAGGGAATAGGGTGCCATTTGTGATTCAACATCTGACACAGAGGGAAGGAAGTGGTTTTGTAGGTAGAACAGCACAGCAGCTGAGCAAGCTACCAGCCAAGTAGAATCAGTGAGCAGACTAAATGCCCATGTAGGCCTGCCACACAGACAGAACCAGTGGTGAAATGTACAGTATTTAAGTAAAAATACTTTAAAGCACTACTTAAATAGTTTTTGTGGGTATATATTTTTTACATTTTTACTTCACTACATTCCTGAAGAAAACAATGTACTTTTTACTCCATACATTTTCCTTGACATCCAAAAGTACATTTTGAATGCTTAGCAGGACAGGAAACTGGTTGAATTCACACAGTTATCAAGAGAACATCCTGGTCATCCCTACTGCCTATGATCTGGCGGACTCACTAAACACAAATGCTTCGTTTGTAAATTATGTCTGAGTGTTGGGGCCTGCCCCTGGCTATCCATACATTTAAAAAATACATGAAAATTGTGTACATGAAAATTTGATTTGCCTAATATAAGGAATTTGAATATCATCACCATAGTTTTACTTTTCAAATGTAAATATATTTGCGCAATTACATTACCTTGTGATACTTAAGTATATTTAAAACACAATTACTTTTAGACTCCAGTAGTATTTTACTGGGTGACTTTCACTTTAACTTGAGTCATTTTCTATTATGGTATCTTTACTTTTACTCAAGTATGACAACTGGGTACTTTTTCCACCACTGGACAGAACACACTGTATATAACACACAGAACACACTGTATATAACACACAGAACATACTGTATATAACACACTGTATATAACACAGAACATACTGTATATAACACACAGAACACAGTAGGCAAAGAAAAATCATGAACGTTATCAAACTGAAGCTGATTTATAAAAACTAGTACTCAGATTATGTTGATTATTCAAATTGAGGGTTACCATAGTGCCCCATCAATCCATAAGCAATGTGGCAGGTTTTGAACTACCTTTAGAAAAATTATCCAGTGCCATGTAATAAATCCTAAGTATTTATAGTCACTCTCTATATCGGTTCTGGTAGGCACAAAAAAACAACCTCTTAACCACAGGGGTAGACTGTCTGGAATTGGATAGACTTCCTGTAACATCTATAATATCTACTTTCCTCCCTCTCTTTGTGAGTGAAAATGCTGAGTAATAATATAGGGTTAATGGCTGTCTCTAAACCTCTTTCTACATCAAAGAGATTCTCAACCCCAAGAGGTTTGTTAAATTAATTAGGTCCTCCACATAAAGTACTTTCTTCTCAAAGCAGAAGCATGCTGTTCTATACAACCTCACGGGAAGAAGAAGAACATTCCAGAGTAAACAGGAGATTCCCATTTCAGCTTAATGTAGCTAGGGCCTATATGTCCAAAGAAATCATACTGTCTGTGCATTAAATAGCATAGGCTAAAGCTGAATCACCAACAGAATGATGTTTTACAATAAATTAGCTCATCAATCTCATAAAAAGGTGCACTAAAAACACAAAGACCTGTGGAGCCAGGAATACACACTTACACCTTTTATGGACCAGTGCTGAACCTGCAGGAGAGGCATTATGGACACGCCTGGTGCACAAATATATGACGTACAGTACCAATCAAAAGTTTGGACATTTGCAGGTCATTCACAGGATGCTCTCGATTGTGCATCTGTAGAAGTTTGCGAGTGCTTTTGGTGACAAGCCGAATTTCTTCAGCCTCCTGAGGTTGAAGAGGCGCTGCTACGCCTTCTTCACGATGCCGTCTGTGTGGGTGGACCAATTCAGTTTGTCCGTGATGTGTACACCGAGGAACTTAAAACTTACTACCCTCTCCACTACTGTCCCATCGATGTGGATAGGGGGGTGCTCCCTCTGCTGTTTCCTGAAGTCCACAATCATCTCCTTTGTTTTGTTGACGTTGAGTGTGAGGTTTTTTCCTGACACCACACTCCGAGGGCCCTCACCTCCTCCCTGTAGGCCGTCTCGTCGTTGTTGGTAATCAAGCCTACCACTGTAGTGTCGTCCGCAAACTTGATGATTGAGTTGGAGGCGTGCAGGCCACGCAGTCGTGGGTGAACCGGGAGTACAGCAGAGGGCTCAGAATGCACCCTTGTGGGGCCCCAGTGTTGAGGATCAGCAGGGTGGAGATGTTGTTACCTACCCTCACCACCTGGGGGCGGCCCGTCAGGAAGTCCAGTTGCACAGGGTGGGGTCGAGACCCAGGGTCTCGAGCTTGATGACAAGTTTGGAGGGTACTATGGTGTTAAATGCTGAGCTGTCGTCGATGAACAGCATTCTCACATAGGTATTCCTCTTATCCAGATGGGTTAGGGCAGTGTGCAGTGTGGTTGAGATTGAGTCGTCTGTGGACCTATTTGGGCGGTAAGCAAATTGGAGTGGGTCTAGGGTGTCAGGTAGGTTGAGATGTGTCTGTTACTTGAACTCTGTGAAGCATTTATTTGGGTTGCAATTGCTGAGGCTGGTAACTAATGAACGTATCCTCTGCAGCAGAGGTAACTCTAACTCTGGCTACTTTGAAGAATCTCAAATATAAAATATTTTGATTTGTTGAACATTTTTTTGGTTACTACATGACTCCGTGTGTGTTATTTCATAGTTTTGATGTCTTCAATATTATTCTACAATGTAGAAAATAGTAAAAATAAAGTAAACCCCTGAAATGAGTACGTGTCCAAACTTTTGACTGGTAGTGTATGTCGCGCAACTGAGTTGAGTGGAGACAAATGGATTCAGTTCAGTTAGTCATCCCGATGAGCCCTTCTCACATAGATAGTTTATGCTGGCTAGCTGGCAAAAACAGGAGCATGGCGCTAGTTAAAACTTGTAAAACAAAGTGATGTTTATTTCGTTGGACACCAGGTGTGTTCGTGAAGCCTCTCAGTCATCCCACTTCTATACCGTCAGCCAGCCATCAGCCATAATAAACCCAGAGGATCATGGTCCCTGTAGTCATTGAGACAGCTCCCCTAAAGAGATACCCTGTGAGGCCCTAGTGTCCTATACACTCCTATATAAGCTCCATCCCCAACGGCACCCTATTCCCTACGTAGGGACCTACAGGCCTAATTTGTTGCACTAAATAGGGAATAGGGTGCCATTTGTGACACAACCAGATCCATCTGCTCCCAACCCTGCAGAGAGAGGAACACCCAGTCCCATGGTCCCATGTAAACTAACCTCAGCCAAACCCCCAATGGAAGCAACAAATTAGCTGACTCTGGTATTCACTCACCAAACTCATAGGCCTACAACACATTTTGAATGTTTTAGTGGGAGGGGAATCTGGATTGAATGGAGTTAGTAGAATGTCAGCATTATTAACTCCATGTTTTTCATTCAGTTGGTTACATCTCCATAGTTAACAGCACACACTGGTTGTGTTCCAAATGACACTCTATTCCCTATTTAGTGCACCACTTTGGACCAGGGCCCATATATATGGAATAGGGTTTTGGTGAAAAGTAGTGCACTATATCGGGAATAGGGTCCCATTTGGGATGCAGGCACTGCCAGATAACCGTACTCTACTCCCTGGGCATTCCTCCTCATTGAGCCCCCAGGGTGTTGGGCAGCAAACTCAGGCCAAAACTCTTGATTGGGAAGACCACCATTTATGTCTTGGCACAAAGGATTATCTCTCATGCACACGCATTCGCACACATGCACACGCACACTCAGCCACACACAGCTAATGCAATATGCCTGAGGTCCTCTGCTTGCTAAAATATTCCCAGCAAAAGTTTGACAGCAACGCTTGTGACACATTTCACATTCAGGATGTGTCACTGCATGTGTGAAAGTATCGGCAACCAAGTTGGCCTAAAGTACCACAGTCAACTTCCATAGAGAAAGCAGAGCCATTAAACCACAGCTTTGGAGCCATATGTATGAAGTGTCTTAGACTGCTGATCAGTTTAGTCTTTTAGATCACAATGAATAAGATTAAATAGACACGGAGGGACCTGATCCTAGATGAGCACTCCTACTCTGAGACGCTAGACACATAAAGCCCCTGAACACCAAAGGCTGCCTAGCTGGTGCCATTAAAGTTAAAGCAACAATGTAACGTATTCTCTTTCAGTGATAGTAATAGGTTACGATCACTGGGGTTAGGCAGGAATGTGTGTGTGTTCGTCCCAAATGGCACCCTATTACCTATATAACGCACTTCTTCCATAGGGCTCTGGTAAAAAAAAGAATTTCACTGTGTACAGGGAAGAGAGTGCCATTTGGGACGCAGACTGTGTTTTTTGGTATGGCAGGCCCAAGTGTTGTTATCCCTTTGATATTATTAAGTCTTCTGCCCCTGGTCGGGGTTTGCATAGTAAGAGCTAGGAGGCCTATAACTTAGAGCTGCAGATACCCTTTTCCCCCTGGACAAATCCCTTACACTAAATCAGCTTACAATGACTGTGTGGCTGTATGGCTACGCAGAAACCACACTGTGGGCTCTGGTCAAAGTAGTGCACTATAAAGGGAATAGGCAGCCATTTGGGACACACTCTGTGTTTCTTTTCAACGTAGAAGTCAGAAATGAATCCTGCTCAGACCACCTAGACCACAGGAAGATCCCTGGAGCCGCTCCTTTTTTGGTTCCTTCTCGTTTTCTAGAAAGTCATTTCCACAGTAACATCACTTGAGGGTGTCGTCAAAACACCATACTGTTACTAGGGGGAACATAACTACTACTATTGATACTCTCTGATGGATTGTACCGCAGCCCCTGACTGACTTCCTGACTCTCACAGTGCTGTGGAATTTCTAAGGCAAATATCATTTCCTACATCTCAAAGTCAAAGAGAATTTTAGTCACAACAGTATTACGGGGCTATGTCATCCTGGAATGTAGCAATGGTGCTAGGCTACAACAACTGATAGGGCCTGATGCATCTTTGCATTCAGTTGTGAAGTGGTGAACCACAGATCTGTAGCCTGTAGCTTAGGCTCAGTATCTATGGAAGAGGGAGTAATGTTACATGATCAGCTGTAGACCAGGGCTCATATTAATGCCTAGAGAACCTGATTACTTATTTGTTTATTAACAATTTGTGTCATCAGAGCTTTCTGTAGAGTAGCAGCTCCATTTAAATACTATGAAAGTATAGTTAGGCAACGGGATGTGGTATATGGCCAATATACCATGGCAAAGGGCTGTTCTTATGCCTAGATAAAGCCCTTAGCCGTGGATATTGGCCATATACCACAAACCCTAGCGGTGCCTTAGTGTTATTAGAAACTGGTTACCAACGTAATTAGATCAGTAAAAATCAATGTTTTGTCATACCCGTGGTTTACGGCCTGATATACCACGGTTGTCAGCCAATCAGCATTCAGGACTCAAACCACCCAGTTTATAATGTTAAGTAACCAAGCCGAACTGTACTAGACTGGCCTGGTTACGCTTCCAACATAGTTTCTGAAACTGTGCTAGAAAGGACCATGTGGATAGAAAATACCCAAGCCACTACAGTATTATCCGAGTCTAACCTTTAGCGTGAAACTGGCAAGAGAAAACACCAATGGAAATATTTAGAGCTCGCACAGTGAAGTCACCAAACAAACACACCTGTTACCTCTAGAGGAGTATTAAGAGGAATTGAAGTTTGTTTAGACGACTCACTGTTGTGGTCACGTTCCCTTCATGAATACTGTCGGAGATGTTCTGGGATAATTTACAGCACGCTACAGTACATTTGGTCTCTTGTTTTGGCTAAATAGGAAAAAACAGGAGTTCTACAGTACAACCTCTTGAGTTGTGCCGAAATGGCAACCTACTCTCTTTATAGTGTTGACTGACGACTCATCCTGAATTTCATTCTGCTGCTCTACCAATTGATACAATAATTCTGAAACTGCCATCATAGAAGTAGTTTGTGTAACTTCAAAATGATTTGCGTTGCAAATGTATTTTATTTTTTTAAATCAGCAATTGGATCGCCTCTAACCAATCAGAGTATCAAAATGGATAATGTTGTTGGTTTCTGGGACCAATCAGAACGGTCAGAATGTGTTCGCATTCTAGAAATCGTCAGGGAAGGAGTCAAATCCAGACTCATCGTGGAGAAGAAACAACAGTTGGCCGGAGCGATGTGGATGGGTAGCCAGGCAATTTATAGTGCACTACTTTTGACCAAGTTTGGGCAAAGCAGCATTACAGCATTTAACTTAAGGTTGTCGCATTAGATAAATATATGAATGTGCCACATTACATAAATGAGCATGGATTCAAACTTGGTTGGTTATGAATATGAATAGATTAGTGGGAAATTATCAGAGACTTTTCCATTGATATTTTTCAGATGCAAATCTTGTATACAGTAGATTGTAAGAGTGGGTGCTGCAGATTTAATATTTGCATGGGATGGGCTTCACATGTAAAGTAAAGCTGCTGTGGTCGGGGTAGGCTATGTAATCTGAGTGTTCTTCGACGTCTTCTAATGACAAGTGAGACTATAGCATTTACATATACAGGTCACCTGAATGGGCCTATGTGAAAACCATTGCAAGGAATAGACGATGGTAATAACTGAAAGCATGCTTAATGATAAATTCAGGTTGATTTGGCACTGGCAGCAAAACACATAGTCCTATTCTACAGCTGTGATTAGGCTACTTGAAAATGTGTCATTTATTTTGTGCGTAAAATAAAACTGGTTACATTACAGCCCGATCAGTAAGAGGCCAATGTCAACTGTAAATCCAAATCTAGGGTTATTGTAGTCTAGACAAGCCAAATATCCTGAACACAGACATCTGCGGCACATTTGTTCAAATAAGAGACTATTTAAAAGTATGGCTGATGATTAATTGTCGACTAAACGTGACATTTAAAGGGGGCCTTTAATTTATTTCAATCATTGCGAGATGTGCGCTTATGCCAATGTGGCATCAACGTGTTGAACGATTGTATCAAACCAATCCAAATTCATGATTTCCTATGAGGGAAAAATGGCAATACCAATACCGTTGTTTGATAGTGAGGAATCAAAGACAATTGGCTACACAATGTTGTTTTTGCTGCGATTTTGGACATGCGACGAATGATAGAAATACAAAAAAAAAAGCGTAAGTAGAAGTAACAAGAATTAACCTATTTACCTGGTCGAGAGGAAGATTGATGATTTCGCTTATGGGTTGCAGCAAACTGGATCCAGTGCACGCCGGGGACACGGTTTCAGTAGCCATGATTCAGAACGTTGAGAGAGTCCTCTGCTCTTCTTCCCCTCTGACAGTGAATCCTAGATTCGCCCCGACTCTGATCCTACATCCACCGCTGTAGCTGCTGCTGTTTGCTGCTGGCCACTACTGGCTGTCGGTTGCGCTACAGCACGGTCTAGGCGCAAATACTTCCCAAATCAACCATAATTTGGGCGGGGAAGGATTCGACTCATTCCCGCTCTACGCAATGGTTTGCGAAAATATCAGCACCATATTCCAATGTAAAGGCTAGACAAAATAGGCCCAAGTGCCACTGAATTAAAATAAAAAAAGGCCTAAGTTGTTCTTTTATTCTCTGTTTCCAGTTGAAATAGGCTTTTTACACATGTTATTTTCATTTTTCCTGTAGTCTAAAATATATTTTTCTTTATAAATAGCGGACAAGAAATATTATATTAAACTCAGGTGCGCCGTGCTCGTTGCGCAGATGCTCGGCTACATACCTCGCGCACAGTTTACTGAACGCAAAATAAGATGCTGCGCTGCCGTCTTCTCTTCTCGTCCCCTAAGGGAAACACTTATTATTCACCCCAATCCTGCAGGTGGCGGAACAGAAATATCGGAAACGACACTATTTCATAAAATCATACAAGGAAGACGATAATCCCGCCTTCCTTTGCTTTTTTAAACATTTTCATTGGCTGACGTTCATCACATAATGTCAACTTCCGGCTTTGAAAATCATATTTTCCTGTCCAAGAAACGTGAATTTGAGATAAACAAACAAACGTGATATTTAATTTAGCAACAAAACGTTCGAATGTGGCTGGTGGTCGTCACATACATTTGGCTATGGTGAAATGCGTGGTTCTGGGGTATCCTAATCGAAGCGACAAATAAATAAATGAGCGTTTCCGAATCGACCTAAGAGGTTTTGACATTTTCCTAAGGACCAGACTCGAATAGAAATGTGCCTTGCTGCCCTGCGAAAGACGGAAAAGTAGGATTCAACGGAGGAGCACCTCATATGTGAAAAACACTTTCTGACAGACCACATACCGCCACTTGGAATAAGCGATGATGCCATTCCTATCATGCCACCATACCTCGACGGACCACTAAATCTGATCAGCCCGTGGGCGAGGAGGAATTCGTGGATGAAGATGTTGCAACGGCTAAGCACGGGAGGATACGCTCATGATTACTTTGATTGATAGCTTTCTTTTCGCAATGATTGTAGTCGTTGTTTTTAGTAATCCCTGTCTGCATATATTTTATTTACAGAATGTTGATGTTGAAGAAGAATATGATGAGCCAGCCCGAGACAGAACCATCTGAATCTATGTAAGGTAACAGCTCTCTAGCCTTTATGAAATATAATAAGCATTCTTCCTTTTGTGTTTTGATCTACAGGTACTTGCATTCTACACTTCTGAGCATCTCTCTTGGTGTTTGAAAATAACGAGGCCTTTTTAATAAATCGCATAAGTTGCATGGACTCATTGTGTTCAGTAGTAGTGGTTAACATGATTTTGGAATGACTACCCCAACTCTGTACCCCACACATACAGACAATTGTAAGGTCCCTCAATCGAGTAGTGAATTTCAAACACAGATGAAACCACAAAGACCAGGGAGGTTTTTCAATGCCTCACAAAAAAGGGCACTGATTGGTAGATGTGTAAAAACAAAAAATAGCAGACTCTGAATATCTCTTTGATCATGATAGTTATTAATTAGGCTATGGATGGTGTATAAATACACCCAGTCACTACAAAGATACAGGCGTCTTTCCAAACCCAGTTACCGGAGAAGGAGGAAACGGCTCAGGGATTTTACTATGAGGACAATGGTGATTTTAAAACAGTTAGAGTTTATTGGTTGTGATATGAGAGAACTGAGAATGGATCAACAACATTGTAGTTACTCCACAATACTAACCTAAATGACAGAGTGAGAAGAAGGATGCCTGTACATGCTAAAAAAATATTCAAAAACATACAACCTGTTTGCAACATGTGCCCTGTTGCCGTTTTAAGTGGTTGTTGTTGTTTTTATCCCTCTTCAGTCTAGGTCCTGTGAACTGGTTGAAAGCACCAAGACAAGGTATGCGTGATCATCATTACTGAAAATCTATTATTATTCCAAATCGACCTGGCGTTGAATGACCCTTTGACACTTCCTTGCCTTGTACAATTCCTGCATCCAGGGCTGCCTCCAGGCATAAGTGACATAAGTGGTTGTTTAGGGCCCCAGGACGCTAAGCAACCGCTTTCAAACTGGTCAAAATTTCTTGCCACCACATGGAGAATGGGTAGAATTGTAGGAGATTAGCTGTAAAACTGGGTTTAAAAAATCTTGCCACCACATGGAGAATGGGTAGAATTGTAGGAGATTAGCTGTAAAACTGGTAAAAAAAAATCTTGCCACCACATGGAGAATGGGTAGAATTGTAGGAGATTAGCTGTAAAACTGTTTTAAAAAACATTGCTGTGCCCTATGGCAAAATGAGTAGAATTGCATGAAATTTGTCATAAAATTGCAAAAATGTATCTTCTCCCCATGGCAAAATATTCAGAATTGCAGGAAATTCACTTAAATGTATTGTTTTTCTCTCCGCCATCAAGAGACAGGGCCACTAAAATGTTTTGTAGTGGGGGTGGGGGCAACAAAATCTCGCTTAGGGCCCCCAAAAGGCTGCCTGCATTGCTAATGGCATCCTATGCCCTATTTAGTGCACTACTTTTGACCAGGGCCCATAGGGCTCTGGTCAAAATTAGTGAACTACACTGTGTACAAAACACTTGGTAGTACAAGAGTAGTTTATTTTCATATCCAGATATTATAACTGCCACTAAATCCATAAAACACACAGTGGTTTACTTTTATAATCAAGATACAGTGAATGGCTATTAGCTAACTAAAGTACTAGAATATACACAGTGTTCAAAACATGCTCTTTCCATGACATAGACTGACCAGGTGAATCTAGGTGAAAGCTATGAAAGATAAGCACTTACTGATGTCTCTTGTTAAATCCACTTCAATCAGTGTAGATGAAGGGGAGGATACAGGTTAGAGAATTATTTTTAAGCCTTCAGACAATTGAGACATGGATTGTGTATGTGTGTCATTGAGGGTCAATGGCAAAACAAAAGATTGAAGTGCCTTTGAACGGGGTACAGTTTCCCGTGTGTATCAAAATGGTCCACCACTCAAAGGACATCCAGCCAGCTTGACACAACTGTGGGAAGCATTGGAGTCAACATGGGCCACCATCCCTTGGAATGCTTTCTACACACAGGCCGTCATTGTGAATAAGAATTTGTTCTTTACTGACCTGCCTAGTTAAATACATGAAAATATATAATAATAATGTCTAAATATCTTGCATTACCCATCTCATATGTATATACAGTATCCTATATTATTCTACTGTATCTTGTTCTATGCCGCTCTGACATTGCTCGTCCATATATTTTTATATTCTTAATTCCATTCCTTTACTAGATTTGTGTGTTTTTGGTATATGTTGTGTATTTGTTAGATATTACTGCACTGTCGGAGCTATAAGCACAAGCATTTCACTACACCTGCAATAACATCTGCTAAACACGTATGTGTCTGAGGGCAAAAGGAGTGCAACTCAATATCAGGAAGGTGTTCCTGATGTTTTGTAAACTCAGTGTATGTAGGGAATAGGGTCCCATTTGGGATGCAGATAATGTTGAATCAATGTTGTTGTTTTTTTAAATTTTATTTTACCTTTTATTTTACTAGGCAAGTCAGTTAAGAACAAATTCTTATTTTCAATGACGGCCTAGGAACAGTGGGTTAACTGCCTGTTCAAGGGCAGAACGACAGATTTTGTACCTTGTCAGCTCGGGGATTTGAACTTGCAACCTTTCGGTTACTAGTCCAATGCTCTAAACACTAGGCTACACTGCCGCCCCGTTTTGGCTTTGATAAAATATTTACCTTTTTCCTACTGTAGCCAGTGCCACTGAACACACCATTTGTCCTCCAGGATCTGTCCCTGGCTCTGTTGACCAAGAAGTTCCTAAGGCTATTGTGTGGCATCCATCATGGTTTCATAGACCTTAACCTCGCGGCAAAGAACCTCATCACAAGCAAACCGAGGGTGTATGACCTCACCAACTGGAGGGGACCAACCTTATTCAGAAACAATCTGCCAACAAGATCAAGTGGTTGTGAGTACTGCGGTTTCAACACACAAGCTCTTTGCCAGTCTGTGCTCCTACCTTCTGTGCTTATTTGTCTGTTTTGATAGGATGTGTTCATGCAGGGTGGTATTCATTAGGCACCAAATGGAAGAAAACAGATTGAAATAGGGAGGGACTAGGACCTGAACTTGTCCAGTAAGAAAGACAAATTTTCTTCTTCAGTTGCAAAACGTTTAGAAACGTCTTCCACTGCGTGCCCTAATTAATATGTGACTCCTGTCCTTGAGCTGTTGTTGTCTATTAATGTTCTGTGTTATGTCATGTTTTGTGTGGACCTTAGGAAGAATAGCTACTGCTTTCACAACCGCTAATGGGAACCTAATAAAATACCAAGACCAGATCACCCTGCATGGTAGCAAGGGGTTTGTCTGTATTCTATAACTGAGTGTGGTATCATCCTCTCCCTCCCCAGAGGTCCGTGTCCAGTCACCAGTTTTGTGGGGCCGAAGCAGAGGTTTTAGCGGGAGCTGCAGAACCTGAAGACGGTGGAGGAAAGTCTGGATGAGCTCATCAAGACCTGTGCACAGCAGCTCTTTGACATGATGGACAGCCTAGACAACAGAGAATATCCTTTTAGAACATAAACACTGTAAAAAAAACTGTTGGTCACTAAATCCGTCTAGAAGGACCATGTAAAAGTGGTCGGCTGGTAGGCCCTCGCCCGTCTGAGCGGTCGGCTGGTAGGCCCTCGCCCGTCTGAGCGGTCGGCTGTGAATGCACTCGCACGTCGGAGCGGTCGGCTATGAATGCCCTCCCCCATCAGAGCGGTCGGATATGAATGCCCTCCCCCGTCTGAGCAGTCGGCTATGAATGCCCTCCCCCGTCTGAGCAGTCGGCTATGAATGCCCTCCCCCGTCTGAGCAGTCGGCTATGAATGCCCTCCCCCGTCTGAGCAGTCGGCTATGAATGCCCTCCCCCGTCTGAGCAGTCGGCTATGAATTCCCTCCCCCGTCTGAGCAGTCGGCTATGAATGCCCTCCCCCTTCTGAGCAGTCGGCTATGAATGCCCTCCCCCGTCTGAGCAGTCGGCTATGAATGCCCTCACCCGTCTGAGCAGTCGGCTATGAATGCCCTCCCCCGTCTGAGCAGTCGGCTATGAATGCCCTCCCCCGTCTGAGCAGTCGGCTATGAATGCCCTCCCCCGTCTGAGCTGTCGGCTATGAATGCCCTCCCCCGTCTGAGCTGTCGGCTATGAATGCCCTCCCCCGTCTGAGCAGTCGGCTATGAATGCCTTCACCCGTCTGAGCAGTCGGCTATGAATGCCCTCACCCGCTACACAGGGCATTCGGAAAGTATTCAGAACCCTTCCCTTTTTCCACATTTTGTTACGTTACAGCCGTATTCTAAAATATATATTTTTTAAATGGTTCCTCATCAATCTGCACACAATACCCAATAATGACAAAGCGAAAACATTTGCAAATGTATTAAAAATAAAAACAGAAATACCTTATTTACATAAGTATTCAGACCCTTTGTTATGTGACTCTAAATTGAGCTCAGGTGCATCCTGTTTCCATTGATCCTCCTTGAGATGTTTCTAAAACTTGATTGGCGTCCACCTGTGATTAATTAAACTGATTGGTCATGATTTGGAAAGGCACACACCTGTCTATATAGTTGACAGTGCATGTCAGAGCAAAAACCAAGACATGAGGTCGAAGGAATTGTCCATAGAGCTCCGAGACAGGATTGTGTCGAGGCACAGATCTTGGGAAGGGTACCAAAACATGTCTGCAGCATTGAAGGTCCCCAAGAATACAGTGGCCTCCATTCTTAAATGGAGGATGTTTGGAACCACCGAGACTCTTCCTAGAGCTGGCCGCCCATCCAAACTAAGCAATCTGGGGAGAAGTGTCTTGATCAAGGAGGTGACCAAGAACCCAATGGTCACTCTGTGGAGATGGGAGAACCTTCCAGAAGGACAGCTATCTCTGCAGCACTCCACCAATCAGGCATTTGTGGTAGAGTGGCCAGACGGAAGCCACTCCTCAGTAAAAGGCACACGACAGCCCGCTTGAAGTTTGCCAAAAGACACCTAAAGGACTCTCATAACATGAGAAACAAAATTCTCTGGTCTGATGAAACCAAGATTGAACTATTTGGCCTGAATGCCAAGCGTCACGTCTGGAGGAAAGCTGGGTCCATCCCTACAGTGACGCATGGTGGTGGCAGCATCATGCTGTGGCAATTTTTTTTCAATGGCAGGGAGTGGGAGACTAGTCAGGATTGAGGGAAAGATGAACAGAGAAAACTACAGAGAGATCCTTGATGAAACCTGCTCCGGAGCGCTCAGGACCTCAGATTGGGGTGAAGGTTCACCTTCTAACAGGACAATGACCCTAAGCACACAGCTAAGACGATGCAGGAGTGGCTTCGGGACAAGTCTTTGAATATCCTTGAGTGGCCCAGCCAGAGCCCGGACTTGAACCTGATTGAACATCTCTGCAGAGACCTGAAAATAGCCGTGCAGCTATGCTCCCCATCCAACCTGACAGAGCTTGAGAGGATCTACAGAGAAGAATGGGAGAAACTCCCCAAATACAGATGTGCCAAGCTTGTAGCGTCATACAAAATAAGACTTGAGGCTGTAATCGCTGCCAAAGATGCTTCAACTGAGTAAAGGGTCTGAATACTTATGTAAATGTGAGTGTAAGTTAGGTAGAGAGGAGAGGAGCAGGACAGCCTTTTTTCAAACACTAGCACCACCTTTTACATGGTACAAACACCGGTATTTTAAGAAGCTAACAACACTGAGAATAGTAGATAAGGAGACACAACCCAAAATTAGCAAAATGCAGACTGATAATAAAATACTGTCAAAAAAATAAGAAAGTCACTCTTAGATTTACGCTGTGAATTAACCAACATTTTGGGACACAATGTTAGGATTATGCCCGTTACGATTGCACTGCGGAAACAGTCACCAGTCCTAAAGTACAAACAATTTGTGTCCTGCTGTTGTATCCTCTTTAATTGCCTCTGCACATTTGCATTCGTGACCCACCAAGACATCAGTGGTGTATCAAGGTGTTCCAGGAGCAGACGGTCGTTGCCATTAAGGCCCCGGAGAAGACCAAGCTGGAGCTGCCCACACCCAAGGAGGTACAGTAAGGAGGGCCAAACATAAACCTGCTTTACAGACCTGGGTCGTGTTCATTAGGGAACACAGTAGCAAAATGTGGTGCAATGAAAACTGGCGTTTCTTATTGTACAAGCTAATATAGTATGTTTCCGTTTCCACGGTTTTCTTCCATTTTGTGCCTAATGTACACAACACCACTCTGTGGCTGTATATGCATGCTTATTCATTCATGAAGCACTGACACAAACTTAACATTTGCAGAATCTGTACAATTCTAAACCACTGAGTCTGATGTTGATTGGCTGAATTGATCACTTTATTGAATTGTTTCCATTTTAGAACGGCATCTAGATCCACCTGAAGGGAGGCAGGGGACCAATCAAAGTGTTGACCTGTGAGCTGGGCGGGCCTCAGTGTGACACACAGGGAAGTAGAAAGACCAGACTTTCTAGTTTTGGAGGAGAGATCATGCTTCTGCACACAGGTAACAGCTGTGCTTTTCAATCAGTCAAATTCATCAATTGTTAAGCTTTATTTGGTGCCCTAGATATTAATTCACCTATATGTAAAGTACATTACTTCCTTCCTTGAGATATCCTACTCTGTAAGAAAGGGATATTATGCCATGATTGGATTGGAACATTGAATGTGCTCCCCAATATGTTCACCAGAGGGAGCTGTTAACTATAAAATAGGTTTGTGAGATGCTGTATCAAATGAGGTCAGTTACTTCACAAAGAAAGGTATAAACATTGATGTTTTGGTGTAGTCTAAATCAACGGTTAATTTCTCTCCTGTAGGGACCTCTGCATCACAGAATGCTGTACAGAGTGGATAGTCTGGCGTCACACTGTCCTCATTGGAAGTTTTTGTCTCACTGTTCGGACTGACAGATTTCACATTCTGCCATTGTAATTTTAGGAAGAGACCATTTTTGTAATAATTTCTCTGTGTAAAATCCCAAGGATTATAGCAAAGTTAAGGAATGGATTGTAAAAAGAACACGTAGGTTATTAAATTGTCCGCTTTATTTTTATACATATTTAGTTTTGAGTTAACAGGGGAAAGAGCCTCAGATCCACAAAGTCCCTTCCACCAGGTGGCTGATGAGATATGTTGGCACGACTACCGTATTGCATCTCCATCCCAAAGCCCTTGCTTGGAAGTGTACTTCGCCAGATTGCCAAGGTGGCAAGACACAGTAGTGATGACACCATAGGCCTTGTTCATCTCTGCACCAGACAGGATGCTCTTGCCAGCATACTTGGGGTCCAACATGTACGCTGCAGCGTGTATGGGCGTCAGGCAGAAGTCTTCATGATTGCAATACAGTCTGCTTTCTCTATGATTTGCTTGACCTTCACGTGAACTCTGCATCCAGAAAATGAGTAGATGTTTGGTTGGAGGGGTGTATGCTGGGCGAAGAACATTCAGAAATCTCGTCCAATAGACATTGCCTGTGAGCATCAGAGGTGAACCAGTTGCATTCACAGCTCGAGCAAGACATTCATCATCAAAAACTTCTGATTCCAAGAGGACCATGAGCTGTTGCTATCGATAAGGTGTCTGATTCATCATTTTCACCTTGAATAGAAGTAGAGGGACTTTTCTCAGAGGTTGCTTGTTGTGAGCGCTGAGGGAACTTTATGCACTTGGCCAGATGATTCTGCATCTTTGTTGCATTCTTCACATATGATTTGGCACAGTATTTGCAAATGTACACAGCCTATCCTTCTACATTATCTGCAGTGAAATCTCTCCACACATCAGATAGTGCCTGTGACATTTTCCTGTAAAGATTAGGAAAATAAATGAGTAAAAAAATAAACAAATACAATTCCATGTACAGATAAATAGTTAAGCAGTTTGATTAAACAACTCATTTGTAAGGTAAGTGTTTTAAAGTTAAACATGTATGGAAACAGATGAATTAACACACCTCAGTTATCAGGCTCAAGCAAGCTAAAAACCCACATGGTAGCAAGAACTAACTAGCAGAAATTGTTAAGTTAGAAATTATTTAAACACACTTTGCTGTAGGCTACTAGAAGGCATGTAGTCCTTGGCTCAGACAGTGGTAGTAGTGTGGGCTCAATAGCGCATCTCATTAGTGTACAGCTGATTCTCAAGATCTTTCACATGTGATGGAAGATTGCACTGTGCTTGCAGAGGCTTGCTATTCCATTAAATTGAGGATAGTTTAACCAAAATATGCCACAAGACCTAGAATTGTCTTATGTGTATCCCACAAAAAAAGGTTCACTGTCATAAGCAAACTTTTTATGAATTTAAGCAAAATTCCCCAAATTCAAGGGCTTAACTTCCCATGGAAACTTCTGGAAATTTCCCCGAATGTTTGCGACCCTTTGCAACCCTAATTGTGCAGCCCCCTCAGTACCCCCAGTTCCCACGGAACTGGGGATTTGATCATTGTCTAAAGCAGGATCATCATGTAAACTAGTGGATTGGAACATAATGTGTATATGTTCTTTGTTTTTGTAAAAAAAAAAAAAATCTTACCATGTTTTACATTTTCTTTCGAAGGTTTTACTTTTGTTTGTCTTTCCAATGTTAAAACAGTCTGTTATTACTAAAGAAGAGAACAATTAAAATGTATCCTCATATGAATAAACGTGTGTGTGTGTGTACTTTTTATATATAGTACCAGTCAAAAGTTTGGACACATACTCATTCAATGGTTTTTATTTATTTGGACTATTTTCTACATTGTAGAATAATAGTGAAGACGTCAAAACTATAACACACAAAAAAAGTGTCAAATCAAATATATTTTAGATTCTTCAAAGGAGTCACCCTTTGCCTTGATGACAGCTTTGCACACTCTTGGACATTCTCTCAACCACATTCATGATTAATATTTTTCCTACAGTCTTGAAGGAGTTCCCACATATGCTGAGCACTTGTTGGCTGCTTTTTGGTCCAACTCATCCAAAACCATCTCAATTGGGTTGTGGTCAGGTGATTGTAGAGGCCAGGTCGTCTGATGCAGCGCCACCACTCTCCTTGGTCAAATAGCTCTTACACAATCTTTGCAGCAATTCAACCGTAAAGGCCTGATTCACGCAGTCCTCTCTGAACAGTTGATGTTGAGATGTGTCTGTTACTTGAACACTGTGAAGCATTTATTTGGGTTGCAATCTGAGGTGCAATAAACTCTAATGAGCTTATCCTCTGCAGCAGAGTTAACTCTGGGTCTTACTTTCCTGTGGTGGTCCTCATGAGAGCCAGTTTCATCATAGCGCTTGATGGTTTTTGCAACTGCACTTGAAGAAACTTTCAATATGTAATTTTCCGCATTGACTGGCCTTCATGTCTTAGAGTAATGATCGACTGTCGTTTCTCTGCTTATTTGAGCTGTTCTTGCCATAATATGGACTTGGTCTTTTACCAAATAAGGCTATCTTCTGTATACCACCCCTACCTTGTCACAACACAACAGATGGGTTCAAACGTATTAAGAAGGAAAGAAATTACACAAATTAACTTTTAACAAGGCACACCTGTTAATTGAAATGCATTCCAGGTGACTACCTCTTGAAACTGGTTGAGAGAATGCAAAGCCTATGCAATGCTGTCATCAAGGCAAAGGGTGGCTACTTTGAACAATCTCAAATATAAAATATACTTTGATTTGTTTAACACTTTTTTTGGTGACTACATGATTCCATATGTGCTACTTCATAGTTTTGATGTATTCTACAATGTACAAAAACCCTGGAATGAGTTGGTGTGTGCTAACTTTTGACTGATACTGTATATCTTAACCCCTTTTTTATATATATATCCATCTGCAACATCTTGACCATATACCTATTTACGAGGTACACCATTTTGGAAAGTTATTTATAACTATTCATTCATAAATAGAGTTCCTATGGCGCACACCTGTTGCCGGAGCCACCTTATCTTCAACTTTTGTCGTAGCTGTCATTGCTAGTGAGTGTTGAACGCCAACTGAGCAAAGGTAAATCCATCTCTGCTCCTTTTCGCCCAAACATGCCCACTCACGCCTTCGTCCCGCCCCTTTATGTTCAGGTTGACTCTCCACTTTATGCGCTCAGTCACAGGTTGTTGTGTAAACTGGAGCTGGTGGCATAGATCCGGATAGACCACAGGGAGAAAGGGATTTCACATTGTTGTTTTTTTTTTAAATCCCGTGGGCAAACTGTAGTATTGGAGTATTTTTTTCTTCGCGGTGGATACAAGGATAACCCACAAATAAAGGGACATTTTACTACTGTAGTTTTTACTGTATGTGTATCGACGCAGATACCGGAATGGCAAATTTGGGAGTAGCCTAACAAATCGTATGGCACACGTTGATTTATAAATCTTACATTTCCGTTGGGTAAACTTACTGTTTAATCAACAACAAATTGAGGAACAACGTATTTTATAGATATTAACGCATTTAAAGTGAGCAAACATGCCGCTGCCGGAGTTGATCACGGTCACGGAATTTGTGGCTGAAACTAACGAGGACTACAAAGCGCCCACAACCTCGAGTTTCACCACTAGAATGTCCCATTGTCGGAACGCCGTGGCAGCATTAGAAGAGGTGGGTGCAGGCCATGGCAGTGTGAAAAGTTAATATAATTGACTCGAAATGTGAAACGGTGTTCTTAGATTAACGTGTGCGTCTTTACGCACAAGGTAGGCCTAACCGCATTTTTACAGTTATTTGTCGAGTTCAGTTTCCCCGAAAGTGATCAGGCTAGACCTTCTAAACTCAAAATAGTAACGTAATAGTAATATTTATTTTCGAAATCAAAGCAGGTTTTCTTATCCTAGTTGTGTTGAACCTCGCCCATGCCGTTCTCCACAAGTGTCCACCAACAAGTGCCCACACCATAGTTTATAGGTATTCCATTCTAAACCATTCAGCAATCCATAGACAAAAAAATTGAGTTGAAAATTCCCTTTGAAATATGTAATTATTGTAGGCTACAAAGGTCTCTGACTCGTGAAATAAAATACCTTTCACCAGTGTGAGGAAGCTATCTTATCTGTTTGACTACAAGGCTGTTTCACTTTGACAACTGTGTGGACACTTCCATGTGTTAAAGAGGCTTGAGCATATTTTAAAGATGTCATTATTGTAGGCTACAAACATCTCTGTGACTTATGCAAAAATGCCTTACCCCAATGTGAGGAAGAGATCTTATCTGTTTGCCAGAGAGGCAGTTTCGCTTGTGTGGACACATCCACACATTAAAGAGTCTTGAGCCCTATACAAACTGTGAGTAGTACCACACCTTTTAATGCCCAGTGGATCCCTCACACATCCATATCCATTGAATTGGCTTTCCTTACTAGGTCCCAAATGGCATCCATATGGCTGGACTATTTGGGACATAACCCTTGTGTTGTTGGCATAAGGCCTACTGTCATGCACAGTAGACCACAATGGGTGTTTCTACGGTATTCCTGGCATCTGTTGGCATTCAGATCTGCTCCTGATTGTTCTCTGGAGATGTGCTGTTGCCCTGGGCCAGGCTTGTAATAGGCTGGTAATAAGGAAGTAATCTCTATGCCCCAGGTCAGGCAGGTGATAGGCTGGTAATAAGGAAGTGGTCTCTCTATGCCACCGATACACTACTGGCCTTACGGCAGGCTGTATGAATCACTGGATTGGTGTCACAGTTTAGGGCCTATTCAAATTACGGCATACTGTGTTTGCACAATGGAGGAAGACACACACACACACACTGCCATATGAGGGGTTCTGCTGCTGTGTGTACAGTGTTGCAGAATATACCACATGAGGAGAGGTGACTAGAGTGAACTTGTGTTAGAGTTACATTTAGTGGAATCTCTCAAAACAAGGAAGTGTTGTATTTCATTGGCTTTCTCTGTTTCACAACTGAAAGTCAACCAGATTTTCCCCCACTGAACACAGTGTATATCAAGTTGGACAGAAACACATATACAGGCACATGCTTCACTCATGTTGACCAGGTCAAATTTTATTGGTCACATACACGTGTTTAGCAGATGTTATTGTGGATGTAGTGAAATGCTTGTGTTTCTAGCTCCGACAGTGCAGTAATATCTAACAATTTCACAACATATACCCAATACACACAAATCTAAGTAGGAATGAATTAAGACTATATACATCTGGACGAGTGATGTCAGAGCGGAACGGACTAAGATACGGTAGAATAGTATAGAATAGAGTATATACATATGGGATGAGTAATGCAAGATATGTAAACATTATTAAGTGAATGAGATACTGTAGAATAGTATATAAAACAGTATATACATATGAGATGAGTAATGCCAGATATATAAACATTATTAAGTGAATGAGATACAATAGAGTGGGGCGGCAGGTAGCCTAGTGGTTAGAGCATTGGACTGGTAACCGAAAGGTTTCAAGACCAAATCCCCGAGCTGACAAGGTAAAAATCTGTCGTTCTGCCCCTGAACAAGGCAGTTAACGCACTGTTCCTAGGCCGTCATTGTAAATAAGAATTTGCTCTTAACTGACTTGCCTACTTAAATAAAGGTAAAAAATATATATATTAAAGAATAGTATAGAAAACAGTATATACATATGAGATGAGTAATGGCAGATATGTAAACATTAAGTGACTAAGATACAGTAGAATAGAATACAGTATATATGTATGAGATGAGTAATGCAAGATATGTAAACATTATTACATGGAATACAGTTGAATCTCGGAGGTTTACATACACCTTCACCTTCGCCAAATACATTTAAACTCAGTTTTTCACAATTCCTGACATTTGATCCAAGTAAAAATGTCCTGTCTTAGGTCAGTTAGGATCACCACTTTATTTTAAGAATGTGAAATGTCAGAATAACAGTAGAGAGAATGATTTATTTAATATTTTATTTCTTTCATCACGTTCCCAGTGGGTCAGAAGCTTACATACACTCAATTAGTACTTGGTAGCATTGCCTTTAAATTGTTTAACGTGGGTCAAACGTTTTGGGTCGCCTTCCACAAGCTTCCAACAATAGGTTGCGTGAATTTTGGTCCATTCCTCCTGACAGAGTTGGTGTAACTGAGTCAGGTTTGCAGGCCTCCTTGCTCACACATGCTTTTTCTACCCACAAATGTTCTATAGGTTGAGGTCAGGGCTGTGTGATGGCCACTCCAATACCTTGACTTTGTTGTCCTTAAGCTATTTTGCCACAGCTTTGTAAGTATGCTTGGGGTCATTGTCCATTTGGAAGACCCATTTGTGACCAAGCTTTAACTTCCTGACGGATGTTGCTTCAATATATCCACATAATTGTCCCTCCTCATGATGCCATCTATTTTGTGAAGTGCACCATTCCCTCCTGCAGCAAAGCACCCCCACAACATGATGCTGCCACCCCCGTGCTTCACAGTTGGGATGGTGTTCTTCGGCTTGCCTGCCTCTCCTTTACCACCAAACATAACAATGGTCGTTATGGCCAAACAGTTCTATTTTTGTTTCATCAGACCAGAGGACATTTCTCTAAAAAGTACGGTCTTTGTCCCCATGTGCAGTTGCAAACCGTAGTCTGGCTTTTTTATGGCGGTTTTGGAGCAGTGGCTTCTTCCTTGCTGAGCAGCCTTTCAGGTTATGTCGATATAGGACTCATTTTTACTGTGGATATAGATACTTTATCTGTTTCCTCCAGCATCTTCACAAGGTCCTTTGCTGTTGTTCTGGGATTGATTTGCACTATTCGCACCAAAGTACGTTCATCTCTAGGAGACAGAACGCTTCTTCTTCCTAAGCAGTATAACGGCTGCGTGGTTCCATGGTGTCTATACTTGCGTACTATTGTTTGTACAGATGAACGTGGTACCTTCAGGCATTTGGAAATTGCTCCCAAGGATGAACCAGACACATTTTTTTCTGAGGTCTTGGCTGATTTCTTTAGATTTTCCCATGATGTCAAGCAAAGAGGCACTGAGTTTGAAGGTAGGCCTTGAAATACATCCACAGGTACACCTCCAATTGACTAAAATAATGTCAATTAGCCTATCAGAAACTTCTAAAGCCATGACATCCTTTTCTGTAATTTTCCAAGCTGTTTAAAGGCACAGTTAACTTAGTGTATGTAAACTTCTGACCCACTGGAATTGTGATACAGTGAATTATAAGTGAAATAATCTGCCTGTAAACAATGGTTGGAAATGACTTGTGTCATGCACAAAGTATATGTCCTAACTGACTTGTTAAGGCTATTGTTTGTTAACAAGAAATTTGTGGAGTGGTTGAAAAACGAGTTTTAATGACTCCAACCGAAGTGTATGTAAACTTCCAACTTCAATTGTACGTATGAGATGTGTAATGCCAGATAGAACAACACTAATTTCGAGAACAGACAGCAGGCAGGCAGCTGTAATGGCGGTTTTACATCAGGTCGACTGACAGGCAGCACTCTCCTTCCCAGTTCCTCTTATCTGGCTGACAGTGCCTGAGCAGCCTACTGTGGACTGGAGTGCCTTGCTGTTTCCTTGCCTGTGTTGCATGGTGGGTAGCTCTTGTCCAGGAAGCCTCAGTGTCAGCAAGCTGCACGTAATGCCCCGGACCAGAGCTATGTGGTGGGGAACACTACCATATAGTCTTGTCGGAGGATCACTCTCTAGTCTAGCTCACAACAAAGCTCTAGCTTGGTAGATCACTGCTGCATCCTGGGAGAGTCCCTGGGGCTTGGGCTGATGCACTCCTGTCCTAGCATGCTTTCTCTCTTTCTTTTCCTCCTCTTCTCTCTCACAGACTGCCCAGCCTGTCCCAGCTTGTCTACTCCCATGCCTTCCTCCCACTGGGCACATACTGGTTGAATCAACGTTGTTTCCACATCATTTTAATGAACCAACGTGGAATTGACGTCTGTGCCCAGTGGGCTCCCTGTGCTGGGTGAGTGTCCACTGGGCTCCCTGGACTGGGTGAGTGTCCACTGGGCTCCCTGGACTGGGTGAGTGTCCACTGGGCTCCCTGGACTGGGTGAGTGTCCACTGGGCTCCCTGGACTGGGTGAGTGTCCACTGGGATCCCTGGACTGGGTGAGTGTCCACTGGGCTCCCTGGACTGGGTGAGTGTCCACTGGGCTCCCTGGACTGGGTGAGTGTCCACTGGGCTCCCTGGACTGGGTGAGTGTCCACTGGGCTCCCTGGACTGGGTGAGTGTCCACTGGGCTCCCTGGACTGGGTGAGTGTCCACTGGGCTCCCTGGACTGGGTGAGTGTCCACTGGGCTCCCTGGACTGGGTGAGTGTCCACTGGGCTCCCTGGACTGGGTGAGTGTCCACTGGGCTCCCTGGACTGGGTGAGTGTCCACTGGGCTCCCTGGACTGGGTGAGTGTCCACTGGGCTCCCTGGACTGGGTGAGTGTCCACTGGGCTCCCTGGACTGGGTGAGTGTCCACTGGGCTCCCTGGACTGGGTGAGTGTCCACTGGGCTGGGTGAGTGTCCACTGGGCTCCCTGGGCTGGGTGAGTGTCCACTGGGCTCCCTGGGCTGGGTGAGTGTCCACTGGGCTCCCTGGGCTGGGTGAGTGTCCACTGGGCTCCCTGGGCTGGGTGTTTCCACTGGGCTGGCTGAGTGTCCGGTGGACGGACAATGTGGAGTACAACAAAACCATTTGGTTTGGGTATGCATGATAGTGTGAAAAAGGTGTAAGAGAATGGCTGACACATCAACCAAGGACACAGCATTGTCATCTGCTCACCCAAGAAAGTAATTATTGTAGATATAAATTCACACGGGAATGGCAAAATATGTCAGTTGAATGAGTTCATCTACTCATCTAATGTATTTCTCCACTGTTATTTTAGTTGACCATTACAGGACCACAACATCTAATCTCTACTGTTATTTTAGTAGACCATTACAGGACCACAACATCTGATCTCTACTGTTATTTTAGTAGACCATTACAGGACCACAACATCTGATCTCTACTGTTATTTTAGTAGACCATTACAGGACCACAACATCTGATCTTCACTGTTATTTTAGTTGACCATTACAGGACCACAACATCTGATCTTCACTGTTATTTTAGTTGACCATTACAGGACCACAACATCTGATCTCTACTGTTATTTTAGTTGACCATTACAGGACCACAACATCTGATCTTCACTGTTATTTTAGTTGACCATTACAGGACCACAACATCTGATCTTCACTGTTATTTTAGTTGACCATTACAGGACCACAACATCTGATCTCTACTGTTATTTTAGTAGACCATTACAGGACCACAACATCTGATCTCTACTGTTATTTTAGTTGACCATTACAGGACCACAACATCTGATCCCCATCGTTCCCAAGTGTGGTTTTCCCACAAACCATTTCCTTGTTTTTACAGCCTCTCTGGTTTCTGAGCTTCGTATCAGAGACTGTATCTTGGCAGTGCACTACGTTTAACCAGAGCCCTATGAGAATGTGTTGCCATTTTGGACTCACAGAGAGTGGCTGCCGATCACTATAGCATTGTGGTTGTGCAGGCAGACCATGGGCTTGGCTGGCATGTTGCCATGTCTGTCGTGTTACTGTGTAAACAGTAGGGCTGGGCTCAGGACTGCATGGCCATTCTCTCATTCACTGCTCTAATCTCAGGGGAATTCGTACACACAGTGACTAAGGAGTGAGTGAGTGATAGTTCCAGTAGTCCTTTCTGTTTACTTCCTGCCTCATAGATGTGTTTCTTTGTGATCCCTCTCCCTACAGCCTCTTGATCAAATCACATTTTATTGTCACATGTGCCGCATACAACAGGTGTAGACAGTGAAAACCCCTAACCAACAATGTGTTAAGAAGAAAAATGTCTTAAATTAGAAATAGATAAGTAGAAAAATAGAAAATTAAAGTAACAAATAATTAAAGAAGTAACAAATAGTTAAACATGATGTACCTCATAGATGTGTCTCTGTGTGTTCTCTCTCCCTATAGGCTCTAGATGTACCTCATAGATGTGTCTCTGTGTGTTCTCTCTCCCTACAGGTTCTAGATGTACCTCATATATGTGTCTCTGTGTGTTCTCTCTCCCTACAGGTTCTAGATGTACCTCATAGATGTGTCTCTGTGTGTCCTCTCTCCCTATAGGCTCTAGATGTACCTCATAGATGTGTCTCTGTGTGTTCTCTCTCCCTATATAGGCTCTAGATGTACCTCATAGATGTGTCTATGTGTGTTCTCTCTCCCTATATAGGCTCTAGATGTACCTCATAGATGTGTCTCTGTGTGTCCTCTCTCCCTATATAGGCTCTAGATGTACCTCATAGATGTGTCTCTGTGTGTTCTCTCTCCCTATATAGGCTCTAGATGTACCTCATAGATGTGTCTATGTGTGTTCTCTCTCCCTATAGGCTCTAGATGTACCTCATAGATGTGTCTCTGTGTGTTCTCTCTCCCTATAGGCTCTAGATGTACCTCATAGATGTGTCTCTGTGTGTTCTCTCTCCCTATAGGCTCTAGATGTACCTCATATATGTGTCTCTGTGTGTTCTCTCTCCCTATATAGGCTCTAGATGTACCTCATAGATGTGTCTCTGTGTGTTCTCTCTCCCTATAGGCTCTAGATGTACCTCATAGATGTGTCTCTGTGTGTTCTCTCTCCCTATAGGCTCTAGATGTACCTCATAGATGTGTCTCCGTGTGTTCTCTCTCCCTACAGGCTCTAGATGTACCTCATAGATGTGTCTCTGTGTGTTCTCTCTCCCTATAGGCTCTAGATGTACCTCATAGATGTGTCTCTGTGTGTTCTCTCTCCCTATAGGCTCTAGATGTACCTCATAGATGTGTCTCTGTGTGTTCTCTCTCCCTATATAGGCTCTAGATGTACCTCATAGATGTGTCTCTGTGTGTTCTCTCTCCCTATATAGGCTCTAGATGTACCTCATAGATGTGTCTCTGTGTGTTCTCTCTCCCTATAGGCTCTAGATGTACCTCATAGATGTGTCTCTGTGTGTTCTCTCTCCCTATATAGGCTCTAGATGTACCTCATAGATGTGTCTCTGTGTGTTCTCTCTCCCTATAGGCTCTAGATGTACCTCATAGATGTGTCTCTGTGTGTTCTCTCTCCCTATAGGCTCTAGATGTACCTCATATATGTGTCTCTGTGTGTTCTCTCTCCCTATATAGGCTCTAGATGTACCTCATAGATGTGTCTCTGTGTGTTCTCTCTCCCTATAGGCTCTAGATGTACCTCATAGATGTGTCTCTGTGTGTTCTCTCTCCCTATATAGGCTCTAGATGTACCTCATAGATGTGTCTCTGTGTGTTCTCTCTCCCTATAGGCTCTAGATGTACCTCATAGATGTGTCTCTGTGTGTTCTCTCTCCCTATAGGCTCTAGATGTACCTCATAGATGTGTCTCCGTGTGTTCTCTCTCCCTACAGGCTCTAGATGTACCTCATAGATGTGTCTCTGTGTGTTCTCTCTCCCTATAGGCTCTAGATGTACCTCATAGATGTGTCTCTGTGTGTTCTCTCTCCCTATAGGCTCTAGATGTACCTCATAGATGTGTCTCTGTGTGTTCTCTCTCCCTATATAGGCTCTAGATGTACCTCATAGATGTGTCTCTGTGTGTTCTCTCTCCCTATAGGCTCTAGATGTACCTCATAGATGTGTCTCTGTGTGTTCTCTCTCCCTATATAGGCTCTAGATGTACCTCATAGATGTGTCTCTGTGTGTTCTCTCTCCCTATAGGCTCTAGATGTACCTCATAGATGTGTCTCTGTGTGTTGTCTCTCCCTACAGGTTCTAGATGTAGACAGAGGAGTACTTCACAAGATCAAGAAGTCTGTCAAGGCCATAAACATCTCTGGCCTGGGTGAGTACAAAACAGTATAGAACCGTACAGTACACTACTACACAATACAGTACACTACTACATAGTACAATACAGTACATTACAGTGCAACACAGTACACCAGTGAGTGAGTCGGTCCTGGTATACAGTTTTCATATATCCATAATGTATATAGCACCTATATCACATTCACTACATCCACTAACCTCTGTACTCCAGTTGTGCAGCATGTTGGTATCCCTCAATATACTTCACAATAATATTAGAGAGAGAGAGAGATATGTTTATAGCACCTTAACACATTCCTCCCATTCCACACACCTGTCCCAGCAGGCCTAAGGAGCAGAGGTCCCTCCTACAATACGTATATTAAATGTCCCTACTCAGTTAAACCCAGGCCCTTTTCTTCCATGACTGTCCCTGTCCACCCAGCCCACAGACCTCCCAGTGTAATCCCAGGGTCATAATCCTGGATCAGGGGCTGATAACCACGGCTCTAACCCAGTTGGACCTACACATGCTGGAAATACCTTCAAGCTAGAATCCTTCATTGAAAC
Organism: Oncorhynchus kisutch; assembly: GCF_002021735.2. Taxonomy (NCBI): domain Eukaryota; kingdom Metazoa; phylum Chordata; class Actinopteri; order Salmoniformes; family Salmonidae; genus Oncorhynchus; species Oncorhynchus kisutch. The sequence goes on from NC_034185.2 coordinate 16,417,330, forward strand.
AATAACAAGGTGTTTTCCCCACCCCTGTTTCGCTAAAAAGCCGTCTCAAATTGAGACAGAGCTGGATGCAAAGACTGACCGTCCATGATATCAAAATGATTGTTTTAACCATGTTATGAGGCTATACGGTGCTTGTTTACATTTATTTTGTTTACAAACGTTGGGGTAAAACAAGCTTATATTTTGGGTTCTCATGGAGTGTGACAGTTGAACTAAAATCATCAGGCATTTATAAGTTATATTCTTCAACAATCAATGGATGTACATATCATTGATATGTACAAAAATGGATGTAGCATCTAAGGATTCTAGCTTTAACGCCACGTTGCTTCTGTTTGGAGCTGCTGTGTAAACTAAGCTCTGAGTCTTTACACACACTTTACAAGCCCAACAATCGTCACTGTTATGAAAGGCTGTGTAAGAATGACATCGTTAGTCTGTTCCCAGGAACTGTTTGTGCTGGTCTTGAGTTGACAACTCCAATAGCTATTGAGTTGGCAAGGCAGCAGTTAGGTGTTTTTACTTAGGATTTATGTAATTTATTTATGTCAACTAAAAGTGTTGAGAGTGGTGGGAAGTCAGTCAGGAAAGTAGTAGAAAGATTTTCATCCTGTTTCTGGGTCATACACTTTGTTCTAATGAAGCTTCTGCATGGTCCTGCGTGCTTCTGCGTGGTCCTGCATGCTTCTGCGTGGTCCTGCATGCTTCTGCGTGGTCCTGCATTCTTCTGCGTGGTTCTGCGTGGTCCTGCATGCTTCTGCGTGGTTCTGCATGGTCCTGCGTGGTTCTGCATGGTCCTGCGTGGTTCTGCATGGTCCTGCATGCTTCTGCGTGGTCCTGCATGCTTCTGTGTGGTCCTGCATGCTTCTGCGTGGTCCTGCGTGTGCTTCTACATCTGCATTGCTTGCTGTTTGGGGCTTTAGGCTGGGTTTCTGTATGGTCCTGCGTGGTCCTGCATGGTCCTGCGTGTGCTTCTACATCTGCATTGCTTGCTGTTTGGGGTTTTAGGCTGGGTTTCTGTATGGTCCTGCGTGGTCCTGCATGGTCCTGCGTGTGCTTCTACATCTGCATTGCTTGCTGTTTGGGGTTTTAGGCTGGGTTTCTGTATGGTCCTGCGTGGTCCTGCATGGTCCTGCGTGTGCTTCTACATCTGCATTGCTTGCTGTTTGGGGTTTTAGGCTGGGTTTCTGTATGGTCCTGCATGGTCCTGCGTGTGCTTCTACATCTGCATTGCTTGCTGTTTGGGGTTTTAGGCTGGGTTTCTGTATGGTCCTGCGTGGTCCTGCATGGTCCTGCGTGTGCTTCTACATCTGCATGGCTTGCTGTTTGGGGTTTTAGGCTGGGTTTCTGTATGGTCCTGCATGGTCCTGCATGGTCCTGCGTGTGCTTCTACATCTGCATTGCTTGCTGTTTGGGGTTTTAGGCTGGGTTTCTGTATGGTCCTGCGTGGTCTTGCATGGTCCTGCGTGTGCTTCTACATCTGCATTGCTTGCTGTTTGGGGTTTTAGGCTGGGTTTCTGTATGGTCCTGCATGGTCCTGCGTGTGCTTCTACATCTGCATTGCTTGCTGTTTGGGGTTTTAGGCTGGGTTTCTGTATGGTCCTGCGTGGTCCTGCGTGGTCCTGCATGGTCCTGCGTGTGCTTCTACATCTGCATTGCTTGCTGTTTGGGGTTTTAGGCTGGGTTTCTGTATGGTCCTGCATGGTCCTGCGTGTGCTTCTACATCTGCATTGCTTGCTGTTTGGGGTTTTAGGCTGGGTTTCTGTATGGTCCTGCGTGGTCCTGCATGGTCCTGCGTGTGCTTCTACATCTGCATTGCTTGCTGTTTGGGGTTTTAGGCTGGGTTTCTGTATGGTCCTGCATGGTCCTGCGTGTGCTTCTACATCTGCATTGCTTGCTGTTTGGGGTTTTAGGCTGGGTTTCTGTATGGTCCTGCGTGGTCCTGCATGGTCCTGCGTGTGCTTCTACATCTGCATGGCTTGCTGTTTGGGGTTTTAGGCTGGGTTTCTGTATGGTCCTGCATGGTCCTGCATGGTCCTGCGTGTGCTTCTACATCTGCATTGCTTGCTGTTTGGGGTTTTAGGCTGGGTTTCTGTATGGTCCTGCGTGGTCTTGCATGGTCCTGCGTGTGCTTCTACATCTGCATTGCTTGCTGTTTGGGGTTTTAGGCTGGGTTTCTGTATGGTCCTGCATGGTCCTGCGTGTGCTTCTACATCTGCATTGCTTGCTGTTTGGGGTTTTAGGCTGGGTTTCTGTATGGTCCTGCGTGGTCCTGCGTGGTCCTGCATGGTCCTGCGTGTGCTTCTACATCTGCATTGCTTGCTGTTTGGGGTTTTAGGCTGGGTTTCTGTATGGTCCTGCATGGTCCTGCATGGTCCTGCGTGTGCTTCTACATCTGCATTGCTTGCTGTTTGGGGTTTTAGGCTGGGTTTCTGTATGGTCCTGCATGGTCCTGCGTGTGCTTCTACATCTGCATTGCTTGCTGTTTGGGGTTTTAGGCTGGGTTTCTGTATGGTCCTGCGTGGTCCTGCATGGTCCTGCGTGTGCTTCTACATCTGCATTGCTTGCTGTTTCGGGTTTTAGGCTGGGTTTCTGTATCTGTTGATGTAAAAAAAGGGCTTTATAAATACATTTGATTGATTGAACACCACATCCAAGCCAGTTTCCTGTCTTGCAGAGAGAATTCCCGACGCTCAGCACTCTGAGACGCTTTGTGTATGTCCCTGAGGGGATAACGTTGTATTGAATTGAATGTATACGCCTTCACACGTTTATCAGTGATCAGACCTAACCATTTTCAGGTCAATTTAGAAAAGACAGTATCACAGAGATATGAAATGCCCACTAACTAACAAGTCTCACTAACTCTTTAGGATACAAGTCAAGTCTCACTAACTCTTTAGGGTACAAGTCTCACTAATAACTCTTTAGGATACAAGTCTCACTAACTCTTTAGGGTACAAGTCTCACTAATAACTCTTTAGGATACAAGTCTCACTAACTCTTTAGGGTACAAGTCTCACTAATAACTCTTTAGGATACAAGTCTCACTAATAACTCTTTAGGATACAAGTCTCACTAACTCTTTAGGGTACAAGTCTCACTAATAACTCTTTAGGATACAAGTCTCACTAATAACTCTTTAGGATACAAGTCTCACTAATAACTCTTTAGGATACAAGTCTCACTAATAACTCTTTAGGATACAAGTCTCACTAATAACTCTTTAGGGTACAGTACAAGTCTCACTAATAACTCTTTAGGGTACAGTACAAGTCTCACTAATAACTCTTTAGGGTACAGTACAAGTCTCACTAATAACTCTTTAGGATACAAGTCTCACTAATAACTCTTTAGGATACAAGTCTCACTAATAACTCTTTAGGATACAAGTCTCACTAATAACTCTTTAGGATACAAGTCTCACTAATAACTCTTTAGGATACAAGTCTCACTAATAACTCTTTAGGATACAAGTCTCACTAATAACTCTTTAGGATACAAGTCTCACTAACTCTTTAGGGTACAAGTCTCACTAATAACTCTTTAGGATACAAGTCTCACTAACTCTTTAGGGTACAAGTCTCACTAATAACTCTTTAGGATACAAGTCTCACTAATAACTCTTTAGGGTACAAGTCTCACTAACTCTTTAGGGTACAAGTCTCACTAATAACTCTTTAGGATACAAGTCTCACTAATAACTCTTTAGGATACAAGTCTCACTAACTCTTTAGGGTACAAGTCTCACTAATAACTCTTTAGGATACAAGTCTCACTAATAACTCTTTAGGATACAAGTCTCACTAATAACTCTTTAGGATACAAGTGTCACTAACTCTTTAGGGTACAAGTCTCACTAATAACTCTTTAGGGTACAAGTCTCACTAATAACTCTTTAGGATACAAGTCTCACTAATAACTCTTTAGGATACAAGTCTCACTAATAACTCTTTAGGGTACAAGTCTCACTAATAACTCTTTAGGATACAAGTCTCACTAACTCTTTAGGATACAAGTCTCACTAACTCTTTAGGATACAAGTCTCACTAATAACTCTTTAGGATACAAGTCTCACTAATAACTCTTTAGGATACAAGTCTCACTAATAACTCTTTAGGATACAAGTCTCACTAATAACTCTTTAGGATACAAGTCTCACTAATAACTCTTTAGGATACAAGTCTCACTAATAGCTCTTTAGGATACAAGTCTCACTAACTATTGGCATAGAGGCTCCTATTAAAATAAGAGTCTGTGTAAAGCCTCTGATTCGTTTTTAATGATGTAAAGTGTGTTTGTGACCCATTGTAAATCCCCTTTACACAAATTCTGATTTGACTTGATTTGACTACTGTGTTTCTCAGCCCACGTTGACCATGAGGAGCAGTACATTCAGTCTATGGAGAAGTTCGGAGACAACTGTGTCTCTAGAGAGGATCCGGAAGTGGGCTCAGCCTTCCTCAAGTTCGCCATCTTTACCAAAGAGCTCACAGCCCTCTTCAAGAACCTGGTGAGACCCCATCTCATATCACACATCTCTTTACCTGTCTGTCTCTCTACCTGTCTGTCTCTGCATCCCTCTGTCTATCTACCTGTCTGTCTCTCTACCTGTCTGTCTCTACATCCCTCTGTCTCTCTACCTGTCTGTGTCTACATCCCTCTGTCTGGCTCGACCTGTCTGGCTCTCTAACTGTCTGTGTTTACATCCCTCTGTCTCTCTACCTGTCTGTTTCTACCTGTCTGTCTCTCTACATCCCTCTGTCTCTCTACCTGTCTGGCTCTCTACCTGTCTGTCTCTACATCCCTCTGTCCCTCTACCTGTCTGTCTCTACATCCCTCTGTCCCTCTACCTGTCTGTCTCTACATCCCTCTGTCCCTCTACCTGTCTGTGTCTACATCCCTCTGTCTGGCTCGACCTGTCTGTCTCTCTACCTGTCTGTGTCTACATCCCTCTGTCTCTCTACCTGTCTATCTCTCTACCTGTCTGTTCCTAAATCCCTCTCTCTCTACCTGTCTGTCTCTCTACATCCCTCTGTCTCTCTACCTGTCTGTGTCTACATCCCTCTGTCTGGCTCGACCTGTCTGTCTCTCTACCTGTCTGTGTCTACATCCCTCTGTCTCTCTACCTGTCTATCTCTCTACCTGTCTGTTTCTAAATCCCTCTCTCTCTACCTGTCTGTCTCTCTACATCCCTCTGTCTCTCTACCTGTCTGTGTCTCTACATCCCCCTCTCTCTCTACCTGTCTGTCTCTACAGCCCTCTGTCTCTCTACATCCCTCTCTTTCTCTACCTGTCTGTCTCTGCATCCCTCTGTCTCTCTACCTGTCTGTCTCTACATCCCTCTGTCTGCCTCTACCTGTCTGTCTCTCTGTCTGTCTCTACATCCCTCTGTCTCTCTCTCTCTACCTGTCTGTCTCTACCTGTCTTTCTCTATATCTGTCTGTCTACCTTTCTGTCTCTACATCCCTCTGTCTCTCTACCTGTCTGTGTCTACATCCCTCTGTCTCTCTACCTGTCTATCTCTCTACCTGTCTGTCTCTAAATCCCTCCGTCTCTCTACCAGTCTGTCTCTCTACATCCCTCTGTCTCTCTACCTGTCTGTTTCTACCTGTCTGTCTCTCTCTACATCCCTCTGTCTCTCTACCTGTCTATCTCTCTGCATCCCTCTGTCTCTCTACCTGTCTGTCTCTCTACCTGTCTGTCTCTACATCCCTTTGTCTCTCTACCTGTCTGTCTCTCTACCTGTCTGTTTCTCTCTCTAATTGTTGTTTTCAGTTGCAGAACATGAACAACATCATCACCTTCCCCTTAGACAGTCTACTGAAAGGAGACCTGAAAGGGGTCAAAGGGGTAGGTGTATAACATATCATTAACCACAGTGTTTAATATACCAGTCAGAACATGTGTTTAATATACCAGTCAGAACATGTGTTTAACATACCAGTCAGAACACGTGTTTAATATACCAGTCAGAACACGTGTTTAATATACCAGTCAGAACATGTGTTTAATATACCAGTCAGAACACGTGTTTAATATACCAGTCAGAACACGTGTTTAACATACCAGTCAGAACACGTGTTTAACATACCAGTCAGAACACGTGTTTAACATACCAGTCAGAACAGTGGCACAAGAGGGAGTAGGCTTATCCCATACTAGTCTTCTTGAACACCTGTATCGTCACCTGCTAGTCCCCCTGAGTCCAATCCAAGCCCATTGATAGTCATGACTTCAGCTCTTGTCATTTGTATCCCTTGTGTTAATACTGTTCCTGTTTTATTTCCACAGGATCTTAAAAAGCCTTTTGACAAAGCCTGGAAGGATTATGAAACTAAAGTGTGAGTTAGAGCCACGTTATTATTATCACAACTGCCTCTGTTTCACCACCACTACTACTACCACCAATACCACCACTACTACTACCACCACTACTACTACCACCACTACTACCACTACTACCACCACTACTACTACTACTACTACTACCACCACTACTACTAATACCACCACTACTACTACTACCACCACTACTACTACTACTACCACCACTACTACTACTACTACTACTACCACCACTACTACTAATACCACCACTACTACTACTACCACAACCACTACTACTACTACTACCACTACTACCACCACCACTACTACTACCACCACTACTACTACCACCACTACTACTACCACCACTACTACCACTACTACCACCACTACTACTACTACTACCACCACTACTACTAATACCACCACTACTACCACAACCACTACTACTACTACTACCACTACTACCACCACTACTACTACTACCACCACTACTACTACCACAACCACTACTACTACTACCACCACTACTACCACTACTACCACCACTACTACTACCACCACTACTACCACCACTACCACCACCACTACTACTACTACCACCACTACTACTACCACCACTACTACTACTACTACCACTACTACTACTACTACCACTACTACTACTACCACTACTACTACCACCACTACTACCACCACTACTACTACCACTACTACCACCACCACCACTACTACCACTACTACTACCACCACTACTACCACCACCACTACTTCCACTACTACTACCACCACTACTACTACCACCACTGCCACCACTACTACTGCCACCACTACTACCACCACTACTAAATCAAATCAAATGTATTTATATAGCCCTTCGTACATCAGCTGATATCTCAAAGTGCTGTACAGAAACCCAGCCTAAAACCCCAAACAGCAAGCAATGCAGGTGTAGAAGCACGGTGGCTAGGAAAAACTCCCTAGAAAGGCCAAAACCTAGGAAGAAACCTAGAGAGGAACCAGGCTATGTGGGGTGGCCAGTCCTTTTCTGGCTGTGCCGGGTGGAGATTATAACAGAACATGGCCAAGATGTTCAAATGTTCATAAACGACCAGCATGGTCAAATAATAATGGTCAAATAATAATAAGGCGGAAAAGTTTAAACTGGAGCAGCAGCGTGGACTGGGGACAGCAAGGAGTCATCATGTCAGGTAGTCCTGAGGCATGGTCCTAGGGCTCAGGTCCTCCGAGAGAGAGAAAGAAAGAGAGAATTAGAGAGAGGACACTTAAATTCACACAGGACACCGAATAGGACAGGACAAGTACTCCAGATATAACAAACTGACCCTAGCCCCCCCGACACATAAACTACTGCAGCATAAATACTGGAGGCTGAGACAGGAGGGGTCAGGAGACACTGTGGCCCCATCCGAGGCCACCCCCGGACAGGGCCAAACAGGAAGGATATAACCCCACCCACTTTGCCAAAGCACAGCCCCCACACCACTCGAGGGATATCTTCAACCACCAACTTACCATCCTGAGACAAGGCCGAGTATAGCCCACAAAGATCTCCGCCACGGCACAACCCAAGGGGGGGCGCCAACCCAGACAGGAAGATCACATCAGTGACTCAACCCACTCAAGTGACGCACCCCTCCTAGGGACGGTATGAAAGAGCCCCAGTAAGCCAGTGACTCAGCCCCTGTATTAGGGTTAGAGGCAGAGAGTCCCAGTGGAAAGAGGGGAACCGGCCAGGCAGAGACAGCAAGGGCTGTCTGACCCACTGAAGAGATGAGTCTTCAGTAAAGACTTAAAGGTTGAGACCGAGTTTGCGTCTCTTACGTGGGTAGGCAGACCATTCCATAAAAATGGAGCTCTATAGGAGAAAGCCCTGCCTCCAGCTGTTTGCTTAGAAATTCTAGGGACAATTAGGAGGCCTGCGTCTTGTGACCGTAGCGTACGTGTAGGTATGTACGGCAGGACCAAATCAGAGAGATAGGTAGGAGCAAGCCCATGTAATGCTTTGTAGGTTAGCAGTAAAACCTTGAAATCAGCCCTTGCCTTGACAGGAAGCCAGTGTAGGGAGGCTAGCACTGGAGTAATATGATCAAATGTTTTGGTTCTAGTCAGGATTCTAGCAGCCGTATTTAGCACTAACTGAAGTTTATTTAGTGCTTTATCCGGGTAGCCGGAAAGTAGAGCATTGCAGTTGTCTAACCTAGAAATGACACAAGCATGGATTAATTTTTCTGCATCATTTTTGGACAGAAAGTTTTTGATTTTTGCAATGTTACGTAGATGGAAAAAAGCTGTCCTTGAAATGGTCTTGGTATGTTCTTCAAAAGAGAGATCAGGGTCCAGAGTAACGCCGAGGTCCTTCACAGTTTTATTTGAGACGACTGTACAACCATTAAGATTAATTGTCAGATTCAACAGAAGATCTCTTTGTTTCTTGGGACCTAGAACAAGCATCTCTGTTTTGTCCGAGTTTAAAAGTAGAAAGTTTGCAGCCATCCACCTACTTATGTCTGAAACACAGGCTTCTAGCGAGGGCAATTTTGGGGCTTCACCATGTTTCATTGAAATGTACAGCTGTGTGTCATCCGCATAGCAGTGAAAGTTAACATTATGTTTTCGAATGACATCCCCAAGAGGTAAAATATGTAGTGAAAACAATAGTGGTCCTAAAACGGAACCTTGAGGAACACCGAAATGTACACTTGATTTGTCAGAGGACAAACCATTCACAGAGACAAACTGATAACTTTCCGACAGATAAGATCTGAACCAGGCCAGAACTTGTCCGTGTAGACCAATTTGGGTTTCCAATCTCTCGAAAAGAATGTGGTGATCGATGGTATCAAAAGCAGCACTAAGGTCTAGGAGCACGAGGACAGATGCAGAGCCTCAGTCTGATGCCATTAAAATGTCATTTACCACCTTCACAAGTGCAGTCTCAGTGCTATGATTGGGTCTAAAACCAGACTGAAGCATTTCGTATACTACTACCACCACTACTAGTACCACTACTAGTAGTAGTACCACCACTACTACTACCGCCACTATTACTACCACTACCACTACTACTACTACCACTACCACCATCACTACCACTACTACCACCACCACCACCATTACCACCACTACCACCACCACCACTGCCACTACTACCACCACCACTACTACTACCACCACTGCCACTACTACGACCACCATTACCACCACTGCCACTACTACTACCACCACCACCACCACTACTACTACCACCACTGCCACTACTACTACTACCACCACTGCCACTACTACCACCACCACCACTACTACTACTACCACCACTGCCACTACTACTACCACCACCACTACTACCAACACCACCACCACTACTACCAACACTACCACCACTACTACCAACACTACCACCACCACTACCACCACCACTACCACCACCAACACTACCACCACTATCACCACCATCACTATCACCACTACTACTACTATCCCCACCACCACCACCACTACTACTATCACCACTACCACCACCTCTACCCCCACCACTACTACCATTACCACCACCACAGTTTGAGAGTTTCAAAACTACACAACCTGTTACTGTATGTGGGTTAAGCATAAGTTAGTGATTGTACCTTATGAGCACAAGGAAAATGTGGTCGGAGGGGGGTGGGGGGGAATAGTTTTGTTGAATAGCCTGCGTACCTGTTAGAATAAGAGTAAGCTGCACCATGAAGTTGCATGTGTGGGTTCAGCTTAACAACAACTAGAAATGGGAAACAATGGAAGCTAGTAAAAGGTCAACTGCTACTATTCATGAAACGGCTGATAAGGCAGACAGACCTTAAGAGAGAGAAAATGAGACTAGACCTACTATAGCGGCACCTGTTGCCTGTTTGTATGTGATTACAAAACTCCTCACATTTTTGTGAACACTGATTTTGTCTCTGAGATTTATTTAGTGTTGAATGAAATACGGTATAGACAGACAAGGGGTTTGCATTTCTGAAATTGTGCAGTACATGTTGGACGTCCCAACAAGTATCTTTTCATTTTCAGCATGACATGCATAAAAGATGTGAATAAGCTCTTATACATTTATTTTATAAATTACTTCACATAGAGATCATTCTAGTTCACTGTATGAGGGCTGGGCAGGTCATTTAAGAGTTACTAGTTTACTAAAGACCAATGCCTTGTACCAAACACCTGCGGTGTCGTCATAGAGCCTTTTGGTTGATGTGATTGACTGGTGGTTTGATGACTCACTCTAAGGGAATGAGAACAGTTTAATAACTCTTAACATAAACTGAGGAGAGTAAATATTGATATAATTTGATTTTTTATTAACCTATCCCATTTTCGGAGGACAAACATGTATATATTTTTTACAGCTTTTCTGCTACTTGTACATACATTTTACATATACCTTTTACATACATGGTACTTTTATAGAAAGCAGTCACATAACAATAATACTTTACCAAACATAAACTCTTTAATCCCACCTATCACCATAGACCTCAGTTCTTTAATCCCACCCCTCAGCCACTCTCAGCCCATCCCACCTATCACCATAGACCTCAGCTCTTTAATCCCACCCCTCTCAGCCCATCCCACCTATCACCATAGACCTCAGCTCTTTAATCCCACCTCTCTCAGCCCATCCCACCTATCACCATAGACCTCAGTTCTTTAATCCCACCCCTCAGCCACTCTCAGCCCATCCCACCTATCACCATAGACCTCAGCTCTTTAATCCCACCTCTCTCAGCCCATCCCACCTATCACCATAGACCAGCTCTTTAATCCCACCACTCTCAGCCCATCCCACCTATCACCATAGACCTCAGCTCTTTCATCCCACCTCTCTCAGCCCATCCCACCTATCACCATAGACCTCAGCTCTTTAATCCCACCCCTCAGCCACTCTCAGCCCATCCCGCCTATCACCATAGACCTCAGCTCTTTAATCCCACCCCTCAGCCACTCTCAGCCCATCCCACCTATCACCATAGACCTCAGCTCTTCAATCCCACCCCTCAGCCACTCTCAGCCCATCCCACCTATCACCATAGACCTCAGCTCTTTAATCCCACCCCTCTCAGCCCATCCCACCTATCACCATAGACCTCAGCTCTTTAATCCCACCCTTCTCAGCCCATCCCACCTATCACCATAGAACACCCTCATTTGGTTTCCATGTGTCATACATTTTTCAATTGCACAGGATCTACAGATTGTGAGCTGAAGATAAACCTTTCCTACCAGTATTATTATATTATTTATTGACTGACTATGTCTTTCCAAATCGCCCAACACTGCTAGTTGTAAGGTTCATTTTAAGTGCATGTTATGATTTTGTTTGAACCATTCCTGAACCTGTGACCAGAAACAAGTTACATAGGAGTAGTACCAGAATAAATCATCTATTGATTTTGTCTCTTCGCAGCAAAATCTACAGAGCTGAGATTGTTGTATGCCCCATATGTATAGTATTCTGTTGGTGGCAAGAATTGTATATAATCATTTATATTGAAGTGTCGAATCAAGTGTTGTTTTTTTGTACCAGTTCATGTGTCATGGAATCGGTACATCGAAAATCTCTTCCCATTTTATTTTGAAACCTGTATGGCGCAGCTGTGAAAATTTTTGTCCTCAAATAAAACTGGTATATTTTTCTATTTTATGCCAATTCCTTTTAGCCAATCTTTAATATATGTCAGGCAAACACGTTTCCTACCTTCCTTTTCCGCTTGCCTCATCCATTTTTGTGGTAATGCTGCAATCGGTTGGTTGTTTTGATTGAGCACATATTGATATCATGTTAATTAGTGAATGATTTTCCTTCTTCATCCATTCATCCTGTGCTTCATCATCACTGAGACCTCTGTGTTCCTGCAGCACTAAGATAGAGAAGGAGAAGAAGGAGCATGCTAAGCAGCATGGGATGATACGGACAGAGTTCAGTGGAGGAGAGATCGCTGAGGAGATGGAGAAGGAGAGACGCCTCTTTCAGCTCCAGATGTGTGAGGTTGGATGAAACTGGCTATCTAATTATTTCACCTATCAGAGGCTATGCAGGATAGAAGACACGACAGGGTCCACTGAGGAGTATTTACACATGTCTGTTAATATTTTTACTCGGTATGTCTTATTTTGTCTACAGTATCTTCTCAAAGTGAATGAAATTAAAACGAAGAAGGGGGTCGACTTTCTCCAGAACCTCATCAAATATTTCCACGCCCAATGCAAGTATGTTGTTTTCATTTACAAGTGATTTCAGATTAGCACTGTTTAGTCAGATAAGCACTGTTTAGTCAGATTAGCACTGTTTAGTCAGATTAGCACTGTTTAGTCAATGCATTTGTCTTTTGTAGGAGACTAATGCTTGACCCATCTTGACTCCTGGTGACCTCTGTTTTCTCTCTCCTCACAGCTTTTTCCAGGATGGTCTGAACACAGTGAATAGCCTCAAACCTTCCATAGAGAAACTGGCTACAGACTTTACTATAGTGAGCCACTCTGTCCAAGCATCCATATCTTATAATATTATCTTTGGATCTTACCATGGTTTTACTGCCTGTCTGTCAATAATGTGTCACTCACTTCCTGTTTCTCAGATCAAACAGGCCCAAGATGGAGAGAGGAAACAGCTTAGTGAGCTCAGAGACGTTCTCAAGTCCTCCCTACAGTCTGAACAGAAAGAGGTGAGCTCTCAATCACTGGAGTAAGTAGCGGAGGTGATTTAGAGTCACACCCTTGGGATGAGGTAGCCCTGCCTGCCTGCGACTTAAAACTAGTGTCACCTTTGGCCCAAGAGGGAATCTCCTCTTGTTCTTGTGGTTAGGCCATTGGTTTACTGAGTAGGAGACCAGTGTTCAGATCCCACCAGTTACATTAGCTTGGTAGCAGAGAGGAAGGGACCTAATCCAATGACAGACCAGTTATAGCACATATACTGTCATGTATTTGGTCTTACCTGTCATAGGACCTTGTCATAGGAAAATAGGAAAAGCCTGTAGTTCTCCCTCACAAGACCCTAGTCTACTTACAGGAGTATAGATGACTAGTCTTGTGTGTCGTGTCATGTTACAATGCAATAGACTGATCATGGTTTCCACCAGTGGCTAGGAGAGTGAATGTCTGCTTTCTTGGTGAACTTTAGCTCTTTCCAAATCAAGGTGGAGTTCCAAATTGCACCCTATTCCCTATATAGTGCACTACCTTTACCATGGCCCATAGGGTGCTATTTGGGATAAAGCCATAATCAATGTTCTTAACCACAGATAGGATTTGAAGGAAATAAAAACAGCTTCCAAACTTCCTGACCACTGCACACATTGATATCTGTAATCTTTTCTGAATGCAAGGCCCTGCTCAAGCCCTCCATTCAAATCTCAATTGCTTCCAGATTCTAGAGTCACTCACTCTATTTGAATATATCGAAATAAGGCTGCAAGGTGTACACCTACACCGCTAGAGGAAATGGTGCTATGTAGAACCAAAAAAGTGTTCAATGGCTCGCTTCATATATGGCTCTCAAAAAGGACTGTATAGAATTGAAAAGCACCATCATTTTTAAGCAGCGTAGAGTAGAATAGGCCTTCAGGAGAGGACATTGAAGAAACCTGATTCAGATGAACACCTTGTAGCGGTATTTATTAGAGAGGGGTAAAGAAAGATTTTGTTCGGGCGCCAGGCAGGTATTAACCATGCCGAAAGGAAAAGAGTAGAATAGAGAGAACCACTACCAGACCCACACACATCAGCAGAAGAGACTGCCTAGAGTGTAGCCTGTTTACCAGATAGCCAGTGGAGAGAAAAGAGAATACACACCATATAAAACCCACATCACAGCACAGGGGTAACCAACAAGAATCCCTCATACAATAATAATAATACTAATAATGGCAGAGCAATTTAACAGCAACTTCATACAAGAAAGAACCCAGTCATCAACATAGGATTTGCAATAATATGTATTATTGTCCAGTGGAGGAGTGCAGAGGGTATGAATGTGGGGGGTGTTCATAGACACAACAAAGGCCTTAAAAATGTCCACAGTCTTCTCGGCCACATGTCATTAGTACACCTCACCTCAATACAGTTCACATAACAATACACAACTTGCAAGCAACCTCCCTTTTAACTAAAATGTCCATCCAAACACTTCTGGCAGGGCAATAATAGTCTAGCTCTAATGAACTTCAATGGGAAGTGCATTTGAAAAATAGAGAGTCTGTTGCAGGGTAAAGCACTGGAACGAGAGGGAAGAGAAAGAGAGAGAGAAAAATAGAAATCTTAGCTGTGGTCTTCAGGCTTGCCGGTGTACTGTCTGACTGTCCGATGGTTTGTTGGTTTGTATGTTAAAGCTTCGCAACAATGTTGCTACTAATCCATGCAATCCATAACGGGCGCGGTCCCAAACAAAAACAACCACGATCTAAAGCGATCACACCGATGATTGAGTTAAATACTTTATAAACAGCACACACAATCAAACTGTCGCGCCACCCAAGAGCCCCTCCCCAAAGAGCTGAATGAGCTCTCTTTATTTCCTCCTTCCTTACTGCTCATGCGCTCTTAAAGTGGCAGTGCACGGTGAAGGCTCCGTGCAGATTTCGCCACACTCCTCCCCCCATGAAAAAACAACACCTGTAGAAACAGAGAGGATGCAGGCTTTGACAGGTTCATGTTCCTGCTACACAAAACCAGGGAAGTCCTCATCATCAGAGTCCTCCACGAAGAGGTCCTGCAGGTGTAGCTTTTGCCTGCGATCCAGCTCTTCTGCCGTAGGGTAGCAGGGCTTTAAGTCAACAACATGCACCGTCCTGACATCTTCCCCAGTGTCCTCCAAACAGACCAAGTAGTTCACTGGTCCCAACTGCTGCACTACACGGTATGGACATTTCCATCTCGAAGCTAGCTTGTCAGTGAACCTCTTAGACGCCTTTGACAGATGATGTGAACGTACCCAGACACGAGACTTGGGTGGGAAAAACACGTCTTGTCTATGTTTGTCATAGTTTCTCAGCTGTCGTTGTTTGGCTTTGGTTTTGCTGGCCTCCACTCTGGCTAGCAAGGTGTGGTGGTGTTGTAGGGCATCAAACGCTGGGCAGTCAGGTGAAACATTGGAACTTTGCAAGACTCTGTCCATTGGACCTTTTAGTGGTCTTCCCAGGTGGAGTTCGGCTGGAGTGACCCCAGAAGTCTCCTGCACGGCAGAGTTCAGTGCAAAGCGACATTCAGGGAGATGCTGATCCCACCTTGTGTGCTGATCCCCCACGAATGAAGCGATCATCCCCTTCAGGGTTCGGTTTACCCTCTCGGTCAGGTTGGTCTGAGGATGGTAGGCTGTGGTCAATTTGGCAATTACACCCCAGGAGGTACAGAGCTCTTTGTAGATTCCTGATATGAACTGCGGACCTTGGTCAGAGAGGATTTGGTCTGGAATCCCGAATCTGGTAAAGACCTCCCTTCTCAGAATTAGAGCAATGGCTGATGCAGTGGCTTTGCGGAGGGGAAACAACTCCACCCAGTGTGTGTAGTAGTCCACTACCACCAATAAAAATTCATTCCGTGTCCCCCAGCTGGGAGGAAAAGGTCCCATGAGGTCAATTCCCAACATTTCATTTGGATGGTTCACCAAGGTCTGCTGCATTTTCCCGGCAGGTCTGCCAATGTCTGGTTTGTATTTCTGGCAGACTTCACACTACTGTACAAACTTCTGGATATCAACCCACATGCCTGGCCAGTAAACCACTTCTTGTAGTCTTCGATAAGTTTTAAAAACTCCAAGATGGCCACTCATGGGATTGGCATGATAAGCTTGGATTATCTGGTCACACAATGTAGAGGGAATGAAGACGCAATAATGAGTGCTGTGTATTCCATCTCCTCTTGGAGTTTTTCGATACACTTTATCCTGAATTATGCTATACTTATCATTGAAGCGACTCTTGGAGTCTTCTTCAGACAGACTCTTGTGGATCGCCATGATGGCAGCATTCTTCTGCTGTGCTCTCCATACACTCTCATCATCCAGAGGAAAGGAATCATCCAGACATTTAGTGGTAGTATAAGTACTGCACAAGGGAGGACAAACATTGGCAGTCTCTGTAATCCGAGAAAGGGCATCTGGTACAACGTTCAGTTTTCCTTTGCGATACTCAATGATGAAGTCAAACTTCTGCAGTCTGATAGACCAGCGAATAAGACGGCTGTTGGTCTTGCCTGATGCCAGAACCCACTGCAGAGCAGCATGGTCTGTGACAACGGTGAAGATCTTTGCCTCCAAGTAGTAGCTCCATTTCTCCAAAGCCCAGACCACAGCGAGGCACTCCCTTTCAGTCGTTGAATAATTCCTCTCGGCTGAATTAAGGGTGCGACTTGCATAGGCAAGAACTTCTTCTGTTCCAAGTCCTGTTTGTTGAGCCAAGACTGCTCCAAGTCCTGTTTGACTTGCATCCGTGTATACAATGAAATGAGCATTCAGGTTAGGATGTCAAAGCACTGGAGGCGTAATTAGACTGTTTTTGAGTGCTTCAAATGCACCTTGGCATGCAGGGGTCCATTAGAATTTCACACCTTTCTTCTTAAGGTGGTTGAGGGGTTCGGCTACCTTTGAAAAGTCGGGCACAAACCTGTGGTACCATCCAGCCATACCCAGAAACCGCTGAACAGCCTTGAGGGAGGTGGGAATTTGGAATTCCTGCACGGCTGCATCTTTGGCTGGATCTGCATGGATACCTTCGGCATTAACCACATGACCAAGGAACTTGAGTTCTGGCAGACAGAAACGACACTTCTTCAAGTTCAAGGTCAAACCTGCAGCCTTTAGTCTGTCGAAGACAGAGGAGTGACAGAGGAGGAGTAGATTATGATGTCATCCAGATACACAAGACAATTTCTACCCCTCAGATCTCCCAGGACAGTCTCCATCAACCTTTGGAAGGTTGCTGGAGCATTCTTCAAACCAAAAGGCATGACTTTGAAGGAGTACAAACCAGCAGGGGTGACAAAGGCAGTCTTGTCCTGACTAGCGGGATCCATTGACACCTGCCAATAGCCACTGTTCAGATCCAGATTACTAAAGATGGATGCTCCTGCCAGAGATTCCAGTATGTCATTTATGTTTGGTAGAGGGTAGGCATCGCTTTCTGTTATGGCATTCGGCTTCCTGTAGTCCACACAGAATCGATATCCACCATCTTTCTTAGGAATCAGGACAACCGGAGAAGCCCATCCGGAAAAAGAAGGTTCCACAATTCCATTCTCCAACATGCTTTTGAGCTGTTCATTGAGAATTGCCAGTTTGGCGGGGGACCGCCTGTAGGGACGCTGCTTAATGGGGACCTCATGCCGGGTATAGATTTTGTGTTTGAAGACGGTTGTACGGCCGAGTGTAAGAGTACAGACTGTTCAGGTCCAACATCTGGGAGAGCTGCCACCTTTCATCATCCGACAGACATGCCTGTTCCACTGCTTGTTTGATGTAGAAATCCGCATCAGGTTTGTTTTTGCTCTCGGATAGAAGGGGGGGTACGGCGGTAATCAGGGTGATAGTTGGGTTCTCAGACTTCACTGGTGGAACATGTTTTTGTCTTTGTCTCTTTATATTTTCTCTGTCTCTGACTTGACCTTGTCCGGACTCTGCATAATGTAGCAGGCTCCAACCTGAAATCAGTGCATTACCAGGTTGAAATGGATGAGGCTGAGAATAGTCAGAGTGCAGCCGATAGGAGGTTTCGGACATTGATGGTCAGTCCACTGAAGAACAGGAAGTCTAGGTCAAAGACTACAGCAAATGCATGGCTTGAATCTGCAAGAATAGCCACAGGAAGGTTAATAGTCTCACCAGGCAGTTTTATTATTATACTAATCCAGCCCAAGGGGGTGGTAGGTTCTCCATTGGCCAAGTACAATGGTCCCTCCTCCCATGTCTGTAGCTCCTCATGAGGTAATGCCATGTTCTGCCACAGGGCCTCTTGCATCAGGGTGTAAGATGCCCCTGTGTCGATTATGGCCTTCCCTCTCCAGTTCCTAACAGTCAGAGGAATAGGAATAAGACCGCTAGCTGTGCTGTCTAAAGGCTTCATGGTGGGCATTAAGGCTGACCCAATTGTATTCAAGCCACCACACCTGTCTAGACTTTCAGTCTTCGGTCCTTTCTGACCTTTTCCTGAATCCTGACGCTGGACATAGAGCGGGCAAGAATCTGGAGGATGTTGGACTTTACACCTCCAACACATAACTGGACATTTGTCCTGGATCTTGGGTACAAATATCTAAGACGGTTTAGCCCCAGGAGAGTTATGGGTATACTGGGATGAGGGAACGGGGTTTTTAGTTTGGAGGTGGTGCTTCCAGTCCTTCTCAAACTGAGTCCCAAGACGCACCAGATCATCCACGTTCTGCACACGTTCTCGAAGTTGACTAGCAAGGCGGGAACCATGTTCTTAAGAAGGAGTTTGACCATCTCCTGCTCAGTAATGTCAGCCTTCCATCTCCTACATAGAACTCGATAAGAGAAGGCAAAGTTCCGTATTGGGACGTATACGAACACGTTCTGCCAGTTCATCCCCATAGTCCTCTGAGAGGAAGGCTAAGAGGAATATTTTTTGAAACTCCTCCCAGGTTGACACATGTTCACGGGCTATCTCCCACCAGTCTCTTGCTGTACCATGGAGAACACTGCGGAGGGTGGCAAGAACCTCCAAGTCAGTAAGGGGCCGGATAGAAAGAAAATCATTACACTTAGATAAGAAAAACAGTGGATCAACATCATCTTCTGGGCTGCCAAAAGTGGGGAAAAGTAGTTTGATAGGGAGGAAGCGCTCTAGAGGAGGCATGACAGTGGCAGTGGGAGTTCTGTTGTTTAACAGTATCTTCAGAGGGGTTCTTGTAGTGCTACCTGTTCCTATTCCATTACTGGCCAAGCCAGTGGCAGAGGTAAAACCTGAGGGAGGTGCAGAAGATTTGTCCAGAAGGGAAAAGCACTACATTACCTCCTGGTGCAGCCCTTCCAGTTGAAGGTCTGTGGCCTTCTGTGCTTTTTCCATCTCATTAACGGTGTCCTTTTGAGTCTGTTCAATCAAAAATCGTAGTTCCCCTGTGAGAGAGTTCTTCATGTCCTCCATAACTTCCTTCAGATAAGAACACACTCTCTTCACAACAGAGGCTGACTCCTCTGCTCTCTGTTTTTGTTCCTCCTCAAGAAAGATTATGACTTGATGATGGTTAGTTTCCATTTGTGTTCACACCGATGCTATGAGAGAGCTATGAGAGATGGGAGAAGTGTTAAGTCCTCATGACTGAGTGTGTCTCTGATGCATTAGGATACCCAGGCCAAGCAGACAGGATACAGCCTTCACCAGCTCCAGGGGAATAAGGCCCACGGTACAGAACGCTGCGGAATGCTGTACAAGAAGAGTGAGGGGTGAGTGGACAGAGCTTTAATCACCAATTTGGCCTCTGGTACACAGAGCCAAGAGGAGCTGTTTGTTTCCCCGACAAAGGCAGGGAAATGTGGTTTTCATCGAGGCGTTGGGGTAATATGATGTAATATGCCTTATCACATACATCATTCCATTTGCTGTTCATGAAATGGTATGGTTTGGTATTTTATTAGCTGTTGTGAAAGCAGTAGCTACTCTTCCTGGGGTCCACACATAACATGAAACATTACATAATACAGAACATTAATAGACAAGAACATTAAGGACAGAACTACATACATTTAAAAAAGGACATGTAGCCTTCATATCAATATGTACACACAAACTATCTAGGTCAAATAGGGGAGAGGAGTTGTGCTGTGAGGTGTTGCTTTATATGTTATTTTAAACCAGGTTTGCTGTTTATTTGAACAATATGAGATGGGAGTTCCATGCAATAATGACTCTATATAATGGCTCTATATAATGCTGTACTCTTTCTGGAATTTGTTCTGGATTTAGTTGTGGTTTGTGATATAGAAGCTGTGCCGTAGAGGAATAGAGTGTTCTAGTGAAATAATGAATGTTTACTCTTCTTCAGTCTCAGGAAGGTGTGGCAAAAGAGGAAGTGTTCGGTGAAGAACGGGTTCCTGACTATCTCCCATGGAACGGTAAGAGACTTCCTGTTTTTGTCTTCTCCTATTGGTCACTCACTTTCCTTCATGCATGCTGTCATGCATGGCCCTCTCCTTACGGTCTGAATATACAGTACATACTACATGTCAGTCAGTGGGATTCTGTAAGGTCTTTATTTTGGACACATTTCTTCCATAAATTGGAAAAAAATAAGATGTGGACAACGAAGTACAATTATTATTATGACCTTTTTTTTTAAAGAGCCAAACAACATGTTAGGAGAGAGCAAGAAGAAGAGAAAGATCAACAGAAGGAAGAGCATAAGCAAAAGGATGATAGACAGAATGGTGGGAAGAGGAATTTAACTCTTCATTTTCTGGTTGGCAGGCGGGGTGATTTCATTACTACCCCAGTACTCTCAAACTTGACTGGATTCCTGTTGACCTCTTCTAGGAATCCAATCACAAACCAGTACAAGCTCTTTTGGGCAAGACTTTCCTCTTGACAACATTACCCTGAGCTCCAACGTTATTGTCCTAACGACATAGTATTGTCTCAGTTGTGATCACAGAATGTCGTGACTGATCATTTCAGTAACAACCCTGTGTCAGGTCCTAAAACCTCTACGATTATTGCAGCTTCTCGCCAGACACAATACTGAGATATTGTTTGAAAGCTAAAATTCCCCCTGAGCCTGGCTTCCACAGTGAATTCCCCCTGAGCCTGGCTTCCACAGTGAATTCCCCCTGAGCCTGGCTTCCGCAGTGAATTCCCCCTGAGCCTGGCTTCCGCAGTGAATTCCCCCTGAGCCTGGCTTCCGCAGTGAATTCCCCCTGAGCCTGGCTTCCGCAGTGGATTCCCCCTGAGCATGGCTTCCACAGTGAATTCCCCCTGAGCCTGGCTTCCGCAGTGAATTCCCCCTGAGCCTGGCTTCCGCAGTGAATTCCCCCTGAGCCTGGCTTCCGCAGTGAATTCCCCCTGAGCCTGGCTTCCGCAGTGAATTCCCCCTGAGCCTGGCTTCCGCAGTGAATTCCCCCTGAGCCTGGCTTCCGCAGTGAATTCCCCCTGAGCCTGGCTTCCGCAGTGAATTCCCCCTGAGCCTGGCTTCCGCAGTGAATTCCCCCTGAGCCTGGCTTCCGCAGTGAATTCCCCCTGAGCCTGGCTTCCGCAGTGAATTCCCCCTGAGCCTGGCTTCCGCAGTGAATTCCCCCTGAGCCTGGCTTCCGCAGTGAATTCCCCCTGAGCCTGGCTTCCGCAGTGAATTCCCCCTGAGCCTGGCTTCCGCAGTGAATTCCCCCTGAGCCTGGCTTCCGCAGTGAATTCCCCCTGAGCCTGGCTTCCACAGGAAATTGTCCCTGAGCCTGGTATCCACAGTGAATTGTCCCTGAGCATCAAATCAAATTGTATTAGTCACATGCGCCGAATACAACAGGTGTGTAGACAGTGAAATGCTTATTTACAAGCCCCTAACCAACAATGCAGTTTAAAAAATATAAATAAGAAATAAAAAGAACAAGTAATTAAAGAGCAGCAGCAAAATAACAATGGCGAGACTATACACAGGGGGTACCAGTACAGAGTCAATGTGTCGGGGCACTAGTTAGTCGAGCTAATTGAGGTAACATGTACATGTAGGTAGAGTTATTAAAGTGACTGCATAGATAATACCAGAGAGTAGCAGCGACGTAAAAGGGGTGGGGGGGTTGGCAATGCAAATAGTCTGAGTAGCCATTTGAAATAGAGTTTCCACAGTGAATTTGTCCAGTGATAATGGAAGAAAAGGATCACATTTCTTCTGTTTCCCTGCATTTCACATTAAATAACTGGACAGTAATTGTGTGACAACACTGCTGTTCTTTGGGCCTTTACAGAGATGTGGCTGTAAGCCAACGATACATTTCTAGAAGGCTGCTGCATTTGACGTTCTCTTTTTATTTTTTAAAGAATGTTTTTTATTAAAAGTAATTTTACTGTTTGGCATTACCCAACTGGGAAAGTGGCATGAATACAATATGAGCAACTTCAGCAGTCTGGCCCCCTCGGTTCTCTTACTCTTCTTTGCTCCTCTCTCATAGGCTAACACACCACCAGCAAAACTCAACCTGCTAACCTGTCAAGTGAAGCGTAACCCGGACGAGAAGAAAAGCTTTGATCTCTTTTCACGTAACTAAAGCAGCACTTTGATGCTCCATCTCAAACCTCTGCAACACTAGTCTGAATATCTAGCTACAATAACAAAAGCATGATAGAAAACTATTCCCTAGACTCTATGATATGATAGTTATTGAATGACAGACATGTATCTTCCATCGAGTCTCTTAGCATCTCTTACTGCAAGTGCCAGTTGCATGTTGCTCAATCAGCCTATTATTTGTCTAAACAGATGACAGAACCTATCACTTTCAAGCTGAGGATGAGGCAGAGTGTCAGATGTAAGTACTGTGCCTGTCTGTGCCTTTTGCACTATGCAAGTTTGTGTGTGAACGTGGTGTGTACATCATTATGTCTGTACATGATACAGGTGGTACATGTAATTGGTCTCTCAGATTCTCTTTCAAGTTTTTCGCATCACTAATGGAACCCTATTCCCCATAGGGCTCTGGTCAAAGGTAGTGCACTACATAGGGAATAGGGTGCCATATGGGACTCAACCTTTGCCCTCAGAGCTTACTGGTTCTCTCTGCTGCCTGTGTTTTCAGATGGATCTCAGTCCTGCAGAACAGTAAGGAGGAAGCCCTGAACGATGCCTTCAAAGGAGACCAGGACGAGGGAGGGGAGAACAACATAGTCCAGGAGCTGACCAAGGCCATCGTCAGCGAGGTCAAGAGGATGAGCGGAAACGATGTGTGCTGCGACTGCGGAGCGCCCAGTGAGTGACACACAGAGCATGCTGGGAAAAGGCAGCATGAACCTTCCTCCCAGAAGGTTATTATATCAAAGTGAAGAATGCACAGTCTACATATGTGATGTATGTGAATGTGTGAGGGTCTGACATGGGTTTAGTCATTTACAGGGCTGAATGTACAATGGTTTGATAATTGATGTGCTGCACACACATTCTTAGGATTCTTTGTTAGGTCAGTCAGATTAGTTCTGCAAAGACAGAAGAAAGAGTGTTGGCTGTTCAGGCCGTCTGATGTTACTGAAATCCCACTGGGCCTATACACCGAGTGTACAAAACATTAGGAACACCTACTCTTTCCCTGACATAGACTGACCTGGTGAATCCAGGCAAAAGCTATGATCCCTTATTGATGTCACTTACTAAATCCACTTCAAACAGTGTAGATGAAGGGGAGGAGACAGGTTAACGAAGTATTTTAAGCCTTGATACAATTGAGACATGGATTGTGTATGTGTGCCATTTAGAGGGTAAATGGGCAAGAATAGAGTAGAGTAGAATTTACACTCATAGGACACTGAAAATAGTGCATCAATAAACTACAGCTCCTTCTAAGGAGTGGAACATTATTTAACGGTGCTATTTCAGGTGAGAACTTATAATGGGATCACCCTAGTCTTTTTTCTTTTTATTCTTTTTTAAAGTCATTTTCAAGTTTATTGGGACAGCGACATTTGAGAAAGACAGGAAAATGAAGAGGAGAAATGGTGTGCCTCTCTGCCAGCGCTGGCATACAGATGTAGGATCTTAATTTGATCAATCTTTTGTTGCAGAGAATTTTCCTGTGCAGGAGGAAATGCAAACTTGTGCTTATTCAAGGTTTAAAAAGGCTTCTAAAGTGTGTACTTTCCACTTTAAAATGTCAAGACTTGATTTGCCCTAATGAAAAATGTATCAACTCCTACAAAAAATGGCCATTTATTATAATCCCCATAATAATTCACATTTCCTGTTGCTGCAGGATTATTTTCCTGCTGTAGAAAACTGGGTCAAATTAAGATCCTACATCTCTACATGTGTGCCCCGAGGCAATGTTAGCTAGCGCCAGACCACCCCGGGATACAGCACACTAGTCTTAACACTGATAATATCCTCTATATCTGTCTTCAGATCCCACCTGGCTCTCCACTAACCTGGGAGTGCTCATCTGCATCGAGTGTTCTGGAATCCACAGGGAGATGGGCGTCCACTACTCTAGAATACAGTCTCTCACACTGGACGTCCTGGGAACCTCAGAGCTCCTGGTAGATACTACAGGCTTTTAGGATTGTATTTGACAGACTTTTGTACTATAGTATAGTTAAATCTGGGACCAGGCTAGATTAATAAAGGCTGAGCAGATACGACATTGACGTGTGCTCTACCTGGTCTTCCCCAGCTGGCTAAGAATGTAGGGAACGCAGGTTTCAATGAGATCATGGAGGCGGACCTGTCTGCACAGAGCGTGACTAAACCCAACCCCTCCAGTGACATGTAAGTGACAGACTGCAGGGCAGGCCACACAAAACAGGAACAACCCTGAATAGATTTCATTTCACATTAAGTCGAAATGCGTTTCACTTCTTTTTTTATACTGTTTATAGTCCTGAGTGTCTTAGGTTGTGTCCAAAATGACACACAATTCAATGGGCCCTGGTCTACAGACACCCTAGTTCGAATCCAGGTTATATCACAACCAGCCGTGATTGGGAGTCCCATAGGGTGGCACAGAATTTGGCTGGTGTAGGCCATCATTGTAATTAAGAATTAGTTCTTAACTGACTTGCCTCGTAAAATAAAGGTTAAATAAAAACATTTTTTACAAATAAAAGTAGTGCACTGTGTTGTTGAGGGGAGGACGGCTCATAATAATGGATGGAACCGAGTGAATGGAATGGCAACAAATCATGTGTTTGATACCATTCTACCCCTTCCACTCCAGCCATTACCACAAGCCCGTCCTCCCCAATTAAGGTGCCACCAACCTCCTGTGCACTAATATATAAGGGAGAGGGGTGCCAATTTGTACGCAGGTTTGCAGGTTTCCCGTCTCTTTCCTGGTATTTGATCATCTATCTGTCTGGGCTCTTGTCTCCCTCAGGCAGACGAGGAAGGACTATATCACAGCCAAGTACACGGAGAAGCGTTTTGCTCAGAGGAAGTGTGCGGACGTGGCGTCCAGGCTGCACGTCCTGTGTGAGGCAGTGAAGACCCGAGACATCCTCTCTCTCATCCAGGTCTATGCTGAAGGAGTGGACCTGATGGAGACCATCCCGCTGGCCAATGAGCATGTGAGATGATTGACACTGCTGCGTTCTAAATGGCACCCTATTTCGTACATAGTCCACTACTTTTCACCAGAGCACTATGGGCCCTGGTCAAAAATAGTGCACCATATAGGGAATAGGGTGCCATTTGGGAAGTAGACATTGCCTTCTAACAGTGACATGAGAGAAACATTAGTCTTGAAGTTCCTCATGGACTTAAAAAGCATGACTGGTTTTTCTAGTTTTTGTGTGATTTGTTTTTGTGTGATTTGTCATATTTGAATGCCACTGATTGGTAGGTATATTGGCTATATGTTTCTATCTCTGATGTTGTCGAACTGTTGTCTTGAGTTGTCATTGTTTCATGCCCTCAGGAACCGGGTGAGACAGCACTACACCTAGCAGTACGAATGGTGGACCGCAACTCCCTCCATATTGTGGACTTCCTGGCCCAAAATAGGTACTAAAGTACTGGGTGAAAAGATGCTGGTTTTTATAGCTTATAGTAGCAGAAGCAAACAAGCTCTCAGATATCAAATGTGAAGAGGGGAAGTTATTTAACAGCATATAATGAAATATTTAGATAGGAGCAGAAGTTGTTCTCCCAATTACTGTCAATATCAATGAATGGCAGTGTTGCCCCCTTGTGGTGATAGTTCTCAGCTGCGTGTCTCACTTAACTTTTCTTTTTAGGTTCCAAAAGTCCTCACAAGGATAGTAAAATAAGGCTTTTTAGGCTTAGGGGTTAGGTTTAGTGTTAGGGTAAGGGGTTAGGTTTAGTGTTAGGGTAAGGGGTTAGGTTTAGTGTTAGGGTAAGGGGTTAGGTTTAGTGTTAGGGTAAGGGGTTAGGTTTAGTGTTAGGGTAAGGGGTTAGGTTTAGTGTTAGGGTAAGGGGTTAGGTTTAGTGTTAGGCTTAGGGGTTAGGTTTAGTGTTAGGGTAAGGGGTTAGGTTTAGTGTTAGGGTAAGGGGTTAGGTTTAGTGTTAGGCTTAGGGGTTAGGTTTAGTGTTAGGGTAAGGGGTTAGGTTTAGTGTTAGGGTAAGGGGTTAGGTTTAGTGTTAGGGTAAGGGGTTAGGTTTAGTGTTAGGGTAAGGGGTTAGGTTTAGTGTTAGGGTAAGGGGTTAGGTTTAGTGTTAGGGTAAGGGGTTAGGTTTAGTGTTAGGGTAAGGGGTTAGGTTTAGTGTTAGGGTAAGGGGTTAGGTTTAGTGTTAGGCTTAGGGGTTAGGTTTAGTGTTAGGGTAAGGGGTTAGGTTTAGTGTTAGGCTTAGGGGTTAGGTTTAGTGTTAGGGTAAGGGGTTAGGTTTAGTGTTAGGCTTAGGGGTTAGGTTTAGTTTAGTGTTAGGGTAAGGGGTTAGGTTTAGTGTTAGGGTAAGGGGTTAGGTTTAGTGTTAGGGTAAGGGGTTAGGTTTAGTGTTAGGGTAAGGGGTTAGGTTTAGTGTTAGGGTAAGGGGTTAGGTTTAGTGTTAGGGTAAGGGGTTTAGTGTTAGGGTAAGGGGTTAGGTTAGTGTTAGGGTAAGGGGTTAGGTTTAGTGTTAGGGTAAGGGGTTAGGTTTAGTGTTAGGGTAAGGGGTTAGGTTTAGTGTTAGGGTAAGGGGTTAGGTTTAGTGTTAGGGTAAGGGGTTAGGTTTAGTGTTAGGGTAAGGGGTTAGGTTTAGTGTTAGGGTAAGGGGTTAGGTTTAGTGTTAGGGTAAGGGGTTAGGTTTAGTGTTAGGGTAAGGGGTTAGGTTTAGTGTTAGGGTAAGGGGTTAGGTTTAGTGTTAGGGTAAGGGGTTAGGTTAGTGTTAGGGTAAGGGGTTAGGTTTAGTGTTAGGGTAAGGGGTTAGGTTTAGTGTTAGGGTAAGGGGTTAGGTTAGTGTTAGGGTAAGGGGTTAGGTTTAGTGTTAGGGTAAGGGGTTAGGTTTAGTGTTAGGGTAAGGGGTTAGGTTTAGTGTTAGGGTAAGGGGTTAGGTTTAGTGTTAGGGTAAGGGGTTAGGTTTAGTGTTAGGGTAAGGGGTTAGGTTTAGTGTTAGGGTAAGGGGTTAGGTTTAGTGTTAGGGTAAGGGGTTAGGTTTAGTGTTAGGGTAAGGGGTTAGGTTTAGTGTTAGGGTAAGGGGTTAGGTTTAGTGTTAGGGTAAGGGGTTAGGTTTAGTGTTAGGGTAAGGGGTTAGGTTTAGTGTTAGGGTAAGGGGTTAGGTTTAGTGTTAGGGTAAGGGGTTAGGTTTAGTGTTAGGGTAAGGGGTTAGGTTTAGTGTTAGGGTAAGGGGTTAGGTTTAGTGTTAGGGTAAGGGGTTAGGTTTAGTGTTAGGGTAAGGGGTTAGGTTTAGTGTTAGGGTAAGGGGTTAGGTTTAGTGTTAGGGTAAGGGGTTAGGTTTAGTGTTAGGGTAAGGGGTTAGGTTTAGTGTTAGGGTAAGGGGTTAGGTTTAGTGTTAGGGTAAGGGGTTAGGTTTAGTGTTAGGGTAAGGGGTTAGGTTTAGTGTTAGGGTAAGGGGTTAGGAATTAGGGTTTTGGGATTAAGGTTTTTTTAAGAGTATTGTTTTAGGGTTAGGGTTAGGGTTAGGAAAAATACATGGGTATACATTTTTTGTCCCCCACTTGGATAGTAAAACCAACGTGTGTGTGTCTCTCTCTCTGTCTGTAATTCTGTCCGTGTGTGTGTGTGTGTCTCTCTCTGTCTGTAATTCTGTCCGTGTGTGTGTGTGTCTCTCTCTCTGTCTGTAATTCTGTCCGTGTGTGTGTAAGTGGGAACCTGGAGAAGCAGACAGCCAAAGGGAGCACGGCACTGCACTACTGCTGCCTGACCGACAACAGTGAGTGTCTCAAACTGCTACTGCGGGGCAGGGCCTCAGTCAGTATTGGTAAGTACCCTCATAGGATCATCTGCATCCCAAATGGCACCCTATTTCCTATGTAGTGCACTACTTTTAATCAGGGCTCATAGGGCTCTAGTCAAAAGTAGTGCACTATATATGGAATAGGGTGCAATATGGGATACAAACCCATCAACAAATGATAAAGGGCTGGTCAAGTCCCATAGAAACACGTTATTGAAGCTCTGGTTGGTTTGTCTGTCTCTGTGTGCAGCCAACGAGGCAGGAGAAACACCAATGGACATCGCCAAGCGCCTCAAACATACGCAGTGTGAGGAGCTGGTGAGTGTAGGCTTGCAATGTAATCTGAAGGTCATAGACATTTTAACACAATGACTGTATCCCAATTCTCCACCCTTTTCCCAACGTGTTAACTTGCACACTTCTCGTCGTGGATTTAACAATAGAGAAAACTCCCCCCATTCTCCACCATTCTCCACCATTCTTATGCTTTTAAATCCATGACAGGGAGAGGGCAAAGGCACACTTTTGGAAAAGGGTGGAGGATTAGGAAACAGCCTATAAAAATACGATGATCCTCTTTATTAGAGGGTCCATGGTGCCATATGATCAAGATGGGTAACAGCAGATAGAGGTTGACTGTACGTTTGTTGTCTTTGTGGTGTTCAGCTGACCCAGGCCGAGACGGGGAAGTTCAACGTCCACGTGCATGTGGAGTATGAGTGGCGGCTCAGCAACGACGACAACCTGGACGAGAGCGAAGATGAGATGGAGGACAAGGTGAGTTAGTTGACCTTTATTTTGGTTTGATTTATTAGGATCCCCATGATGACAGACTTACGGGGGTCTGACATGCAATGAAAAAAACATTAAAAACAAACAAAAACGTTCAAATGTATATCCAGTACCAGTCAAAGGTTGGACACCTGCTCATTCCAGGGTTTTTCTTTATTTTTACTATTTTCTACATTGTAGAATAATAGTGAAG
The DNA here is from genome assembly GCF_002021735.2 of Oncorhynchus kisutch. Classification (NCBI taxonomy): domain Eukaryota; kingdom Metazoa; phylum Chordata; class Actinopteri; order Salmoniformes; family Salmonidae; genus Oncorhynchus; species Oncorhynchus kisutch. The sequence continues at coordinate 16,446,689 of NC_034185.2, forward strand.
ATATTAAAACTATGAAATAACACACATGGAATCATGTAGTAACCAAAAAAGTGTTAAACAAATCAAAATATATTATATATTTGAGCTTCTTCAAAGTAGCCACCCTTTGCCTTGATGACAGCTTTGCACACTCTTGGCATTCTCTCAACCAGCTTCACCTGGAAAGCTTTTCCAATAGTCTTGAAGGAGTTCCCACAAATGCTGAGCACCTGTTGGCTGCTTTTCCTTCACTCTGCGGTCCAACTCATCCTCTGCGGTCCAACTCATCCTGTTCTTGGCCAGCTGCATTTTAACTAGGTCTTTCTTTGCTGCACTTGACCATATGACTGGACAATAATCAAGATAAGATCAAGCTAGAGCCTGCAGGACTTGCTTTGTGGAGTGTGTGGGAAATTGCTGTATGGTTGAAACATCAGCATACATGGGGACACATGCTTTGTTTAATGCCAGTGGCAAGTCATTGCTAAATATAGAAAAGAGTAGAGGGCTTAGCGCTGCCCTGCGTTACATCCACTTTACATGTTTGACATTAGAGAAGCTTCCATTAAAGTAAACCCTCTGAGTTCTATTAGATACAGTAGATGACCCTGAATCCACGATATAGCAGAGGTTGAAAAGCCATAACACATACACTACCGTTCAAAAGTTTGGAGTCACTTAGAAATATCCTTGTTTTTGAAAGAAAAGCACATTTTTTGTCCATTAAAATAACATCAAATTGATCAGAAATAAAGTGTAGACATTGTCTCAACAACAGGTTGTGGTCAATAATATCAAAGGCTGCACTGAAATCTAACAGAGTGGAGGCTCTTATAGCAGCAAGGGGGGGACCAACTCCATATTAATGCCCATGATTTTGGAATGAGATGTTCGACGAGCAGGGGTCCACATACTTTTGGTCATGTGGTGTCATGTAGTGTAGTGTAGGTCATGTAGTGTATGTGTTTATGACCAGACACACTTGGTATACATATAAGCTGTTCTATGCTGTGTATGTAGGCTGTGCTATGCTGTGCATGTAGCATATCACCATCTGTTTCCAATTGTTAAAAAAGATGGCATCGATATCATTAGCAGGCTAGTAATGCTCTCTACCTGTGCGTCCTATCCCCCATAACCAGCCCATCCCCCACAGACGGTCAGAGCAGGAACGTCCTGTCAGCTGTTTCGTCCCGAGCAGTGGTCTCATGGGTCCAATGCCTGGTGGTCCCAACATGGCCTCCCTGGCCCGTGACGCAGCCAGCCTGGCCAGAGACAAGCAGAGAGCCCATCTCCCCAGCATGATGATGAACAACGAGACCTATGGCACCATCCTGGAACTCAGCCCCCCTCCCTCCGGCGTGCCAGCGTTACCGGTGGTACCCACCCCTCACCTTCCACCCAGGACAGCCACCAAAGGTCAGTCGGACGACAATGAGCATAGGTCATAGGTCATGCATTAGGTCAGGGGTGTCAAACTCAAGTCCTGGAGGGTGTCTTCTGGTTTTTGTTATATCCTTTCGTTAGGTTCTAATTATCAGAGTAAGAACTCAATGGACACTATGAAAGCTCAAACCAAGTTTATTCTTCCCAAAGGATCAAACAGCTGAATCGAACACAACATGTTTACCATAGTGGTGATATTTGTACCCCACTTTGGGTGGAGTCTGCTCCATCTCGTTAAACATTGTATCTTTATTGCTAGGCAGGAAACTAAGTGATACGGCAATAAACTTTTCCTCTCCCTTAACGTGACTTGACCTGACCTCGACCCCCTTCATCTCTAATCCATGACTCTCTCTCCCCTTATCAATGCCTGCCACGTGATCGTTTTCCCTACACTCAATACATTCCAAGCTTAATTGCATCCACCATATACCTTCTTCCTACAGATAACCATTAACCTCTGGTGTAGCCCCTCAGCTATGGCACCCCTCAGGTCTCTAGTATAACTAATGATTCATAACATTTAAAGTTCAGAAATCCAAACCCATCAGTCGCCCCTTTTTTTTTAAACATTTGACATCATACTGTTCAACATTACATAAACTTGGAAATGACTTATAAATGGACAAACGATGATAATAAAACATGAACAAAAAAATAAATAAACATGATTAACATTCACAGTGAGGTTTACAAACGCAGAGATTTATGGCTTCTGTTCTATGATCACACCATACACAATCTTATTTCCCTTTAAAACACTGATCATAACATGTGCGCTGGAGCCGTTGACTCCTTCCATTTCAACTTTCTCCGACATTATCTCACCACCGAGTCTAACGATTCACTGGTCTCATTTCCCCATGATTCTCCATAACTACCGCACCACCATGTCAATGAACAACAAAAAATGGTAAAACTTTAGGTTTGGTACCCCAATGCTAATTCCTCGTGACCCCTTCCACCCTTTCATTCCATTCTAGAAATATATTTCAGAATAAGGTGCCATAAAATGTAAATCTTTCATAATAAAACAACATAAAATGTCTCATGAGATTAAAAGCCCCCCACGGTTTTCTGAGTTACCCGGAGTGTTTGGCCAGATACTTTTTATTTGTTTCCTCTTTAGAATCCATTCCCCAGGTGTTTCGCCTAGATTCTTTAACCCAAAATACTTTTTCCTGTGGCAAATTTTGCCAATTTCTCATCATAATGAATCCGCGATATTTGAACCCTGGCTTCTATTAATAAGTTGTGCAAAACGTGTTCTCATCCGTCTTCCTTCACATAGAAACTGTAATCTCTATAAACTACTATCGATCGAACCGATACCGATACCATATGTGAAAGTTTCCTGTCCCGCTACTTTCAGAAGGTTTTGTTGCTGCTCTTTTGAAAAAGAGGCAAACGCTCGCATGGCAGCATTTCCTCCGAATGCAACAGGCTCCACTTCCACTCTACACTCATTATTCCAAAACCCCACGGCCCCACATCTAAAACAGGGATCTATCTCCCTACGCTTTGGTGTTTTTTCGCTACTTTTCTTTGTCTTACCTTGGCCATTGAAACCACTGTTAGTGACTTCCACTGTGACTGTATTAACCCATCGCACGTCTGCCAAGTGAACAGAGTTATATTCCACTTAAAGCATCCTGCTCTATTTCATCCACAGGTTTCAAACCTGCCACCAAAGCATCCTGCTCTATTTCATCCACAGGTTTCAAACCTGCCACCAAAGCATCCTGCTCTATTTCATCCACAGGTTTCAAACCTGCCACCAAAGCATCCTGCTCTATTTCATCCACAGGTTTCAAACCTGCCACCAAAGCCGAAGTGCAAATTCTGTCTTTCTGTGTCTGCGTACTTCTACTACTTCCAGGTTTATCGGTTTGTATTTTTTGTTGATAGAACGCTGACATCAAAATGTTGGCATATTGAGCTTTTGATTCTGGTTCTATGTCAAGTCACAATTGCCTCCCTGAATTCTCTATCAGATTAGAATGTTCCGTTAGCCAGGAAAAGGTGACCAATTTTATCCCGTTTGCTGAATTTTTCCCATATTCGAGCCGAATTGTTAGAATGCTTGTGCGCTTCTTTCAGCGCCTCCATGGCTTAAATCCTCTAGTTCCACTTTACAGGGAGAATCGGGGCCGTCTGTCACCATTTCAGTAGTTATAATTCCCAAACCTCTCCCGACAGTGTCCAGGGTGTTTTCTTCACTCCTGTCTCTACACCTTCTATGAACTGTTTTCCAAGGTAGAGCTACCCACTTCCCCGGAGAATAGTTATGGTATTTGTGCCTATTAATTGGTCACGGCACTTAATACCTTGTATTAGAACCAATACTACAGCGTCTGCAAATGTATTACTGGAAAATACAACCGCCCCAATAGGGCATAAACCAACCTCTCTCCTTATCGCTACTGCTCATATACTCAAATCATGTTATCTTTCTATTTTTCTAACCCACAGCTACTTGGCCCTCCAAAAATTGAGTTTGTCACCCCTGCGCTGGACCATAGGTCCTTGAAAGTGTTGCTGGAATAGTGACAAATGGTTGACCCTATGTGACAAATGGTTGACCCTAAATGGTTGACCCTATGACTGTAACCTTGCAGGTCCACGGTGGAAGCAGGCTCCTATAGAGGGGGTGGGTAGACAGAGGTCCTCCTCAGACCCCCCAGACCCTCACACCCCAGACCCCAACAGCTCCATGTATGGTAAGTGCACTATATCATACTACACAATAAATAACACAATTATAACTATGTGATGGTGTCACGATCGTCATAAGCATACTCGGACCAAAGCGCAGCGTGATCTGGGTTCCAAATATTTATTTAATGAAACGCACAAAAACAATAAAGAATAACCGAAACGTGACGTTCTGGAGTACTCACAGGCAACTACACAAAAAGAAGATCCCACAAAACACAGTGGGGAAATGCTGCCTAAATATGATCCCCAATCAGAGACAACGAAAAACAGCTGCCTCTGATTGGGAACCATACCAGGCCAACATAGAACTAAACAACCTAGAATACCCACCCTAGTCACACCCCGACCTAACCAAAATAGAGAATAAAAAGGCTCTCTATGGTCAGGGCGTGACAGATGGATAGATAGATTGATATCACTCTCCTCTCTCCATGTAGTGCTTCCTCCTACTGCTCCCCCTCCCCCTGTGAACAAGAGGACTAATGTGATGGAGCCTAGAGGCCATAAGACTGGTCCTCTACCACCTTTACCTCCAGTATTACCTGGGCCTCCAGTGCCAACGGTCATCCCAGGAGCACCAGTCCAACCAACAGCACCCCCCTTCAAACCCACACAGCCCCCTCCTGTCCCCGCACACCCCTCTCCTGTCCCCGCACACCATCCCAGCAGGAGAGCCACAGGGCCCAAGTCACCTAAATCACCGACTAGGTAAGAACTGGGGCAGAATTTATCAAGCATCTCAGAGTAAGAGTGCTAAATTAGGATCAGTTTAGTATTTTAAATCACAATGAATATGATTACGTGGATAGGGGGGACCTGATCCTAATTCAGCACTTCTACTCTGAGACGCTTCATACATATGGCCACTGACCATGTAAGGATCATGTTTTGAATTCTTAAACTGCATCCTCATTTTGTTCTCATTCAAGAGTATTGCATATTGTGTGTAGATAACATGTGGATAGATGGATACAGTAGATGGATGGATGGATGGATTGGTTTCACTCCCCATTCTCCATCTAGTGATTATCAGTTAACTAAGACCATTCATGTATGTGTGGGTTCAGTTCAGATAAACCCACTCCTAAAGGACCTCCCACCAGAACTGCTGGACCAACTGATGGACCAGGTAAACAGACAAATACAATTATTATAAAATAGTAAATAACTGGTCTGTTCTGATTCAAAGAGCTTTAATGTACAGTTGAAGTTGGAAGTTTACATACACCTTAGCCAAATACATTTAAACTCAGTTTTTCACAATTCCTGACATTTAATCAGAGTAAAAATTCCCTGTCTTAGGTCAGTTAGGAATCACCACTTTATTTTAAGAATGTGAAATGTCAGAATAATAGTAGAGAATTATTTATTTCAGCTTTTATTTCTTTCATAATATTCCCAGTGGGTCAGAAGTTTACATACACTCAATTAGTATTTGGTAGCATTGCCTTTAAATTGTTTAACTTGGGTCAAACGTTTCAGGTAGCCTTCCACAAACTTCCCACAATAAGTTGGGTGAATTTTGGCCCATTTCCTCCTGACAGAGCTGGTGTAACTGAGTCAGGTTTGTAGGCCTCCTTGCTCGCACACGCTTTTTCAGTTCTGCCCACAAATTTTCTATCGGATTGAGGTCAGGGCTTTGTGATGGCCACTCCAATACCTTGACTTTGTTGTCCTTTAGCCATTTTGCCACAACTTTGGAAGTATGCTTGGGGTCATTGTCCATTTGGAAGACCCATTTGCGACCAAGCTTTAACTTCCTGACTGATGTCTTGAGATGTTGCTTCAATATATCCACATAATTGTCCCTCCTCATGATGCCATCTATTTTGTGAAGTGCACCAGTCCCTCCTGCAGCAAAGCACCCCCACAACATGATGCTGCCACCCCCGTGCTTCACAGTTGGGATGGCGTTCTTTCGGCCCGCAAGCCTCCCCCTTTTTCCTCCAAACATAACGATGGTCATTATGGCCAAACAGTTATTTTTGTTTCATCAGACCAGAGGACATTTGTCCAAAAAGTACAATCGTTGTCCCAATGTGCAGTTGCAAACCGTAGTCTGGCTTTTTTATGGTCCTTTGCTATTGTTCTGGGATTGATTTGCACTTTTCGCACCAAAGTACGTTCACCTCTAGGAGACAGAACGCATCTCCTTCCTGAGCGGTATGGCGGCTGCGTGGTCCCATGGTGTTTATACTTGCGTACTATTGTTTGTACAGTTGAATGTGGTACCTTCGGGCATTTGGAAATTGCTCCCAAGGATGAACCAGACTTGTGGAGGTCTACCAAAAAAATTCTGAGGTCTTGGCTAATTTCTTTTGATTTTCCCATTATGTCAAGCAAAGAGGGACTGAGTTTGAAGGTAGGCCTTGAAATACATCCATAGGTACACCTCCAATTGACTCAAATGATGTCAATTAGCCTATCAGAAGCTTCTAAATCCATTACATAATTTCTGGAATTTTCCAAGCTGTTTAAAGGCACAGTCAACTTAGTATATGTAAACTTCTGACCCACTGGAATTGTGATACAGTGAATTATAAGGGAAATAATCTGTCTGTAAACAATTGTTGGAAAAATTACTTGTGTCATGCACAAAGTAGATGTCCAAAACAACTTGCAAAAACTATAGTTTGTTAACAAGAAATGTGTGGAGTGGTTGAAAAACGAGTTTTAATGATTCCAACCTAAGTGTATGTAAACTTCCGACTTCAAATGTAAAACCTTCTTCTAAACCTTCTTTTACAATTGCGGCTTTATTCTATGTGTTTGGTCAATGAATTGATGATTGCTGTCTCTGTGTGTCTTTTTGTTTGTGTGAGCAGTAAAGACTGCACCTGTACCTGGCTCCCCTCACAGCTCTGGTCCCACCCCTCCAACACTGAAGCCCCGCGCCAACCACCCTGTATGCGCCTAATATAATAATAAAATTTGCCATTTAGCAGACACTTTTATCCAAAGCAACTTATGTGTGCATACATTTTCGTATGGGTGGCCCTAGCGGGAAAGGAAACCACAATCTTGATGTTGCTAACGCCAAGCTCTACCAACTGAGCCACACAGGACCTGACCTCAGCCAATTATTAGCTCCTAACATTAGCCAATTAGAGCTGTGCAATCACTACCTCACACACAGACTATTATAGCAATACAGTAATATCATATTTACACTGATTATGATCAAGTCATATTTACAGTCTTAAGATTTACCATCAGGACTGATTGAACACAAAAATCATAAACTAACATTGTCTTGTCTCACTTTTTATTAATTGGCCTTTTTCGCACTCAGAAACAGAAACCCAAGAGAGTGAAAGCCATCTACAACTGTTCTGCTGATAACTCAGATGAGTTGACGTTCACAGAGGGAGAGGTGATCGTAGTGGATGGAGAGGAGGACCCGGAGTGGTGGGTAAGTACTGTATATATATATATATATATATATATATATACACTCACACACACTCACACTCAAGTGTTGTCATATCTGTACTACTGACTGTATCCTGTCCTGTGTATATTACAGTTTGGACATATGGAGGGGGAGCCGACCAGGAGAGGGGTCTTCCCTGTGAAATTTGTACACTTCATCACTGACTGATGCATCTGATGGTGTGACTGAAGCTGTCTCTCGCCTCTAGGCTGTCTTTATCTATGGCTGTATCAGAAGAGGCTGGTGGGAGGAGCTATAGGAGGGCAGACTCATTGTAATGGCTAGAATGGAATTGATGGAACAGAGTCAAGCATGTGATTTCCATATGTTTGATACTGTTCCATTTATTCCATTCCAGACATTATAATAAATCCGTCCTCCTACAGCTCCTCCTACCAGCCTCCACTGGTCTTTATGTGAGACTGTGAGTGAAAAAGATGTGGAATGTGCACTGTGTGTATGATGTTATTCTCATGCATCCAAACATCAAAAGAAAATGTCTGCTTCCCAAATAGTACCCTATTCCCTACATAGTGCACAACTTTTGACCAGAGTCCTATGGGTCCTGATCAATGGTAGGGCACTGTATAGGGAATGTATACTATGTGACCTGCCAACAGAATGTTCTACAATTATGGAAAATGTGTGACAAACTATGTAACAACATTAACCAAATAAGAGGCAAGGAGAAAACTGTTCAGCCCAAGTGTTGAGATTCTTCAGTTTGTTGGGACAACTGGAAATAACTGGAGAAAGATTCTGGTTAGACTATGGCTAGAATTCAATCCAATCGCACTTCGTCCACAATGTGCATTTTAAAGGCAATGTTCCCTCGTTCGCGGAGACCACATTCATGGTTTACGCTGCACATGTCTGCTTAATCAAAGATGACCTTTAAATGGTGTGTTGTCCCTCAGATCCAGTAATGTGTATTGTGTTATTAACTCAATGGGTATTGAAAGAGTAAACTCATAATGTAATAAAAAACATATTGTACAGACATTCAAAGTGTTCTACATATTACAGAGTCATTAAACTGCTGTGAATCACAAACACTTGCCACTGTGCATGGTCATCCCTGACCACCTCTGCTGATGGGAAACTGATATGTTTGATCCTAACATAGAAAAAATTCTAATTTATCAAGAAAGCATTTGTGAATATATATCATGCTATCGAAAGGGTTACAGGGTAACTCTGTATGTACATTGTTGTAGCTGTACAATCATCTTCTCTCTTGTTCTTTACAAGGTCATTAAAACTTGAAATGGCTCATTGTGTGTTTTGTCTTCAATTCATCATGTTATGACGGATCAGTATAGTGGTCACTCTACTTACGCGTACTGTAATGACAGTCCAGATGATGATGATGAGGACATGACAGATCATAGCAATCTAATAACTGCTCTTGCTGCTATGCCCTAAAATGTTGTTTCAACACTGGTGTCGTGCCGAAAATCTCCTCCCTGCCAGAACAACTCCACGTCAGGAAAGGAAACCGACATGAATAATGAATGTGTGTTATATTAACCATAGAGGAGGGAGTCAAATGTTGGAAATAAACATTTCAGAACAACTATGGCTGAATTATTATCCTTCCACTTACAAAAATACTAATCTAATAAGACATGGGAGAGATGAGGAATGTTGGAAAAGAGATTTATTTATAGACTAATACAAAATCAGTAGCAGATTTAAGTATGGGCGGCATCTTGCTGCCACCAGCGGGCGCGGCTGCTGAAGGGGGGCCTCGCCCAGGGCGCCATACAAGCTAGAACCTCCACATACACTTGAAACAAATAGCCAAATCGAAAACTGCAGACAAAAATACTTTCTGCTACTGAGATCAGTGAAATGTAGGTTAAACTGACAGAGTGAAGAGCAGAAATGTCAACTAGCAAGCAAGTCGCAGCAATGAACAACTCTGTCAATCACCGCATTCTTATCGGCAGACTCAATAACCTTAGCTTTTTAAATGACTGCCTCGCCTGGTTCACCAACTACTTCTCAGATAGAGTTCAGTGTGTCAAATCGGAGGGCCTTTTGTCCGGACCTCTGGCAGTCTCTATGGAGGGGCCACAGGGTTAAATTCTCGGGACGACTCTTTTCTCTGTATATATCAATGATGTCGCTCTTGCTGCTGGTGATTCTCTGATCCACTTCTACGCAGACGACACCATTCTGTATACATCTGGCCCTTCTTTGGACACTGTGCTAACAATCCTCCAAACGAGCTTCAATGCCATACAACACTCTGTCCGAGGCCTCCAACTGCTCTTAAACGCAAGTAAAACTAAGTGCATGCTCTTCAACTGATTGCTGCCCGCACTCTCCCGCCCGACTAGCATCACTACTCTGGACGGTTCTGACCTGGATGTAGTCTATCACAGTGCCATCCGTTTCGTCACCAAAGCCCCATATACTACCCACCACTGCGACCTGTATGCTCTTGTTGGCTGGTCCTCACTACATATTCGTCTCCAAACCCACTGGCTCCAGGTCAAGTCTACACTAGGTAAAGTCCCGCCTTATCTCAGCTCACTGATCACCATAGCAACACCCACCCGTAGCACGCACTCCAGCAGGCATATTTCACTGGTCACCCCCAAAGCCAACACTTCCTTTGGCCGCCTTTCCTTCCAGTTCTCTGCTGCCAATGACTGGAACGAATTGCAAAAATCACTGAAGCTCGAGTCTTATATCTCCCTCTCTATCTTTAAGGATCAGCTGTCAGAGCAACGTACTGATCACTGTACCTGTACTCAGCCAATCTGTAAATAGCACACCCAACTACCTCATCCCCATATTGTTATTTATCCTCTTGCTCTTTTGCACCCCACTATCTCTACTTGCACATCATCATCTGCACATCTATCACTCCAGTGTTAATGCTAAATAGTAATTATTTCACCTCCATGGCCTATTAATTGCCTTACCTCAGTTATTGTCCAAAGATGCCCAAGTGTTTTTACCGGGCTAAATATGTAGCTAGCTAGTTGGTATTTCCAAGTAGTTAGCCCACTAATTTACTATGCATTCTATGAGTTATCTTTTATTTTGCTGTCAAAATATTGCCATAATGCGTGCTTGTTCTGAATCTGTCAGAACGTCACTTTGTGTCAAAGGTCATCATCAGACAGTCGACTCCTGTTTCCCTCCAACAGTGGAGCTGGACAGGTCATGCATCATTCTGGAGTTAATGGGGACCAAAAATCATGGCAATGTAACACACCTTCAGTCATAAACTCAGCAAAAAAAAGAAACGTCCCCTCACTGTCAACTGTGTTTATTTTCAGCAAACTTAACATCTGTAAATATTTGTATGAACATAAGATTCAACAACTGAGACATAAACTGAACAAGTTCCACAGACATGTGACTAACAGAAATTGAAAAATGTGTCCCTGAACAAAGGGGGGGTCAAAATCATAGAGGGATTGTGCCTTCCTGGTGTAACTCGGGCAGTTGTTGTTGCCATCCTGTACCTTGCCATCCGGTGTGATGTTCAGATGTACCGATCCTGTGCAGGTGTTGTTACACGTGGTCTGCCACTGCGAGGCCAATCAGCTGTCCGTCCTGTCTCCCTGTAGCCCTGTCTTAGGCGTCTCACAGTACGGACATTACCATTTATTGCCCTGGCCACATCTGCAGTCCTCATGCCTCCTTGCAGCACATAGATGAACGTGCCTTTGGTGTTTTTCAGAGTCGGTAGAAAGGCCTCTTTTGTGTCCTAAGTTTTCATAACTGTGACCTTAATTGCCTACCGTCTGTAAGTTGTTAGTATCTTAACAACCGTTCCACAGGTGCATGTTTATTAATTGTTTATGGTTCATTGAACAAGCATGGGAAACAGTGTTCAAACCCTTTACAATGAAGATCTGTGAAGTTATTTGGATTTTTACGAATTATCTTTGAAAGACAGGGTCCTGAAAAAGGGACGTTTCTTTTTTGAATTTATTTGTCACACAAAATGTGTGAGTCAAACTTCAATAGAAGTAACCTGATATGCTCAATCGTTTGCAGCTGGACTGGAATTCACCAAGGACTGGATGGAACGCAGGCCCTCTCCCTGTATCGATTTGATCAACCCGGCTGAGATAGACCTGCTTCTCATCAGCGAGTCAGACTTCCTTCCCTCTCATCTGTTCTGTAAAAAACACAATACACAAAAGAAAAGTGTTTTTTAACAAGTGATTTTTATTGGACAAATCCAGGTAGTCCCCCGTTTCAGTATGGGGAAACCTAGTCAGTTGTACAACTGAATGCATTCAACTGAAATGTGTCTTCCACATTTAACCCCACCCTTCTGAATCAGAGAGGTGCGGTGGCTGCCTTAATCAACATCCACGTCATCGGCGCCCGGGGAGCAGTTGTTGTTGGGGGTTAACTGCCTTGTAGGGCAGAACGGCAGATTTTTATCTTGTCGATTTGGGAAAATCGATCTACACAGCCATGTCTTCAGGGCAAAAACTACAGGATGCTGCTGTGTAGAGATGCCATCATCCATTATGGACAATTGGGGTTCACATGGTGTCGGTGACTGTCTCCGTTTTTCCTCCAGATAACATCTCTGCAGACGACATGCTGCACACAGAGACCAACGTGGATGAGAGCATGGAGAAGATCGAGGCCATCAACCTCTACAAGGTGAAAGAGGTGTCCGGCATTATGTTATGCTGTTACCACGCGGGTCATGTCCTGGGCACAGCCATGTTTATGATGAAGATAGCAGGGGTAAAAGAGAGTACTGAGTTTAGAAAATGAGAGCTTTTTCAACTTCTTCTTGAAAGGTTCCATTGGTACATGATTTCCCATGATTTTGTCCAGTTTTATTATTCTTGAATATCTCCTCATCTCCACCTTGTTTTTGTAGATGTGCCATTATAAAGTGTAATACTCATCTCCCCAATGCATCACATGTAAACAGAATGTGTTGTATAATCTGGCCAGTAGATGGCACCCATATGCTGGACAAATGTTCCTGTACAAGGCCATTCATGCGATGTTGTTTTCCATGTCTCATCCCCGTGTTTGCCTTGGAAAAAGGCCAGGAATTTCTGCTCATCCTGGGTGAGATTCTCCAACCAGTCCCCATTTCAGCCTGCTTATAGAGCAGGGATCTTCCTCTGTTCTACAGCTCCAGTCACTCTCAATCATGGAAGAGTTCACTAGGAACCAAACGACACATGGCCTCCAATCAGAAACACACTTTTCACTTTCCGTTGCGTGCTCTAATGAACACAACCCTTCTCTAGTGTGCGTCATGACATTCCCGTCTAGTACGCATGGTCTCTGGCTGAAAGAAGTGCTGCTTACCAGACCTACATCAATGCTGTGAACGACAAGATCTGCAAGGCCATCAATGTCAACAACCCCTTTGTCTTCAAGCACATCAGCAACCTCATGGTGGGTAACATTAATCAGATGAATGTTCAGCCTCCGACCGCAAGGCACTACAGAGGGTAGTGCATACGGTCCCAGTACATCACTGGGGCCAAGCTTCCTTCCATCCAGGACCTCTATACCAGGTGGTGTCAGAGGAAGGCTCCAGCCACCCTAGTCATAGACTGTTCTCTGCTACCACACGGCAAGCGGTACCGGAGCGCCAAGTCTAGGTCCAAGAGGCTTCTAGACAGCTTCTACCCCCAAGCCATAAGACTCCTGAACAGCTAATCAAATGGCTACCCAGACTATTTGCATTGCCCCCACCCCACCACACACTGCTGCTACTCTCTGTCATTGTCTATGCATAGTCACTTTAATAACTCTACCTACATGTACCTATTATCTCGACACCGGTGCCCCCGTGCCTTGACTCTGTACGGTACCCCCAGTTAATAGCCCCGCTATTGTTATTTACTGCTGCTCTTTAATTGAGTTATTCTTGTCTCTTACTTTTTTTCCCTTAACTGGTTAAGGGCTTGTAAGTAAGTGTTTCACTGTAAGGTTGTATTCGGCATGTGACAAATAAAATTTGATTTGAGTGGCATTTTATTACTTTTTTATATATTAGGTACCAAATAGTAGATAGACTGAAACGGGGAGGGACTACCTGTACTTATTCAATAAGAAACAATTTTAATTTCCTTTGCAAATAGGTTTGCTATGGTGTGCGCTAATAATTCTGACTCTGCTGTAGCCCTCGGTCCATGCTAACTCTGCTGTAGCCCTCGGTCCATGCTAACTCTGCTGTAGCCCTCGGTCCATGCTAACTCTGATGTAGCCCTCGGTCCATGCTAACTCTGCTGTAGCCCTCGGTCCATGCTAACTCTGCTGTAGCCCTCGGTCCATGCTAACTCTGCTGTAGCCCTCGGTCCATGCTAACTCTGCTGTAGCCCTCGGTCCATGCTAACTCTGCTGTAGCCCTCGGTCCATGCTAACTCTGCTGTACCCCTCGGTCCCTGCTAACTCTGCTGTACCCCTCGGTCCCTGCTAACTCTGCTGTACCCCTCGGTCCCTGCTAACTCTGCTGTACTGCTCGGTCCCTGCTAACTCTGCTGTACCGCTCGGTCCCTGCTAACTCTGCTGTACCCCTCGGTCCCTGCTAACTCTGCTGTACCCCTCGGTCCATGCTAACTCTGCTGTAGCCCTCGGTCCCTGCTAACTCTGCTGTACCGCTCGGTCCCTGCTAACTCTGCTGTACCGCTCGGTCCCTGCTAACTCTGCTGTACCCCTCGGTCCCTGCTAACTCTGCTGTACCCCTCGGTCCATGCTAACTCTGCTGTACCGCTCGGTCCCTGCTAACTCTGCTGTACCGCTCGGTCCATGCTAACTCTGCTGTACCGCTCGGTCCCTGCTAACTCTGCTGTACCCCTCGGTCCATGCTAACTCTGCTGTACCGCTCGGCCCCTGCTAACTCTGCTGTACCCCTCGGTCCATGCTAACTCTGCTGTACCGCTCGGTCCCTGCTAACTCTGCTGTACCCCTCGGTCCCTGCTAACTCTGCTGTACCCCTCGGTCCATGCTAACTCTGCTGTACCCCTCGGTCCATGCTAACTCTGCTGTACCCCTCGGCCCATGCTAACTCTGCTGTACCCCTCGGTCCCTGCTAACTCTGCTGTACCCCTCGGTCCATGCTAACTCTGCTGTAGCCCTCTCCTCAGAGTATGGACCACTTTGATGACGGCAGGCCCAGTGTGGCGTCTCCAGATATGATGCAGAGCAGTCTGTCCTGAGAGCTGGTGCAACGACAAAAGGAACTGTCATCATCGCCGTATACTGCGTGGAGGATACCCTCACCAAGTTGGGGCTCAGTCTTCAACACGTCTTAAGTTGCCCTTTTAAAGCAGACATTGCTCAGTCACGGTGACACGTTACACCAACAATAATCCTACAGTGTGGATTCATTTCAAGCCAAACTTTGTGATGAATTATTTATAATCAAAATGACAGATAAAGAACACAATTTAACAGAATGAAGTCGTTTGAAGACTAAGCTATGAGTGTGTATGATCTGTTCATGAGTTGACTGTTTCTCTATGACTATCCACAGTACATCATGTCAGAGCCAGAGGAGATCACCACCACATCAGGACAGGAGCTGCAGATGTCAGTGGACTAGAGAGGAGAGGGCTGTATTGGTTAGAACATTTCTCCTCTCCCAAAATCAGGGAAAGGAATTTTTTCTAGAACGCAAATAGGGCAAGCCTATGACCCTCCACATCTCTCAAGACGTCTCCACTTTTAAATAGCACCTGGGCCAGCACAGGTGAAACACCTTCCCACTAACGAGATGGCAACCAGGGCAGGTGTAACACATACTGACTAACGAGGTGACACCAGGCGGTGCGCAAAATGTGGTCAAATCCAACCTCAAAACATAAATGGGGAAACCAAAGCCTGTAACACCTTCCCCCTTAAGACAACTATCCTATACTCAAAGATTTTACTAAGTCACATTTGAGGAAATCTGTCAATTAAAATAAATTCATTGGGCCATAATCTGCAGATTTCACATGACTAGGAATACAGATATGCATCTGTTGGTCACAGATGGGCCTCAGGATATCGTCACGGTATTTCTGTGCATTCAAATAGCCAAAATGCAATTGTGTTTGTAGTCCGTAGCTTATGCCTGCCCATACCATAACCCCACCATGGGGCACTCTTTTCACAACAGCAAACCACTCGCCCACACAATGCTATACGTGGTCTGCAGTTGTGAGGCCAGTTGGATGTACTGCCAAATTCTTTAAAACAATGTTGGAGGCTTATGGTACAGAAATAAACATTCAATATACCAGCGACCACTCTAGTGGACATTCCTGCAGTCAGCATGCCAATTGCACACTCACTCAAAACTTGAGACATCTGTGGCATTGTGTTGTGTGACAAAACTGCAGATTTTAGAGTGGCCTTTTGTCCCCAGCACAAGTCGCACCTTTTTATTTATTTATTTTATTTTACCTTTATTTAACCAGGTAGGCAAGTTGAGAACAAGTTCTCATTTACAATTGCGACCTGGCCAAGATAAAGCAAAGCAGTTCGACAGATAAAACGACACAGAGTTACACATGGAGTAAAAACAAACATACAGTCAATAATGCAGTATAAACAAGTCTATATACAATGTGAGCAAATGAGGTGAGAAGGGAGGTAAAGGCAAAAAAGGCCATGATGGCAAAGTAAATACAATATAGCAAGTAAAATACTGGAATGGTAGTTTTGCAATGGAAGAATGTGCAAAGTACAAATACAAATAATGGGGTGCAAAGGAGCAAAATAAATAAATTAATTAAAATTAAATACAGTTGGGAAAGAGGTAGTTGTTTGGGCTAAATTATAGGTGGGCTATGTACAGGTGCAGTAATCTGTGAGCTGCTCTGACAGTTGGTGCTTAAAGCTAGTGAGGGAGATAAGTGTTTCCAGTTTCAGAGATTTTTGTAGTTCGTTCCAGTCATTGGCAGCAGAGAACTGGAAGGAGAGGCGGCCAAAGAAATAATTGGTTTTGGGGGTGACTAGAGAGATATACCTGCTGGAGCGTGTGCTACAGGTGGGAGATGCTATGTGACCAGCGAGCTGAGATAAGGGGGGACTTTACCTAGCAGGGTCTTGTAGATGACATGGAGCCAGTGGGTTTGGCGATGAGTATGAAGCGAGGGCCACAATGGTGGGTAGTATATGGGGCTTTGGTGATAAAACGGATTGCACTGTGATAGACTGCATCCAATTTGTTGAGTAGGGTATTGGAGGCTATTTTGTAAATGACATCGCCAAAGTCGAGGATTGGTAGGATGGTCAGTTTTACAAGGGTATGTTTGGCAGCATGAGTGAAGGATGCTTTGTTGCGAAATAGGAAGCCAATTCTAGATTTAACTTTGGATTGGAGATGTTTGATATGGGTCTGGAAGGAGAGTTTACGGTCTAACCAGACACCTAAGTATTTGTAGTTGTCCACGTATTCTAAGTCAGAGCCGTCCAGAGTAGTGATGTTGGACAGGCGGGCGGGTGCAGGTAGCGATCGGTTGAAGAGCATGCATTTAGTTTTACTTGTATTTAAGAGCAATTGGAGGCCACGGAAGGAGAGTTGTATGGCATTGAAGCTTGCCTGGAGGGTTGTTAACACAGTGTCCAAAGAAGGGCCGGAAGTATACAGAATGGTGTCGTCTGCGTAGAGGTGGATCAGGGACTCACCAGCAGCAAGAGCGACCTCATTGATGTATACAGAGAAGAGAGTCGGTCCAAGAATTTAACCCTGTGGCACCCCCATAGAGACTGCCAGAGGTCCGGACAGCAGACCCTCCGATTTGACACACTGAACTCTATCAGAGAAGTAGTTGGTGAACCAGGCGAGGCAATCATTTGAGAAACCAAGGCTGTCGAGTCTGCCGAAGAGGATATGGTGATTGACAGAGTCGAAAGCCTTGGCCAGATCAATGAATACGGCTGCACAGTAATGTTTCTTATCGATGGCGGTTAAGATATCGTTTAGGACCTTGAGCGTGGCTGAGGTGCACCCATGACCAGCTCTGAAACCAGATTGCATAGCAGAGAAGGTATGGTGAGATTCGAAATGGTCGGTAATCTGTTTGTTGACTTGGCTTTCGAAGACCTTAGAAAGGCACGGTAGGATAGATATAGGTCTGTAGCAGTTTGGGTCAAGAGTGTTCCCCCCTTTGAAGAGGGGGATGACCGCAGCTGCTTTCCAATCTTTGGGAATCTCAGACGACACGAAAGAGAGGTTGAACAGGCTAGTAATAGGGGTGGCAACAATTTCGGCAGATAATTTTAGAAAGAAAGGGTCCAGATTGTCTAGCCCGGCTGATTTGTAGGGGTCCAGATTTTGCAGCTCTTTCAGAACATCAGCTGAATGGATTTGGGAGAAGGAGAAATGGGGAAGGCTTGGGCGAGTTGCTTTTGGGGGTGCAGTGCTGTCGTCCGGGGTAGGAGTAGCCAGGTGGAAAGCATGGCCAGCCGTAGAAAAATGCTTATTGAAATTCTCAATTATGGTGGATTTATCAGTGGTGACAGTGTTTCCTATCTTCAGTGCAGTGGGCAGCTGGGAGGAGGTGTTCTTATTCTCCATGGACTTTACAGTGTCCCAGAACTTTTTTGAGTTAGTGTTGCAGGAAGCAAATTTCTGCTTGAAAAAGCTAGCCTTGGCTTTTCTAACTGCCTGTGTATAATGGTTTCTAGCTTCCCTGAACAGCTGCATATCACGGGGGCTGTTCGATGCTAATGCAGAACGCCATAGGATGTTTTTGTGTTGGTTAAGGGCAGTCAGGTCTGGGGAGAACCAAGGGCTATATCTGTTCCTGGTTCTAAATTTCTTGAATGGGGCATGTTTATTTAAGATGGTTAGGAAGGCATTTTTAAAAAATATCCAGGCATCCTCTACTGACGGGATGAGATCAATATCCTTCCAGGATACCCCGGCCAGGTCGATTAGAAAGGCCTGCTCGCAGAAGTGTTTCAGGGAGCGTTTTACAGTGATGAGTGGAGGTCGTTTGACCGCTGACCCATTACGGATGCATGCAATGAGGCAGTGATCGCTGAGATCTTGGTTGAAGACAGCAGAGGTGTATTTAGAGGGGAAGTTGGTTAGGATGATATCTATGAGGGTGCCCGTGTTTAAGGCTTTGGGGAGGTACCTGGTAGGTTCATTGATAATTTGTGTGAGATTGAGGGCATCAAGTTTAGATTGTAGGATGGCTGGGGTGTTAAGCATGTTCCAGTTTAGGTCGCCTAGCAGCACCTGTGCTGGATCATGCTGTTTAATCAGCTTCTTGATAGGTGGATGGATTATTTTGGCAAAGCAGAAATGGTCACTAAAGGATGAAAATAATTTGAGTGAAATATGCTCTTTGTGCATAGGGAACATTTCTGGAATCCTTTATTTCAGCTCATGAAACATGGGTCCAACACTCTGCAT
Organism: Oncorhynchus kisutch; assembly: GCF_002021735.2. Taxonomy (NCBI): domain Eukaryota; kingdom Metazoa; phylum Chordata; class Actinopteri; order Salmoniformes; family Salmonidae; genus Oncorhynchus; species Oncorhynchus kisutch. The sequence continues at coordinate 16,465,636 of NC_034185.2, forward strand.
TTGATATTTTTGAGTATATTGTTGGACAAGTTTGCACACCAACAGAAAACATCCATCTCACAACTTAAATGCATCACCTTCGCCAATGTAAACATGGCATCTACTGACACTCAATAATGAAATAAAAGACACCCACTTTTTGGTAAATATATCACTTTATTTTCTTATAGCTACTGAAAACTCATAAGTTTATAATGTATGTTTCTAAAACTCATCCCCCTGGAAAGAGCGCAACCACAGCATTGAAAAGTGCTAACATGCGCCAACAGATTTGTTGCCCTGCAACAACCTCAGTATTCTCAAAGTACCTCTGACATGATGTCCAAACAAGATCATTCCGACTAAAACCGAGATATTCCTGAACAATCACCCGCGCTATAAACAGCACAAGACCCCTTCATCCCAGTCTCTCAAACGCAAAGCAGTAAGCTCTCAACATAGACTTCAAAGTCTGATAAAATCTCAAGAGCACCTTGAAACTCTGGGTGGTAGGCACTAGAGGGGCAGTGGGTAACACCCAACTATTGTAGCACTTGCTGGAAGATTTGCATTGAAATGTAAACCTTGGTCCGACTGCACTACCTGCGGAAGTCAAAACATTCAAAATAATTTCACCATAGCCTTAACAATGTTGGAAGCTGTGATTTTCCTCAGTGGAATGGCCTCAGGGAAACGGCCTCAGGGAAACGGCCTCAGGGAAACAAGTGGCAGTGCACATAATGGTTAAGAGAAACTAATTATCACTCCGTTTTGGGCAAAGGAACAATACAATCCACCAGAACACTGCTGAAAGGTTTGTCAAGAGCAGGATTAGGCTGCAAAGGTGCAACCGGTACAGCTTGGTTTGGTTTAACCTTCCGCTGGCAAACGCGGCAGGATTTACATTAAGACATCCTGTTTCAGAGCAGAATAAGTTATGCAAGAAACGGTCATACGTCTCGACCCCAAGAAGGACTGCCTGTCACGTTGTTTAAAATGTTTGGAGACAGCCGCAGGAATACGTAATAGAGGGTTTTAATACTCCACCCCAATATATAACATGCCATGAAATGGCACGGGGACGAAGCCCAAAACAAACATGTATACAAAAACACAGGGATGTAACCCAAACAAAAGAGTGAGGTTAAACCTCTAATAAATACAGTAGCTATAAGAAAATATCGTAATAACAATGCACAGGACAAGACCCGTAATAACAATTGCACAATACTACACGGGACGAGACCCGTAATAACGTGTACACAATAAACGCAAGCCAAAACAACAAAGCACAGGTACTCACAAGACCAACAGATATGGGAACAATATACATATACATATATATAATATACAATTACTAATCAGGGGAAAATAGGAACCAGGTGTGCGTAATTAGACAAGACAGTCCGGGGTTGGTGGAAAATGAACCAGTTCAGTGACATCTAAGATTTGAGATACACTGGGCCAATCGTCTTCCTAAGAAGTGGGGCGAGAACACCATCTCTGTCAAAGTAACCCACACAGATGTATCTCAGCAAAAATAAGGGAAAGGGAAACGGCTTTACTCTGTTCTGCAATCAGCTGCTTCTTAGACATTGAATCGTCAGCTGTAAGGACACTCTCTTCTTTCAGCGGTCCTACAAACTCGCTCACCTTTTGGGGTTTTCAAAGGAGAGGTCAACTCAGGAGGTTTAGGATCACCTATAAACGTCTCAGAAGGATTGACCATGGTGGGATCGCTGACATCCTCCACCATGCTTGATCCCGGGGACTTTCTTAGACATAGAACGTGTAACGGCACATGCTGGGAACACACAAGGCTACTTTTCTGATAACCCATCAGGTTCCTCCACTCTGGGTTCCTTACAAAGTACAGGATTTGGCAAGACCTTCCCTCCAGCCAAATCATTGCCCAAAATAAATGAGACCGCCTTCACCGGTAGACTTTACTCCAACGACAACAGAACCAAAAATAAGATCAGACTCTAGTTCCACATTATACAAAGGAACTTCCATGCAACCCATCTCCATGCCTTGTACTGACACACTGTAACCAGTTGCTGAAGTGTCAGACGAAGGCAAAACACCCTCCAAAATATTTTTGTAATGTAGGAGCCGCTCTTATCCAGAGCGATTTACAGGAGCCTTGCTCAGGGGCACATCGACACATTTTTCACCTTAACCGCTAGGCTACCTGCACCAGTCTTAATGGGCTCCCACAAGAAGAAACAGCCATTTCTCTCATTTTCTGTTTCAACGTAGGACACTCAGAGATAATGTGTCCTTTCCCACGGCAGTAATGACAAACTGTAGGATACGAAAAACCAGTTTTCTGCTGCTCTATATCTTTGGGCGCTGTAGAAATGGACTGAAACCTTGGCAGTAGGAGGTGACTTCTCTGGATGGCTTTTTGCGTAGGGATAACTTTCCTGGAGACAATTCTTGAACTGCTCAAGATGTATGAATGTATTTAAATCATTGATATCTTGAGAACCATACCACCAATCAAAAAGACATGTTTGTGAACTCAACATGGCTTTGTGATTCTGTCTTTCGTAATTTAATGAAACTGTCTGTATGCCTCTGGGACCAACTCGTAAGCCCGAAGGAGAGCAGCTTTAATAGTTTCAAATTATGAACTCTGGTCAAGAGATAAAGCGGCGTACACTTTCTGAGATTTTCCCACAAGATCACTTTGGAGGAGCAGCAACCACTTATGTTACGGACATTTTAGGGATGTGGCAATCCTCTTAAACAGAGTCAAATATACAGTACCAGTCAAATTTTGGACACAAACCAAATGGGATGGCGATAATGAACTCATCCTCTGGTTTTTGCGACTGCACTTGAAGAAACTTTCAAAGTTCTTGAAATTTTCCGGATTGACTGACCTTCATGCCTTAAAGTAATGATGGATTGCAGGGCTTATTTGAGCTGTTCTTGCCATAATATGGACTTCATATTTTAGCCCTACCTTCACAACTCAACTGATTGGCTCAAGAAGGAAGGAAAGATATTCCACACCTGTTAATTGAAATGCATTCCAGGTGACTACCTCATGAAGCTGGTTGAGAGAATGTCAAAAGTGTGCAAAGATGTCATCAAGGCAAAGGGTGGCTACTTTCAATAATATAAATATAAAATATATTTTGATTTGTTTAACACTTTTTTGGTTACTACATGATTCTATATGCCTTCACTATTATTCTACAATGTAAGAAAATAGTACAAATAAAGAAAAACCCTTGAATGAGTAGGTGTGGCCAAACTTTTGACTGGTACTGTATATTCACTATAACCCCTGAGGACTACCTGCCTGTGGCATGGTACAAGTGAATCACACATCCAATATGGAGGCTTATGGGGCATTCTTTCATCCAGATCAAAGATGTGTGAGACCATAAAATAATCACAAACAAATTCAGAAATATCAGAGGGACTTTGGGAGAAGTACAATGTAAACACGATTAAAGCATAACACGTCAGTGAGATAACGTCGCTAGCAGATCACAATGAAACAACAAAGAAAATACCACAGACAATGTTCACTTTGCACCAATGCCCAGTCCAGGCACGACGTCCAGTCCTGCTCCATGGCCGGAGCCTTCTTCTGCGCCAGTGGCCAGTCCAGGCACAGTGCCCAACCCAGCTCCATGGCCAGAGCCCTCCTTTGCACCGATGCCCAGTCCAGGCACGGCGTTCAGCCCGGCGCGATGGCCGGATCCGGGGTCTGGGCGGGGGCTACGACCTGCACCGGAGCCGCCACCGACACTAATCACCCCCCCTACCCTCCCCATTTGGTTTCAGGTTTTGCGGCCGGAGTCCGCACCTTTTGGGGGGGGGTACTGTCACGCCCTGACCATAGAGTCCTTGGTTCTCTATGGTGTAGTAGATCAGGGCGTGACTAGGGGGTGATCTGATATATCTATTTCTATGTTGGTGCTAATATGGTTCCCAATTAGAGGCAGCTGTTTATCTTTGCCTCTGATTGGGGATCATATTTAGGTAGCTATTTCCCCACCTGTGTTTTGTGGGATATTGATTGTTTGTTAGTGTTTGGGCACTATGTCCTCACGGTCTTTGTAAGTTTTGTTATTTTGTTAGTAAGTAATAAATATGTGGAACTATACTCACGCTGTGCCTTGGTCTGCTCATTTCCAAGATGGTGACAATTAGCTTATGCACTGTGTGGGGAAAGATAGAATAGGGTTGTGATCAAAAGACACAAAACAAGAACATAACAAAAACAATGGAGGTTCTTGTCCAATAAGGAATGTTCAGGAGGGGGGTTCCGTAGCAAAAAATGTTGCTACTGTGTGCCCTAATATAGGTTTTCCCAAACTCGGTCCTGGGGCCCCTGCTGACTGCACGTTTTGGTTTTTGCCCTAGCACTTCACAGCTGACTCAAGCTGTGATTATTTGAATCGGCTGTGTAGTGCTAGGACATAAACCAAAACGTGCACCCAGGGGGGCCCCAGGCCCGAATTTGTGAAACCCTGCCCTAATGAACACGACCCAGGGCAGGTCAACTCAGGTTCTCATTAGATCCTATTGTCGTCTTCAATATACCGGACGGGTAGAAGCCATGAGGGTATGGAACCAGAGCAGTGTTACCACTGCTACAGTAGTTGAAGTATAGGAAGTGCTCTGTAGTGTTCTTAGCAAATATTCACATCACAACATAATATGGTACAATTTATACAGAACATTCTAGAACTGTTTGTCAATCTTTCATAGATTAAACCATGTTGATTTATAATCTTTGTTCAGAAGAAAATGGCGTTTCAATGCTCAATAGGTTTAATTTTAGCCCTGTGGGTACTTTCAACTGAATTCCCATTTTCAACTGAAGCTGCTCTCCAACTCCATATAATACGTTATATAACTATCAGCCCACATATTCTGTCCTACAAGTCCTGCTTGTTCTACTTTGCGGTCTGCCCTTCAGTGCTGACTGAGTGAGCATCCTCTCCCACTCTGTCCTCTCCTCCTCCTCCAGTCTCTCTCACTCCCTTTTTCTCCTTTGTGTTAGGAGCCCTCTATCTATCTCCCTCCCTCCTCAACTCCCCTTTCCTCTCTCTCCCTCACTCTCTCCTCCGCCCTCTCTCCTTTCCACTTCCCCTTCCTCTCCCTCCTTTCCTCTCACTCTCTTCCGTCCCTCCCTCACTCCCCTTTCCTCCACCCTCTCTCCCTTCCTCTCCTCCACCCTCTCTCCTTTCCTCTCCTCCACCCTCTCTCCTTTCCTTTCCTCTCCTCCGCCCTCTCCCCTTTCCTCTCCTCCACCCTCTCTCCTTTCCTCTCCTCCACCCTCTCTCCCTTCCTCTCCTCCACCCTCTCTCCCTTCCTCTCCTCCACCCTCTCTCCTTTCCTCTCCTCAACCCTCTCTCCTTTCCTCTCCTCCACCCTCTCTCCTTTCCTCTCCTCCACCCTCTCTCCTTTCCTCACCTCCACCCTTTCTCCTTTCCTCTCCTCCGCCCTCTCTCCTTTCCTCTCCTCCACCCTCTCTCCCTTCCTCTCTTCCGCCCTCTCTCTTCCGCCCTCTCTCTCTCCCTTCCTCTCCTCCGCCCTCTCTCCTCCGCCCTCTCCCCCTTCCACTCTCCCATCCTCTCTCTCTCCCTCCTTTCCTCTCACTCACTCTCTCCTGTCCCTTCTTCCCCCCTCTCTCTCTGTCTCCATCTCTCTCAGCACTCTGTCTCCTTGCTGTTGATGCAGGCCTGTCTCTGTAGTCTGAAGGGTAGGGCCTTGTCGCTGTGTCAGACAAAGGGCCTGTGCTCCGTCAGGTCCTCAAAGGATTGTGGAGCTGAACTTCCATGGGAAAGTCCCCATCCAGGGCCTCCTCATCAAAGCTGGGGTCCTCCGGATAGTGGCCATGCGTGGGCTCTCCAAGGGGGGCAGGGGGCTCTGGCTGGGGATGGGGGTGGAGGTTGGGACTGAGGCCTCAGGGGTTGGGGCTGGAGCTGCGGCTTGGATCCGGGGAGTACTGGTCTGCTGGGGGCCAGAGGCCTGGAAGTGCAAGACTAAGACTGCTCATAAACTCTACATTCTGGATAAACACACAGGGTCAAAGTCAAGGGTGAGCTAACCAAAATAACTACAGTGGCTTCGGAAAGTATTCAGACCCCTTGACTTTTTCAACATTTTGTTAAGTTACAGCCTTATTATAAAATGTATTCAATATATAAAAATTCTCAGCAATCTACACACAATACCCCATAATGACAAAGCGAAAACAGGTTTTCAGAATTGTTTGCAAAAGTATTCAAAATAAAAAACTGAAATACCTTATTTACATAAGTATTCAGACCCTTTGCTATGAGACTAGAAATTGAGCTCAGGTGCAGCCTGTTTCCATTGATCATCCTTGAGAGGTTGCTACAACTTGATTGGAGTCCACTTGTGGTAAATTAAATTGATTGGACATTATTTTAAAAGGCACACACCTGTCTATACAAGGTCCCACAGTTGACAGTGCATGTCAGAGCAAAAACCAAGCCATGAGACCGAAGGAATTGTCCGTAGCATTCTGAGACAGGATTGTGTCGAAGCACAGATCTAAGGAAGGTGCCAAAAAATGTCTGCAGCATTAAAGGTCCTCAAGAACACAGTGGCCTCCATCATTCTTAAATGGAAGAAGTTTGGAACTACCAAGACTCTTCCTAGAGCTGGCCACCCGGGCAAACTGAGAAATCACGGGGAAAGGGCCTTGGTCAGGGAGGTGACAAAGAACCCAATGGTCCCTCTGACAGAGCTCCAGAGTTCCTCTGTGGAGATGGGAGAACCTTCCAGAAGGACAACCATCTCTGCAGCACTCCACCAATTAGGCCTTTATGGTAGAGTGGCCAGACAGAGGACAGTCCTCAGTAAAAGGTACATGGCAGCCTGTTTGGAGTTTGCCAGAAGGCACCTAAAGACTCTCAGACCATGAGAAACAAGATTCTCTGGTCTGATGAAACCAAAATGTAACTATTTGGCCTGAATGCCAAGTGTCACGTCTGGAGCAAACCTGGCACCATCCCTACGGTGAATCATTGTGATGGCAGCATCATGCTGTCAGGATGTTTTTCAGCAGCAGGGACTGGGAGACTAGTCAGAATCGAGGCAAAGATGAATGGAGCGAAGTACAGAGAGATCCTGAGCGCTTCGGAGCAGGTTCTCTGACTGGGGTGAAGGTTCACCTTCCAACTGGACAACGCAGGAGTGGCTTCGGAACAAGTCTCTGAATGTCCATGAGTGGCCAAGCCAGAGCCTGGACTTGAACCCAATTGAACATCTCTGGAGAGACCTGAAAATAGCTGTGCAGCAACGCTCCCTATCCAACCTGACAGAGCTTGAGAGGATCTGCACAGAAGAATGGGAGAAACTCCCCAAATACAGGTGTGCCAAGCTTGTAGCGTCATACCCAAGAAGACTCGAGGCTGTAATCACTGCCAAACGTGCTTCAACAAAGAACTGAGTAAAGGGTCTGAATACTTACGTAAATGTGATATTTAAGCATTTTACTGTAAGGTCATTTTACCTGTTGCATTCAGTGACAAATACAATTTGATTTGATTATTTACGTTTTCATTTTTGATAAATTAGTAAAAATAAATGAAACACCTGTTTTTGCTTTGTCATTATGGGGTATTGTGTGTATATTTTTTTCTTTCACCTTTATTTAACCAGTTGAGAACTGCGCCCTGGCCAGGATAAAGCATAGCAGTGCGACAAAAACAACAGATTGATGCGGGAGAAAGATTGATGCAGGGGAAAAAAACAGAATAAGGCTGTAAGGTAACAAAATGTGGAAAAAGTCAAGGGGTCTGACTAGTTTCTGAATATTTTTTTTATTTAACTTTTATTCAACTAGGCAAGTCAGTTAAGAACAAATTCTTATTTACAATTACGGCCTACACCGTCCAAACCCCGACGACGCTGGGCTAATTGCGGGCCGCCCTTTGGGACTCCCAATCACGGCCGGTTGTGATACAGCCTGGATTCAAACCAGGCTGTATCAGTGAAGCCTCTAACACTGAGATGCAGTGCCTAGACCGCTGCGCCACTCAGGAGCCCGAATGCACTGTATATACAAAAATATATGGACTCCCCTTCAAATGAGTGGTTTTGGCTATTTCAGCCAAACCTATTGCTGAGAGAGGTATATAAATCACACAGCAATGCAATCTCCATAGACAAACATTGGCAGTAGAATGTGCTTTCTGAAGAGCTCAGTGACTTTCAACGTGGCACCGCCTTGGGATGCCACCTTTACAAAAAGTCACTTAGTAAAATTTCTTCCTGCTAGAGCTGCCCCTGTCAAATGTAAGTGCTGTTATTGTGAAGTGGAAACATCTAGGAGCAACAACGGCACAGCCGCGAATCAGTAGGGCACACAAGCTCACAGAACGGGGCCGCCGAGTGCTTAAGAGCGTAGAAAACGTCTGTCTTTGGTTGCAACACTCACTACCGAGTTCCAAACTGCCTCTGGAAACAACGTCAGCACAATAACTGTTGGGAGCTTCTTGAAATGGGTTTCCATGGCTGAGCAATCGCACACAAGCCTAAGATCACTATGTGCAATACCAAGTGTTGGCTGGAGTGGCGTAAAGCTCGCAGCCATTGGACTCTGGAGCAGTGGAAACACATTCTCTGGAGTGATGAATCACGGATTCACCATCTGACAGTCTGACGGACTAATCTGTGTTTGGAGGATGCCAGGAAACGCTACCTGCCTGAATGCATAGTGCCAACTGTTAAGTTTGGTGGAGGAGGACTAATGGTCTGGGGCTGTTTTTCATGGTTCGGGCTAAGCCCCTCAGTGAAAAGAAATCTTAACGCTACAGCAAATACAGACGATTCTGTGCTTCCAACTTTGTGGCAACAGTTTTGGGAAGGCCATTTCCTGTTTCAGCATGACAATTCCCCCTTCCATACAGAAAAGTTTTGTCGAGATCGGTGTGGAAGAACTTGACTGGCCTGCACAGAGCCCTGACCCATCGAACACCTTTGGGATTAATTTTAGCCGTGACTGTGAGCCTGGCCAATTGCCCAACATCAGTGCCTGACTTCACTAATGCTCTTGTGACTGAATGGAAGTCCCTGCAGCAATGTTCCAACATCTAGTGGATGTAGCCTTCCCAGAAGAGTGAAGGTTGTTATAGCAGCAAAGGGGGGACCAACTCCATATTTTGGAATGAGATGTTCGACGAGTAGGTGTCCACATACTTTTGGTCATGTAGTGTATATTCCGGACATTGCTTGTTCTGATATAAAACATGACAACACTACATTACAAACGGTCAAATTAAGTGAAAATACGGAAGGAGAACAAGTTTCCATTTTCCTTAAGAAAAAAGGGGGAAAAGACAATGATCATCTGAGAGGTTATAGTGGAACATCTCCTGGTTCATCAGCCTGTTGCAGCTAGCTTCCTGTTGGATCTGAACATCTCCTGGTTCATCAGCCTGTTGCAGCTAGCTTCCTGTTGGATCTGAACATCTCCTGGTTCATCAGCCTGTTGCAGCTAGCTTCCTGTTGGATCTGAACATCTCCTGGTTCATCAGCCTGTTGCAGCTAGCTTCCTGTTGGATCTGAACATCTCCTGGTTCATCAGCCTGTTGCAGCTAGCTTCCTGTTGGATCTGAACATCTCCTGGTTCATCAGCCTGTTGCAGCTAGCTTCCTGTTGGATCTGAACATCTCCTGGTTCATCAGTCTGTTGCAGCTAGCCTCCCTGTTGGATCTGAACATCTCCTGGTTCATCAGCCTGTTGCAGCTAGCTTCCTGTTGGATCTGAACATCTCCTGGTTCATCAGCCTGTTGCAGCTAGCTTCCTGTTGGATCTGAACATCTCCTGGTTCATCAGCCTGTTGCAGCTAGCTTCCTGTTGGATCTGAACATCTCCTGGTTCATCAGCCTGTTGCAGCTAGCTTCCTGTTGGATCTGAACATCTCCTGGTTCATCAGCCTGTTGCAGCTAGCTCCCCTGTTGGATCTAAACACTGTATCCTTTATAGTCCCACCACGTTGTCCTATAGATGTCATCCACACGGTCAATCAGCTCAATCTGCCTGACCAATCACATCAGGGAGAATGTAAACTGTGTTTTTCACAAGCAACCATCAAGCCAAAGACTACTCCACACGGCATCGTCTGCATCACAAATGGCACCCTATTCCCTATAGTGCAGTTATTTTGATCAGAGCCATGTGGGCCCTGGTCAAAGTAGTGCAGCCCTATGGGCCCTGGTCAAAAGTAGTGCACTACATAGGGAATAGGGTGCCATTTACAATGACAGCCTACCCTGGCCAAACCCTAACAACACTAGGACAATTGTGCGCGGCCCTATGAGACTCACAATCACGTCTGGTTGTGATTGGAGCGGCAGGTAGCCTAGTGGTTAGACTGTTTGGTCAGTAACCGAAAGGTTGCTAGATCGAATCCCTGAGTTGACAAAGTAAAAATCTGTAGTTCTGCCCCTGAACAAGGCAGTTAACCCACTGTTCCTAGGCTGTCATTGTAAATAACTTGCCTAGTTAAATAAAAATAAAATGATACAGCCTGGAATCAAACCAGGGTCTGTAATGATGCCTCTAGCACTGAGATGCAGTGCCTTAGACTGCTGCGCCACTCGGGAGTCAAATGTAGTCTACATGTGGTTTGGAATTAAGAGTTATGAGGGACAGGATTCCTTTGGGAAAGTACAGGGGAGGTTGGTTTGAGTTCAGTTTCCTCCTCCCTTACTAACCCTCTTCCTGCAGTCTAGCTGACCTCACGCTCTCAGGCAGTAGGTCATTATAGTCAGCCTTCACGTAGCCACAGACTTTGGGCGAGGCCAGTCGGCTGATGTCCTCAGAGCGGTATACCAGCAGACGGCCATCGGGGGGCGCCGCCGTGAACCTCCATAGGGGCTGAGGAGGGAAAGAGATTTGTTAGGTTTGATAAGGATAACGAGTGTGTGTGTCTCAAATGGTTCACTATGCACTACTTTTAACCAGGGCCCATAGGGCCAAAAGTAGTGCATTATATAGGGAAAAGTGTACTACTTTTGACCAGAGCCTCGAGGGCAATTTGGAAGGTAACATATAAACTCCAGTTGTTTATATGCAGTATGTCCACAACACTGAGGCATTTCAGATGATTGTCATATTGGTTTCGTATCATCGTTGACATAGTACAATATGATACCTCTATGTTGTACTCTGCTTTGTCAGTGAGGATGTGTGCCGAGAAGATGTTGTCATCGATGTGCGCCTGTACTCTGGAGTTCTCCTCTCCTTCAAATGGACAACACTGAGTAAACAACGTTGCTGAGAAAGAGCACAAAATATAAACATGGGACAAAGCCAAAGCAAATTATTGAGGCTCTAAGAGATGTTAAAGTGATAGTTCACTCCAAAATTAGATATTCGCCAGATGTTTTCAGACCTCAAAGGTGGTGTAAAGTTGATGAGGCCATTTCTCAGGCTACCTGTAGATTCAGCTATATGCCGCAATCTCAAATGAAGGCCCCTTGACAATGTATGTGACCTAAGTCTGATGGTTTCTGTGTCCAACCAGTGGTGTCTGTCTTACCAATGACATGGCCGTTGAAAAAGTTCTGTCTGTTGATCTCGTAGCTGTCCTCCTGTCCATCCTCATCCATGAACACGGCCCTGAAGTCTTCTGTGAACAGCTCTGTGTTGGTCCTCAGATACAGCCTGAAATGCATAGCACAAGTGAGAAACGGGGAATCACAATGCTCATGATGATTAAGACAAGCGACAAGTGCAACTGAGGCATTGACATTTGATGTACATCCCAAATGACACCCTATTCCTTATATATTGCACTATTTTAGACCAGGCCCATAGGCTAGGCACAGCCTTGGAGTTCCTACCTCTATAAGGCAGTGAAGCTGAGATGTCGTTCAACATGGGTCTGTGTCTGGACATCCCGCCACCGAACTGAGTGAGTCTGGAGACTGGCAAGGGGCAGCACCTCGAAGTCTGGGAGAAAGGCAGAGGAGAAAAGTACAGAACACATTTTTCCTCACTAAATTGCACTGACACAAAGAACGTTCATATACCAACCTATTCTATCATATTCAACCTCAAACTATTCAGTTGTATTCTATTCTATGTCAGAGCAGTTTTCTCATAACTCTCATTGCCAGCTAATCCAGTGTTTAGAGAAACAGCTCTCTGCCAAATAATAAGGATGGTTAACCCACTGTTATTGGTTCTACTATCATCATTATGCTCCCATGCCACGCTGCCATGCCCATGATTGCTACATTGGCCCATACTGCGCCAGTGTGTGGGATGTCAGGAATCATCATAATTTTGTTTAACGGAAAATCAAGTTAGGCCACTCTCCATTCACCATATTACGGATCCACAACCTCCGCCGCCGGTTTTGTTGCACCATCCGTTAAAAATAGGGACATTTTAAATAAATAGAATATCTGCATATCAGCATGTATCGCTTAAACAATATGTAAAAAGGAAAAAAAATCCATACACTGGTTAAAAAACAGCTTCGACAGAATTTGTCCTATCGGGATATTTTTTTTCGCATACTCAAGGAAGGTAACAATGTGATTTAATTAGTACAGTGACAATATAACCAAAGTTCTGTCGTTCGGCAACTGTAACAGATTGGAGTTCAGATTGTAAAATCAGACTTCTAGTTTGGGCAAAAAAATATCTTATTTTTGAAACCAGGGCCGCATACTTGGAAGTGTTGTGAGAGACAATTATTCCCATTAATGATGGGGGGGATATACAGTCGCCTATAGTTCACTCGAGTTAATATTATAGCTCAATGACAGTAACAGGACGCGGTACTCGAATATTTCTTTCGCAGTAAATCTACCTGCTATCATAGACTGCTTTTACTTATAAAAATATCTATATATTTTTGTCATCTGTCGATCTGAGTTCGGAAGATATTGCAGAAAATTGTAGTTTAGGTTACTGCAGCACTCTTACATCAGGATAATAAAGCTTCAGCAGCAGGAGAGTGATTTCAAACCCGATCGACATCTGGGCCGATACATTTTTTTAATGCTTGGTCATCCCATTTTAACTTCTAATATTTGCGTTTAAAATCCGAACCAATATTTGACTGGGTTGTCGTGTTTGTATAGACCCATAATGTGAAATTGCTGTTATTTTTACAGTCAAATATAACTTATTTTTGCCATTTACGGACAATGAAATATCCTAAATGATTATACAATTCCATTTGTTTGACATCTATTCCTGCACAAACGGACATTACGTAATAAGTGTCAAATTAAGTACAGTATGAGGTACATTAAATTGGCGAACTCTATTCTTCAAGTGATGTGAGATGGGCTCAAAAGCCAGCTATTTTCATTCTGAAGTCCCTAGTCTATTTATATGTCTGGGATTTAATGAGGCTACTGGGACATTGTATTCCCACTCTGTATGAGGATACTGTATGAACCTCATGCAGTCAGTTTTACCATACACGTACTGTATTATCTTTGTCCCAAATGGCACCCTATTCCCTATTTCGCGCAGTACTATTGACTAGGGCCCTGATCAAAAGTAATGCTGTATAGGGGAGGGTTTCCCAAACTTGGTTCTGGGGCCCACCATGGATGAGTCTTGGTTTTTGACCTAGCATGACACAGCTGACTCAAATAAATAAAAAGCTTGATGAGTTGGTTATTTGAATCAGTTGTGTAGTGCCAGGTCAAAAACCAAAACATACAGTAGGGAAGAGTGCCATAGAACAACTTGTTGTCCATGTACAGCTCCAAGACAAAATGAAAGTGAATATGTTTGTCCAGTGTAACCGACGTGAAATGGCTAGCTAGTTAGCGGGGTGCGCGCTAATAGCGTTTCAGTCGGCGACATCACTTGCTCGGAGACCTTAAAGTAGTAGTTCCACTTGCTCTGCAAGAGCTGCGGATTTTGTGGAGCGACGGGTGATGTGAACAGAGGGTCCTTGGTTTGAGGCGAGGGATGGAAGCTATACTGTTACACACACAACCAAGTAAAACATGCTGTATAGCAGGGATCAACGAGCTGATTTTCTTGAGCGTATGGTAGTGGTACCAGAGCATAATTATAAAATTGGCCGCAAGAAACCAACAGATTTGACAAACACTATCATTTAGAATATATTTGTATATGATCACACCTCTATTATGTGTGAGAATACTTTGGAACAGATTTCCAAAATATAAAATGACGTGGAACTGATTGCCTGGTGTTTTTAGTCATGTCCAACGAAACAAATTGGGCACAAAATAAAACCACAACATGACTGGTTCATAAACACTGTCTGCTCACAAATTATGGTTTACAAAATGTCATTTTTATTCATGTTACATAGGTGTTACATAACATCAGGGCATTAAACATTCTCACAAAGGTTTGGGGGCTACAATCAATGATTAGCAAAAACACTAGTGGTCTCAATCTCTAATGACAATCACTGGACAAACCAAACACCCTCTGACATGTGCACAAACCTGCAAAGAAAAGTACTGAACAAAAACGGGACTCTGTATGCAATATTGATTCCCCATTCCAGTGTACAGTGAAAAAAATAAAGGGGCATGCATGCACTTATTCTATTGCCATTCCACATTCTGTTTTTTGTCTTAAAGTACCAACTTTTTATTGTCAGACATGCTACAAAGTAACACATTGAGGTGAATAATATAACTAGGAAGGAGTGTTTTGTAACTGTGGATGGAGAGACCTTGTTACAAGAGCCCATGGATAGGACTTGGTCTGTTGACAGTTAACATCCCAAATAGCACCCTAATTCCTTCAATAGTGCACTACTTTAGTCCACAGCCCTAGGGGCCCTGGTCAAAAGTAGTGCACTATAAAGGTGATAGGGATGCAACCACTGGTTGGATAGCCCCCACAGATTCATAAAATACAGGTTTCAGGAGTATTCAAGTTACCAGACAATTTGTATCCCAAATAGCACCCCATTACCTTTCATAGTGCATTACGTTTGACGAGGGCTCTGGTCAATACTAGTGCATTATAAAAAGGAATAGGGTGCCATTTGGGATAAACCCAATATGTCAGGTTGGCTTTCATGGGCCAGCAGGTGTTGACAGATGCAACTACCTAGCAACCTTTTTGGAAGACCAACACACAGGGGGACAGTGGAGGCAGCCAGAATTCCTGTCAAATTTGGGTCAGCTTGACATACCTTTCCCTCCCCACCATATGCCCAGGCTGCACGATACTTGCCGTTTGCAAATGGCCTTTCAAAATTCAGAAAACCGATCTTTCTGGGGACACACATCCTATATTGTCATGTTGAACAGACAGTTAAAGTGAAGCTAATATTTTTTTAAAGCAGAAACTGCACATTAGGAAGGCGGGGACAAGCAAACTGAGGCATGGCGATAATATTATTTACTTAATTGAGCTTTTCTTCATACCAAAAAGCAGAGTCGTGGTGAAAACTAAAATGATTCATGTCACACACACACACACACTGCAGCTCCATTGTACGACAGGCATTCATTACTAGAATCATTTCAAGTGGAACAATAAGGAATGAAGGTGTAAAAATGATTGTTTTCCTCATTTTTTTTTTTTGTATTTCTTGGCGAGGGTTGACAGGGAGCATCTCAGTTCTCTCCATCTCCAGCCTCTGGCTCATCTGCTGCATTGTCAGACGTCCATAGCTGAAACACACAAGACAAAATACCATTAGACTGACAAGCATCTCAGATATCCAAAAGTACTGTACTTTACTGTACTGACTGTACCGTAAATCACTTTGGAATCAAGTGTCTACTAAATGGTAAACAGTGCATTCGAAAAGTATTCAGACCCCTTCACTTCTTCCCAATTGTTGTTACAGCCATATCTAAAATTGATAAAAATGTTTTTCTCCATCACAATACCCCATAATGACAAAGCAAAAATAGGTTTAGAATCTCTCCAATTTCTTAAGAATAAATATGTACATGTACGTAAGTATTCAGACTCTTTACATTGTTGAAGCACCTTTGGCATTGATTACAGCCGCGAGTCTTCTTGGGTTTGACTCTACAAGCTTGACACACCTGTATTCTTCTCTGCACATCCTCTCAAGCTTCGTCAGGTTGGATGGTGAGCATCACTACACAGCTATTTTCGGGCCTCTCCAGAGGCTGTTTGATCAGGTCTAGACCATTCAAAGATATTCAGAGACTTGTCCCGAAGCCACTCCTGCGTGGCCTTGGCTGTGTGCTTAGGGTCGTTGTCCTGTTGCAAAGGTGAACCTTCGCCCCAGTCTGAGGTCCTGAGTGCTCTGGAGCAGGTCTTCAAGGATCCCGCTGTACTTTACTTCATTCATCTTTTGCTCGATCCTGACGAGTATCCCAGTCTCGACAGCAAAAAAAAAAATTTAAACCATCCCCACAGCATGATGCTGCCACCATGATTCACAGTAGGGATGGTGCCAGGTTTCCTCCAGACGTGACACTTGGCATTCAGGCCAAAGAGTGCAATCTCGGTTTCATCAGACCAGAGAATCTTGTTTCTCATGGTCTGAGAGTCCTTTAGGTGCCTTCTGGCAAACTCCAAGCGGGCTGTCATGTGCCTTTTACTGAGGAGTGGCTTCCGTCTGGCCACTCTACCATAAAGGCCTGATTGGCAGAGTACTGCAGAGATGGTTGTCCTTCTGGAAGGTTCTCCCATCTCCACAGAGGAACTCTGGAGCTCTGTCAGAGGGACCATCAAGATCTTGGTCACCTCCCTGACTAAGGCCCTTCTCCCCCGATTGTCAAGTTTGGCCAGATGGCCAGCTCTAGGAAGAGTCTTGGTGGCTCAAAACTTCTATTTAAGAATGGAGGCCTCTGTGTTCTTGGGGACCTTCAATGCTGCAGAAATATTTTGGTACCCTTCCCCAGATCTGTGCCTCAACACAATCCTGTCTCGGAGTTCAACGGACAATTACTTCGACCTCGCAGCTTGGTTTTTGCCCTGACCTGCACTGTCAACTGTGGGACCTTACATAGACGTGTGTGCGTTTCCAAATCATGTCCAACCAATTGAAATTACCACAGGTTGACTCCAAGTTGTAGAAAGATCAAGAATGATCAATGGAAACAGACTGCACCCTGAGCTAAATTTCAAGTCTCATAGCAAAGGGTCTGAAAAATACATTTTCGCTTTGTGTAAATTGAGGGGAAAAATGTCATCCATTTTAGAATAAGGCTGTAACGTAACAAAATGTGGAAAATATGAAGGGGTCTGGTTCAAATCCTTATATTATAGCTTGTCACTCACAAAATGGCACTGGCTCCTGCTTGCCATTAAAATACTGAAATGAGATGCACATACACTAGACTGGGTTGCAGTCACAGTGGGTGTATGGTGTGTGTGGGATGTGTTGATGAAGCGACCAATCCCGTGGCTCAGTGGAGGGAGGTCAGAGGATACTTACTGTGAGGTTGTCTCTAAGCAACTGCATGATGAGGGTACTGTCTTTGTACGAGTCTTCGCTCAGCGTGTCGAGCTCGGCGATGGCATCGTCGAAGGCCTGCAAACACACAAATAACAATGGTTGATATGCCTATGAACAGGGAGATGAGGCAAAGATAGAGATGGACAGGAGAGAGATGGCACATAATGCAGCTGTGTGTACACTGAGTAAACAAAACATTAAGAACACCTTTCTTATATTGAGTTGCAGCCCCCCTCCCCATTTGCCCTCGGAACAGCCGCAATTCGTCGGCGGATGGACTCTACAAAGGTGTCAAAAGCGTTCCACAGGGATGCCGGCCCATGTTGACTCCACAGTTGTGTCAAGTTGATTGGATGTATTTTAGGTGCTAGACCATGCTTGATACACAGAGGAAACTGTTGAGCGTGAAAAACCCAGCAGTGTTGCAGTTCTTGACACATTCAAACCAGTTCAAAATGCACTTTTTTTAAAACACGTTTGTCTTGACAATTCACCCTCTGAATGGCACACATACAAGCCATGTTGTAATTGTCTCAAGGCTCCTCAGCTTCATCTACACTGATTGAAGTGGATTTAACTAGTGACCTAAATAAGGGTCATAGTTTTTACCTGGTTAGTCTATATAATGGAAAGTAATGTTTTGTACACTCAGTGTATATAGTACACCCCATAATCTCACCCTATATAGAGCACTACTTTTGACCAAAGCCCCGGTGTCAAAAGAAAGCACTGTATAGGGGATCTGGTGCCGTTTGTGTGGGCTGCTGTGTTGTCTCATCATCCCTACCTGTTTGGCCAGTGAGCAGGCCTTCTCTGGAGAGTTGAGGATCTCGTAGAAGAAGACAGAGAAGTTGAGGGCCAGGCCCAGGCGGATGGGATGTGTGGGCTGCATCTCCTTCTTGCTGATGTCAAACGCCTCCTGGTAGGAGTCTTGAGAGTTGGATATCGTCTCTGTGGAAAGGGGAGGAACCATTGAGATAGAGCTCTAACTCTAAAACATTGTCTATGTCCCAAATGGCACCCTATTCCTTATATAGTACACTACTCTAAGGCCCATAGGGTCAAAATAAGTGCTCTATTAAAGGGAATAGGGTGCCATTTGGGACAGAACCAGTCTTTCATTACAAACTTGAAATATTACTCCTCTAGGTAGGCCTATCCATCATTGTTGCAAATGGGGTCACTTTCCTTTCCCTGGTCTGGCCACTGAAAGCTAGGCTACATGAGGTAATGGGCTTATAAATATCCTTTGTTGAGCACCGGAGCTACATTACCGACGACAGGACGGTGGTAGGCCTGATCACCAACGACGACACAGCCTACATAGGGAGGTCAGAGACCTGGCAGTGTGGTGCCAGGACAACAACCTCTCCTTCAACATCAAGACAAAGTCGCGGATCGTGGATTACAGGAAACAGAGGGCTGAGCACACCTCCATTCACATAGACGGAGAAGGTTGAGAGCTTCCTCAGTGTCCACATCACTAATGATCTACTATGGTCCACACACACACCAACACAGTTGTGAAGAGGGCACGACAACACCCCTTACCCCTCAGTAGGCTGAAAAGATTTGGCATGGGCCCTCAGATCCTCAAAAAGTTATACAGCTGCACTATTGAGAGCACCTTGACTGGCTGCATTAACGCTTGGCATGTCAACTGCTTGGCATCCAACCACAAGGCGCTTCAGAGAATAGTGCGTACGGACCAGTACATTACTGGGGCCGAGCTCCCTGCCATCCAGGACTTTTATACCAGGCGCTGTCAAAAAATAAATTGTCAGACCCCAGCCACCCATCAGACTGTCTATTACCGCACAGCACCAAGTCTGGAACCAACAGGACCCTGAACAGCTTCTACCCCAAAGCCATAAGACTAATAAATAGTTAGTCCAGGTAGTTATCTATTTATCTGCGTTGACCCTTTTTGCACTAGCCACATATGCTGCTGCTACTGAGTATTATTAGTCACTTTATTCCAAGTTATATGTACATGTCTACCTCAAATTCTCTTGTACCCCTGCACATCGACTCGGCTATATACACACAGGGTAGCAGTACCAAGTTATCGTTACTCATTGTTTATTATTAATGCGTTTTACTCTATTATTTCTCTATAACAAATGGAAGGGCCTATAAATTAGGTGTAGACTAAGTGAAATGTGGTTGTTTACCAAGCATGTGACGAATAAAATCTGATTTGGATTTGAATAGTGCCATGGCATTTTCTAAGAACAACAATGTAACAAATAATCCCTGGATATGTTACATGTGGATCAAGTTGCAAAGTCCCTGGCCTGGTTGCCAAAATAAGCCAGCAAGCGTTAGGCTACTAACTAACGAGGCCTACATTTCAACATCCTCCCTCCCCTGTTCAAACTTCAGTTGGGGCGGTGCTGTAAGGGGAAAACCATGACAGTAATTCTGTGCAGTCTCGTGTTCAGTGGCTGAGGCTTGCCAGGGAGGAGGCGGCTGGCAGATAGGGCTCCCACTGGGGGGGGGGGGGGGGGGGGGGGGGGGGGGGGGTATGGAGGGAGGAGTATGGAGGGAGGGAGGGTTATCATGGATGGATGAGATAGGGAGACATGGGAGAGGGAACATTCATATACCCATCACCACGTTCACAGCCCAAACTCACTCAGCCTGCATTAAACCAACAAGCTTGCATCCCCTGGAGCGAGAGGTCTGGATGGATTTGTTTTGAGATCAATGCGAGAGCTGCATGTAACCACTTGTGCACATTTGTTCATATTCTTTGTTAGTGAGTTTTTAGCCCAGTTACAGCTAATTTCTCATCAGCAATGGGGGAGGGGTTGCTTTCTACAAGAGCACAAAATGTGCATTTCTAGCCATCTTTGGAAAGCAAGTCAGGTAAAGAGCTTTTTTTTTTTAGGTCTTAAAACCCAATCCCTCAACAATAGGCAGAGGGTAGCATCATTTGTCTGAGTCGCTGAAATAATGGCTTGGGAATAATAATGAATTTTATTTTGTAAAGTAGTCTCTTGAATCAAACAACATTTTCTGTCAGCTTGTCTGAAGGACAAGTGGACAAAACAAACAGGTTCATGTAAATCCCTCCGTGTTTTTTTTTTTTTTTAAGTCTCATGAATGTAGGCCTACATTGAAAACCACACATTGTCTGAATGATAAAAACAGCTTTTAAAATGTTTTGGGATACACTTTCTCCATAGTTTTTTTAAAATGGTAGGCCACTGATAGGCCTACTTTACAATCAAAAAAGCCACAGTAGTCTACTTGGCCACTGTTCTAACTAACTTAAAAGCAGGTATAGCCTTAGTGGTCACAGTAAACGCGTGGCAGAAGACGCAGAGAATTTTCACAATTCTAAAGTACGTGCAGCCGGCCCCGAAATTTGCTTAGTGCCGAAGAATGATAAAACATTGCTTGGTAGCCTACAAAATATTGCTAAATAACCACCAAATACTTTGTGTCTTTAAAATAATTCCTTCCAGGACTTAATTAATGGCATCCTGTCAGTGATGACAGATCTAAAATTAATACAACCATTGCACATTAAATAAGAAATATATTAAAAAGCAATGAGGCTGATGCAACCGATCAGACCATTCAGTTTAAAAATGTTGATCAAGTTTTATTTCTTCATATTATAAGATCAACAATGTGCACATGGCTGTAGGCTACACAGGAATGTTCCAAACTGCAATTAGCGGGAACACTGTTCTCTAAAGCACACCACCTGCGTGAGCAGTTTCATGTGACAGATGAAACCGTTAGAAGTCAAGCCCGGAGCTCTAAAGACGCATCAATTAGCATACTAACATGACTAGGATTATGCCTTTGGCCGCACAAGAAAAAGTCAATTGGCATATTAAGTGTTTATAATATAATTCCCTCAACATTTATATGGCTACTTTGAAACAAGGTAAGACATGCTTCATAAAATATAAAAAACATCCAGGTTTTAAACAATTCCGTTCCTGGTAAACGGTTAAACATGCTGAGCACCTCCACCCGCCTTGAATCTGAGTGGTGTACAACAGGCACAGTCCTTCACTCTCCGTCTTGTGACCATTTGATCTGAACGAACCGTGCCTCGACTATGTCGACAGAATCAAGCCTCTAAACCTTCATTACTATTTGTCAAAACATGACTGCCGTTTAGTCTAACTTTATGCAACTGGAAGTCTCATTAAAGTTAAGCTACATTTTCTGCCACCTCCCTCATGTCAGCATCGGTTTGGACACGAGGCTGTAACAAATATGCATATCACCTACACATTGACATATAAGCTTTATTGATGTACATTAAAAATAGATTAGTAATTGTTAGTGATTTTTTGGGGCCATTGTCCTGTAGAAAAACAAATGATAGTGGGACTAAGCGCAAACCAGATGGGATGGCGTATCGCTGTAGAAACAGCGTCACCAGCAAAGCAAACCCACACCTCCATGCTTCACAGTGGGAACCACACATGCAGAGATCTGTTCACGTACTTCGTGTCTCACAAAGACAGTGGTTGGAACCAAAATCCTCACATTTGGACTCATCACGCATTAAGGACACTTCTATCGGTCTAATGTCCATTGCTCATGTCTCTTGGCACAAGCAATTCTCTTCTTATTGGTGTCCTTTAGATAGAGGTTTATTTGCCATGAAGGCCTGATTCACGCAGCCCCCTCTGAACAGTTGATGTTGAAATGTGTGTTACTTTAACTCTGAAGCATTTATTTGAGCTGCAATTTCTGAGGCTGGTAACTAATGAACTTATCCTCTGCTGCAGAGGTAACTCTGGGTCTTCCTTTCCTGCGGCGGTCCTCATGAGAGCCAGGTTCCTCATGGCGCTTGATGGTTTTTGCAACTGCACTTGAAGAAACTTTTAAAGTTCTTGAAATTTTCCGGATTGCCTGTCCTTCATGTTAGTCATGGGCTGTCGTTTGTCTTTGCTTATTTGAGCTGTTCTTGCCATAATATGGACTTAGTCTTTTACCAAATAGGGCCATCTTCTGCATACCACCCCTACCTTGTCACAACGTTTGGATCAAACGTATTAACCTCTTGTTCCTACCCCCTACTTTTTCGAACATTCTGTTAAAAAAAAAAAATCGCTCAACATTTCAGCGTCCTGCTACTCATGCCAGGAATATAGTATATGCATATGATTAGTATGTGTGGATAGAAAACTCACGTTTCTAAAACTGGTTAAATCACGGCTGTGACTATAACAGAGCGTCTGTTTCATCGAAAAGCGCAAGAAAAACTGATCACTGAAAACTGGAAAAAAATATCCATGCGCCACTTGCATGTATTGTTTAAGGGGCACGAAATTAAATGGGGCTGAGATTGCAATTCCTACAGCTTCCACACGATGTCGCCAGTCTCGTCATTTGCGGTGCCTTTGTTGTTTCTTGGTCAAACCTACTAGAGAGATCACTTTCCATCCGGTCTCCGACAGGACGTTTTAGAAGAGAGATTTTGGAAGATGATTTGAAATCGTGGAGCTATTGAATACACATCGCCCCGTGAGCAATTTGATAGATTAATGTTTACTGATACCTAAAGTTGGATTACAAAAGTATTTCGAAGTGTTTTGTGAAAGTTTATCGTCGACTTTTTTAATTTAAAAAAATGACGTAGCGTTTTCAAATGGTGTTTTTTTCTGAATCACACAGTTTCCATAGATGGCTATGTTGGGTATATATGGACCGATTTAATAAAAATAAAAAAGACCCAATAGTGATGTTTATGGGACATATAGGAGTGCCAACAAAGAAGCTCGTCAAAGGTAATTAAAGTTTTATATTTTATTTCTGCTATTTGTGTAGCGCTTTAATTCACTACCCTGCAAGTGTGTTTTAATGAACGTTTGAGTTTTAACGAGTGCTATTAGCATTTGGCGTAGCGCCTTTGCATTTGCTGATGGCTAGATGAGACAGTTGCGTCTCAGGTCGACGTAAGAGGTTATTAAGGAAAGAAATTCCACAAATTAACAAGACACACCTGTTAATTGAAATGCATTCCAGGTGACTACCTCATGAAGCTGGTTGAGAGAATGCCAAGAATGTGCAAAGCTGTCAAGGCAAAGGGTGGCTACTTTGAAGAATCTCAAATATATTTTGATTAGTTTAACACTTTTTGGTTACTACATAATTCCGTATGTGTATTTCATAGTTGATGTCTTCACTAATATTCTACAATGTAGAAAATAGTAAAAAATAACAAAAAACACTTGAATGAGTCGGTGTTCAAACGTTTGACTGGTACTAATATAGGGAGAGACAGCGAGGCCAGTTGGAGCCAGCAGCCCAATAACTCCTGAGAGAGTAGATTTGAGTCCCAAATGACCCTCTATTCCCAATATAGTGCAGTACTTTTGACCAAAACCCATGACTGTAGTGCACCTTATAGGGAATATGAGGCCATTTGGGTCATGGTCCAAAGTAGTGCACTATGTAGGGAACAGGGTGCCATATGGGACTTAGACTGGAGACCCACTTACCCTTCTTGTCGTCTCCAGAGGCCACCTCAGCCAGGTATCTGTAGTAGTCACCCTTCATCTTCAAATAGAACACTTTACTCTCCGCATTAGGGGCATTTTCAATCAAATATTTGCTCAGCAGCCCCTACGGGAGAAAACAGACAGGAGGAGAGTTCATTTAAATTTGACAAATTCCATGGGCATGTCCCAAATGGCACCCTATGCACTACTTTATAGGGGTGTCATATGGGATGCATCCTATCACAAATAGCTAGATCTTTTTTGTAACACCCATAAAAATGTGATGACTCCTTCATTTGGCTTCATTCCATCTCATTAAAAACACCGTAATGTGCCTGCCTGGCTGTCTCCCACAAAAACACGATGGAAGATGGGGGTTTTGTGCAACAACAAAACAGGATGTAGTACTTTGATGCATCATTCGATTAGTTGAGGCATGAAAATCAGAGCATCTACAGTGGCATGCCTTAACTTCAGTTGCAAAAAGGGGCATCTCACTTTCAATCCCCATCAGTCATCCAAGCTGTACTCGATGGCTTCACCGTTGCCTCAATTTGTTGTGGGTGTAACACAAAAACAGGTTGTGGTGGCATTCACATAACACCGGTACGAAACAATGAGCACTCTACAGCCAGCTTCCTGTGTGAGCCAAACGCCTCTCCACTTCCTTTTAAGGGCAAGCTGCTAACAGCCGAAGACAATAGTCCTGCCTAGAGACCACGTGTGACAGGTAGCCTGGTCCCACATGTTTGTGTCCTTGTCTCCTCCATTGCCGTCATTGGCACGTCAAACTTGTTTCACGTGGCAATGAGTGACAGAGTTGGCATGGCAGCAAACGCTGGCTCTAAGACTACACGTGTGGCATGGTAACAGCTAACCAGTTGCCTGCTCCCTGCGGAGGTCAGGAGTTCCACATGGAGAGGCCACTGTTAAGCCTAAAGGAAGGAGGGAGGAAATACAAAGGAGGTTTAATCTGGGTCCAGAGGGAACACTGGCCTGAACCCAGATAACTCAGTGAAAGATGCTGAGGCATAGATATAACCCAGTGGAAGGCTTGAGTGAAGGTGATACCATCCACAAGCTGCCGTTCATGCTGGCTCTCTAATACCCGATTATCAGCTCGGCATGGGCTGACGACAACCTGAGTGAGAGGCACTTACAGGCAACTATACTCTGCCCTACCAACTGTTCAGTGAGATGACATAATACTGCTATAGATATGGACAGCCAGAGGGGAGAGTACAGCTTAACTGCTGCTTGTTCTGAGAAGTCACTTGCTTAAACACACACGTTTCAGCCGAGCAGCCAACCCAGGAACAGGGTTGGACCGGCCACCATTTCCTCTGCGTGGTATCACCACCAACATGGAGAAAGGGGCACTCCTGTATCCTCAGCAGCCACAGCCGTTTGTGGGTGTTAGTAGCAGGCTAGTGAAGCAGAGGTCCCTCTACTCACAGGCTCAAGGCATGATTTAGTACCGCTGACCATTTTACCAAGCAAAAATAAAAACCTCAATCCAGCATGACAGTTATAGTGAAGAGCGTACTTGTAGATCCCTCAAACAAACATGAAGGGTCAAGAATTATATAGACCACTTCTCTGCCTTCACTATGGGTGAGTTCCAAAGGACACCCAATTTCCCATTTAGTGCACCACATTTGGTCAGGACCTATAGGACTCCAGTCAAAAGTAGTGCACTATGTAGGGAATAAGGTGCCATTTGGGTCATCCCTAGTGGTAGGATGGGAATCAGGACAGAAGATCCCTTTTCTGCACCTGTCATCAGCAGCAACCTTGTCGCCTCACAACATGTGCTCAGACATTCAGCATGTGTATCAAATGGTACCCTATATAGTGCACTACTTTTAAACAAGGGCCCTATGGGTAGTGCACTATAGGATGCCATTTTAGACATCCATTTAAAAAGACAGATAGCAAAAAGAGCTGGGCCCTGTCATGTCCCTAACCCTAGGCTAGCTTTCTCTTCTGCACCACAAAAAGTTTGCCACTGGGACTATTTTACCACACACACTGATGCAGGGACTGGTTTGAGTTTACTTTACCTTCTATAAAAATGTATTTCAATGTTAGGTTTGTTAAAATGTGATACGCAACTCTGGCGTGTATGTCAGTTATAGTTTACTCCGTTTCCTACATGAGTCATCGCTCACCCTCATCCCTTTTGCAGCTAACCACACAAAGCCCTGCCCCGTCACTCAAGGAGAGAGCAGTTGCTCAACGACAGTCACAAGCATTTTGTTGACGTTCACTTTGCATGGTCAGATGGACACAATGTTGGTGACAGAATGCTTATGGAAAGCAGCATAACTACACTATTAGTGTGTGGTGTCTTACGATATGCAAACTACTGTTTGCTAGTTTCTTTTCTTAGCAGGGTGTTTCTAAATGAGATGATTGTGGACTTCAGGAAACAGCAGAGGGAGCACCCCCCTATCCACATCGATGGAACAGTAGTGGAGAGGGTAGCAAGTTAAGTTCCTCGGCATACACATCACAGACTAACTGAATTGGTCCACTCACACAGACAGCATCGTGAAGAAGGCGCAGCAGCGCCTCTTCAACCTCAGGAGGCTAAAGAAATTCGGCTTGTCACCAAAAGCACTCGCAAACTTCTACAGATGCACAATCGAGAGCATCTTGTCAGGCTGTATCACCGCCTGGTACGGCAACTGCTCCGCCCACAACCGTAAGGCTCTCCAGAGGGTAGTGAGGTCTGCACAACGCATCACCGGGGGCAAACTACCTGCCCTCCAGGACACCTACACCACCCGATGTTACAGGAAGGCCATAAAGATCATCAAGGACATCAACCACCCGAGCCACTGCCTGTTCACCCCGCTATCATCCAGAAGGCAAGGTCAGTACAGGTGCATCAAAGCTGGGACCGAGAGACTGAAAAACAGCTTCTATCTCAAGGCCATCAGACTGTTAAACAGCCACCACTAACATTGAGTGGCTGCTGCCAACACACTGACTCAACTCCAGCCACTTCAATAATGGGAATTGATGGGAAATGTAAAATATATCACTAGCCACTTTAAACAATGCTACCTAATATAATGTTTACATACCCTACATTATTCATCTCATATGTATACGGATATACTGTACTCTATATCATCTACTGCATCTTTATGTAATACATGTATCACTAGCCACTTTAACTATGCCACTTTGTTTACATACTCATCTCATATGTATATACTGTACTCGATACCATCTACTGCATCTTGCCTATGCCGCTCTGTACCATCACTCATTCATATATCTTTATGTACATATTCTTTATCCCCTTACACTTGTGTGTATAAGACAGTAGTTTTGGAATTGTTAGTTAGATTACTTGTTGGTTATTACTGCATTGTCAGAACTAGAAGCACAAGCATTTCGCTACACTCGCATTAACATCTGCTAACCATGTGTATGTGACAAATAAAATTTGATTTGAAATAAAAATTGAGCAACAATAAAATAACAGTAGCGAGGCTATATACAGGGGGTACCGCTACAGAGTCAATGTGCGGGGTTAGTCAAGGTAATATGTACATGTAGGTAGAGTTATTAAAAAAGTGACAATGCATAGATAAACAGAGTAGCAGCAGGGTCAAAGGGGGAGGTGGGGCAATGCAAATAATTTGGGTAGCTATTTCATTAGATGTTCAGCAGTCTTATAGCTTGGGGGTAGAAGCTGTTTAGAAGCCTCTTGGACCTAGACTTGGCACTCCGGTATCACTTGCCGTGCTGTAGCAGAGAGAACAGTCTATGACGGGTGACATGAGCCTTTTACAATTTTTAGGACCTTCCTGACACCGCCTGGTATATAGGTCCTGGATGGCAGGAAGCTTGGCACCAGTGATGTACGGTGCAGTACGCACTACCGAGCAGTACGCACTGCCGAGCAGTTGCCATATCAAGCAGTGATACAACCAGTCAGGATGCTCCAGCTGTAGAACCTTCTGAGTATCGGAGGACCCATGTCAAATCTTTTCAGTCTCCTGAGGGATAGGTTGTGTCATTCCCTCTTCACAACTGTCTTGGCATTCTTGGACCATGTTAGTTTGTTAGGGGCATTCTCAGTCCTTTTCCTGTAGTCCACAATCAACTCCTTTGTTTTGATCACGCTGAGGGAGAGGTTGTTGTCCTGCCACCACACGGCCAGGTCTCTGACCACCTCCCTATAGGCTGCCTCGTCGGTGAGCAGGCCCACAACTGTTGTGTCATCTGCAAACTTGGTGTTGGAGTCGTGCCTGGCCATGCAGTCATGAGTAAACAGGGAGTACAGGAGGGGACTGAGCATGCACCCCTGAGGGGCCCCTGTGTTGAGAGTCAGCATGGCGGATGTGTGTTGTTACCTACCCTTATCCTGGAAGTCCAGGACACAGTTGCAGAGGGAGGTGTTTAGTCCCAGGGTCCTTAGCTTAGTGATGAGCTTTGAGGGCACTATGGTAATGAACGCTGAGCTGTAATCAATGAATAGCATTCTCACATAGATGTTCCTTTTGTCCAGGTGGGAAAGGGCAGTGTGGAGTGCAATAGACCCTGCATCATTTGTGAATCTATTGGGGCGGTATGCAAATTGGAGTGGGTCTAGGGTTTCTAGGATAATGGTGTTAATGTTAGCCATGACCAGCCTTTCAAAGCACTTCTTGATGAGAGTGCTACGGGTCAGTAGTCATTTAGGCAGGTTATCTTAGTGTTCTTGGGTACAGGGACTATGGTGGTCTGCTTGAAACATGTTGGTATTACGGACAGGGGTTGAAACCGTCAGTGAAGACACTTGCCAGTTGATCAGCGCATGCTCGGAGTACACGTCCTGGTAATCCGTCTGGCCCTGCAACCTTGAATGTTGACCTGTTTAAAAAGGTCTTACATTGGCTGCGGCGAACGTGATCACACAGTAGTATGGAACAGCTGAGGCTCTCATGAATGCTTCAGTGTTGCTTGCCTTGTAGGTTTGCGTCACTGGACAGCACGCGGCTGTGATTCCTTTTGTAGTCTTATGGTTTGCAAGCCCTGCCACATCCGACGAGCTTCGGAGCCGGTGTAGTCCGATTCAATCTTAGTTCTGTATTGACACGTTGCCTGTTTGAGGGTTCGTCGGAGGACATAGTGGGATTTCTTATAAGTTAGCTTGCTACATTTAGTAATAAACATTAATTAGGGTCACCTGGAAACAGTGAACAGCACTTTGGTTCCAACCTTATCAATAATTCCTCACTGGCTTGTCACGTAGAGTAGGCCAGAAGGCTAAACTGAAAAACCTAACCTCTATCAAATAAAAAGATGGTGGAACCGCAAAAGTACTTCTGTGCAAGGGTGTTCATTTACATAGTGAATCCGGAAGAAAAACAACAGTACTGCCATCCAAACTACACATTAAGGGGACAGCTTAAAAAACAATGCTGCCCCATCAACAGCTCAAACCAAAATAGTTCCTCCCTTGAACTGAAAGAGACTCCTTTTGTAGGGGAAGACCCTCCCATCAGAACCTACCCAGCACTAATTAATTAAGCAATTACCTTCATCAAAGCCTACATTTTCCACTCAGCTAAACATAATGAATTATATACATTGCAACACATTTCTCATGATACAATAAACCAATAACACATTTACAAAATCCCATCCCTGCTGACATGGAGTCTTCCAATATGCTCATTCACATGAACGAGCCAGTCGGGACAGGCACTACAAAGCCAGCCCGATTACCGTAGCTCTGGTCCTTATCCCAGCATACCCGGAAGCTACAGAGACAGAGGAACAGAACCAAACAAACAACGCACTCATCCATAACATTGACAAGCACAATAAACGTTGCTTTAATTATACATGAAAGCTTGTCTGTATATTCTTTATACCATAAACTGTTACTGACGGGAGGTAAGACTTCTTTAATTTCACCTTTATTTAAACAGATAGGCTACTTAAGAACAACTTCTCATTTACAACTGCGACCTGGACAAGAAAGCAAAGCAGTGTGACACAAACACAGTTACACATGGAATAAACAAACATACAGTCAATAACACAATAGAGAAAAAGTCTATATACAGTGTGTGTAAATGAACTAAGATAAGAGAGGTAAGGCCATAGTGGCGAAATAAATACAATTTAGCAATTAAACACTGGAGCGATAGAAGTGCAAGTAGAGATACTGGGGTGCAAAGGAGCAAAAAATTAACAGTATGGGGATGAGGTAGTTGGATAGGCTTTTTAAAAGTATTGTGATCTGTGAGCTTCTCTGACAGCTGGTGCTTAAAGAAGAATTGGCTTTGGGGGTGACCAGTGAAATATACCTGCTGGAGCGCGTGATGCTATGGTGACCAGTGAGCTGAGATAAGGCGGGGCTTTACCTAGTAAAGACTTGTAGATGACCTGGAGCCAGTGGGTTTGGCGACGAATATGAAGCGAGGGCCAGCCAACGAGAGCATACAGGTCGCAGTGGTGGGTAGTATATGGGGCTTTGGTGACGAAACGGATGGCACTGTTAGCTGAATAGAGTGTTGGAGGCTATTTTGTAAATTACATCACCGAAGTTAACGATTGATATGATAGTCAGCTTTATGAGGGTGTGTTTGACAGCATGAGTTAAGGATGCTTTGTTGCGAAATAGGATGCCGATTCTAGATTTAATTTTGGATTGGAAATGCTTAATGTGAGTCTACAGTCTAACCAGACACCTAGGTATTTGTAGATAGAATAAAGTGTGAAATGTCTGTACTAAGATAGTGAGGTTAACAATGTTGGTCAACAACCAAGATAACGTAGCTGATAAAGGAGCAGGGAGGCGGATGAGTCAACAGGTTCCGCACATTTCTATATGGCTCTTGTATCTCTGCAGCAGATATATAGTGAGCAATATGTTTGTAAAATCAAATTGCAATTCAATCTCATTATCGAATCGCAGTGAGATCAAATTGTGAGGTCCCCGGCAAATCCCAGCCCTACTATCCATGGTGGTCAGATCAAACGAACAGCATGCACGATGATCACAAGAGAAGTAGGCCTATATGGTAAAGAAGGTTATTGGTACCATACACAATAATACTGAGACTCCAGTATATCAGCAGCTGTAATCATTCTGCATAGTTATCCATCACCCGAGTGGCACAGCAGTCTAAGGTACTGCTTCTCAGTGCTAGAGGCTTTCACTACAGACCCTGGTTCGATTCCAGACTGCCACAACTGCCGTGATTGGGAGTCCCATCGGGTGGCACACAATTTGCCCAGCGTCGTCCGGGTTAGGCTTTGGCCGGGAAGGCTGTCATGGTAAATAGGAATGTTCTTAACTGACTTGCCTAGTAAAATAAAGGTAAAATAAAATTTAACTTTGGTTGAGTTTGTAAGAGTTCATAAGCTTACCGTAGGTTACACAAATGACCTACAATAATCAAGACAGAGGGCCACTGGAGAGTGTAGGGTACTAGCCCAGAGGCACCCCATGTAGAGGGCACTGGCCCAGAGGGGCCCAGTGTAGAGTGTTGGGCACACTGGCCCAGAGGGGCCCCATGTAGAGGGCACTGGCCCAGAGGGGCCCCGTAAAGCAGGGCGCTTTAACAGATGGCCAGTGCAGAATTAGAGCACCCAGATGTGGCTCGGTGTGCGCACTAGCTCAGTGCTGAGCCTGCCACACCAGCACACCCTCAATGGACATCCGTCTATCAGGGTCACAGCTTCCTATACAGGAAGTGACAGCAGGATAATTCCATATGTGTAGTTTATTTTTAAAGGAGAGTTCCACTTAACCATACGAGGCTATTGGACAGGCATAGATCTAGAAGGGAGACTGGGATTGAACCCTGGTCCTCGTGGGGAGGAGTGTACGCATGGCTTGTGCCCCAAGGGTCACCCACTTGATCAAGGCTCTGCACGCCATGTGTGTAGGTTAAGTTCAGGGTCTGTGTGGACGAGAGCTTGGCTTGCGTAGATCAAAGGGTGTTGAGTAGAGGATAGATCCATCTGGAATACTAATGAGCAGCTTTAATCCACCAGAGTGATTGATCTAAGCCTGATCTACAAGAGACAATATAAGTGAGCTTTTCCTCCATCACCATACATCTAGCTAATGTACAATAAGTGTGTCTGGACAACTGTAAAAGCCACATGTGCTCAGGACTCGTGTGCCTGTCTACCATGCTATATGTTAAATGTTTCAGACACAGCCTGTTGAATGAAGTCACTGCCACACAAGTCCCCCTTTTGACAGGAAACCACTCTTCCTCGGTGTCAAGGATGTGCATTAGGTTCTGTATCAAACTAGCCTGGCTTTTGGAACCGATCCATCCCCTTTCCTTTGAGGCCCAGGTCTGCATTCCAAACGACATATTCCCCATATGGCCCTGGTCAAAAGTAGAGAACTATATAGGGGATAGGGTGCCATTAGGGAGGCAGACCCCGATGTGGAGGACACCTCCTGTTCGGAGGGATAAACTGAACAATACAGTTAGACGTCGTGCAAACATCTCTTAATCTGCCAACAGCACTAATATCGCTGCCCTATTTAGAGTAAGGAGGCAACATACATTCTTTAGACACACGGTTATTGTGCTGGTTGAGTAGTTAACACTAGAGAATAGAGTACTACATTAAAGCTGAATACAGTGAGCCCACGGGAAGGTCATGAACTACCAATGAGAAACTAAATCTTGGTTTTACGCATTGGGCAAGTATGTCAAGAACACCAAATAAGCTCTGACAAAAGGTGGCGAGGGCCGATACTTAAAATAAATAAACACAAGTGATACTGGCAAGAGCAGAGTGGAATTAAGAGTAAATTAGCCTTGTTTGACATTTAGCCCATAGCCTCTGTACAATTTGGATGTCAAGCAGCAGTATTTGTTAAAGTGGATGAACACTAGGGGCTGTGACATGTAATCTGTGAGAGATTACAGGTGATGTCTTTCACCATGGCCACACCTACTCAAACCCTACAGCCAGGTGCAACAATACACTTCCCATAGTGACAGTAGATGGGACACTGGGAGCAAACAGGTCAGGTAACTTCCAGCTAACACATGTTATTGGGTCTCAAATGGCACCCTATTCTATATTTAGTGCACTACTTTAGACCAGGGCCCTACGGGCTGCCATTTCAGATGAAACCATGACCTTCTGTTGAACAAAGAACTGAGGGACAGCAAAGGCCACAGGATCCACCAGATAGGGTTGGGGGATATGACCAGCCCATGACAGCCAAACTTAGTTGATCCCCAAAATAGTGTTCCCTACTACATGGGAAGGAAGGTGTGTACTTAAAATTAGTTCAGTTCCACAGGAAATGCATGAAACAACCATCCTGTACAAAAGCAAAAATAAAATGGCCTTGGATAGAAAAAAAGATGGGGGGGGGGGGGCACATATTCTCAAAATGTAGTAGTAACAGAATTATTACAGCGCTGTCAGTCATTTGCCAATATTATCAGTAGCAGAGGTCTCAACAAAAAAAAGAAGTTTTACGCGTCATCATATCTAGATGCTGTAACATCTCCACTGGAGGCCCAGTTCACTGGCTGCTGCTCTGCCTTATTGATCTGGCATATCAAACTCAAGCAGACAATCAAACTAAACCACACAAGTCTGCCAAGTAAAAGTAGAGCCCCTTACGTGAACATTTGCCATAGCCTTTGACTCAGAATGTCTGACTGTTCTGTTGACAACCCTAATAAACAGTGAAATGTAAAGAAGGAAAGACAGAGGTGCTGCCTGCCTTACAACACATTATTGAATGGGAGCAGCAGTGGAAAGGGGAGGTCATGCCACTTCACCACTGTGGCTCAGAATCAATTGGGGCAGACTTTCTGCATAGTTTCAGATAAACGTCACAAATAGAAGCATTGCAATGTCAAAGTCCATGAATGAGGGACTTATGACAGCGCCATTGTGCACTACTAGTAAATAGCTTTTCATACAGAGAGGGGGATACTACTACTCAGTCAACCGAATTACCATTTCATTCCCCAAGAAAAGGAACGGATGACAGCTTATTTTGCTTTTCAGTTTCTCAAATCAAGAGCGCATTGGTAATTGTATGAATCCTGTTGTGTTAAGCTACCATCTATCCAAGTTGGTGCCGCCCTCAGCCTCACAGAAACAGTGTGTTGGTGATTCTATCAATCAAGCTTTTTTATAACACAAGTGACCCCGTTTGCTGCTTGTGCTGAGCCTACAGGCTGAGATGGTTTATTGCTGTCGTCACCGAATATCTGTCCTCAATTTACAGCAGAGAAGATGATCGAGGTAAATCAAATGTGGCTCTCTCAAAGCCATGCATGCACAAACTGGCTAGAAGAAATACATTAACTCACCAATACATCGTTGCAGATGTCTCGTAACTCTGTCTCCACCTTCTCCCGGTACTCCTTGACCATCTGAAGCTTCTTGTCGCTGCCCTCTGTCTTCTGCTCGATGGCGGAGATGACCCGCCATGCAGACCTCCGGGCCCCGACAACATTCTTGTAGGCGACCGAGAGAAGGTTCCTCTCCTCGCATGACAGCTCTGCACCCTTCTCAGTTACCTCCTTCATGGACGAAGCCATGTCGTCGTAACGCTCCGCCTGCTCGGCCAGCTTGGCTTTCTGAATCAGCTCCGTTTTATCCATGTTTATGAGTTATCGTATGTTCAAACTGTCGCTTGCAGTTTCAAAGAAAGTCCGAAGATGTGAGAAGGGGACAACGGTGTGGGGACAGATCGTGTATAACGATAGTTATAATCTTTGGGCAGGTGGGTGGAGGTACAGGTATGTTATCCAGACACCTGGGGAAGAAAATTTGAATGTTTAGGATGGTCAATGCATGCACACCTTGAGAGGCCGTTTGGTTGGCTAGCTAGTCAACTCAACTCAGTTCACCTGTAACAAAAATAAATAAATTCAATAACTTGTTAAGATAACATTAGCTAGCTGGGATGCCAAACTGCCTTGCCTAGGAGATGGGAAACGCCATTTAAATTGTACTAATGCCCATTGTGTAAGTTGCCCATGAGTCGTCAACGGGCCGCACGATGCAATCTGGACGATTCTGAGCTCTCATTCAAGGAGTACATTTGGCGCTAGCTCAAAAACCCACCATTAGCATGACTTTCATGAAGTACAACAATGCAAATCTTTTCAGAGATGTGAGAATTAACTTGCTCTCTATAATATTGTATAGATTTGGAATAACCACATTATGTACTTTCGAGGAAAATGTGAAGGTTTCGCGACTCATATCCTGACTGAGAAGGGATTGCGCAATGGTTAGTTTAGCACCCGCGTTGCGCACCATGATACGATTGGTCGACAGTCTGCTGGGTGGGGCATTATACGTTTCTTCATACATTTCCCAATGGGATATGTTATCTCCTCCATTCTCTAATATCTCAGATTATACCATAATGAACACGGAGCCAGAGGTCTCACCGGATGTATAAATCTGAATCATCTGGTTGGAATTTCCACTCCACAACAAATATGGTGAGGAGAGGAAGATCAGTGGCCGGCAGTGTTACGAATTGACTGCACCAAGTTATGTATATAATGGTTTTTCTGATTTCAAACTATTGTTTACAAGGCGTGCAAGTGCACAAACACACTAAACAGAGCAGGCATTCCCTAAAGGAAATAGGCATACTAGAACGTGCCAAAAGGATTTCACTAACTCCTGCTTGGCTCTGCCCAACTCCTTGCCTGTTCACGCCACTATGCTTAATTTGCTCCCATTGAAAACGACACAGGTGAACCATCTTGGGTTAGTTATAAATATCTTTGGATATACCTTAACTTCTCTGCTAGTTAGATAAAGTAACATATTCTTCTAATTAGTTGCGAAGGGAAGTTCACGAGGGGCGCAGCAGTCTAAGGCACTGCATCTCAGTACTAGGGGCGTCACTACAGACCCTGGTTCAATCTCGGGCTGTATCACAACCGGCCGTCATCGGGAGTCCCTTTGGGCGGCGCACAATTGGCCCAGCGTCGTCCGGGTTAGGGGAGGGTTTGGCCGGGGTAGGCAGTCATTGTAAAATAAGAATGAGTTCCTAACGGACTTACCTAGTTAAATTACAAAAGGTACAAAAATAAAACGCATTTACCACTTGACTAGCAAACATTAGACAGTTAATGGTTGGAGGACTGATATGTTGTAACTCAAGACTTGTTCAAGAGTTAACATCCTAGCCGCTACAACTGCTGCCATCTCGTTAAAAGCAAGTGTGTTGGTTTCGCTATGGTTTGCCCCGTGTTGTTTTGCCCTGACAAGCGAATGCTAACTAGCTTGCTTGACTAACCCCGCGCGACACAGAATGAATCGTTTTTATGAAGCTCCACTGCACTGGCGACCAAACGACATCGTATACTAACTATCCATAGACAGTTTACATTTCCTTACAAAATTTGAACAATCGAACTTCATGTTAAATGTAATAACCTACACATTAATTTCCAAGATTCAAAGAAAAAAAATGTTAATATATTTCCCCAACCTTTACCTGGTTCCAATCCGCCACTCCGAGTAAATACTTTACGAAGATATTCGGGCAGGGAAATAATCTATGCCTTCAACCAAATCAGACCAACGGGCGTGTCTAACAAAACGGTAGCCCAATGAGAACCCGTCTTTGAGACGGATCAACCAACACTGTTAAAAACAAGAATCAATAGGATGATAGCGCGGGGGAAGAGGCGGGCTTTGAGGCCACGGGGTTTCCTCAAATTAAAGCAAGGGAGAAGACGTCATCATTACCATGGATATCTAACACTTTTCCACATCACATATGCCGCGTTCAAAACAACTGGGAACTCGAAAAAATGCGAAGTCAAATCATGACGTCAGTGATTTTCAGGTCGGAAAGTTGGAGCTCTAGAAAGAGGTCCGAGTTCCCGAGTTGGAATTCCGAGGTGGATGACCATTCAAATCGATTTTTCCAGTTGAAGCTAGTTTTTTCCGAATTCCCAGTTGTTTTGAACGCACTGAAGTTCGAAATCGGAGATTTCCGAGTTCCCAGTTCCGAGTTTCCAGTTGTTTTGAACGCAGCAAAACGCACACAAACAACACACAAACAGTATCAGTAGGCCGCTAGTGGGTGTGGCAGGGGGAAATGATACACACAGTTTTGCAATAAACTTTGCATTTAACATGTAATTGATGGATGTATCAGCCTATTCTGTTTTTCCCAAAAGTGTGACCACCTAGGATTAAATAATAAGCTATTACAAGGTTTATGAATCAGTACACTTGTTTTATTTGCATCGGATAGATTTAGATTGCCTGTAGTCATCATGGGTTAAGGAAATAGTTATTCATAGGGAACTTGTCAAAAGTAGTGGACCATGTAGGGAATAGGGTATGACTTCTCTTTGGCAGCTGGAAATGAACACATTAGGATGATCAGTAGCATTAAATGTAGAATATTTAACTAAAGTAATTGTGAGCGCTTTGATGATATTTCATGGGAACATTTTTATAATCAAGTCGATGCAGAGTCTGCTTACCAGACTTTTCTCACATCTTTCAATTCTGTATTTCACCACTGCTTTCCCGTAGTTAAACCACAGAGAGCAGTAGAAGGGTTCTAGAAACCTTGGTTTACAACCGTTCTCAAAAAATTCTCACTTAAAAATCCCTGTCCCCTGAATTCTGCAAATTACAAAAAGTATAAGAACAAATTTACTCACCTACTTTGCATATCCCCAAAATTATATTTTACTAACAAATTTCACATTTTCTTGGAAAATCTTCAATCAACTGTTTAAGAAAAGGCATCTACAGTAGAACTATTCCATCTAAATTTACTGTTCAAAATAAGATCTACAGTGACACCGATGTTATTTCATGTGAATTTAACTACTTTTTTGTGAACGTTGGTTACTCTCTGTCAAATATATTTTTAAAAACGGATGGAAATCCCTTGGATTACATTAAGGGACATTTGGTGTATAAGAGAATGTTGAAACATGTAAATCGACACTGTGTTCTATATGAGCACCAATATGGTTTTCGTAGAAACTACTCTACAGATATTGCTTTTTTGCAGAGTTGCAAAGAAAAAGCCATATCTCAGACTGGCCAAAGAAAATAAAAGATTAAGATGGGCAAAATAACACAGACACTGGACAGAGGAACTCTGCTGAGAAGGCCAGAATCCCGGAGTCGCCTTTTCACTGTTGATGTTGAGACTGGTGTTTTGCGGGTACTATTTAATGAAGCTGCAGATTGAGGACTTGTGAGGCGTCTGTTTCTCAAACTAGACACTCTAATGTACTTGTCCTCTTGCTCAGTTGTGCACCGGGGCCTCCCACTACTCTTTCTATTCTGGTTAGGGCCAGTTTGCTCTGTTCTGTGAAGGGAGTAATTCACAGCGTTGTACGAGATCTTCAGTTTCTTGGCAATTTCTCGCATGGAATAGCCTTAATTTCTCAGAACAAGAATAGACTGATGAGTTTCAGAAGAAAGTTATTTGTTTCTGGCCATTTTGAGCCTGTAATCGAACCCACAAATGTTGATACTCCAGATACTCAACTAGTCTAAAGAAGGCCAGTTGTATTGCTTCTTTAACCAGAACAACCGTTTTCAGCTGTGCTAATATAATTGCAAAAGGGTTTTCTAATGATCAATTAGTCTTTTAAAATGCTAAAGCTAAAAAAATGCTAAAGCTAACACAACGTGCCATTGGAACACAGGAGTGATGGTTGCTGATAATGGGCCTCTGTACGCCTATGTAGATATTCCATTACAAATCTGCCGTTTCCAACTACAATAGTCATTTACAACACTACCAATGTTTACACTTTATTTCTGATCAATTTTATGTTATTTTAATGGACAAAATATGTGCTTTTCTTTCAAAAACAAGGACATTTCTAGGTGATCCCAAACTTTTGAACGGTAGTGTACAGTACCAGTCAAAAGTTTGGGCACACCTACTCATTCCCGGGGTTTTCTTCATTTTTACTATTTTTACATTGTGGAATAACAACACATCAAAACTATGAAATAACACATATGGAATCATGTAGCCACCAAAAAAATGTTAAACAAATCAAAATATATATGAGATTTGAGATTCTTCAAAGTAGTCACCCTTTGCCTTGATGACAGCTTTGCACATGCTTGGAATTCTCTCAAACAGCTTCATGAGGTAGTCACCTGGAATGCATTTCAATTAACAGGTGTGTCTTGTTAAAAGTTATTTTGTGAAATGTCTTTCCATCTTAATGTGTTTGAGTCAATCAGTTGTGTTATGACAAGGTAGGGGTGGTATACAGAAGATAGCCCTATTTGGTAAAAGACAAAGTCCATATTATGGCAAGAACAGCTCAATAAGCAAAGAGAAATGACAGTCCATCATTACTTCAGGACATGAAGGTCAGTCAATCCAGAAAATTTCAAGTGCAGCCGTAAATCCCATCAAGCGCTATGAGGAAACTGTCTCTCATGAGGACCGCCACAGGAAAGGAAGACCCAGGGTTACCTCTGCTGAAGAGGATACGTTCATTCGAGTCAACAGCACCTCAGATTGCAGCCCAAATAAATGCTTCACAGAGTTCCAATAGCAGACACATCTCAACACCAACTTTTCAGATGAGACTGCATGAATCAGGCCTTCATGGTCGAATTATTGCAATGAAACCACTACTAAAGGACAACAAGAAGAAGAAGAGACTTGCTTGGGCCAAGAAACACGAGCAATGGACATTAGACCGGTGGAAATCTGTCCTTTGGTCTGATGAGTCCAAATTTGAGAGTTTTGGTTTCAACCCCTGTGTCTTTCTGAGACGCAGAGTAGGTGAGCAGATGATCTCCGCATGTGTGGTTCCCACGGTAAAGCATGGAGGAGGTGTGATGGTGTGGGGGTGCTTGTCTGGTGACACTGTCTGATTTATTTAGAATTCAAGGCACACTTAACCAGCATGGCTACCACAGCATTCTGCAGCGATACGCCATCCGCCATGGTTTGCGCCTTGTGGGACTATCATTTGTTTTTTAGGACAATGACCCAACACACCTCCAGGCTGTCTAAGTGCTATTTGACAATGCAATTATCACAACACATAGGTTGTAATATGGAGGGGGCTTGGCTTCCCCAGTGATTTTACCCATGCACCGCCACTGCTTGGAGTTAGAATTCCCTATCCCTCAGAAGACCACAGAAGACACAGACAACCTTTCATCTCCCATTTGTATCTATGACAAAATACATTGATACAATGAAACCCCTGTAGGTGTGTCAGCCAGGAAAACACCCCATTCTGCGAATATAACAGGATGATTGAGTGTAAGTGTGAACTCTTCCGAATGTGGCACTTTGAATCGCCTCAGGACATTCATTGGCACTTTGACTTTACTCATTACATGCACCCAATCAGCCAGTCTATGTCAAAGGTGTGTTTTTTAAAAAGCAAGACACAGAGTAATCTGTGTATTAGCACAAAACAAATCACATTAAACAAGGAAAGAGGTGTCTTGCGTCTCTTGTTGTGCTGTTTAATTATGATATTACACAGGCTTTAAGAAGGGCAAGTCTGGGCATATGCATGGTGGGGTAAGGCTGAACAGTGAATAGACAGGGGAGACGGAGCTGTGTGTCAGTGGAACTGGAAGGAAGCATTATCTGAGCTTTTTACCACTTTGTGTTGGCTACGCCCTCCAGTATTAGGAAAGCTTTGATGAAAACTTTGGAGAGGGTTTATTGGTCTGCAAAATGTTCTATTGCTGATAGTTAGAACAATGATGTGATTCTCTCCCTAGCAGAGTTAGTTACCTATGGGCCAGATTCTGGAAGTCTGGAATGTTCTTCTGAGCTGTAATCCCATCCCTATATGCCAGAGGCAGAATGATACAACACATAGACATTTTTCTGTCCTTGCTAAATCTTGTTTCATACTCCCCAGAGAAATGTGTGACACTCACAGACGTCAACATAATCCAGAGAAAGCTATAGGGCTTTGTATCTGAAGCTAATACATCTTTATGTTGTGCTGTTAATGAGTCACTGAGAACAAAAGCAGCACTGTACTGTCAATTGGTCACTATCCTCTCCTCTCATTTACGTATGACCATTGTCAGTCAGCAGCCTCACCCACCTCATTAGACAAACACAGTTCAGTGACACGTTAATGTGTCAGAGACGTGTCATTGGTTCAACGACCGCAGCCCAGGGTTTATCTCTG
This sequence comes from Oncorhynchus kisutch, assembly GCF_002021735.2. NCBI lineage: Eukaryota > Metazoa > Chordata > Actinopteri > Salmoniformes > Salmonidae > Oncorhynchus > Oncorhynchus kisutch. Next base: position 16,506,675 of record NC_034185.2, read on the forward strand.
AGGATTTCTGATATACTGCACCAGCTCTGGAGGGAGAGGAGAGAGGGATATAGCGAGGACGAGTGAAAAAGAGAGGGAAAGAGAGTCACAGGGACAGAGAAAGAAAAAAAGAGACCAGGTGTGGTTAACGGTAACAGCCATCTGAGTGTGTGTAGAGGGGGGTTCAACAGAAGGGCGAGGAGGGAGGAGATGTGAAGTATTATGGCTAGAGGTAAGAGTAGCCATTACCCACTCTCTCGATTCCAGCTGGAACATCGACACAGACACAGCTTTGTCAGGACTCTCCCTCTGTGTGTGAGAGTGTGTGTGTGTGTGTGGGGGGGGGGGGGGTAGCTGGGGAGTGGCTGTGCCCCTGACAGATGCCAGTAACCTCCACCCCCACACCCCTTCTAACACACACCCATCCTGCTTCTCTTCCCGCCAACCAAGTGGATCACCCAGGCCGCCGTGTAAGGCCTGAGCTGTCGAGCGGCATTACGTAACAGCCACTCTTTCAGAAAAGAGAAAGACAGAGAAAAAAAGCCTTTGGGCGTTGTCTGGTCTCCTGAAACCTGCCTGGAAACAGGGCTCACTATCTCAGCAGCCTGAGCACTGAGTACCAACGCCCACTCCACCTACCCTCCTCAACCCCACACTCCCTGTCTGCTACTGCTGTACCCTGTAGTGCAGTCAGCATGGCATTGGAACACACAGCCTTACATATGTCCTCCTGACTGTCCCAAAATCACCCTATTTAGAGGGTACATCGATTGTGGTGAGCTGTGATTACACAGGCATGGTTTTATCCCATGTACTCCCTCCTCCTTTGTCCTCAACAATGGCTCTAAAAAATAGGTATGTCAAACTTTGCACCAAGCTCGAGAGAAATTCCTAAAACCAGTATAATTGTATTGCAGTTTCATCACTCACATTTGCATGCACAATGTCCCTCGAAAGATCTGTGGTATTGCTCTGCTTGTCGGTACTGGAACTAATTCCCCAACACAATTAGTGAGTTTTTCTCCTTTTTTTCTCTACCATGAAATTGAGAAAGACTTTAATGTCATTTTCAGCTCAGTGAATTTCCCACTATTGATGAGTTAACCTTGAAATGCTGAGTCATCATGATGTTCCAGGGGTAGCTAGCTTTACATGGTGCTTTCTGTCCCCACAGGTAGGCAGACATCACTCAGCCATGTCTAAGGCTTAGTCATACCTTCCAGACCAGATCACCTTCCCACCAGGCAGGTTGGGGCCTGAGTGACATGGAGGATGATGCTGCCCCTAAGCACTTGATTTGAGATCTGAGAGACTTTAACCTTCTAAAGGACAAGACACACCATAACAAATGTTGGCTGTGCGCAATATCTCACCTGCTGGGCGTGTACTGAGGCGATTCAACATGTAGAATCGTTGGGAAGATGTTCTGTGGTCAGAGGTGATAGGACGGCCAACCGCTGCCCACAGATGACATTCGTTGTGGTGAGTTTTGACCATAATAGTTATGGTTAGCACCACAAGATGGAGTCTTGTCCATCAGCATTGGTAGAGATCAAGTTGAGTGGGGTGGGCTTTTTACACAATGTTCCTTCAGTCAGATACTATACATAGCTTAGATTTACATGTGAAGAGTTTCATTCCAAAACGCTATACATCCATTTTCAGAAATGTTGATAAATTCGTTTTTATTGTTTAAAGATCTTGTAAAATAGATGAGTGTGTTTCTTCACCGTCTAATCATGACATGGGGTAGTTTGGTGACAGACATGTTTTTGTTTGAAATGTATCACTTGATGGTTTCATTTCAGAGAGACAATAATCAGGTTTTGTAGCAAAACGCTACATATCCGCCTCACTCTCAGAAAAATAAGTAGTATTGCTAGGTTTAACAGAGTAAAATGTAATAAATAACTACATTTTTTAATATAAGGTACTGTGCAAATTATACATTTGTGCCATCAATATTTAATGATCAATACAGTAATATATTTGACATTTTAGTCATTTAGCAGATGCTCTTATCCAGAGCGACTTACAGTTAATGTATTCATCTTAAGATAGCTAGTTGAGACAACCACATATCCAACTAGGTCTCACAGTCTCACGTCAGAATTAGACGTTCATCCATCTTTCTCAAATGTCAAATTTTGAAGTTGTTGCAAACTTCACATTTCGAAGTATTGAAGGTTAAGTTTAGGAATTAATTTAGAAATATTAATGTTAGGCATTAACTCAGAATGGTTAAGGTAAGGGTTAAGGTTTGGGATAGGCTTAAAATAAAAATCTCACAAACAACTTCCTATTGCTGGATTTGAACATGCAACATTTGGAATCAGAGGCAGGTGCTTACACCCATCCGCCACAACGCCCTAGCAAAACTGAAACCTAGTTAAAAGTAACAGTGCTCAATTTTACCCCGAGCGGCCGGTTTCCACTTCATCTTCCGACTTCCCCACGCATGGATGGACGTCGAATACTGACTTGTATCATGGGTGACCTGGCTGACAAATCACAGTCAAATGTACAGAATACGAACACAACGAATATACATGGAGCGTACAAAACATTATGAACATTATGAACAGGGCCCATGGGGCTTTGGTCAAAAGTAGTGGACTATATAGGGAATAGAGTGAGATTATGGGGAGCACTATATACACTGAGTGAACAAAACATTAAGAACACCTGCTCTATCCATGAAATTGACTGACCAGGTGAACGCAATGATCCCTTATTGATGTCACTTAAATCCACTTCAATCAGTGTCGATGAAGGGGAGGAGAAAGGTTAAAGAAGGATTTTTAAGCCTTGAGACATGGATTGTGTATGTGTGCCATTCAGAAGGTGAATGGGCAAGACCGAAGATTTAAGTGCCTTTGAACAGTGTATGGTAGTAGGGTGCCAGGCGCACCGATTTGTGTCAAGAACTGCAACACTGCTGGCCTTTTCACGCTCATAAGTTTCCCTTGTTTCCCGTTGGGTGGTGGACTAACGGGAAACAAGAATGGTCCACCACCCAAAGGACATCCAGCCAACTTGACACAACTGTGTGAAGAAATGGAGTCAACATGGGCTAGCATCCCTGTGGAATGCTTTCGACACCTTGTAGAGTCCACGATCCAACGAATTGAGGCTGTTCTGAGAGAAAAAGGGTGCAACTCAATATTATTAGCAAGGTGTTCTTAATATTTGTACACTCAGTGTATAGCGTTTTGCAACAAAACACATTTTAATACACATCTAAATTCTATGAATAAAAAAATCTGAGAACAGCAATGTTTTACACACACATGGAGGTACCCATGAGCAATACTTTCTGATGAAAAAAACCCAAATGTGATTATAGTGCTTTGGAACAAAACTCTCCATTACATACAGTACCAGTCAAAAGTTTGGACACAGCGACTCATTCAACGTTTTTTCTTTATTTGTACTATTTTCTACATTTCAAAACTATGAAATAACACACATGGAATAATGTAGTAACCAAAAAAGTGTTAAACAAATCTAAATATATTTTATATTTTAAATTCTTCAAAGTATTCACTTTGCCTTGATGACAGCTGTCACGAATCCCGCCGAGCGCCGCCCGAACAGGAAGAGGCACCATTTTCGGCGGGATTCGTCGCCGGCCTACTAGCTTCCATCGATTCCCTTTTTTGTTTCTGTTAGTTTGGTCTGATTGGTTACACCTGTTTTGAGTTTAGTTTTGTTTGTGGGCTATTTTAAGGCACTAGGCGCCTGACTCCTCCACCCACTACTCCTAGAAGCCTTAACAACCGCTTTGCACACTCTTGGAATTCTCTCAACCAGATTCACATGGAATGCTTTTCCAACAGTCTTGAAGGAGTTCCCACATACACTGAGCACTTGTTGGCAGCTTTTCCTTCACTTAGCAGTCCAACTCATCCCAAACCATCTCAATTGGGTTGAGGTCGGGTGATTGTGGAGGCCAGGTCATCTGATGCAGCACTCCATCACTCTTCTTCTTGGTCAAATACACTTACACAGCCTGGAAGTGTGTTGGGTTATTGTCCTGTTGGGAAAAAAATGATAGTCCCACTAAGCGCAAACCAGATATTCTCTGCAGAATGCTGTGGTAGCCATGCTGGTTAATTGTGCCTTGAATTCTAAATAAATCACAGACAGTGTCACCAGCAAAGCACACCCCCACCATCACACCTCCTCCTCCATGCTTTACGGTGGGAAGATCATCTGTCAACCTACTCTGTGCCTCATAAAGACACGGTGGTTGAAACCAAAACTCTAAAATTTGGACTCAATGACCAAAGGACAGATTTCCACCATTGTCCATTGCTCGTGTTTCTTGGCCCAAGCAAGTCTCTTCTTCTTATAGGTGTCCTTTAGTAGTGGTTTCTTTGCAGAAATTCGACCACTAAGTCCTGATTCACGCAGTTTCCTCTGAACAGTTGATGTTGAGATGTGTCTGTTACTTGAACTCTGTGAAGCAGATATTTGGGCAGCAATTTCTGAGGCTGGTTACTCTAATGAATGCTTGATGGTTTTGCGACTGCACTTGAAGAAACTTTCAAAGTTCTTGACATTTTCCGATTGACTGACCTTCATGTCTTAAAGAAATGATGGACTTCTCTTTGCTTATTTGAGCTGTTCTTGCCATAATAAGGACTTGGTCTTTTACCAAATAGGGCTATCTTCTGTATACCAACAGAACTTTGAAGAATCTCAGATATAAAATATATTTTGATTTGTTTAACACTTTTTTGGTAATTTCATGATTACATATGTGTTATTTCATAGTTGTGATGTCTTTACTATTATGTAGAAAATAGTCAAAATAAAGAAAAACCCTTGAATGAGTAGGTGTGTCCAAACTTTTGACCGGTATTGCATGTAGGATCTTACTTCCGGCGCCAACATCTACTTCCGGCGCCGACAGAGATGGCCGCCTCGCTTCGCGTTCCTAGGAAACTATGCAGTTTTTTGTTTTTTTACGTGTTATTTCTTACACTAGTACCCCAGGTCATCTTAGGTTTCATTACATACAGCCGAGAAGAACTACTGAATATAAGATCAGCGTCAACTCACCATCAGTACGACCAAGAATATGTTTTTCGCGATGCGGATCCTGTGTTCAGCCTTACAACCAGTGTAACGGAATGGATTACATGCAGCGACCCAAAAAAACGACTCAGAAAAAGAGGGAAACGAAGCGGTCTTCTGGTCAGACTCCGGAGACGGGCACATCGTGCACCACTCCCTAGCATTCTTCTTGCCAATGTCCAGTCTCTTGACAACAAGGTTGATGAAATCCGAGCAAGGGTAGCATTCCAGAGGGACATCAGAGACTGTAACGTTCTCTGCTTCACGGAAACATGGCTAACTGGAGAGACGCAATCCGAAGCGGTGCAGCCAGCGGGTTTCTCCACGCATCGCGCCGACAGAAACGAACATCTTTCTGGTAAGAAGAGGGGCGGGGGCGTATGCCTTATGGCCAACGTGACATGGTGTGATGAAAGAAACATACAGGAACTCAAATCCTTCTGTTCACCTGATTTAGAATTCCTCACAATCAAATGTAGACCGCATTATCTACCAAGAGAATTCTCTTCGATTATAATCACAGCCATATATCCCCCCCCAAGCAGACACATCGATGGCTCTGAACGAACTTTATTTAACTCTCTGCAAACTGGAAACGATTTATCCGGAGGCTGCATTCATTGTAGCTGGGGATTTTAACAAGGCTAATCTGAAAACAAGACTCCCTAAATTTTATCAGCATATCGATTGCGCAACCAGGGGTGGAAAGACCCTGGATCATTGTTACTCCGCGACGCATATAAGGCCCTGCCCCGCCCCCCTTTCGGAAAAGCTGACCACGACTCCATTTTGTTGATCCCTGCCTACAGACAGAAACTAAAACAAGAAGCTCCCACGCTGAGGTCTGTCCAACGCTGGTCCGACCAAGCTGACTCCACACTCCAAGACTGCTTCCATCACGTGGACTGGGAGATGTTTCGTATTGCGTCAGATAACAACATTGACGAATACGCTGATTCGGTGTGCGAGTTCATTAGAACGTGCGTTGAAGATGTCGTTCCCATAGCAACGATTAAAACATTCCCTAACCAGAAACCGTGGATTGATGGCAGTATTCGTGTGGAACTGAAGGCGCGAACCACTGCTTTTAATCAGGGCAAAGTGTCTGGTGACATGACTGAATACAAACAGTGCAGCTATTCCCTCCGCAAGGCTATCAAACAAGCTAAGCGCCAGTACAGAGACAAAGTAGAATCTCAATTCAACGGCTCAGACACAAGAGGCATGTGGCAGGGTCTACAGTTAATCACGGACTACAGGAAGAAACCCAGCCCAGTCACGGACCAGGATGTCTTGCTCCCAGGCAGACTAAATAACTTTTTTGCCCGCTTTGAGGACAATACAGTGCCACTGACACGGCCTGCAACTAAAACATGCGGTCTCTCCTTCACTGCAGCCGAAGTGAGTAAGACATTTAAACGTGTTAACCCTCGCAAGGCTGCAGGCCCAGACGGCATCCCCAGCCGCGCCCTCAGAGCATGCGCAGACCAGCTGGCCGGTGTGTTTACGGACATATTCAACCAATCCCTATACCAGTCTGCTGTTCCCACATGCTTCAAGAGGGCCACCATTGTTCCTGTTCCCAAGAAAGCTAAGGTAACTGAGCTAAACGACTACCGCCCCGTAGCACTCACATCCGTCATCATGAAGTGCTTTGAGAGACTAGTCAAGGACCATATCACCTCCACCCTACCTGACACCCTTGACCCACTCCAATTTGCTTAACGCCCAAATAGGTCCACAGACGATGCAATCTCAACCACACTGCACACTGCCCTAACCCATCTTGACAAGAGGAATACCTATGTGAGAATGCTGTTCATCGACTACAGCTCGGCATTCAACACCATAGTACCCTCCAAGCTCGTCATCAAGCTCGAGACCCTGGGTCTCGACCCTGCCCTGTGCAACTGGGTACTGGACTTCCTGACGGGCCGCCCCCAGGTGGTGAGGGTAGGCAACAACATCTCCTCCCCGCTGATCCTCAACACTGGGGCCCCACAAGGGTGCGTTCTGAGCCCTCTCCTGTACTCCTCTCCTGACTTCAGGAAACAGCAGAGGGAACACCCCCCCATCCACATCGATGGAACAGTAGTGGAGAGGGTAGCAAGTTTTAAGTTCCTCGGCATACACATCACAGACAAACTGAATTGGTCCACTCACACAGACAGCATCGTGAGGAAGGCGCAGCAGCGCCTCTTCAACCTCAGGAGGCTGAAGAAATTTGGCTTGTCACCAAAAGCACTCACAAACTTCTACAGATGCACAATCGAGAGCATCCTGGCGGGCTGTATCACCGCCTGGTATGGCAACTGCACAGCCCTCAACCGTAAGTCTCTCCAGAGGGTAGTGAGGTCTGCACAACGCATCACCGGGGGCAAACTACCTGCCCTCCAGGACACCTACACCACCCGATGCTACAGGAAGGCCATAAAGATCATCAAGGACATCAACCACCCGAGCCACTGCCTGTTCACCCCGCTGTCATCCAGAAGGCGAGGTCAGACTGTTAAACAGCCACCACTAACATTGAGTGGCTACTGCCAACACACTGTCAATGACACTGACTCTACTCCAGCCACTTTAATCATGGGAATTGATGGGAAATGACGTAAATATATCACTAGCCACTTTAAACAATGCTACCTTATATAATGTTACTTACCCTACATTATTCATCTCATATGCATACGTAGATACTGTACTCTATATCATCGACTGCATCCTTATGTAATACATGTATCACTAGCCACTTTAACTACGCCACTTGGTTTACATACTCATCTCATATGTATATACTGTACTCGATATCATCTACTGTATCTTGCCTATGCTGCTCTGTACCATCACTCATTCATATAACCTTATGTACATATTCTTTATCCCCTTACACTGTGTATAAGACAGTAGTTTTTGGGGAATTGTTAGTTAGATTACTTGTTCGTTATTACTGCATTGTCGGAACTAGAAGCACAAGCATTTCGCTACACTCGCATTAACATCTGCTAACCATGTGTATGCATACGTAGATACTGTACTCTATATCATCGACTGCATCCTTATGTAATACATGTATCACTAGCCACTTTAACTACGCCACTTGGTTTACATACTCATCTCATATGTATATACTGTACTCGATATCATCTACTGTATCTTGCCTATGCTGCTCTGTACCATCACTCATTCATATAACCTTATGTACATATTCTTTATCCCCTTACACTGTGTATAAGACAGTAGTTTTTGGGGAATTGTTAGTTAGATTACTTGTTCGTTATTACTGCATTGTCGGAACTAGAAGCACAAGCATTTCGCTACACTCGCATTAACATCTGCTAACCATGTGTATGTGACAAATAAAATTTGATTTGATTTGATTTGATTTGAATTTGAGACAGTTTGCTACAGCAAACTAATAATCTTGCAGCAACAGGAAATGTGGATTATTATTTTGTGAATTATTATGTGGATTAGAACGAATGCATATTTTTTGTTGATACATTTTTCTTTAGGTCAAATCAGGTCTGACATTTTAAAATGCAAATTACAAACTATAGAAACCTTTGCATTTCCTGCTGCACAGGAAAATTCTCAGCAACAAAAGAATGATATGAAAAAGGCATCTATATTCCATATCAATTTATTGTTGTAAATAAGACCTATAGTGATCCGGATGTTATTTCATGTGAATTGACTAACTTTTTTTGTTAATGTGGGTTCCTCTCTGTCCAAGGAAATTGAGAATACTGATGGAAACCCGATGGATCAAATGTAGGGATATTTCCCTTCTCTGCTTCAGTTTGATCCTCCTGATGTAATGGAGATGATGATGTAATGGAGGTGATGATGTAATGGAAGTGATGGAGGTCATTGGTAACTTCAAGATATCACCAGCTGTGTATTCATTGACTCTGTACTGGTATCCCCTGTATATAGCCCCGCTATTGTTATTTACTGCTGCTCTTTAATTATGTGTTATTCTTATCGCTTACTTTTTTTTGAATTTTCTTAAAACTTCATTGTTGGTTAAGGGCTTGTGAGTAAGCATTTCACTGTAAGGGGAAATGTTGTATTCGGGCGCATGTGACAAATAAATGTGAAATGATTTGATTTGAGCTGAACATTTAACATTTCAATCAACACTGTGTTCTATATGAATACCAATATAGTTTTTGTAAAACCTAATCCACAGATATGACTCTTTTGCAACTTGTGCCCTGAACAACAATGAATACGCTCTTGCCATATTTTCACATTTATCCACTGCACTTGATACGGTTGATCATGAAATGTTACTTTCTAACCTGCATTATTACGGTTTCATGGTTATACATATAATTGGTTATTTCAAATCTAATCAAATTTTATTTGTCACATACGCAGATGTTAATGCGAGTGTAGCGAAATGCTTGTGCTTCTAGTTCCGACAGTGCAGTAATAACCAACGAGTAATCTAACCTAACAATTTCACAACTATCTTATGCACACACAAGTGCAAAGGGATGAAGAATATGTACATAAAGATATATGAATGAGTGATGATACAGAACGGCATAGGCAAGATGCAGTAGATGGTATCGAGTACAGTATATACATATGAGATGAGTAATGTAGGGTATGTAAACATATAAAAGTGGCATTGTTTAAAGTGGCTAGTGATACATTTTTTACATACATTTTTCCATTATTAGAGTGGCTGAAGTTGAGTCAGTATGTTGGCAGCAGCCACTCAATGTTAGTGGTGGCTGTTTAACAGTCTGATGGCCTTGAGATAGAAGCTGTTTTTCAGTCTCTCGGCCCCTGCTTTGATGCACCTGTACTGACCTTGCCTTCTGAATGATAGCGGGGTGAACGGGCAGTGGCTCGGGTGGATGATGTCCTTGATGATCTTTATGGCCTTCCTATGACATCGGGTGGTGTAGGTGTCCTGGAGGGCAGGTAGTTTTCCCCCGGTGATGCGTTGTGAAGACCTCACTACCCTCTGGAGAGCCTTACGGGTGTGGGCGGAGCAGCCGTACCAGGCGGTGATACAGCTCGACAGGATGCTCTCGATTGTGCATCTGTAAAAGTTTGTGAGTGCTTTTGGTGACAAGCCAAATTTGTTCAGCCTCCTGAGGTTGAAGAGACGCTACTGCGCCTTCTTCACCACGCTGTCTGTGTGGGTGGACCAAATCAGTTTGTCCGTGATGTGTACGCCGAGGAACTTAAAACTTAACACCCTCTCCACTACTGTCCCGTCGATGTGGATACGGGGGTGCTCCCTCTGCTCCCTCTGTTTCCTGAAGTCCACGATCATCTCCTTTGTTTTGTTGACGTTGCGTTTGAGGTTATTTTCCTGACACCACACTCTGAGGGCCCTCACCTCCTCCTTGTAAGCCGTCTCGTCGTTGTTGGTAATCAAGCCTACCACTGTAGTGTTGTCTGCAAACCTGATGATTGAGTTGGAGGCGTGCATGGCCATGCAGTCGTGGATGAACAGGGAGTACAGGAGAGGGCTCAGAACGCACCCTTGTGGGGCCCCAGTCATGAGGATCAGCGGGGTGGAGATGTTGTTACCTACCCTAACCACCTGGGGGCGGCCCGTCAGGAAGTCCAGTACCCAGTTGCACAGGACGGGGTTGAGACCCAGGGTCTCGAGCTGATGACGAGTTTGGAGGGAACTATGGTGTTAAATGCTGAGCTGTAGTCGATGAACAGCATTCTCACATAGGTATTCCTCTTGTCCAGACGGGTTAGGGCAGTGTGAAATGTGGTTGCGATTGCGTCATCTGTGGACCTGTTGGGGCGGTAAGCAAATTGGAGTGGGTCTAGGGTATCCGGTAGGGTGGAGGGGATATGGTCCTTGACTAGTCTCTCAAAGCACTTCATGATGACGGAAGTGAGTGCTACGGGGGCGGTAGTCATTTAGCTCAGTTACCTTAACTTTCTTGGGAACAGGAAAAATGGTGGCCCTCTTGAAGCATGTGGGAACAGCAGACTGGGATAAGGATTGATTGAATATGTCCGTAAACACACCAGCCAGCTGGTCTGCGCATGCTCTGAGGACGCAGCTGGGGATGCCGTCTGGGCCTTCAGCCTTGCGAGGGTTATCTCGTTTAAAATGTTTTACTAACGTCTACTGCAGTGAAAGAGAGTCCCCAGGTTTTGGTAGCGGGCCATGTCAGTGGCACTGTATTGTCCTCAAAGTGAGTAAAGAAGTTGTTTAGTCTGTCTGGGAGCAAGACATCCTGGTCCGTGACGGGGCTGGTTTTCTTTTTGTAATCCGTGATTGACTGTAGACCCTGCCACATACCTCTTGTGTCTGAGCCGTTGAATTGCGACTCTACTTTGTCTCTATACTGACGCCTAGCTTGTTTGATTGCCTTGCGGAGGGAATAACTACACTGTTTGTATTCGGTCATGTTTCTGGTCACCTTGCCCTGATTAAAAGCAGTGGTTCGCACTTTCAGACTCGCGCGAATGCTGCCATCAATCCACGGTTTCTGGTTTGGGTAGGTTTTAATAGTTGCTGTGGGTACGACATCACCGATGCACTTGCTAATAAACTCACTCACTGAATCGGCGTATTCGTCAATGTTGTTGTTTGACGCAATGCGGAACACATTCCAGTCCACGTGATTGAAGCAATCTTGAAGCGTGGAATCAGATTGGTCGGACCAGTGTTGAACAGACCTGAGCGAGGGAGCTTCCTGTTTTAGTCTCTGTCTATAGGCTGGAAGCAACAAAATGGAGTTGTGGTCAGCTTTTCCGAAAGTAGGGCGGGGGAGGGCCTTATATGCGTCGCGGAAGTTAGAATAACAATGATCCAGGGTTTTACCAGCCCTGGTAGCACAATCGATATGCTGATAGAATTTAGGGAGTCTTGTTTTCAGATTAGCCTTGTTAAAATCCCCAGCTACAATGAATGCAGCCTCAGGATATGTGGTTTCCAGTTTACATAGAGTCAAATAAAGTTTGTTCAGGGCCATCGATGTGTCTGCTTGGGGGGGAATATATGCGGCTGTGATTATAATCGAAGAGAATTCTCTATAGTTATGTTTATGATAGAGAACAATTTGTTTATGCAAACAGCTGAGCATCTACCAGGGCCAAGATATCCTGTGATGTGCCACAGGGTTGGAGAATTGTTATTCCTAATCTATATCAATGACCTTGCTGCTGTGTCTTAAAATCAAATCAAACTTTATTTGCCACATCCCCCGAAAACAACAGGTAGTCCTTACAGTGAAATGCTTACTTACAAGGCTTTAACCAACAATGCAGTTGAAGAAAGAGCAAACAAAATATTTACCAAATAAACTAAAGTAAAAAATAATAAAAAGTAACACAATAAAATAACAATAACAAGGTTATATACAGGGGGTACCTGTACTGAGTCAACATACGGGGGTACAGATTAGTCGAGGTAATTTGTACATGTAGGTAGGGGTAAAGAGACTATGCATAGATGATAAACAGCAAGGAAAAACAAATGGGGGGGGGGGGTCAATGTAAATAGTCCGGGTGGCCATTTGATTAATTGTTCAGCAGTCTTATGGCTTTGGGGTAGAAGCTGTTAAGGAGCCTTTTGGTCCTAGACTTGGTGCTCCGGTACCGCTTGCCGGTCGGTCTTCTACTGTACTTCCCATTCTCTTTGCTGATGATACCAATTAGATTTTATCACACAATCATTTTTATTCACTAATTATTGAAGCTAACTCAGGCATGGCCAAATGTTCTGAATTGTTCCAGATAAACAAAGGATCTTTATATGTTTTTTTTAAGGATCTTAAAAAATTCGAACATTATTGTATTAACTAATAAGAATAAGAAATATTGTTTAAAAAAAAGAGAGACAGGATCTCGATTGGTGGGAATGAAATTGAACAAGTCACATCCACTTCATTTTAATTGATGAAAAGTTATATTTCAATGATGAAAAGTTCTATTAAATTTGTCTGCAGCAAAGTAATGAAATCTGTTGGTCTCATCAGGAAGATTATTGGTTTCGTTCATCAAGCTTGCTTTACACTATAGCTTCCAAACTACTCAGTAATCTCCTCCATATAATAACTCTCACACACACGCATTCATATTTTCTTTACTGATCAATTCATTTATACATTCATAATTAGTAGGTTTTGTTATCTGTTTCAGCAAAACCTTTTTATTTTATTATTATTTATTTTATTGTATATTGTTTTGTTTTGTTGTGAGGTTTTCATATTATAAGCCCTTGGTTTTCCAACCACACCTGCACACAGTAAAAAAATCTGTTCATTTTTTGGGGTGCAAATAAATAAATAAAATCACCTCATTGATTATTTTATACCTTTATTTAACTAGGCAAGTCAGTTAAGAACAAATTCTTATCTTCAATGACAGCCTAGGAACAGTGGGTTAACTGCCTGTTCAGGGGCAGAATGACAGATTTGTACCTTGTCAGCTCAGGGATTTGAACTTACAATCTTCCGGTTACTAGTCCAACTCTGTAACCACTAAGCTACCCTGCCGCCCTGTGCCTTAGTGCCTCAGAGAGAGAGATGTGTCATGTTGTTCATCATAAAAAAATCCATAAGACTTTCTCTGTACAACTAAAGGGTGCCTTGGTGTTCCTCAGGGATGTGTCTACAGTCTAATGACTTTCACCATTTAGTGATCGTTTAGTGTCATCTACATAATGCAAATGGGTTATCGATTTTTTTGTTTGCAACATGAGCTGTGGGGTACAGCGCTAACAATCAAACATGATAAATGTGTATGACAACTGTTTCAGTCGGCTGTATTAATATTATTCAGATGATGTCCTTCCCGTTCTTGTATCAGCGTGGAACTGAAAACAACCTGTCTCAAGAATGAAATCAGACAGAAAGATTTTATTTTTATTTTTTTATCACGATTCAATTTGTCTGACAGTGTACAGATGAGAGCATGTGGTGATGATCTGATATCTCTGTAATCAGAAGGAGACTGTCTGGGAGCGGGATAATGAGACAGAGGGTTTGTCCCAAATGGCACCCTGTTCAATATATAGTGCACTACTTTTGACCATGGGCTCATAGGGCTCTGGTCAAAAACATTGCACTATATGGGGAATAGGGTGCCATTTGGGATGTAGACAGAGGGAGATAGGATGGCAGGGAGGAAATTCAGACGTGTGGGTCCGTGTTAATCCATGGCAGGTCAGGCAGGAATATATCAGCTTTGATCAGATTGGCATTGTAGGATGAATAGTAAGACCCGTTGTCATGCAAACTAATTGCAGTCGTGAGTGTTGTGACAATAGATATTAGAGGAAGTGTTTTGTATTCTGTTCTAGACTAATACTGTCTGGAACAAGCACATTTGAAAGTGAAACACATGGACATACGGACACACACACACACACACACACACACACACACACAGTGAGTTGAAATGTGCCTGAACTTATGAATCAGATACTATATATTCCTCTGAAGAAGAGAGACAATGGGCCAGTTGACATGCTGAGATATTTCTCAGTGTCACACTTTAATGCCTCTGTGGAACCACATGATTACATGAATGATAGAAGATAGAGAGCTAAAAGGGAAGAGAACTCAGTCTATGTCCCAAATGACACCGTATTCCCTATATTGTGCACTACTTTTGGCCAGGGACCATAGGGGCACTATATGGGGAATAGGGTGCCATTTGTGATGTAAAATGTAGTCACGACGCAGGGGAAGAACAGCCCACAGCACTGTTTCTTAGAAAATGGTGCTTCTGTTCTGTGTCAATTTCCCAGGAGTGCCCTGAGCTGTTAGGTTCCAGTATGTGATAAGGGTCTGTACTGGGGCACATTCCATCCAGGTATTTTGCTCGCGTGTGTGTTGATGTATGGCTGGATGCATACTGAGATTGTTGAATCAAATTAATCAAATCTCAGAAGAGGACAGCCTTCCAAATGGCATCTAATTCCAGGACCATAGGGTGCCATTTTGAATGCTGCAGAGGACAGCAGAACCTATCTATTATCTGAGGGCAGAGGAGTACAAATTATGGGCACTGTTTGAAGCATTGGCCGTGGTAGCGGTGGTTTAATATACCGTACAGTATAAGGCTGAGTCATGTATAATCGCCCTTCGTTTCTGGGCCTGTTAACAGTGGTGTAAAGTATTTAACTATCTGTACTTTACTATTTATATCTTTGACTACTTTTACTTCACTACATTCCTCAAGAAAATGATATACCTTTTACTCCATACATTTTCCCTGACACCCAAAATTATTAGTTACATTTTGAATGCTTAGCAGGACAGGAAATGGTTCAATTCGCACACTTATCAAGAGAACATCCCTGGTCATCCCTACTGCCTCTGATCTGGCGGACTCACTAAACACAAATGCTTTGTTATTAAATTATGTCTGAGTGTTGGAGTGTGACCCTGGCTATCCGTTAATAAAAATATATAAATAAATTGTGCCGTCTGGTTTGCCTGATATAAGGAATTTTAAATGATTCATACTTTTACTTTAAAACCACATACTTTTAGTAGCCTTTTTTACTGGGTGACATTCACTTTTACTTGAGTCATTTTCTATTAAGATATCTTTACTTTTACTCAAGTATGAAAATCGCTGACTTTTTCCACCACTGCCGGTTCATACAGTAGTTTGTCGCCGAGCAGAACGAGTATAATCTAAATGCTCAGGAGTTGTTGTGTTCCCACAGCATTCTCTCTCTCTGAAGCCTTATCTGACTGAACCTCGTCATGGTATTTCAACACCTTTCTCATATCTCACTGCACCACATATTGATTTCCTATTGATCTATTATGTCAGTCTGGGTGGACCTATTATGTGCCAATAATATAGAGAAAGTAACTGAGTTCGGTCTGTAATGGAATATTCCACCTTACAACATCTGGAATTGTGATATCCATGCAATCAAAAGGAGTTGCAACCTGCTATACGGAGTGAATTTACTAGCACCAGAAATTCTATCTGAATTTAATCATTTTGAATTTGTAGCCTCTTTACTGATCTTGATCACTTTCAGAGTCAATATAAGAGTGGAAGTGGTTCTTCCGGTGCTGTTGTCAGCCAAGAATCCCACCAAGGCATGTAACCCAACCCGTGGACCCGCACACATGCACGCACACACACACACACACACGTACCCAATGCTGTTCATGAGCAGATGTGTGAATTTGGTACATTGGTCCAGTGAGAGGAGAGCTGAGTTTCTCCAGGCACAGTGAATTGTGTGCGTGTGTGTGTGGTGTGCCATCCACTTGGCAGCGGTTCAGCAGCCCTTTAGTCCTGAGCGAGTGGGGCCATGTCTTACACCCACAGTACCCTTATGGAAGCCTGCAAAGGCTAAACCAGGCTAAACACAGTGCTTAGTGGTAAACCAGACAAAACACAGTTCTTAGTGCTCACTGTGATTAAATATGAATATATTCAACCCTCTGGAAGAAATGCACTAAGTTTAAAAAGCTCTGGGTTATTTTGGAGGGAATCTCTAACATTATTTTCTTCAGATGCTAATGGTGTAGCCTCATTGGACTGTCCTGATCTCAGAGCTTACATTTTGTTAAGCGCAGGGGTTTAGTCAGGACGGTGGATCAGGCTACTGATGGGGATGAGATACCAACATACTGTTCTCTTGGATGAAGCAGCCTGCTGCTGTTGTATAAATGGGTGTACAGTACAACACCTTTTTCTATGTAAGGGCATAGAAAACAACAACAGGGAAAATAGCTCATTAATTAAAAACACTGTCAGACAAGATTCCAGACATAACTGTCTGACTGGGTGATTTGACGAGTTCTTCCTCAGCAGTGCATCGAGTCCAGTGCCTCTTGACGGCGCCAGACATGAAAGTAATTTCTCCTCCAAGTGCTTACATGGCATTAAACACCAAGGGAGGGCTGCCTGCTGCCGTGTAGATTGACTGACACCGTAGATCCTGGGCTCAGCCGGCCAAGCCGACCGGCCTTGACCAAGCTACTCTATTATTCATAACCAGCTTTTAAACACAGACAGATCAGGCAACCTTTCGCATCCCTCAGTGTATGTGTGTGTATATTTGTATGTGTATGTGTGTATGTGTGTGTGTGTGTGTGTGTATGCAGAGAGAGAGAGAGAGAGAGTGAAATAGAATAGCTCACACTGTACACTGAATATACAGTGAGCAACACTCACAAACTGTTGTCATTACGGTCAGCCAACAAACTGTTGTCATTACGGTCAGCCAACAAACTGTTGTCATTACGGTCAGCCAACAAACTGTTGTCATTACAGTCAGTCAACAAATTGTTAGCCCATATGACTACGCTGACCGATAAGAGGTTAAACATCTTGAAGCGTTGTTAGATAATGGACTCCAGTTGTTTTAGCCCAAGCTTTCACACACACACACACACACACACACACACACACACACACACACACACACACACACACACACACACACACACACACACACACACACACACACACACACACACACACACCCGTTGAGCAGTGACAACAGAAGCTATCCAACAGCCCGCTCCTCACTTGAGAATGCATGGCTCTGTGGGGTCCTTCTTGTCATCACTACAGCTCGTCTCATGCTGGTGGAACAGCTCTCAGAGAGCACTGCCCTACTGAGGGGCTCATACAGAGACACTCTCCACACAATTAGCCCACACAATAAGCCCACACATTTGGCCCACACATTTGGCCCATACATTTAGCCCACATAATTAACCCACACAATTAGCCCACACAATTAACCCACACAACTAACCCACACAATTAGCCCACACATTTAGCCCACACAATTAGCGCACACATCTAGGGTTTATTTTACTCTCATTCTCTGTCTGTCAGTTAGTTATCTATCATCAGTTGTTACTGGGCTATTGATCTTAGTTGTAATTGAACTTTTCATATACTAGAGCTGGGAATAGTTATCTACTGAATAAGCAAACAGTAGCATACTACAGTGTAAACTGGTTTGTAGGAGTTTGATTGGGGGACAACTGCATACAGTAGAAAATATAATCTACAGATCCACTACACACAAAAAAGCCCAATTAAACCTCTGCTTTTTTGCCATAGTTATCTTCAATTCCAGCAGGGTGACTGCTTTGTTGTTGTTTGAATCCCAGATTGTACCTTTAATACTGAACAAGGCCATGTGAATAGTGTTGTCCACATCCAGTATTTGTCCCACAATATTGGCAGTGGTAGAGTGAGATTTAATAACTCAAGAACCCCTCTTAAACAAGGCTGTGTGCTTTTAACCCAACACCTAACACCATACAGCTTATTTGACACTTGAAAGGATTCTTCTTTCAAAAGCCACTTGATATGCAGCAGAATACTGTATATTGGCCAATAGTCCTAAATTCTTCAAGTTGATCGATCATCCTGGTAAGCCAACCACACACAATAACACACACACAATACCACTAATGTTAATCACCTTGATTCTAAAAGTGTCTTTATGTCTTTTGTGTTGTCAACAGCAAATGTCAGCCTTACCTCTGGGCCCTGGTCAAAAGTAGTGCACTATGTAGGGAATGGGTTGCCATTTGGTTGGGACGTACTCCCTGAGTGTTTTGTTTTAGATGATGGGACTGCTCCCTCCCTCCACCAGTCACTTTTAGGACTTGACACGCCTCTGGGGTAGCAGTACATTTACATGTACATTTCAGTCATTTAGCAGGCGCTCTTATCCAGAGCAACTTATAGTTAGGGGGTTAATTAAGATGAATGTCCTAAGGTCTAAGTCCCAGGGCTGGGTTTCTACTTAGCTAACATGTGGAATTGTTTAGCTATTTGATTGTGAATTTTAGGGGACACTGTAGCCAATGAGGCATGATATAACCCCATTTTGCCAATGCACAGGACCCACACCACCTGAGGGATATCAACAGACCACCAATTAACTACCCGAAGACTAGGCGTAGAATAGCCCTCAAAGATCTCCCCCAACGCATGAGCCCAAGGGGGCACAAAACCGGACAAGAAGATCACATCAGTGACTAAACACACTCAAGTCGAGTACAGTGCATTCGGAAAGTATTCAGACTCCTTGACATTTTCCACATTTTGTTACGTTACAGCCTTATCCCCATAATGACAAAGCGAAAACTGTTTTTTTTACATTTTTGCAAAATGTATTAAAAAAACTGAAATACCTTATTTAAATTAGTATTCAGACTCTTTGCTATGAGACTTGAAATTGAGCTCATGTGCATCCTGTTTCCATTGATCATCCTTGAGATGTTTCTACAACTTGATTGGAGTCCACCTGTGGTAAAGTCAATTGATAGGACATTTGGAAAGGCAGACACCTGTCTATACACACACACACAATACCCCATAATGACAAAGCAAAAACTGCTTTTTAGAAATATTACATTTACATAAGTATTCAGACCCTTTACTCAGTACTTTATTGAAGTGCCTTTGTCAGCGCTTACAGCCTCGTGTCTTCTTGGGTTTGACGCTACAAGATTGGCAAGATCCTCTCAAGCTCTCTCAGGTTGGATGGGGAGTGTCACTGCACAGCCACGTTAGATCGGGTTCAAGTCCGGGCTCTGGCTGGGCCACTCAAGGCCAGTCAGAGACTTGTCCCGAAGCCACTCCTCCATTGTCTTGGCTGTGTGCTTAGGGTCGTTGTCCTGTTGCAAGGTGAACCTTCGCCCCAGTCTGCGGTCCTGAGCGCTCTGGAGAAGGTATTCATCAAACATTTCTCTGTACTTTGTTCCGTTTATATTTCCCTTGATCCTAACTAGTCTCCCAGTCCGTGCCGCTGAAAAAAATCCACACAGCATGATGCTGCCAGCACCATGCTTCACCATAGGGATGGTGCTAGGCTTCCTCCAGACGTGACATCAGACCAGAGAATCTTTCCCCATGGTCTGAGAGTCCTTTAGGTGCCTTCTAGCAAACTCCAAGCGGGCTGTCATTTACCTTTACTGAGGAGTGGCTTCCTTCTGGCCACTCTATCATAAAGGCCTGATTGGTGGAATGCTACAGAGATGGATGTCCATCTGGAAGGTTCTCCCATCTCCACAGAGGAACTCCAGAGCTATGTCAGAGTGACCATCAAGTTCTTGGTCACCTCCCTGACCAAGGCCCTTCTCCCCCGATTGCTCAGTTTGGCCAGGTGGCCAGCTCTAGGAAGAGTCTCTGTGGTTCCGAACTTCTTCCATTTAAGAATGATGGAGGCCACTGTGTTCTTGGGGACCTTCAATGCTGCAGACATTTTTGGTACCATTCCCCAGATCTGTGCATTGACACAATTCTGTCTCGGAGCTCTATGGACAATTCCTTCAACCTCATGGCTTGGTTTTTGCTCTGACATGCACTGTCCACTGTGGGACCTTATATAGACAGGTGTGTGCCTTTCCAAATCATGTCCAATCAATTGAATTTACCACAGGTTGACTCCAATCAAGTTGTAGAAATATCTAAAGGAAGAACGATGGAAACAGGATGCACCAGAACTCAATTTCGAGTCTCATAGCAAAGAATCTGAATACTGAATATTATGTGCATACATTTCTAAAAACTTGTTTTCACTTTGTCATTATTATTATTATTGTGTGTAGATTGTTGAGGAATAAGTCTGTAATGTAATAAAATGTGGAAAAAGTCAAGGGGTCTAAATATTTTCTGAATGCACTGTTCATCGAAAAAGGTCTGGCACAACGTGATGCACCCCTCCTAGGGATGGCATTGGAGAACACTAGCAAGCCAGTGACTCAGCCCCTGTAATAGGGTCAGAGGCAAAGAATCCCAGTGGAGGATGGAAAAAATCTGCTCTTGAAATATTTTTGATATGTTCGTCAAAAGAGAGATCAGGTCCAGAGTAACGCTGAGGTCCTTCAGTTTTATTTGAGATGACTGTACAACCACCAAAGTTTATTGTCAGATCAAACAGCCGATCTCTTTGCTTCTTGGGACCCATAACTCTTTTTTAGCAGTTTAAAAGTTCAACTTTTTCCGCCATCCACTTCCTTATGTCTGAAACACAGGCTTCCAGGGTGGGCCATTTTGGGGCTTCACCATGTTTCATCGGAATGTACAGCTGTGTGTCTGCATAGCAGTGAACGTTGACATTGTGTTTCCGATTGACATCCCCAAATGGTAGAATTAATAGTGGTCCTAAAACGGAACCTTGAGGAACACCAAAAATTACCACTGCTTTTTCAGAGGATATATTTCCGACAGATCAAATCTAAACCAGGTAAGAACTTGTCTGTGTAGACCAATTAGGGTTTCCAATCTCTCCAAAAGAATGTGGTGATCGATGGTGTCAAAAGCGACATTAAGGTCGAGGATTACGAGGACAGACGCAGAGCCTTGGTCTGCAACCATTAAAATGTAATTTATCACCTTCACGAGTGCGGTCTCAGTACTATGATGTGGTCTAAAACCAGACTGGAAGGTTTCGTACAAGTCATTTGCCTTCAAGGCCCTGAGATGATGAGCAACAGTTTTTTCAACAACAACAAAAAATAGAGGAATGTGATATTTGATATAGGCTGATAGTTTTCAAGTTTTCCTGGTCAAGGTTTGTTTTTTTCAGGAGAGGCTTTATTACTGACACTTTTAGTGAGTTTGGTACACATCCCGAGGATAGGGAGACACTTATCATGTTCACCATAGGAGGGCCAGGCACAGGAAGTAACTCTTTCAAGAGTTTAGTTGGAACAGGTCCAGTAGGCAACTGGAAGGTTTAGAGGCATGACTATTTTCGTGAATGTGTCGAGAGATTCATGATTTTTTAAAACTGGAGTGTCTCCATTAATCCGAGGTCCTGGCAGTTCTGTGCGGACTCAGGACAAGTAAGTCTTGGAGAAATACACATATTCAAAGAGGACTTCGTAATTTGCTTCCTAATGATCATGATCTTTTCGTCAAAGAAGTTAATGGATTCATCGCTGTGGAAGTGAAGGCCATTCTGATTTGGGGAATGCCACTTTTTAGTTAGCTTTGCGACAGTTTCAAAAATAAATGTTGGATTGTTTTTATTCTCCTCAATCCGATTGGAAAAGTAGGCTGATCGAGCAGCAGTGAGGGCTTTTCAATATTGCACGGCACTGTCTTTCCAAGCTAGTCAGAATACTTCCAATTTGGGGGAGCACCATTTCCGTTCCAATTTTCTGGAAGCTTGCTTCAGGGCTCGGGTATTTTCTGTATACCAGGGAGCTAGTTTCTTGACAAATGTTTTTTTGCGGTGTGACTACATTTAGGGTAATGTTTAGTATAGATCCTCGGTTGGGTGGTTAATTGATTTTCGTACTCCGGTGTCTTGGGTACAGTGCATTCAGAAAAGTATTCAAGTTTTTTAGCAAATGTATTAAACATTTAAACAGAAATACCTTATTTACTGCCAAAGGTGCTTCAACAAAGTAAAAGGTCTGAATACTTAAATGTGATATTTCCATTTTTAATTTTTAATACATTTGAAAACATTTCTAAAAACATGTTTTTGCTTTGTCATTATGGGGTATTGTGTGTACATGTATGAGGGAAAACAACAATTTAATACATTTTAGAATAAGGCTGTAACGTAACAAAATGTGGAAAAAGTCAAGGGGCCTAAATACTTTCAAATCAAATTTTGATTAGTTATATGCGCCGAATACAACAGGTGTAGACCTTAGAGTGAAATGCTTTCTTATGAGCCCTTAACCAACAATGCAGGTTAAAAAAATACAGATAAGAATAAGAAATAAAAGTAACAAGTAATTAAAGAGCAGCAATAAAATAACAATAGCGAGACTATATAAAAGGGTTTGGTACCAGTACAGAGTTAATGTACGGTGGCACTGGTTGGTTGAGGTAATATGTACATGTAGGTAGAGATATTAAAGTGACTATGGATAGATGATAACAACAGAGAGTACCAGCAGTGTAAAGGGGGGGGGGGGGGCAATGCAAATAGTCTGGGTAGCCATTTGATTAGGTATTCTTGAGTCTTATGGCTTAGGGGTAGAAGCTGTTTAGCAGCCTATTGGACCTAGATTTGGCGCTTCGGTACTGCTTGCCGTGCGGTAGCAGAGAGAACAGTCTATGACTAGGGTGGCTGGAGTCTTTTTAGGGCCATCCTCAGACACCGCCTGGTATAGAGGCGATGTACTGGCCATCTTGGATGGCAGGAAGCTTGGCCCCAGCGATGTACTGGGCCGTTCGGACTACCCTCTGTAGTGCCTTGCGGTCAGAGGCCGAGCAGTTGCCATACCAGGCAGTGATGCAACCAGTCAGGATACTCTCGATGGTGCAACTGTAGAACCTTTTGAGTATCTGAGGACCCATGCCAAATATTTTCAGTCTCCTGAGGGGGAATTGTTTTTGTCGTGCCCTCTTCACGACTGTCTTGGTGTGCTTGAACAATGTTAGTTTGTTGGTGGTGTGGACACCTAGAAACTTGAAGCTCTCAACCTGCTCTACTGCAGCCCCGTCGATGAGAATGGGGGCGTGCTCTGTCCTCTTTTTCCTGTAGTCAACAATCATCCTTTGTCTTGATCACGCTGAGGGAGAGGTTGTTATCCTGGCACCACACGGCCAGGTCTCTGACCTCCTCCCTATAGGCTGTCTCGTTGTTGTCGGTGATCAGGCCTACCACTGTTGTGTCATCGGCAAACTTAATGATGGTGTTGGAGTTGTGCCTGGCCATGCAGTCATGCGTGAACAGGGAGTATAGGAGGGGACTGAGCACGCACCCCGGAGGTGCCCATGTGTTGAGAATCAGCATGGTGAATGTGTTGTTACCTACCCTCATCCTTGAAGTCCAGGATACAGTTGCAGAGGGATGTGTTTAGTCCCAGGGTCCTTAGCTTATTGATGAGCCTTGATGGCACTATGGTGTTGAATGCTGAGCTGTAGTCAATGAATAGCATTCTCACATAGGTGTTCCTTATGTCCAGGTGGGAAAGGGCAGTGTGGAGTGCAATAGAAATTGCATCATCTGTGGATCTGTTGGGGCGGTATGCAAATTGGAGTGGGTCTAGAGTTTCTGGGATAATGGTGTTGATGTGAGCCATGATCAGACTTTCGAAGCACTTCACTCACTTCACGTGAGTGCTACACGTCTGTAGTTGTTTAGGCAGGTTACCTTAGTGTTCTTGGGCACAGGCACTATGGTGGTCTGCTTAAAACATGTTGGTATTACAGACTCAGACAGTGAGAGGTTGAAAATGTCAGTGAAGACACTTGCCAGTTGATCAGCGCATGCTCGCAGTACACGTCCTGGTAATCCGTCTGGCCCTGCGGCCTTGTGAATGTTGACCTGTTTAAAGCTCTTACTGACATTGGCCGCAGAGAGCATGATCACACAGTCTTCTGGAACAGCTGGTGCTCTCACGCATGTTTCAGTTTTATTTGCCTCGAAGCGAGCACAGAATTAATTTAGCTTGTCTGGTAGGCTCATGTAACTGGGCAGCTCTCGGCAAATGCTTCCCTTTGTAGTCTATAATGGTTTGCAAGCCCTGCCACATCCGACGAGCGTCAGAGCCCGTGTTGTACGATTCAATCTTAATCCGGTATTGACTCTTTGCCTGTTTGATGGTTCGCCGGAGAGCATAGCTGGATTTCTTTTAAGCTTCCGTGTTAGAGTCCCACTCCTTGAAAGTGGCAGCTCTAGCCTTTAGCTCAGTGTGATGTTGCCTGTTATCCATGGCTTCTGGTTAGGGTATGTACGTACGGTCACTGTGGGGTGACAACTTCGATGCACTTATTGATGAAGCCAATGACTGATGTGGTGTACTCCAATGCCATCAGAGGAATCCCGGAACATATTCCAGTCTGTGCTAGCAAAACAGTCCTGTAGCTTAGCATCTGCTTCATCTGACCACTTTTTTATTGAACTCGTCACTGGTGCTTCCTGCTTGAATTTTTGCTCGTAAGCAGGAATCAGGAGGATAGAATTATGGTCAGATTTTCCAAATGCAAGGCGAGGGAGAGCTTTGTATGCGTCCCTGTGTGTGGAGTAAAGGTGGACCAGAGTTTTTTTCCCTCTGGTTGCACATTTAACATGCTGATAGAAATTCGGTAAAACGGATTTAAGTTTGCCTGCATTAAAGTCCCCGGCTACTAGGCAAGCAATAGCTTGAGACTTCCTTAGATATCTTGCACCAGCTGATATTTACAAAATACATAGTCCGCCGCCCCTTGTCTTACCAGACGCCGCTGTTCTATCCTGCCGGTACAGCATATAACCAGTCAGCTGTATGTTGATAGTGTCGTCGTTCAGCCACGTCTCCGTGAAGCATAAGATATTACAGTTTTGAATGTCCTGTTGGTAGTTTAATCTTCCGTGTAGGTCATCGATTTTATTGTCCAAAGATTGCACTTTGCTAGCAGAATGGAAGGAAGTGGAGTCGATCGCCTACAAATTCTCAGAAGGCAGACCGCCCTCCGGACCCTTTTTCTCCATCTCTTCACACATATCACGGGGATCTGAGCCTGTTCCCGAGAGCCTGCTTTCCCAAGAAAGCAGTATATAGTTCGCGTCAGCCTCATCAGACTTGTTAAAGGAAAAAAAGGATTCTGCCAGTCCGTGGTGAGTAATGTCCTGATGTCCAGAAGTTATTTTCGGTCATAAGAGATGGTAGCGGCAACATTATGTTCAAAATAAGTACAAAAATAAGTTACAAACAAAACAATCGGTTCGGGGCTCGTAAAACGTCTGAATGCACTTTAGGTGGAGGTAGTCTGGAAGGGCATTTAGGAATCTTTGGGTTGTCTGAGAATTTATAATGCAGCGTTTGATCATCCTTGGTTGGGGTCTGAGCAAATGAGTCCACAATTATGAAGAAAAACATTTAGATCCACAATATCTATTCAGCGGGACGATTCAAGATCCAGGGTATGATTGTGGAAATGTGTAGGTCCCAAGACATGTTGGACAACACCCGCTGAGTCGATGATGGCCCTGAAAGCCTTTTGGAGTGGGTCTGTGGACTTCTCCATGTGAATATTGAAGTTACAAAAAATGTGAATATTATCTGCCATGATTACAAGGTCCGATAGGAATTCAGGGAACTCAGTGAGGATCGCTGTATACGACCCAGGAGGCCTGTAAACAGTAGCTATACAAATTAATTGAGTAGGCTGCATAGATTTCATGACTACCAGCTCAAAAGACAAAAATGCAGTCTTAATTTCGTAAATTGAAATTTGCTGTCATAAATGTTAGCAACACCTCCGCTGTTAGGGGATGCGCGGAGGATATGGTCACTAATGTAACCAGGAGGAGAGGCCTCATTTAACATTCATCAGGCTTGAGTCATGTTTCAGTCAGGCCAATCAAGTTTATGATCAGTGATTAGTTCATTGATTATGACTGCCTTGGAAGTGAGGGATCTAACATCAAGTAGTCCTAGTTTGAGATACGAGGTATTATCATAATCTCCTTCTATAATGACAGGAATGGAGGAGGTCTTTATTCCAGTGAGATGGCTGAGGCGAACATGTTAAGTTTTGCCTGACCTAGATTGAGGCACAGACACGGTCTCAACTGGGAAAACTGAGCTGACAACACTGACTGTGCTAGGGCAGACTCCACTAAGCTGGCAGGCTGGCTATATGCCTGCTCCCTATCTCATTGTGGAGCTAGAGGAGTTAGAGCCCTGTTTATGTTGATAGATTAGATAAGAGCACCCCTCCCAGCTAGGATGGAGTCTGTCACTCCTCATCGGGCCAGGCTTGGTCCTGTTTGTGGGTGAGTCCCAGAAAGAGGACCAGTTATCAACTAATTCTATATTTTGGGAGGGAGAGAAAACAGTTTTCAACCAGCGATTGTGTTGTACAAGTCTGCTGTAGTGCTCATCACTCCCACTAACTGGGAGACAATTACTCAATGCCAACCTCTGAATGTTTCATCCTAACATTGTTGGTGCCAACGGCATTTACTTCCAGAAGTCATGAGGAAATGGTCTGCCGGTGGGGAATGTGCAGGGGGATTAACACTACTACCTGTATTTACTTCCAGAAGTCATGAGGAAATGGTCTGGCCGCGGGGAATGTGCAGGGGGATTAACACTACTACCTGTATTTACTTCCAGAAGTCATGAGGAAATGGTCTGGCCGCGGGGAATGTGCAGGGGGATTAACACTACTACCTGTATTTACTTCCAGAAGTCATGAGGAAATGGTCTGGCCGCAGGGAATGTGCAGGGGGATTAACACTACTACCTGTATTTACTGGTGGCACAGACACTGTATCATCCTTTCTTACACTTAAATTGCCCTTTATTAATGATTAGGTCTGAAGCCAGGCTTGCAACTCGGCTATCCTCACCATATGGGAATAGTTGTCCTGTATATTATGAGTACAGCAACTGCAACGAGAGGGCATAATATTCGCTTTTTTGACCGGAGGAGGTCCTGCAGATCCATGTCCAGATAAAGCGTCCGGGGTGAGAAATCTGAAGGAAAAAAGTTGAGTGAGGACAAAACTAAGACGTTGGTAAACTTGTTAAATACAGAGTTTGATTAAACGGTTATTAAAAGTAAAAGGTGAAAAGGTCCTATATCTGAGAGATGTAAGAAAGTTCAGAAAAGTATTTTTATTTACCCATATTTAACCCCTTTTTTGGCACTAAAGTAGTTCCACATATCCTACCATAATTGTTTTAAATTGGTACATGGCTATCTTCAGTTGAGTCTTGTGAGGGTTAAACGTTTGTGAGAGTCTCACCTTTCGAATGGTGGGGTCATATTAGTGTGTAGCCCAAACTGTTCAGGACGCTACAGACAGTAGTTGGCAGATCGGCAGTACCGACCTGTGACAAACGCTGCTGTAGCTCTGCCACCTTCCACCACAGATGCGGAAGGCGAACCTGCGGATGTGGTGGATTGATGCAATGCAAAAAAACTGATATCACTAGCTTAAACAGATAGATTTTGATGGGGATTTCAACGGGGGCATGGACATCGACTCTATAGCTAGTTGAAACAACCACATATCTTAGTCAAAGTTAAGTACCTAGGGATTATTTAAGGGTGTTTTCACACTTGGTCCCCTTTAGCCAATTTTTGTGAACTGAGTGTGGTTTGCTTAATTTTTTGTGCAGTGTGAACACTCCAAAGGAACTCAGACCTCTCAAAAGAGCTGACCGAACTGAGAACATCTTTAGAGGTGGTCTGAGTTTGATCTGCGTGGGTTCCGTGGTCCGGTTTCTTTTTTTAGGACCATGTGAACGCAAAGCTCCCCAGGTTCGCTTGT
Organism: Oncorhynchus kisutch; assembly: GCF_002021735.2. Classification (NCBI taxonomy): domain Eukaryota; kingdom Metazoa; phylum Chordata; class Actinopteri; order Salmoniformes; family Salmonidae; genus Oncorhynchus; species Oncorhynchus kisutch. The sequence continues at coordinate 16,534,921 of NC_034185.2, forward strand.
CATTATTCTCACATCACACACTAGACTACTGCAACACTGTTTCCCTTGCCACGAACCCTCACATTGGTGCCACAAAACAGAAAAGATGATGATGATGTGCAGGTTCACGGAAAAAAATGTGTGCTGTTTTTGGATATTGATAAGCAATTGTCAAGGACACATAGAAATGCCAAAATGTGTGCAGATTTAGTTCAAAGAAGACTCCATAAAATAGGTGAAGTGAACTGGCAAAAGAGTCCTCATTCTAAGGCAAAGGCAGTGTGAATACAAAGAGAACTGAGTTATTTTGCTATTTCTTTACCCCAGAGTTCACTTTAAAGAGGACTGAGATAGTTAAAATAGTTGTGAAATGTGTGAAAACACCATAAGATACCATTTTCAAGAGGTAGGGTTTGAGACATTTTTGGAAGAAGGGGATGCTTCTTCCACTATTGGCATGCCAGGACAGGGAAGAGCTTTGACTGTGTTGATTTTGAGCTGACCCCCGTAGGGGTAGGAGGGCCAAGAACCAGAGGTGGCTGAACAGAGAGCTTGGGTTGGGGTGTAGAGTTTGAGCATAGCCTGAAGGTAGGGAGGGTCCGTTTCCTTGCTGCTTCTTAGACAAGCATCATGGTCTTGTAGTGGATAAGAGCTTCGACTGGAAGCCAGTGGAGTGTGTCGAGGAGTAGGGTGGCATGGGAGAGGTTGGGAAGGTTGAACACCAGGTGAGCTGCAGCGTTCTGGGTGAATTACAGTAAGAACGCCTCAAGACCAAGTGTCCGTTTACCCCATTTTGACCATCTCTCAGGGTAACAGTGAGCCTAACCCCCAAAATGGTGGCTTGGAGTTCATCAGTGTTAATATTATGTCAGTTCTGTCCTAAATGGCACCCACTTCTCTACATAGTTCCCCTTTGACCAGAGCCCTGTGGTAGAAGTGCACTATAAAGGGAATAGGGAGCCATTTGCAACGCAAATTCCTTTATGTCTCTGCTGACTCGTTATTTTGCTCATTTGTGCCTTATTGCTATTATAAACTGGTTACCAATGTAAATAGGACAGTAAAAATGAAAGTTTTGTCTGCAGCTAGACTGGAAAAGAATATAACAACATCTCTCTCAAGCTTCCACTGTCTTCTTCCTCTGTTTTAGGAGAATAGAGATGCGACCAGGTATAGAGGTTTAACATTTAGAGTTGGAGAGAAGATACAAATGTAATTTTAGCAATGGCACACCCCGAAATAGAATACAAGGGATTCAAGGCTACTGTTATGAATACAACAAACAGTGAGAAATCACAGAGGAAGTCATGGAAGAGTACGGTGAGAAGTCACAGAAGAAGTCAGGCCTAGAAGTCCTGTGTTCAACATCAATTAAGCAATAAGGCCAAAGAGGGTGTGGTATATGGCCAATATACCTGGCTGTTCTTATGCACGACGCAACATGGAGTGCCTGGATACAGCCCTTTGCCATGGTATATTAGCCATATACCACAAACCCCTGAGGTGCCTTATTGCTATTATAAACTGGTTACCAATGTAATTAGGGCAATAAAAATAAATGCTTTGTCATACCCGTGGTATACGATTTTATATACCACGGCTGTCGGGCCAATCAGCATTCAGGGCTTGACCCACCCAGTTTATAATAATCTTGAAAGGGTTCATCTTTAAAAGTAAATAATCTATTCTGAGCAGAGAGAAGATACGGAAGCCCCCTTGACCTCATCATCCCTGTTAGACTTACTTCCTGATTCCATTCTAACTACATGACAGATCTGAGAAAGCAAGTAGTGTTTTGTTCTCATGTCAAATGCTGAAATGTTTTCACCCCCTGTATTCACAGTTCACAACAGAAAACACAGTGAAACTGCACCCAGGTTGAATAGAGACAGAGAATCCATCAAACTATGCGCTGTATATTTCTGTCATTGTCATCCTTGTCATCACACAGTGATTATGGTTAGTATTCTTCAGTCTTGAGTATTCCAACCACAAAATATCCAAACCTGTTTCTGTCATGCAGACATTGTCTTGCAGTGATTGAGAGAATAGGTTGTTATTTCCACCAGTCTGTCTAGTAATTGGTTTTGCTGCAGCCTCCACATTTGCTCTGGCTGATTGATAGGGCATTATGAAAAGGCGATGCTCTCTGATAGAATCGTCTAATTAAATGGGCGATAATATGGTATGGGGTATTTAGTGTGGCGTCAAGATTTAGCCGTGACGGGATCATACACAACACCCCTCTGACTGAACATAGCCTACGTCCCAAATGACACCCCTATAGTGCACTACTTTTGACCTGAGCACAATAGACCGGCTCAAACATAGTGCACTACATAGACAATATGGTGAACGCTGGACGCACGAATAGAGGGGCCCAAATGATGTCCTTCATAGTGAGATCTGGTAAGCAAAAATAAACTCAGTCTACATAACATTTCCATGACATAGACTGAACAGGTGAATCCAGATGAAAGTAATGATCCATTATTGATGTCACCTGTTAAATCTACTTCAATCAGTGTAGATGAAGGGGAAGATACAGGTTAAAGAGGATTTTTAAGGCTTGAGACAATTGAGACATGGTTTGTGTATGTGTGCCATTCAGAGGGCGAATGGGCAAGACAAAATATTTAAATGCAGTTGAATGGGGTATGGTAGCACAGTTGAAGTCGGAAGTTTACATACACTTAGGTTGGAGTCATTAAAGCTCATTTTTCAACCACAAATTCCTTGTAAACAAACTATAGTTTTGGCAAGTCGGTCAGGACATCTACATTGTGCATGACACAAGTCATTTTTCCAACAATTGTTTACAGACAGATTATTTCACCTATAATTGACTGTATCACAATTCCAGTGGGTCAGAAGTTTACATACACTAAGTTGACTGTGCCTTTAAACAGCTTGGAAAATTCAAGAAAATTATGTTCTGAAGCTTGTAATAGGGTAATTGACATAATTTGAGTCAATTGGAGGTGACCTGTGGATGTATTTCAAGGCCTACCTTCAAACTAAGTGCCTCTTTGCTTGACATCATGGGAAAATCAAAAGAAATTAGCCAAGAGAAAATAACATTTCCAAACGCCTGAAGGTATCACGTTCATCTGTACAAACAATAGTACGCAAGTATAAACACCATGGGACCACGCAGCCGTCATACTGCTCAGGAAGCAGACGTATTCTGTCTCCTAGAGATGAACGAACTTAGGTGTGTAAAGTGCAAATCAATCCCAGAACAACAACAAAGGACCTTGTGAAGATGCTGGATCAAACAGGTACAAAAGTATCTATATCCACAGTTAAACGAGTCCTATATCGACATAGCCTGAAAGGCCGCTCAGCAAGGAAGAAGCCACTGCTCCAAAATCACCATAAAAAAAGCCAGACTACGGTTTGCAACTGTACATGGGGACAAAGATCGTACTTTTTGGAGAAATGTCCTCTGGTCTGATGAAACAAAAATAGAACTGTTTGGCCATAATAACCATTGTTATGTTAGGAGGAAAAGGGGGATGCTTGCAAGCCGAAGAACACCACCCCAACCGTGAAGCACGGGGTGGCAGCAACATGTTGTGGGAGTGCTTTGCTGCAGGAGGGATTGGTGCACTTCTCAAAATAGATGGCATCAATTTTAATTAGGATTAAATGCCAGGAATTGTAAAAAACTGAGTTTAAATGTAATTGGCTAAGGTGTATGTAAACTTCCCACTTCTACTGTAAGTGCCAGGTGCACCGTTTCGAGTGTGTCAAGAACTGCAACTCTGCTGGGTTTTTCACACGCAACAGTTTCTCGTGTCTATCAAGAATGATCCACCACCCAAAGGAGCTTTCAAATCTGGCCTCATACTGCGTGCTTGTGTGGGTCGTTGTTTTCTTCTATGAGAGTATGAAAGAGGCCACTTAGATGGAAGGATGTTCTCCCATCATATGTATGTCACATGTCAGGCTCTGTACTGTAGACTAGCTGCCTTCAGCAGCAGAGAGGAACAACTCTCACAAGAAATAGATGGAGGTGACATTGACTGCGTCCTGGTCAAAAGTAGTGCACTAAATAGCAGATAGGGTGCCATTTGGGATACAGAGATTGGCTCCTATAGAAAGAGAATGAAAGGAGAGCATCGATAATGTATGCCATTCGAGTTCATATTCAAGGAGTCCTCTTTTAGCAAGGGGAGAATCCATCACACACACACACAGTGATTATACAGTAATCAGGTGTTTTACAGACCACAGAGGGTGCAGAACAGGCAGATACAGTGCCTTGCAATTGTATTCAACCCCCTTGGTGTTTTTCCTATTTTGTTGCATTACAACCTGTAGTTTAAATTTATTTTTATTTGGATTTCATGTAATGAACATACACAAAATAGTCCAAATTGGTCAAGTGAAATGAAAAAAAATACTTGTTTAATAAAATTCTACAAAGGTTTAAATGGAAAAGTGATGCCTGCATATGTATTCACCCCCTTTGCTATGAAGCCCCTAAATAACATCTGGTGCAACCAATTACCTTCAGAAGTCACATAATTAATTAAATAAAGTCCACCTGTGTGCAATCTAAGTGTCACGATCTGCCACATGATCTCAGTATATATATATAGTATATATAACACCACTAAGCAAGGGGCACCACCAAGCAAGTGGCACCATAAAGACCAAGGAGCTCTCCAAACAGGTCAAGGACAAAGTTGTGGAGAAGTACTGGTCAGGGTTGGGTTATAAAAAGATATCAGAGACTTTGAACATCCCACCATTAAATCCATTATGAAAAACAGAAAGAATATGGCACCACAACAAACCTGCCAAGAGAGGGCCACCCACCAAAACTCACGGGCCAGACAAGAAGGGAATTAATCAGAGAGGCAACAAAGAGACCAAAGACAACTCTGAAGGAGCTGCAAAGCTCCACAGCAGAGATTGGAATATCTGTCCATAGGACCACTTTAAGCCGTACACTCCACAGAGCTGGGCTTTACGGAAGAGTGGCCAGAAAAAAAGCCATTGCTTAAAGACAAAAATAAGCAAACACGTTTGGTGTTCACCAAAAGTCGTGTGGGAGACTCCCCAAACATATGGAAGAAGGTACTCAGATGAGATAAAAATTTAGCTTTTTGGCCATCAAAGAAAATGCTATGTCTGGCACAAACCCAACACCTCTCATCACCCCAAGAATACCATCCGGGGATGCTTTTCATCATCAGGGACTGGGAAACTGGCCAGAATTGAAGGAATGATGGATGGTGCTAAATACAGGGAAATTCTTGAGGGAAACCTGTTTCAGTCTTCCAGAGATTTGAGACTGGGATGGAGGTTCACCTTCCAGCAGGACAATGACCTTAAGCATACTGCTAAAGCAACACTTGAGTGGTTTAAGGGGAAACATTTAAATGTCTTGGAATGTCCTTGTCAAAGCCCAGACCTCAATCCAGTTGAGAATCTGTGGTATGACTTAAAGATTGCTGTACACCAGCAGGAACCCATCCAACTTGAAGGAGCTGGAGCAGTTTTGCCTTGAAGAGGAGGCAAAAATCCCAGTGGCTAGATGTGCCAAGCTTTTAGAGACATATCCCAAGAGACTTGCAGCTGTAATTGCTGCAAAAGGTGGCTCTACAAAGTATTGACTTTTGGCGGGTGAATAGTTATGCACGCTCAAGTTTTCTGTTTTTTTGTGTCTAACTTCTTGTTTGTTTCACTTTTTTTTTTATTTTGCATCTTCAAAGCGGTTGTGTAAATGAATTTTAATTATTGGTTGTAAGGCAACAAAATAGAAAAAATGCCAAGGGGAGTGAATACTTTCGCAAGGCACTGTAAATAAAATATAAATGCAACATGCAACAATTTCAAAGATTTCATTGAGTTACAGTTCATATTATGGAACCATTGAATTGAAATAAATTCATTAGGCCATAATCTATGGAATTCACATGATTGGGAAGGTGCGCAGCCAAGGGTGAGCATGGGCCACCTCACTGGGGAGCCAGGCCCAGCCAATCAGAATGAATTTTTCCCCACAAAAGGGCTGTATTACAGACAAAAATTATCCTCAGTTTCATCAGCTGTCAGGGTGGCTGGTCTCAGGCAATCCGGCAGGTGAATAAGCCAGATGTGGAGGTCCTGACGTGATTTGCGGTTGTGAGTCCAGTTGGACGTATTGCCAAATTCTCGAAAACAACATTGGAGGCGGCTTATGGTAGAGAAATGATCAATTCTCTGACAACAGCTCTGGTGGACATTCTTGCAGTCAGCATGCCAATTGCATGCTCCTTCAACTTGAGACATCTGTGGCATGGTGTTTCGTGACAAAACTGCACATTTTAGAGTGGCCTTTTACTGTCCCCAGCACAAGGTGCACCTGTGTAATGATCATGCTGACTTGTCATGTGGATAGATTATCTTGGCAAGGGAGAAACGCTCAATAACAGGGAAGTCTCTACAGCAGAGTCTCACAACTCAATCGCTGGTTGAAAACTGTTTTCTGCCCCTCCCAAAAGATAGAATTTGTAGATAATTGGCCTTCTTTCTGGGACTCACCCACAAACAGGACCAAGCCTGACCTGCTGAGGAGTGACGGACTCCATCCTAGCTGAAGGGGTGCTCTCATCTTATCTACCAACATAGACAGGGCTCTAACTCCTCTAGCTCCACAATGAAATAGGGTGCAGGCCAGGCAGCAGGCTGTTAGCCAGCCTGCCAGCATAGTGGAGTCTGCCACTAGCACAGTCAGTGTAGTCAGCTCAGCTATCCCCATTGAGACCGTGTCTGTGCCTCGACCTAGGTTGGGCAAAACTAAACATGGCTCTGTTCGCCTTAGCAATCTCACTAGGATACAGACCACCTCCATTCCTGTCATTATTGAAAGAGATCGTGATACCGCACATCTCAAAATAGGGCTACTTAATGTTAGATCCCTTACTCATAGCAATTATAGTCAATGAACTAATCACTGATCATAATCTTGATGTGATTGGCCTGACTGAAACATGGCTTAAGCCTGATGAATTTACTGTGTTAAATGAGGCCTCACCTCCTGGCTACACTAGTGACCATATCCCCCGTGCATCCCGCAAAGGCGGAGGTGTTGCTAACATTTACGATAGCAAATTTCAATTTACAAAAAAAAAATGACGTTTTCGTCTTTTGAGCTTCTAGTCGTGAAATCTATGCAGCCTACTGAATCACTTTTTATAGCTACTGTTTACAGGCCTCCTGGGCCATATACAGCGTTCCTCACTGAGTTCCCTGAATTCCTATCGGACCTTGTAGTCATAGCAGATAATATTCTAATCTTTGGTGACTTTAATATTCACATGGAAAAGTCCACAGACCCACTTCAAAAGGCTTTCGGAGCCATCATCGACTCAGTGGGTTTTGTCCAACATGTCTCTGGACCCACTCACTGTCACAGTCATACTCTGGACCTAGTTTTGTCCCATGGAATAAATGTTGTGGATCTTAATGTTTTTCCTCATAATCCTGGACTATCGGACCACAATTTTATTACGTTTGCAATTGCAACAAATAATCTGCTCAGACCCCAACCAAGGTACATCAAAAGTCATGGTATAAATTCACAGACAACACAAAGATTCCTTGATGTCCTTCCAGATTCCCTCTGTCTACCCAAGGACGCCAGAGGACAAAAATCAGTTAACCACCTAAATGAGGAACTCAATTTAACCTTGCGCAATACCCTAGATGCAGTTGCACCCCTAAAAACTAAAAACATTTCTCATAAGAAACTAGCTCCCTGGTACACAGAAAATACCCAAGCTCTGAAGCAAGCTTCCAGAAAATTGGAACGGAAATGGCGCCACACCAAACTGGAAGTCTTCCGACTAGCTTGGAAAGACAGTACCGTGCAGTACCGAAGAGCCCTTACTGCTGCACGATCATCCTATTTTTCTAACTTAATTGAGGAAAATAAGAACAATCCAAAATTCCTTTTTGATACTGTCGCAAAGCTAACTAAAAAGCAGCATTCCCCAAGAGAGGATGACTTTCACTTTAGCAGTGATAAATTCATGAACGTCTTTGAGGAAAAGATTATGATTATTAGAAAGCAAATTACGGACTCCTCTTTAAATCTGCATATTCCTTCAAAGCTCAGTTGTCCTGAGTCTGCACAACTCTGCCAGGACCTAGGATCAAGAGAGACGCTCAAGTGTTTTAGTACTATATCTCTTGACACAATGATGAAAATAATCATGGCCTCTAAACCTTCATGCTGCATACTGGACCCTATTCCAACTAAACTACTGAAATAGCTGCTTCCTGTGCTTGGCCCTCCTATGTTGAACATAATAAACGGCTCTCTATCCACCGGATGTGTACCAAACTCACTAAAAGTGGCAGTAATAAAGCCTCTCTTGAAAAAGCCAAACCTTGACCCAGAAAATATTTAAAAAACTATCGGCCTATATCGAATCTTCCATTCCTCTCAAACATTTTAGAAAAGGCTGTTGCGCAGCAACTCACTGCCTTCCTGAAGACAAACAATGTATACGAAATGTTTCAGTCTGGTTTTAGACCCCATCATAGCACTGAGACTGCACTTGTGAAGGTGGTAAATGACATTTTAATGGCATCGGACCGAGGCTCTGCATCTGTCCTCGTGCTCCTAGACCTTAGTGCTGCTTTTGATACCATCGATCACCACATTCTTTTGGAGAAATTGGAAACCCAAATTGGTCTACACGGCCATGTTCTGGCCTGGTTTAGATCTTATCTGTCGGAAAGATATTAGTTTGTCTCTGTGAATGGTTTGTCCTCTGACAAATCAACTGTACATTTCGGTGTTCCTCAAGGTTCCGTTTTAGGACCACTATTGTTTTCACTATATATTTTACCTCTTGGGGATGTTATTCGAAAACATAATGTTAACTTTCACTGCTATGCGGGTGACACACAGCTGTACATTTCAATGAAACATGGTGAAGCCCCAAAATTGCCCTCGCTAGAAGCATGTGTTTCAGACATAAGGAAGTGGATGGCTGCAAACTTTCTACTTTTAAACTCGGACAAAACAGAGATACTTGTTCTAGGTCCCAAGAAACAAAGCGATCTTCTGTTTAGTCTGACAATTAATCTTAATGGTTGTACAGTCGTCTCAAATAAAACTGTGAAGGACCTCGGCGTTACTCTGGACCCTGATCTCTCTTTTGAAGAACATATCAAGACCATTTCAAGGACAGCTTTTTTCCATCTACGTAACATTGCAAAAATCAGAAACTTTCTGTCCAGAAATGATGCAGAAAAATGTATCAATGCTTTTGTCACTTCTAGGTTAGACTACTGCAATGCTCTACTTTCCGGCTACCCGGATAAAGCACTAAATAAACTTCAGTTAGTGCTAAATACAGCTGCTAGAATCCTGACTAGAACCAAAAAATTTGATCATATTACTCCAGTGCTAGCCTCTCTACACTGGCTTCCTGTCAAAGCAAGGGCTGATTTCAATGTTTTACTGCTAACCTACAAAGCATTACATGGGCTTGCTCCTACCTATCTCTCTGATTTGGTCCTGCCGTACATACCTACACGTACGCTACGGTCACAAGAAGCAGGCCTCCTAATTGTCCCTAGAATTTCTAAGCAAACAGCTGGAGGCAGGGCTTTCTCCTATAGAGCTCCATTTTTATGGAACGGTCTGCCTACCCATGTCAGAGACGCAAACTCGGTCTTAACCTTTAAGTCTTTACTGAAGACTCATCTCTTCAGTGGGTCATATGATTGAGTGTAGTCTGGCCCAGGAGTGGGAAGGTGAACGGAAAGGCTCTGGAGCAACGAACCGCCCTTGCTGTCTCTGCCTGGCCGGTTCCCCTCTTTCCACTGGGATTCTCTGCCTCTAACCCTATTACAGGGGCTGAGTCACTGGCTTACTGGGGCTCTCTCATGCCGTCCCTGGAAGGGGTGTGTCACCTGAGTGGGTTGATTCACTGATGTGGTCATCCTGTCTGGGTTGGCGCCCCCCCCCCCCTTGGGTTGTGCCATGGCGGAGATCTTTGTGGGCTATACTCAGCCTTGTCTCAGGATGGTAAGTTGGTGGTTGAAGATATCCCTCTAGTGGTGTGGGGGCTGTGCTTTGGCAAAGTGGGTGGGGTTATATCCTTCCTGTTTGGCACTGTCCGGGGTGTCCTCAGATGGGGCCACAGTGTCTCCTGACCACTCCTGTCTCAGCCTCCAGTATTTATGCTGCGGTAGTTTATGTGTCGGGGGGCTAGGGTCAGTTTGTTATATCTGGAGTACTTCTCTTGTCCTATTCGTTGTCCTGTGTGAATCTAAGTGTGCGTTCTCTAATTCTCTCCTTCTCTCTTTCTTTCTCTCTCTCGGAGGACCTGAGCCCTAGGACCATGCCCCAGGACTACCTGACATGATGACTCCTTGCTTTCCCCAGTCCACCTGACCGTGCTGCTGCTCCAGTTTCAACTGTTCTGCCTTATTATTATTTGACCATGCTGGTCATTTATGAACATTTGAACATCTTGGCCATGTTCTGTTATAATCTCCACCCGGCACAGCCAGAAGAGGACTGGCCACCCCACATATGCTCTCTCTAATTCTCTCTTTCTTTCTCTCTCTCGGAGGACCTGAGCCCTAGGACCATGCCCCAGGACTACCTGACATGATGACTCCTTGCTTTCCCCAGTCCACCTGACCGTGCTGCTGCTCCAGTTTCAACTGTTCTGCCTTATTATTATTCGACCATGCTGGTCATTTATGAACATTTGAACATCTTGGCCATGTTCTGTTATAATCTCCACCCGGCACAGCCAGAAGAGGACTGGCCACCCCACATATGCTCTCTCTAATTCTCTCTTTCTTTCTCTCTCTCGGAGGACCTGAGCCCTAGGACCATGCCCCAGGACTACCTGACATGATGACTCCTTGCTTTCCCCAGTCCACCTGACCGTGCTGCTGCTCCAGTTTCAACTGTTCTGCCTTATTATTATTCGACCATGCTGGTCATTTATGAACATTTGAACATCTTGGCCATGTTCTGTTATAATCTCCACCCGGCACAGCCAGAAGAGGACTGGCCACCCCACATAACCTGGTTCCTCTCTTGGTTTCTTCCTAGGTTTTGGCCTTTCTAGGGAGTTTTTCCTAGCCACCGTGCTTCTACACCTGCATTGCTTGCTGTTTGGGGTTTTAGGCTGGGTTTCTGTACAGCACTTTGAGATATCAGCTGATGTACGAAGGGCTATATAAATACATTTGATTTGATTTGAAGTAAACTAATTTGTGCACACAATCTGAGAGAAATAAGATTTTTGTGTGTATGGAACATTTCTGGGATCTTTATTTCAGCTCACGTTACATGGGGACCAACACTTTGCATGTTGTATTTATATTTTGGTTCAGTAAATATCAGTGTTGAGCGGCTACCCTGAGAATGGATCTAATCAAGTTAACCAGTCTACTACACAGGCAATCACATATCTCATTAGCAGTCTGCTCAGAGCTGTCAGTGTTATTGATGACTACACACACACACTAACCATAACGTTACTCTAACCCCTAAGCATAAGCACTAACCCCTAATTCTAATACTAAAATATAAATTTTTCAGGTGAGGACCGGTATGATGTCCTCACTTCTCTGAATTTCAGTTGGTTTACTATTCTAGTGAGGACATTAGGTAAACTACAGCCCAGTGCAGAGGAGGAGGTACACTACAGTACACTACGGCCCGGTGCAGAGGAGGAGGTACACTACAGTAGACTATGGCCCAGTGCAGAGGAGGAGGTACACTACAGTACACTACGGCCCGGTGCAGAGGAGGAGGTACACTACAGTACACTACGGCCCGGTGCAGAGGAGGAGGTACACTACAGTACACTACGGCCCAGTGCAGAGGAGGAGGTACACTACAGTAGACTACGGCCCGGTACAGAGGAGGAGGTACACTACAGTACACTACGGCCCGGAGCAGGGGAGGAGGTACACTACAGTACACTACGGCCCAGTGCAGAGGAGGAGGTACACTACAGTACACTACGGCCCAGTGCAGAGGAGGAGGTACACTACAGTACACTACGGCCCAGTGCAGAGGAGGAGGTACACTACAGTAGACTACGGCCCGGTACAGAGGAGGAGGTACACTACAGTACACTACGGCCCGGTGAAGAGGAGGAGGTACACTACAGTACACTACGGCCCAGTGCAGAGGAGGAGGTAGACTACAGTACACTACGGCCCGGAGCAGGGGAGGAGGTACACTACAGTACACTACGGCCCGGTGCAGAGGAGGAGGTACACTACAGTACACTACGGCCCAGTGCAGAGGAGGAGGTACACTACAGTACACTACGGCCCAGTGCAGAGGAGGAGGTACACTACAGTACACTACGGCCCAGTGCAGAGGAGGAGGTACACTACAGTACACTACGGCCCAGTGCAGAGGAGGAGGTACACTACAGAACACTACGGCCCAGTGCAGAGGAGGAGGTAGACTACAGTACACTACGGCCCAGTGCAGAGGAGGAGGTACACTACAGTACACTACGGCCCGGTGAAGAGGAGGAGGAGCTGCCATTACACAACAGGTGGGCGACTAGCAGGCCACACACACACAGTAACACTGTAAAAGGTCAAATTGTTGCTACAGTAGATTCTCTGATATATCTACCTTGCTTTAAAAAATGAAAGCATGTGCTTCCTCTGATCTATCATCAATGACCCGTATCAGGGAGTGTTACATTGATATTGCACAACAATAGATTTTTGACATAGTGACCATTTTATATGGAGATAAAGATAGGTAAGGTGCCATGCTCTATGACAAAAACCTTCAGTGATTACATGTTAGATGTGACAGATGGTCAGGGGTAGGAAGCACTGCAGGAGCCACCGGAGGACCTCACTTCTGATCTACATCCCAAATAGAACCCTATTCCTTTTATAGTGCACTACTCTTGTATGTGTATGTACGTGTCCTATGAAAAGGGGATACGGTGTCATTTGGGATACATCCCTGCTGTCCAACAGAGCACCAACATGCACTCTTAGAGTATCAGTCTGCCTTCAGAATGAACAAGCTACAGGGAAACCATTTTGGATCTTACCCATTTGAATTCTATTCAAATGATCCTAGCCAGTATTATGGCTGTTGAATGGGCACAAAGAGCTGGTAGCTACAATGCATTCCTTCCACCCACACACCATTCTTCTCATTCTGTTTATAGCAATCAGCAACAAAGACATTACGATCATTACTGAAAATATTGTTTAAAAAAAATGAAAAGTGGATGTGTGTGTGGTTGATCAGGATGAACGGAAAAAAAGGGATTCACACATTCAGCCAAGCAGAACCCATTGGATGTCATACTGCCATCTGACAAGCAGCATATCTCAGGGTTTGTCCTCAGCCAATGATCCCACTCTGTGGATTGAGGTACTAGAGCGATGGCCATCTGCCGCAGTGGTGACTGGTGTCACTTTAAATTGGAGGGCGGCTAATTGCAATGGCTGGAACGGAATAAATGAAATGGTGTCAAACACATTAAACATGTTGTTTCCATGTGTTTGATGCCATTCCATTCACTCCATTCCTCCTCTCACCAGCCTCCTCTGAAGACAATCCTCTGCCTCCTCTCAGTCACGGCGTTGTGGTGAGTCCACCGGGAGCGGCCTGGCCACCCCACTGCTAGTCGTGACAGCCCTCTCTCTGCTGCAGCCTGTTCCTTCTCTGTCTGTAAGGCAGCATGCAGTTGACTGGCCACTTCACTCCACTGTGCTGTGGTAGTGTTTGGTTACCATGGAGACCCATCGCCATCAGTTTGCCCACGCCTCCCTTTGTTGCACCACCACGACCTCAACCGTAGTCAGGTGTAGGGCTGAATGCAGATCAGATATGAAGTTAAAAGTATGTGGGTGGGTGCAGCAGCTACATGTTAAATGTTATAACACCTCTTTTCGTTTTCAATTCAAGTGAATGACTTTGTGTTTTAAAGATAATTGTACTGAGAATATGCATTGTTAGTTGCTTGGCATAGAACAAGAAGATAAGAATCCCGACTCAACCCTAGCCCTATTCATAACCTTAACCCTAACCCTAGCTTCATGTCCACATCAGGTAAAAATCTGTCATTCTGCCCCTGAGCAAGGCAGTTAACCCACTGTTCCCAGGGTGCCGAAAACGTGGATGTCGATTAAGGCAGCCCCCTGCACCTCTCTGATTCAGAGGGGTTGGGTTAAATGCAGAAGACACATTTCAGTTGAATGCATTCAGTTGTACAACTGACTAGGTATCCCCCTTTCCCTTTCCCTTTCCCTGGCTCAACCCTAACCCTGGCCATAACCTTAACCCTAACCCAAGATTCATGTCCACACCCCAGCTCTAACCTTACCATAGCCCTGCCTCAGAGGTCAGACTAGGGGGATGTTTGGATTGAGTATTGCACTTTTCATAATGTATGGCTTTTCATAAAACACAATTGACTGTTTGGTGACTGTGGTCATTGTTGTGCAATTGATGAATAAAGCTCGTATAATACCTAGCTCCATATATAAATGACTGATATTAACCATAATTGTGGTCTTCCCCGGTGTATGAATGAGAGAGCGAGAGAGCGAGAGAGAGGGGGGGGGGGACAAAAGGGAGAGAGAGAGTGTCACGCCCTGATCTGTTTCACCTGTCCCTTTGATTTTCTCTACCCCCTCCAAGTGTCGCTTATTTTCCCGAATTTATCCCTGTGCTTCCTGTCTCTCTGTGCCAGTTCGTCTTGTCAAGTCAACCAGCGTGGTTTTCCTGTGCGTCTGCTTTTTCTATTCTCTTTTTGCAGGTCCTCCTGGTTTTGACCCTTGCCTGTTTCTGGACTTTGTACCCATCTGCCTGACCATTCTGCCTGCCTTGACCTCGAGCCTGCCTGCCACTCTGTACCTCCTGGACTCTGATCTGGTTTTGACCTTTTGCTAGTCCACAACCATTTTCTTGCCTACCCCTTTGGATTATAATAAATATCAAAGACTCAAACCATCTGCCTCGCATGTCTGCATCTGGGTCTCTCCTTGTGCCCTTATAGAGAGAGAGATTGGAAAAAACCTGCAGTCAGTTTTGAGTGCAGCCTGATCCTGTTCAGAATAAGATCTGTCTCTCTTGATGGTGGCGGTAGAGAGGTCGAATAGCCTGTCTGCCTGTGACTAATGGCCACGCTGAAGTGAGGTCATTTGTTCCAGAGTGACAGGGGTGAGGCCATTGTACTGTGCCACTACACCTCCACTTAGACCTATCCCTCCTTTTTAAGTACGGTGAAATGCACATGATAGATGGGGTGAGGTGAGCAGGGCTATGAGGGGCCTGCCTCCATGGTTGTGTCATAAATGGCAACCTATTGCCTATATAGTCCACTACTTTGTCCAGAGCCCTATGGGGTTTCGGTCTTATCCATAAGGAAGGATTCAGTTCTACTCTACCAGTCCATCCAGCTGTGCTTCCTGAGGAGAGCCCTCGGCCCAGGGGCCAGATGTGTGGAGGAGCTGTAGAGCTGTTGAGTGAGAATGCAGCTAGATGCAGCAATCAACAGCCATGCAGGGAAACTCCCATAACCACTCCTCCAGTTGACATGTAATGTAGACTATGGCAATGGGAGGCGGAGCAGGGATGGAGAATTTCAGAACTTTGCATGATTCAAAGTGTCGGGAACACAAAGAATTTCATGACAAAGGAGAGAGAGCAAGGGGGGGGGGGGCAGAAAAAGAGGGGAGGACAGAGAGATTCCTTTAGGGGGGAGGATGATATGGTGTCAACATAACATGACTACTTGGCTTTCTGTATCCAATAGCTGTGAGTGTTTGAGTTTGTATACAGTGCCTTGCGAAAGTATTCGGCCCCCTTGAACTTTGCGACCTTTTGCCACATTTCAGGCTTCAAACATAAAGATATAAAACTGTATTTTTTTGTGAAGAATCAACAACAAGTGGGACACAATCATGAAGTGGAACGACATTTATTGGATATTTCAAACTTTTTTAACAAATCAAAAACTGAAAAATTGGGTGTGCAAAATTATTCAGCCCCTTTACTTTCAGTGCAGCAAACTCTCTCCAGAAGTTCAGTGAGGATCTCTGAATGATCCAATGTTGACCTAAATGACTAATGATGATAAATACAATCCACCTGTGTGTAATCAAGTCTCCGTATAAATGCACCTGCACTGTGATAGTCTCAGAGGTCCGTTAAAAGCGCAGAGAGCATCATGAAGAACAAGGAACACACCAGGCAGGTCCGAGATACTGTTGTGAAGAAGTTTAAAGCCGGAGTTGGATACAAAAAGATTTCCCAAGCTTTAAACATCCCAAGGAGCACTGTGCAAGCGATAATATTGAAATGGAAGGAGTATCAGACCACTGCAAATCTACCAAGACCTGGCCGTCCCTCTAAACTTTCAGCTCATACAAGGAGAAGACTGATCAGAGATGCAGCCAAGAGGCCCATGATCACTCTGGATGAACTGCAGAGATCTACAGCTGAGGTGGGAGACTCTGTCCATAGGACAACAATCAGTCGTATATTGCACAAATCTGGCCTTTATGGAAGAGTGGCAAGAAGAAAGCCATTTCTTAAAGATATCCATAAAAAGTGTCGTTTAAAGTTTGCCACAAGCCACCTGGGAGACACACCAAACATGTGGAAGAAGGTGCTCTGGTCAGATGAAACCAAAATTGAACTTTTTGGCAACAATGCAAAACGTTATGTTTGGCGTAAAAGCAACACAGCTCATCACCCTGAACACACCATCCCCACTGTCAAACATGGTGGTGGCAGCATCATGGTTTGGGCCTGCTTTTCTTCAGCAGGGACAGGGAAGATGGTTAAAATTGATGGGAAGATGGATGGAGCCAAATACAGGACCATTCTGGAAGAAAACCTGATGGAGTCTGCAAAAGATCTGAGACTGGGACGGAGATTTTTCTTCCAATAAGACAATGATCCAAAACATAAAGCAAAATCTACAATGGAATGGTTCAAAAATAAACATATCCAGGTGTTAGAATGGCCAAGTCAAAGTCCAGACCTGAATCCAATCGAGAATCTGTGGAAAGAACTGAAAACTGCTGTTCACAAATGCTCTCCATCCAACCTCACTGAGCTCGAGCTGTTTTGCAAGGAGGAATGGGAAAACATTTCAGTCTCTCGATGTGCAAAACTGATAGAGACATACCCCAAGTGACTTACAGCTGTAATCGCAGCAAAAGGTGGCGCTACAAAGTATTAACTTAAGGGGGCTGAATAATTTTGCACGCCCAATTTTTCAGTTTTTGATTTGTTAAAAAAGTTTGAAATATCCAATAAATGTCGTTCCACTTCATGATTGTGTCCCACTTGTTGTTGATTCTTCACAAAAAAAATCAGTTTTATATCTTTATGTTTGAAGCCTGAAATGTGGCAAAAGGTCGCAAAGCTCAAGGGGGCCGAATACTTTCGCATGGCACTGTATATATTCAGTTACTGTACCATAAATACAGGTTACTGTAGGCCATCTGAGGAGTTACAGGAGGAGGTGTTACTTACGGGTGATGACACTAGCACAGTGCTAATATTTTCACTAAAGGGGGACAGAATCCTGTCCAGACCTGACTCCGGGAATGTTCTGGAATTTTCTTCTCCTGTCTTGTTCCAGAACTCCAGAACGGGAATGTGCCTGTCTTGTCTTGAGGAGCAGGTCTGGCAGGGGAAATAAAGGAATAAAGAAAGAGAAATTGAGAAAGAGCAAGAGAGGAGGAGAGAGTGAGAGTGTGTGTGAGAGAGAGAGCAAGTGTGAGAGAGAGAGAGAGAGAGAGAGAGAGACCACATTCACCCTGCACACCCTAATTGACAAACAAACAAACAAAAACAAAGGCAAAGTGTTCTCATACATTGTTGACTTAAAAAAAGCTTTCGACTCAATTTGGCATGAGAGTCTGCTATACAAATTGATAGAAACTGGTGTTGGGGGGAAAAACATACAACATTATATAATCCATGTACACAAAAAGTGTGCGGTTAAAACGGTCAAAAAACAGACATTTCCTTCCACAGGACTGGGGGGTGAGACAGGGATGCAGCTTAAGACCCACCCTCTTCCACCCTCTAACACCTCCTGCCAAATGTATGACCATATTAAAGACACCTGAGATTATACAGACCCACAAATATTTCGATAAACACCCATATCTATTGGGTGAAATGTCACAGTGTGCAATCACAGCAGCAAGATTTGTGACCTGTGGCCACAAGAAAAGGGCAACCAGTGAAGAACAAACACCATTGTAAATTAACTCAGCAAAAAAATAAACGCCATTTCACTGTCAACTGCGTTTATTTTCAGCAAGCTTAACATATGTCCATACAAATAATTACACAACAAGATTCAACAACAGATATAAACTGAACAAGTTCCACAGACATGTGACTAACAGAAATGGAATAATGTGTCCCTGAACAAAGGGGGGGGTCAAAATCAAAAGAAACAGTCAGTATCTGGTGTGGCCACCAGCTGCATTAGGAACTGCAATGCATCTCCTCCTCGTGGACTGCACCACATTTGCCAGTTCTTGCTGTGAGATGTTACCCCACTCTTCCACCAAGGCACCTGCAAGTTCCCAGACATTTCTGGGGGGAATGGCCCTAGCCCTCACCCTCTGATCCAACAGGTCCCAGACGTGCTCAATGGGATTAAGATTCGGGCTCTTCGCTGGCCATGGCAGAACATTGACATTCCTGTCTTGCAGGAAATCAGCCATACTGCTCATTCTGTGCGTGGTGGCACTGTCATGCTGGAGGGTCATGTCAGGATGAGTCTGCAGGAAGGGTACCACATGAGGGAGGAGGATGTCATCCCTGTAACGCACCACGTTGAGATTGCCTGCAATGACAACAAGCTCAGTCCGATGATGCTGTGACACCCCGCCCCAGACCATGACGGACTCTCCACCTCCAAATCGATCCCACTCCAGAGTACAGGCCTCAGTGTAACGCTCATTCCTTAGACAATAAACGCAAATCCAACCATCACCCTTGGTGAGACAAAACCGTGACTCGTCAGTGAAGAGCTATGTCTGATCCAGTGACGGTGGATTTGTGCCCATAGGTGACGTTGTTGCCGGTGATGTCTGGTGAGAACCT
Source organism: Oncorhynchus kisutch (assembly GCF_002021735.2). Taxonomy (NCBI): domain Eukaryota; kingdom Metazoa; phylum Chordata; class Actinopteri; order Salmoniformes; family Salmonidae; genus Oncorhynchus; species Oncorhynchus kisutch. The sequence continues at coordinate 16,554,011 of NC_034185.2, forward strand.
GCCTTACAACAGTCCTACAAGCCCTCAGTCCAGCTTCTCTCTCAGCCTATTGAGGACAGTCTGAGCACTAATGGAGGGATTGTGTGTTCCTGGTGTAACTCAGGCAGTTGTTGTTGCCATCCTGTACCTGTCCCGCAGGTGTGATGTTCGGATGTACCGATCCTGTGCAGATGTTGTTACACGTGGTCTGCCACTGCGAGGACGATCAGCTGTCCGTCCTGTCTCCCTGTAGCCCTGTCCTAGGCGTCTCACAGTACGGACATTGCAATTCATTGCTCTGGCCACATCTGCAGTCCTCATGCCTCCTTGCCGCATGGTTAAGGCACGTTCATACAGATGAGCAGGGACCCAGGGACCCTGACATCTTTCTTTTGGTGTTTTTCAGAGTCAGTAGAAAGGCCTCTTTAGGGTCCTAAGTTTTCATAACTGTGACCTTAAAAAAGGGACGTTTCTTTTTTACAACCTATATTTATGTTTATTTATTTTCCCTTTTGTACTTTAACTACTTGCACATCATTACAACACTGTATATAGACATAATATGACATTTGAAATGTCTATATTCTTTTGACATTTTTGTGAGCGTAATGTTTACTGTAAAATATTTTACAAAATTGTTTATTATCTATTTCCCTTGCTTTGGCAATGTAAACATATGTTTACCATGCCAATAATGCCCCTTAAAAAAATTGAGAGAGAGAAAGAGAGAAGGGGGGGGGGGGGTTGGAGAGAGAAGAGAATGATTCAGAGAGTGTTAACCCTGAGGGACAACTCTCTCTCCAGACAGTAACTGCCATTACTACCTGAAGTACCTCTGAAATGTCTGAAATGGTTGAATTCTAAATATGATGGAATCTCATAAGCTTTTCTATGCAGTAGAGTGGAGGACAGTGCCATGAAGAACAACCACACAAAGTATTACCTGAAACCATTGCAATGATCCTGCAATCCCACTGTATAACAGATAGGTTCCCATAACTATAAAATCTCCCATACGTAATCCGCATGGTTGGACACTATCGGCTCTTTTTGTTCATGTTGTTCACTTCTCACTGCTGTTACAACCACTGATGTTTTAAATACAATTACTGCAATAAATAAATCATAAACAATTCTAACTCATGACATACATACAGACATACACACATACAGTATAACATATTTGGTTGTAATTGGATGGTAAAAGCTAAAACTCACTACATATGTTTTTTATGCTTCTGATAAAGCTTTGATCACTTGAAAAGAAGAGACAGCACAACAGGTCTCAGTTTTGATTATGCGTGAGAGTGATGGAGACCCTCTGCAGCCGAGGCTGAGCTCCCCATCTCTAGTTGCTATGGAGACCAGCCCATCGCAGCAGCAGAGTGGTGGGCTGCAGGCTGGAGCTACCCTGTGTGGATTTGCAGTGAGTGAGAAAACACACACACCGACACAGAAAACGGACACATGAAAATACCTCATCCTCTTTTCTCAGCCAGTGGATCTTTCTTTTTCCATCACCACATTTGTGGGTACTTGTCAATGAATATATGACATGACCCCAAGTCAAGGCCCTTACACCCATTTTGTGTGGTTTTAATTTGAACACTATTCTAACAGTAACAAGACAAGTTGTGGGTTTTGGAGCAGCTCCAAGGTGATTTACTGGAAAGAAAGAAATGGAGCAATAGAACTGCTGTTGAGTCTATTTTAGTCGCGGGTAGAGTTCTTCTCACCGACAGAACAGACTCTGGAGATGGTTCCCTTCCTGTTCCTGCAGAGAGAAGCTATGCCCCAAATGGCACCCTATTCCCAATATAGGGCACAACTTTGGATTAGAGCCCTATGGGCCCTGGTCAAAAGTAGTGCACTATACAGAGACTAGGATGCCATTTCAGACGCAGCCAGAGACGTCCACGTTGCGTTCCCACATTACCTCACCCCCTAAAACATGCCACACAGGCCTCAACCTCAGGCCCTGGAATGTGTGACTCCAATCACCCCACCACAACTGTGTGTGTGTGTGTGTGTGTGTGTGTGTGTGTGTGTGTGTGTGTGTGTGTGTGTGTGTGTGTGTGTGTGTGTGTGTGTGTGTGTGTGTGTGTATATATGTGTGTGTGTGTGTGTGTGTGTGTGTGTGTGTGTGTGTGTGTGTGTGTGTGTGTGTGTGTGTGTGTGTGTGTGTGTGTGTGTGTGTGTGTGTGTGTGTGTGTGTGTGTGTGTGTGTGTGTGTGCATGCATATGAGAGAGAGAGCGAAAGATAGAGAGAGAGAGAGAGAGAGAGAGAGAGAGAGAGAACAAATGTGTAAATATGCAATCGATTCAAAGAATGTTGCAGTTGATTTTTTTTAAATTAAATGTTGAGAGAGGACTAGGACACATTCATACAGCTCAAGGTGAAGAGAAAAAAAATAAAAGCACAGTTTTTGCCCGGTGCTGCAGCTTTGGAGCCATTATCATTGTTTAGAGGAGAAGAGAGTGTGAGAGAGAGGGAATGAAATAGACAGAAATATTTATTACTGTGCAATGCAACACTAGGCTAGCAGACTCCGCATGCCCCTTTTCTGTGGGTTTTTACAACAGACTTATCACAAAGCCTACATCACCAGCCAACCTACGCCCGTCTCCTCCTCCTCCTCCTCCTCCTCCTCCTCCTCCACCATCTGTGAAACACAAAAGGAATACAAAATCTGTTGGACCACAGCGAGAACAGCAGCAGTGCATTTCCAACTGTGCTCTGTCGTGCAGGGAGATAGGGAAGCAGGCAAGCAGGGAGGCAGACAGGCAGGCGGACACAGGCAGGCAGGCAGGCAGGGAGGCAGACAGGCAGGCAGGGAGACAGGCAGGCAGGCAGTTACTGACTGTTACTGATTTCCATAGACAACAGGGTTTTGCTTTGCATAAATAATGCTGGAGTCAGTCTGAGGTGCAGCAAACCATGAAATTGGTTCTTTGGAAGCTAAGGCAGGCAGGTGTCCCACGTTCAGGCAGCTCTGCTCTGTGGATTGACAGGAGATACTATGGGAGCTCACAACATTTAAGCTTGGTTTAACTTAAAACCCAAAACACACCAACACCAGCCACCCACCCACTTCTTCTGCAACAATAGGCACTACTGCATATAGGTAATAGGATGCCATTTGGGAAGTCTGGGTTCAATTTGGGAATAGGGTGCCTTTTGGGTGCTGGTCGAAAGTAGTGCACTCTGGACGCAACCACATTCTGTGCTCTAGCAGCTGTGATGATATCCTGAGTCATGGCAAGGCAAAGCGGTGTTAATGTTCAATGTTGCTCTTAGGGATGGAAGATTGAATTGAGCCAGTCGGTAACAGCGAGCTTTGACTCAAACCTGATAAGAAATTAGCCTGTGGAAGGGGAACATAGTACTGCTAGAGTCCAGAGCTGTTAGAGTCTCCCGCTTGTCCAGAGCTGCTAGAGTCTCCCGCTTGTCCAGAGCTGCTAGAGTCTCCCGCCTGTCCAGAGCTGCTAGAGTCTCCCGCCTGTCCAGAGCTGCTAGAGTCTCCCGCCTGTCCAGAGCTGCTAGAGTCTCCCGCCTGTCCAGAGCTGCCAGAGTCTCCCGCCTGTCCAGAGCCGTCAGAGCCGCCAGTCTGCAAGGAGCCGCCAGAGCCGCCAGTCAGCCAGGAGATGCCAGAGCCGCCAGTCAGCCAGGATCCGCCAGAGCCGCCATTCAGCCAGGATCCGCCAGAGCCACCATTCAGCCAGGATCCGCCAGAGCCGCCATTCAGCCAGGATCTGCCAGAGCCGCCATTCAGCCAGGATCCGCCAGAGCCACCAGGATCCGCCAGAGTCGCCAGTCAGCCAGGATTCGCCAGAGCCGCCAGTCAGCCAGGATCCGCCAGGATCCACCAGAGCCGCCATTCAGCCAGGATCCGCCAGAGCCGCCATTCAGCCAGGATCCGCCAAAGCCGCCAGTCAGCCAGGATCCGGCAGAGCCGCCAGTCAGCCAGGATCTGCCAGAGCCGTCAGTCAGCCAGGAGCTGCCAGAGCCGTCAGTCAGCCAGAAGCTGCCAGAGCCATCAACCAGCCTGAGCTATCGCTCAGTCCTGAGCTACCTCTCAGTCCTGGGCTACCTCTCAGTCCTGGGCTACCTCTCAGTCCTGAGCTGCCCCTCAGTCCTGAGCTGCCCCTCAGTCCGGAGCTGCCCCTCAGTCCGGAGCTGCCCCTCAGTCCGGAGGAGTTTGTTTAGTGGAGTGGGGCCCTTTAGTAGGGTTGCCAATCCTAGGTCGGCGGCGAGGGTCGCCGTTCCTAGGAAGAGACTAAAGGGGACAAAGACTATGGTGGAGTGGGGTCCACGTCCCGCGCCGGAGCCGCCACCATGGACAGACGCCCACCCAGACCAGGTACTATCTGGTGTCATTGCACCAGATAGGACTGTTTCGGTTTTCACTTTTGTTGTTTTGTATTTTGTAGTGTTCTCGTTTATCGTCGATATTAAAGATGTTGAACACTAACCACGCTCCATTTTGGTCCTCCTCTCCTTCAGCGGAAGAAATCCGTTACACATAGCCCACTCGGTCTGCATTCTCAAATGGCACCCTATTCCTTATTTAGTGCGCTTCTTTTGACCAGAACCCATAGGGATAATATAATAATAACAATTATATTGATTGGATTTACAAAGAACTTTTCTAGACACCCAAAGTGCTTTACATAGTAAGGTGGAAGCTCACAGCAACCAAATTGCAACAGAACACTCACCCCACATCAGCTAGAGAGGTGAGATACGCCAATTAGGAGACCAGGTTGGGAATTTTTCTAGGACACAGGGGTTAACACCCCTACTCTTCCGATAAGGGCTGTGGGATCTTAAGTGACCATAGAGAGTCAGCACACCCGTTTAACGTCCCATTCGAAAGACGGCACCCTACGCAGGGCAATGTCCCCATCAATTCCCTGGGGTATTGGGATTTGATCTTAAGACCAGAGGGAAGAGTGCGTGTGAGCTTGAATGCCATACAACACTCCTTCCGTGGCCTCCAACTGCTTTTAAATGCTAGTAAAACTAAACACATGCTCTTCAACCGATTGCTGCCCCCACCCGCCCGCCCGACTAGCATCACTACTCTGGACGGTTCTGACTTAGAATATGTGGACAACTACAAATACCTAGGTGTCTTGTTAGACTGTAAATTCTCCTTCCAGACTCACATTAAGCATCTCCAATCCAAAACTAAATCTAGAATCTGCTTCTTATTTCGCAACAAAGCCTCCTTCACTCATGCTGACAAACATACCCTTGTAAAACTGACAAACCTACCGATACTTGACTTCGGCGATGTCATTTACAAAATAGCCTCCATCACTCTACTCAGCAACTGGATGTAGTCTATCACAGTGCCATCCGTTTTGTCAGCAAAGCCCCATATACTACCCACCACTGTGACCTGTATGCTCTCGTTGGTTGGACCTCGCTACATATTCGTTGCCAAAACCATCATCTACAAGTCTTTGCTGGGTAAAGCCCCGCCTTAGCTCACTGGTCACCATAGCAACACCCACCCGTAGCACGCGCTCCAGCAGGTATAGTTCACTGGTCATCCCCAAAGCCAACACTTCCTTTGACCGCCTTTCCTTCCAGTTCTCTGCTGCCAATGACTGGAACAAATTGCAAAAATCACTGAAGCTGGAGACATATTTCCCTCTCTAACTTTAAGCATCAGCTGTCAGAGAAGCTTACCGATCACTGTACCTGTACACAGCTAATCTGTAAATAGCACACCCAACTACCTCATCTCCATATTGTTATTTGTCTTATTGCTCTTTTGCACCCCAGTATCTCTCCTTGCACATCATCATCTGCACATCTATCACTCCAGTGTTAATGCTAAATTGTAATTATTTCGCCTATATGGTCTATTTATTGCCTTACCTCCCTACTCTTCTACATTTGCACACACTGTACATAGATTTTTTATATTGTACTATTGACTGTACGTTTGTTTATGTGTAACTCTGTGTTGTTGTTTTTGCCGCACTGCTTTGCTTTATCTTGGCCAGGTTGCAGTTGTAAATGAGAACTTGTTCTCAACTGGCCTACCTGGTTAAATAAAGAAATTAAACAATTAAAAAGTGTGTGTGTATTGGCCCTCCAACATCACTTCCAGCAGAATCTGGTCTCCCATCCAGGGACCAACCAAGAGCAACCCTGTTTAGCTTCAGAGGCAAGCCAGCAGTGGGATGCAGGGTGGTAGGCTGCTGGCTATATAGGGAATAGGGTGCCATTTGGGACGCAGACTCTGTGTCTGTAGAAACAGAACAAAGCACAAAAAAACACCCTCCAAATGTTGTTTTTTCAACTTTCTAGAATGTCATAGATACAGTATTAAGTATTCAGGAGCATATGGGTCCTATGTATAGACCTTGGCATGATTAAATGGAGTAAGAAGAATACTAATGATCCTGAAAAGATAACGCTTCACTGAATGAATGTTTGACTCAAGCTAAACTCATGCTTACAAATGGATTTACCAAACAATGAATCCACCTACACACCCTCTCTTCATCTTTATTGTGGTTTACATGGTGCTAACTCCAATCCTGTCACACACACCACCACCAGAATTAGTTTATGACAAAAAATCAAGTAAAGCAGGGTAGATTACAGAGCTGAGGCGTGGGGTATGGACAAGGATAGCAATTACTGTAATGGATGACTCAGGTGATAGGTGAAAAATCTGTTTATGTGCCATTCAGCAAGGCACTTAACCCTAATTGTATAAAACAGTCTGCTAAATGACTAAAAAGTACATTCCTACAAGCTACAACAAGCACACTGGGCTCTCATTCTGCGTCAGTCAATGTTGCCCTCTATAGGGAAACATCAGACATTGGACTACAAGTGCAATCCACCTCAATGAGTACTGGCTAAAACACATTTCTAATATTGAATATCTGTAGCTTTATTCCTCTGTAGTTCAGATATAGTATTGAACAATTTCGTCATAAAAACATTTATGTTAAAAACCTTTTGGCAATAAATTGTGTGCTTGTGTTGCACAGTAAAATAATGTTGTTTCCTGACGGATGGATTTATTGGTAACACACACAGGAAGTTCCTATTCTACAACAACAAACCGATGTGTTAATTTCTGATGTGAAACAAACTAAAGTGTATGAAAATGGACGAGGAATAGACGGTAGGTTATACAGTATAACTTTTAGATTCGCCAGAAAATATATATTATCTTGTTGTGTCTAACCTAGCCATTACAGCCCAACTGTCCGCATGTTTTTTAAGCCTCTCTGCCACAGGTGTGATTGAACGTTTTAATAATTGCATGCAAAACAACGCTTTTCAAACGCAGATTTTTCACTGGGCTCTTAACCATTTATTAGCAGCGAATATGAAACTAACCCATAAGCCGACAGATGGCGATTTTGAGTCATTTCATTTTACCATCCAAATATATGGACCGGTTTGTACATAAAACATTCAATTCAGACTGCAAAGGCGAAAAATATGCATACATTCTTTATGAAACAACATTTTCCACCACCATGAATGTTTTTTGTACGAACCGGACCACGGGGAATATGTGTGTATAGCCGACTACATGGATTCCCTTTGGACGGTAAAATGAGACGACTCTCTCCATCTGCCGGTCTTTGGGCACAAACGAAACTTAAGAATTCAATGGCAGATTTGACCATATGTCGCATAGGGACTGAATATTTTTTATAATGAGGGATACCTGCAGACAATCGGATCTCTGAAATGAATGTCCCTCCCAAATGTAACATATTTGTACCCGACCCACTCCCATACCAAAATAATAATTAAAACAAAGTGGATTGCACAAAACATATCTACCGTTTACACTCACTCCTAGGACCAATAAACGTTTTAGAAACTGTTCTTTGCCATGTAATGCTTACAAAATGAATTAGCCAGAAGGTTAGCACTGCCTGAATCAATCATCTTATTTTTGCCAGTCCTTGAAATAATTGCCTTTTTATAAATGCATGTCATGCAATTCTAGGTCATTTTACATGACTGGAGACAAGCAGAATCTTTTACAATACCACAAAGCATGACAACGAATGAGCACATGCTGCAGCACCGGAGATTTATTTTTCAGGCTATTGTTAAAAAAGAAGACAGACAACTTTAGCACTGTTCCAAACATAGACTATCAAATGTAAAAGTTGAGCACAACAGAACCAGTTACAACTTAAGTATCATCAATGAATTAGAGAAATAGCCATTCATTGTTTAACACAGCAGCCACATATCATCAGGTACAGTGCATTCTGAAATTCAGACACCTTGACTTTTTCCACATTTTGTTACATTACAGCCTTATTCTAAAATGTATTTGAAAAATTAATAATAATTCTCAATCTACACAACACCACATAATGTCAGAGAAGAACAGGTTTTTAGAAATTTGGATACCTTATTATTTACATAAGTATTCAGACCCTTTGCTATAAGACTCAAAATTGAGCTCAGGTGCATCCTGTTTCCATTGGTCATCCTTGAGCTGTTTCTACAACTTGATTGGAGTCAACCTGTAGTAAATTCAATTGATTGGACATGATTTGTAAAGGCACACACCTGTCTATATAAGGTCCCACAGTGGACAGTGCATGTCAGAGCAAAAACCGAGCCACGAGGTCGAAGGAATTGTCCATAGAGCTCAGGATTGTGTCGAGGCACAGATCTGGGGAATGGTACAAAAAATGTCTGCGACATTGAAAGTCCTCAAGAACACAGTAGCCTCCATCATTCTTAAATGGAAGAAGTTCAGAACCAACAACACTCTTCCTAGAGCTGGCCGCCCGGCCAAACTGAGCAATTGGGGTAGAAGGACCATGGTCAGGGAGGTGACCAAGAACCCGATGGTCACTCTGACAGAGCTCTGGAGTTTCTCTGTGGAGATGGGAGAACCTTCCAGAAGGACAACCATCTCTGCAGCACACCGCCAAATCAAGCCTTTATGGTAGAGTGGCCAGACAGAAGCCACTCCTCAGTAAAATGCACATGACAGCCCGCTGAAAAATGAAAAACAAGATTCTCTGGTCAGATGAAACCAAGATTGAACTCTTTGGCCTGAATGCCAAGCATCACGTCTGGAGGAAACTTGGCACGATCCCCACGGTGAAGCAAGGTGGTGGCAGCATCATGCTTTGGGGATGTTTTTCAGATGCAGGGACTGGGAGGATTGAGGGAAAGATGAGCGGAGCAGAGTACAGCGAGATCCTTGATGAGACCCTGCTCCAGAGCGCTCAGGACCTCAGATTGGGCGACGGTTTCTCTTCCAACTTGACAACAACCCAAGGCACACAGCCAAGACAATGCAGGAGTGGCTTCGGGACAATTCTCTTAATGTCCTTGAGTGGGCCAGCCAGAGCCTGGACTTGAACCCGATCTAACATCTCTGGAGAGACCTGAAAATAGCTGTGCAACGACGCTCCCCATTCCACCTGAATGAGCTTGAGCGCGGATCTGCAAGGAAGAAACTCCCCAAATACAGGCGTGCCAAGCTTGTAGTGTCATACCCAAGAATACTCATGGCTCTAATCACTGCCAAAGGTGCTTCAACAAAGTACTGAGTACAGGGGTCTGAATACTTATGTAAATGTCATATCTGTTTTTGTTTAGTTTTTTTACTTTGCAAACATATCTAAACCTGTTTTTGCTTTGGCATTATGGGGTATTGTGTGTAGATTGAGGGGAGGGGGGGACGATGATGATTTAATACATTTTAGAATAAGGCTGCAAAATTTTTTTGGGGGAAAAGTCAAGGGGTCTGAATACTTTCCAAATGCACTGTATACACTTGTAATGCACTGTTTGGCCCTGTCCGGGGGGTATCATCTGACGTGGCCACAGTGTCTACGATCCCTCCTGTCTCAGCCTCCAGTATTTATGCTGCAGTAGTTTGTATCAGGGGGGTTAGGGTCAGTCTGTTATATCTAGAGTATTTCTCCTGTCTTATCCGTTGTCCTGTGTGAATTTAAGTATGTTATTTTTCTTTCTTTCTCTCAGAGGACCTGAGACATAGGACCATGCCTTAGGACTACCTGACCTGATGACTCCTTGCTGTCCCCAGTCCACCTGGTCGTGCTGCTGCTCCAGTTTCAACTGTTCTGCCTGTGGCTATGGAACCCTGACCTGTTCACTGGATGGGCTACCTGTCCCAGACCTGCTGTTTTCAACTCTCTAGAGACACCAAGAGCGGTAGAGATACTCTGAATGATCGGCTATGAAAAGCCAACTGACATTTACTCCTGAGGTGCTGACCGGCACCCTCTACAACCACTGTGATTATTATTATTTGACCCTACTGGTCATTTATGAACATTTGAACATCTTGGCCATGTTCTGTTATAATCTCCACTCAGCACAGCCAGAAGAGGACTGGCCACCCCTCAGCCTGGTTCCTCTCTAGGTTTCTTCCTAGGTTCTGGCCTTTTTAGGGAGTTTTTCTTAGCCACTGTGCTTCTACACCTGCATTGCTTGCTGTTTGGGGTTTTAGGCTGGGTTTCTGTACAGCACTTTGTGACATCAGCTGACGTAAGAAGGGCTTTATAAATTAATTTGATTGATTGAAACTCTTTTCTTTTGGGGGAACTATCATTTTCAAATGTGTTCTATTTTAGTCCATGTTACAAAATAGATGTGTTGACTGATTAGGGTATGGGAATATAAGAGCATCTGCTAGGCTAAATTAAACTAGGCATGCACAGCGCACCACATGATCCTCAAACCAAAGACTGGCCAAACTCGTGCTTCTAAAAGTGAAGGTGTTTTTTGGTTCATTCTGATCAGAATGAGTTGTTCCCCACACAAGGGCTTTCTTACAGACAGAAATACCTCCCCCCCCCCCCCCCCCCCCCCCCCCCCTCATCAGATTTGGAGGTCCTGGGCTACATTTTTTTGTAGGTATGGGATCTTTTATTTCAACTCAAGAAAAATGGGACCAGTGTTTTATTTTTGTTCAGTGTAGCATAAAACATTGCGTATGTCATTATAGATCGCTTTATATAATCAGGTCCATTTTAATTTATTTTGAAATCTTAAATTATCAAGATGTAGGCCTATGCTTTTAGTCATTTTCTTCAACTAAAGCCACAGCACCCTCACATAACTCCTCAATTCAAGACCTGTTTTGACCTTAACACAGCAAGCTCTTCACTTACACAGATATTTAAGGAGTGCATGGTCACTGAAGTGATTGGCTGACAATCTATGGATGGTAGACTATAAATTAATCTGTCAAACAGGTAGGCCTACCTGTTATTTCTTGAATATGAATAGGTTCTTAAACAAAGCACTCTTGTTAGTATTCTAAAGTCAAATTAAAATGAAGACTTTAAATGAATTAGGTCTTCTTATATTTACCTACTACCCATGCGCTGTCCATCTCGGCGGCTGCAAAGTAATGTATGTAAATTACTCATGGCTTTTTGAGGTCAATAACTCTGATAAATAGCTTCATTATGAGCAACTAAACCAATGTTTATATTAAAATTAATTATAACGAGGTCATCCTCTTCACGCTCTCCCTCTCAAACGGAACAGGACATCAGTAGGTCTAGTCCACGTGAACAGATATTGCATTTTTTTTTATATATATATTGACTGGCCTCCTGAAGTGCCACCGTACACAGCACAGTCATTGGTTAGGCAGCCGCAGCACAAAGGGGTTTACTTCAGCAAGAGCATTGCAGGACGGGCCTCTTGATTGGGAGCGCCTATCCATTGCAGTGTGTAATGCAGTGTAGCCTAGTTTTATATTCGCCATCTCAGCAGCGCAAAAACTTGGGATGGAAGTTCATTATTTTAGGAACATAGCTTTGCCCTGTGCTCTTCGTGTAGCCTATAGTATAGACCAGCCTTTCTCAAACTATTTTGTGCCAGGGAGACCCCAGAGGGTTTTTTATATTTGTATTTTGTTGCAGCAAGAGAGAAGCTGGTCTCACATAAGTAGGTAGAATGAAAGGGGATTCACTTCAACTCTGCCATATCGCGTTTGCTGCTGAACAGTGAGAATGTGAACAGGCGCATCTCATTAAAACTAGAGCGCAGGCCTTGGTCACAGGACAGCTCCAATAGTTTATCATCAATAACTGATGACAAGCTGTGAGTCTCTTCAGTGCTGGTGAACGGATTACGTATCCACTGCTTTCCCAGGCGTGGATCAGATTGCGAGGGGAAGTAATCTTCGAATTTGAGCAGAGTTTTGCTCAGATGTGACCCCAACAATTTATGTATGTGATCCATGTCTACATAACCCACGTCAGTCAGAGTTTAGAATAGAGGGGACATATCGAAAAATGCCTCAATCCACTCGGTCTCTCCAGACACCCAGTTTTTTCTTGAAATCGGCAATTCTATCGTTTGCTTGGAAAATGTCACTTTAGCGTCCCTGCATGGCTAGGTTGAGCAGCAGTCTTGTATATAGGCCTGCAGTTCCCGATACAACGGTCCCATAGTAATCCATGTCCGTATGTACTCGTTCAGGACACGCAGTTGTATTCTGAGGCAAGTCTTTGCCAGGTAATTTTCATATGTGGCAAATATATACAAGAAGCGGAATATGAAATGTCAGTCTTCTTGTGAACTACAATTCTGACGTTGTGTTTTAACGTTTATAAACATCCAAAAATCGTCAGTGATGAGTGACTATGACTGCCAGTAAAACAGACGGGGATGGAACTGGGCCAGTGGAGCAAGCTCTGTCTCAGGTATAGTAAACCAAACGCACACACACTGAACAGCCAATCCCAGCACACTAGTCATTATCTCTGAGTGTGCATTGCATCTGTGTGGTGCGTTTATGCATGTTTTCATGTGCTCACGTGAGTGTTTTCCTGTGTGTGTGTGTGTGTGTGTTCCACAGGACACATCAGTGATCTCAGTGTGTTCTGGCTCTGTGGATGCTGTTTCCTACCTGACCCCGCACCAGAGGAGGAGCAGGGGCTGATGAGCATGCCCAAGACCATGGTAATGTGCCATGTTATATAATGTAAAAAAAAGACTACGGTCGGGATTCAATTCATAGCACAGCGTACTGGACAGCTGACAGTGTGGCTTCCAAAATTACTAATTATATACAGACAGCAACCATCAGATTCTGTTCCAACACCCCCCTAAACCAACTCATGGGATGGCAGTCCGAATGGCAGTCCCAATGGCATGCAAAAGTGGGGCAGGGCCGGGGAAAAGACTGCTAAATATGTTAGGATGGTATTGTGCTAATCTCTCTGCCTGTCACGTGCGTCCGCAATACACCAGTGCAGCAATGTATCGATTAATCAGCAGCCAATGGGATCGCACTGCGCTTTTTCTCCTTTTAAACCTTCAATGCAATTTGTTCTATGCTGTATTTTACATTCTGCTAAAAAAGTGCAAGCTGGCTTTTCTCCTATAATATTTGTTCAGAAAATTCTCAAAATAATTGAGTTACAGTATATTTGATTTTGGAATTGCTAGGTGGGATTATTTATTTTGCTATCACGAATTGGATGAATGAGGATGGAAAAAACATGTATTTACATATATGTCTGGAAGGGCTTACGCTAATGCAATGGAAGGTGCATGCTTTTAACTGTTTATATAATGTAGTTGCTTCGTTGGTTTCATCAGTTTGTTAAATACAGTTGAAGTCGGAAGTTTACATACACTTAGGTTGGAGTCATTAAAACTCGTTTTTCAATCACTCCACACATTTCAAACTATAGTTTTGTCAGGTCGGTTAGGACATCTACTTTATGCATGACACAAGTCATTTTTACAACTATTGTTTACATACAGATGAATTCATTTATAATTCACTGTATCACAATCCCAGTGTGTCAGAAGTTTACATACTGACTGTGCTTTTAAACAGCTTGGAAAATTTCAGATATGATGTGGCTTTAGAAGCTTCTGATAGGCTAATTTAGATCATTTGAGTCAATTGGAGGTGTACCTGTGGATGTATTTCAAGGCCTACCTTCAAACTCAGTGCCTCTTTGCTTGACATCATGGGAAAATCAAAAGAAATCAGCCAAGACCTCAGAAAAAAAATTGTAGACCTTCACAAGTCTGGGTCATCTTTGGGAGCATTTCCAAACGCCTGAAGGTACCACGTTTATCTGTACAAACAATAGTACGCAAGTATAAACACCATGGGACGACGCAGCCGTCATACCGCTCAGGAAGGAGATGCGTTCTGTCTCCTAAAGATGAACGAACTTTGCTGTGCAAAAAGTGCAAATCAATCCCAGAACAACAGCAAAAGACCTTGTGAAAATGCTGGAGGAAATCGGTACAAAAGTATCTATATCCACAGTAAAACGAGTCCTACATTGACAAAACCTGAAAGGCCGCTCAGCAAGGAAGAAGCAACTGCTCCAAAACCGTGATTTTGCAACTGTACATGGGGACAAAGATTGTACTTTTTGGAGAAATGTCCTATGGTCTGATGAAACAAAAATAGAACTGTTTGGCCATGATGACCATCATTATGTTTGGATGAAAAAGGGAGAGGCTTGCAAGTCGAAGAACACCATCCCACCCGTGAAGCACGGGGGTGGCAGCATCATGTTGTGGGGGTGCTTTGCTGCAGGAGGGACTGGTGCACATCACAAAATAGATGGCATCATGAGAAAGGGGAATTATGTGGATATATTAAAGTAACATCTCAAGACATCAGTTAAAGCTTGGTTGCAAACGGGTCTTCTAAATGGACAATGACCCCAAGCATACTTCCAAAGTTGTGGCAAAATGGCTTAAGGACAACAAAGTCAAGGTATTGGAGTGGCCATCACAAAGCGCTGACCTCAATCCCATTGAACATTTTTGGGCGGAACTGAAAAAGCGTGTGCGAGCAAGGAGGATACAAACCTGACTCAGTTACACCAGCTCTGTCAGGAGGAATGGGCCAAAATTCACCCAACTTATTGTGGGAAGCTTGTGGAAGGCTACCAGAAACGTTTGACCTAAGTTAAACAATTTAAAGGCAATGCAACTAAATACTAATTGAGTGTATTTTCACTAGGATTAAATGTCAGGAATTGTGAAAAACTGAGTTGAAATATATTTGGCTAAGGTGTATGTAACCTTCTGACTTCAACTGTATGTATTTCACACATTAGCGACAGGTTGTCTTATCATTGTTAGCCTAGATTATTGTAATTTGTACTCATTGTACATTGTGTAATTAACGTAATTAAGAGTGAACATTGTGGTGCAGTCTTATCTGTGGAACGGAGGAATGTTGCTGTTGGTCTACAATCCTTTGGTCTCTGACTACCGGGACATCACTTGCAATGTTCCATTTTATATTTGGTTGAGTAGGTTACATGGCTGGGCTGAAATACGTGTGGTTACAGAGGTGCTAGAGTTTCCACTTGCTATTTTCTGTGGTAATACAATCATCTGAGAGAATTCCAACCTCCTGAGAAGGGCCCATAATGACAGACTTAAACAAAGTCTATGAGTTCCTAGCAGTAGCCCGTTATGTGAATAGTTAGTAAATGGCCTCTTATTTGGGGAAGTCTTCTCTGTGGGACATTGCAAGGATCAAGTGTCCTAAATTCTGTCTGGTCCTCCTCCCTGTCTGTGTGCCAGATGGGAACAATTTTAACCTGAGGGGGTGGTACAGGATCATGCAGTCTTCCCTGACCACAGACAGAGACAGCAGGACAACATAGCCAGGTGAGTCACCTCAAATTTTTAACTGGTTCTTTCAATGTTCTCTCTCAAAAGTTGGCTGTGCAGAGCCTGTGGTCTAGTGGTAACGCATAACATATAATCACATATACTTCTCCCCACAGGAAACTAGGGTTCAATTCCTGTCTACCCTTTCTACTGTCTTTCCCTTCATCCATCTTCTCTATTTCACAACTTTCTGTATAAAGTGGAATAAAGTACATGTTCAAATAGCCTTTAAAAAACAAATTAGCCCCCAGAAACCTCACTAGCCTTTGAAGAAAGACAAGTTGATTGTCCTCAAAAGGAGATGTATGTGCCACTCACATCAGTCTGTTCAGACCCAAAATAAAAAGAGCTGCCTCATGTCCACTATTTACGGTGTATGGCAAATGGGCTGTACAGAGCTGGTACAAACAACATGCTAATGTTTGTTATCTACACTTACTGGCCTATACAGTTCCTTCATAAAGTATTCACACCCCTTGACTTCTTCCACGTTTTGTTGTGTTACAGCCTGCATTTCAAATGGATTAAATTTAGATGTTTTTGTCACTGGCCTATACACAGTACTTGGTAACACTTTACTTGACACCTGGTGTCAGAACACATTATGATGCGGTCATAACCATGTCATAGTGTCATAACAGCTGACATAACTTATCATGACCTGATATAATCGGGTCATAACACTGTCATGACCAATATTTACACCTGTTGTGATGTAAATTTGTATATATATAGTATATGTGAACACCCCTTCAAATTAGTGGATTTGGCTATTTCAGCCACATCGTTGCTGAAGGGTGTATCAAATTGAGCACACCGCCATGCAATCTCCATAGACAAACATTGGCAGTAGAATGGCCTTACTGAAGAGCTCAGTGACTTTCAATGTGGCACCGTCAAATTTCTGTCCTGCTAGAGCAGTCCCGGACAACTGTAAGAGCTGTCCCGGTCAACTGTAAGAGCTGTCCTGGTCAACTGTAAGAGTTGTTATAGTGAAGGGGAAACATCTAGGAGCAACAACGGCTCAGCCTCGAAGTAGTAGGCCACATAAGCTCACAGAACAGGACTGACGAGTGCTGAAGCGCATCTGTTCTCGGTTGCAACACTCACTACAGAGTTCCAAACTGTCTCTGGCACAATAGCTGTTCATTGGCAGCTTCATAAAATGGGTTTCCATGGCCGAGCAGCCACACACAAGCCTAAGATCACCATGTGCAATGCCAAGCGTCGGCTAGAGTGGTGTAAAACTCACTGGACTCTGGAGCAGTGGAAATGCGTTCTCTCGAGTGATGAATCATGCTTCACCATCTGGCAGTCCGACAGACAAATCTGGGTTTGGCGGATGCCAGGAGAACACTACCTGCCCAAATGCATAGTGCCAACTGTAAAGTTTGGTGGAGGAGGAATAATGGTCTGGGGCTGTTTTACATGGTTTGGGCTAGGCCCCTTAGTTCCAGTGAAGGCTAATCTTAGTGCTACAACATACAATGACATTCTAGATGATTCTGTGGTTCCAACTTTGTGGCAACAGTTTGGGGAAAGCCCTTTTCTGTTTCAGAATGACAATGTGCACGGGGGTGCACAAAGCGAGGTTCATACAGAAATTATTTGTCGAGATTGGTAGGGAAGAACTTGACTGCCCTGCCCTCAACCCCATCGAACACCTTTGGGATGATTTGGAACGCCGACTGCAAGCCAGGTCGGGCACTAATCGCCCAACATCAGTGCCCGACCTCACTAATGCAGTTGTGGCTGAATAGAAGCAAGTCCCCAAAGCAATGTTCCAACATCTAGTGGAAAGCCTTCCCCAGAAGAGTGGAGGCTGTTATAGCAGCAAACAGGGGACCAACGCCATATTAATGGCCATGATTTTGGAATTAAATGTTTGATGAGCAGGTGTCCACATACTTTTAGTCATGTAGTGTATATTGCATTTATTTTATGGCTGGTTATGACACCGACAACAGGTCTAAATGTGTCATGGGTGTTATAACCATATTATAACGTGTTATGATGTGTGTCAAGTAAAGTGTTACCCCATA
The DNA here is from genome assembly GCF_002021735.2 of Oncorhynchus kisutch. Classification (NCBI taxonomy): domain Eukaryota; kingdom Metazoa; phylum Chordata; class Actinopteri; order Salmoniformes; family Salmonidae; genus Oncorhynchus; species Oncorhynchus kisutch. The sequence goes on from NC_034185.2 coordinate 16,571,705, forward strand.
CCCCATAATGTCAAAGTGAAAATAGAAGAACTGAGGATGTATCAATAACATTGTAGTTACTCCACAATACTAACCTAATTGACAGAGTGAAAAGAAGGAAGCATGTACAGAATGCAAATACTGCAACAACAAAAATGTGGGCCAAATCCAATCCAACACATTACAGTACCACTCTCCAGATTTTCAACGACAGTGGTGGCTGCATCATGTTATGGATGTGCTTGTAATCGCTAAGGACTGGGGAGTTTTTCAGAATAAAAAATAAACCGAATGGAGCTATACACAGGCGCAACCTGGTTCAGGCACTGTTATCAGTGTCCTTCTGCTTTTGCTAATCTCGCTCATCTCCACCCCATTTTCCCTCACCCCCTGTTACCCTCTCCCACTAACCACACTGTTTTCCCTCACCCTCCCTCTCCCTTTTCACCATCAACCCTCACCCTCATGCTAACCAGACTCTTTTCCCTCACCCTCCCTCTCCCCATCTTCCCTCACCTTCTCCCACTAACCATACTTTTCCCTCACGCTCCTTCTCACCATCATCCCTCACCCTCACACCACACTCTATTCCCCCCCCCCCCCCCCCCCCCCCCCCCCCCCCCCCATCCTCACCTTCCCCAGGTGTTGCGGAGCAGCTACAGATGAGTTTCCAGTAGCTGTTTGGTTCCCCTGCGGCCCCTCCATCCTCCGGGCCCAGCCTGCACCACCAAACCGTGGAGAGCAACCCTCCAGCCCTCCAACCTAAAATACTGGCACCCAGCCCTGAGGGCCTGCAAGCCCAGGTAAGGCCCAGTGCCCGGTTGCATGAGACGCCATAAGTAGACTCAGTGATGAACAAAGTAGACCTCCCTTACCCTGAATCACTTCGCATAAACCAAAACAGAGGTGATGGTGTCATCCTAACTGATGTTGTATACAACAGCGATAGCCTTCAGACAGACACGGTGCCCAGTTCCCAGACTGCTGAGAGCTTATGGTGGTTGTATGTGCTGGGTGAAGGAGAGGGGTCATGCAGGCCTGTGTGTTCTCTCTTCTCTGATGGGGGATGTTTTCACTGTCAGCACTGATCAAATCTACCAAGCTACCCTCTCCCCTCCGCTTTATTTTCCACCTTACTCATTCTATTTCTTGGAGTTGTGGAGAGTGACTCCCTTCTAACCTGTCGTCTCACAGGGACTCTTTCAGTTTCACTTTTATAGGGCCCATCTTCACCATCTCGATTTAAATCTAGTTTCAGCTAAATAAATAGTCCCCCCCCCACATATAGGTCGTAGGAATGATGACACTTTAGAAAAAAGTGAATTGTTGCCGTCATGTAGAGATTTATAAATATAGTGGGGCAAAAAAGTATTTAGTCAGCGACCAATTGTGCAAGTTCTCCCACTTAAAAAGATGAGAGGCCTGTAATTTTCATCATAGGTACACTTCAACTATGACAGACAAAATGAGGAGATGTGTGTTTAGGATCATTGTCATGCTGAAAGACCGAGCCACGTTTCATCTTCAATGCTGGGGCGGCAGGGTAGCCTAGTGGTTAGAGCGTTGGTCTTGTAACCGGAAGGTTGCAAGTTCAAACCCCCGAGCTGACAAGGTACAAATCTGTCGTCCTGCCCCTGAACAGGCAGTTAACCCACTGTTCCTAGGCCGTCATTGAAAATAAGAATTTGTTCTTAACTGACTTGCCCGGTTAAATAAAGGTAATAAAATAATTTTAAAAATGCCCTTGCTGATAGAAGGCGGTTTTCACTCAAAATTTCACAATACATGGCCCCATTCATTCTTTCCTTTACACGGATCAGTCGTCCTGGTCCCTTTGCAGAAAAACAGCCCCAAAGCATGATGTTTCCACCCCCATGCTTCACAGTAGGTATGGTGTTCTTTGGATGCAACTCAGTATTCTTTGTCCTCCAAACACAATGAGTTGAGTTTTTACCAAAAAGTTATATTTTGGTTTCATCTGACCATATGACATTCTCCCAATCTTCTTCTGGATCATCCAAATGCTCTCTAGCAAACTTCAGACGGGCCTGAACATGTACTGGCTTAAGCAGGGGGACACGTCTGGCACTGCAGGATTTGAGTCCCTGGCGGCGTAGTGTGTTACTGATGGTAGGCTTTGTTACTTTGGTCCCAGCTCTCTGCAGGTTATTCACTAGGTCCCCCCGTGTGGTTCTGGGATTTTTGCTCACCGTTCTTGTGATCATTTTGACCCCACGGGGTGAGATCTTGCGTGGAGCCCCAGATCGAGGGAGATTATCAGTGGTCTTGTATGTCTTCCATTTCCTAATAATTGCTCCCACAGTTGATTTCTTCAAACCAAGCTGCTTACCTATTGCAGATTCAGTCTTCCCAGCCTGGTGCAGGTCTACAATTTTGTTTCTGGTGTCCTTTGACAGCTCTTTGGTCTTGGCCATAGTGGAGTTTGGAGTGTGACTGTTTGAGGTTGTGGACAGGTGTCTTCTATACTGATAACAAGTTCAGGTGCCATTAATATAGGTAACGAGTGGAGAGGAGCCTCTTAAAGAAGAAGTTACAGGTCTGTGAGAGCCAGAAATCTTGCTTGTTTGTAGGTGACCAAATACTTATTTTCCACCATAATTTGAAAATAAATTCATTAAAAATCCTACAATGTGATTTTCTGGATTTTTTTCCCCTCATTTTGTCTGTCATAGTTGAAGTGTACCTATGATGAAAATTACAGGCCTCTGTCATCTTTTTAAGTGGGAGAACTTGCACAATTGGTGGCTGACGAAATACTTTTTTGCCCCACTGTACATGTATAAACAAAACAGCCAAGACACGTGCTCTGTTTAAATATGGTCTGGATGAGAGGACCAGGATGTCTGTCATATGCTGTTTACACACTGGTTATTTGTCATATGCACAAGGAAAGGAGCAAACAGGGAAGTGAGACAAACCATTTGCAAAGAGGCACTCTGCTTTTAGGAGTCCACTGTTCAATCTCCTTTGCTTCATGAAAGTTATATACAACTCTTTCAGATTGGTCTGTAGGCTCAACTCACCGGTATTGTGCTCCACTTATAGCACAGGGCTAGAGTAGTGTACTTTTGACATTTTACTCATTTACCAGACTCTCTTATCCAGAGTGGCTTACAGTAGTGAGTGCATACATTTTGTACTTGTCTCCCGTGGGAATCGAACCCACAACCCTGGCGTTGTAAGCGCCATGCTGTTACCAACTGAGCAACACAGGAAGGCTACATTGAGTAAAGTCATACCGTATTAAAAACTAAATCACGACAGCTGTGAAGGAAACAGGAAGTTTCGGTACAATTTTATAAATACTGAAACATACAGTTAATTTGTTTGTTCGACATGGTGGGATCTTTTTGCGTCTGTAAAATTATTTATGTGAGCTGACAGTGGAAAGTAAACTTGAAGTCACAATGATATGGTGTGTGTGTGGTCCTCCCACTACGACTCCGGAAACCATGCAGTTTATTACAGAGCTTTCAGAAAGTATTCACACCCCTTGACTTTTTCCACATTAAAATGGATTAAATTGAGATTGTGTCACTGGCCTACACACAATACCCCATAATGTCAAAGTAGAATTACGCTTTTTGAAATGTTCACAAATTAATTAAAAATTAAAAGCTGAAATGTCTTGAGTCAAATAGTATTCAACCCCTTTGCTATGGCAAGCCTAGATAAGTTCATGAGTAAAAAGGAAAAACAGCCAACAAGTGCTCAGCATATGTGGGACCTCCTTCAAAACTTTTAAAGCATTCCAGGTGAAGCTGGTTGAGAGAATGCCAAGAGTGTGCAAAGCTGTCAACAAGGCAAAGGGTGGATACTTTGAAGGATCTAAAATAAATATTGATTTATTTAACACTTTTTGGGGTTTCTACATGATTCCATATGTTATTTCATAGTTTTGATATCTTCACTTTTTATGTAGAAAATAGTAAAAATAAAGAAAAACCCTTGAATGAGTATGTGTGTCAACTTTTGACTGATACTGTAAATTTATCTGCAAAACGCTCAAGGATTTCACCATGACACCAATGGTGACTTCAAGAGTTAGTGTAATGGCTGTGATAGGAGAAAACTACAATGATGTTGATCCATCCTCAGTTAACTCCACAATAATAACCTAATTGACGGAGTGAAAAGAAGGAAGCCTGTACAGAATACACATATTCCAAAACATGCATCCTGTTTGCAACAAGGCACTAAAGTAATACTGCAAATCAATTCACTTTTTGTCCTGAATACAAAATGTTATGTTTGGGCCAAATCCAATAGAACACATTACTGAGTACCACTCTTCATATTTTCAAGCATAGTGGTTCCTGCATCATGTTATGGGTATGCTTATAATGCTTAAGGACTAGGGAGTTTTTCAGAATAAAAAATAAACGGAATGGAGCTAAGCACTGGCAAAATCCTGAGGAAAACCTGGTTCAGTCTGCTTTCCACCAGACACTGGGAGATGAATTTACCTTCAGCAGGACAAAAACCTCAAACAAGGCCAAATTTAGACTGAAGTTGCTAACCAAGAAGACGGTGAATGTGGTCGAGTTAGTTTTGACTTAAATCTACTTGAAAATCTAGGTCAAGACCTGAAAATTGCTGTTCAGCAATGATCAACAACCAATTTGACAGAGCTTGAAGATTTTCTAAAAGAATAATGGCAAATGTTGCACAATCCAGATGTGTTAAACTCTGAGAGACTTACCCAGAACGACGCACAGCTTTAATCGCTGCCAAAGGTGCTTCTACAAAGTATTGACTCTGGTGTGAATACTAATGTAAATGAGATCTGTATTTCACTTTCAAAAAATGTGCTAACATTTCTAAAAACGTTTTCACTTTGTCCTTATGGAGTATTGTGTGTAGATTGGTGAGAATTATTATTATTTTAAATCCATTTTGAATTCAGCCTGTAACATCGATGTGGAATAAATCATGGGGTATGAATACTTTCTGAAGGAACTGTAGGCTACAGATTAAATAAGTTGATGAACTTCACACGGGGGTGAAAGTGCACAGTGATGGAGCTTGATGCTCCTTTCCAATAAATATCCAGGGTCTTATTCTGGTGACACAATGATCGATGCTTGAACACTTAAGCGAAGTAAATTTTGTTTAGTACATCGTCAAACACGGATTATTATCCACAGCAAGTCTGTTTGGTGGAAACACACCACTGGTGCGAAAATGTGCATATTTTCTTATAATTCTTATTTTCTTATCTAGCCAACTTCATTGAGTTTTTCTGCGATGTTTTGTTTCCCCCTCAGGTTCTGTAAGAACCACTATGCGGAGATGGAGGCCACTCTTCTCAGGATGTACGAATGGCTACTGGACCGGTTCTCCTTCTTCCTGGGGGTGAAACCTGACTGTGTGTATGAAGAAGTACTGAAGGTGGAGAGGCATTTCCTCAGGAGTAGCAAGCCCTGGGCTAGAGCTTTAACTACGCCCACAAAGACACAGCCCAGAAAACAGCCCAACGGCAAACAAACCAGAAAAACAACTTTGTTCTCTAGGCAGCTAAAGAGAGTGACTTCATCGGGACCAACTACTGTGGATTGTTACTGTGCCATAATGCCATGCTGACGGATTACTTTAGTTTTTGTCTCGATGTAACATGATTGAGTGTTTGCCTTTTTTGTACAAATTGCCTGTTATTACAATGTTATACGTGAACCTTTGTCCCAGCTATGAATCGAGGTTCATAGAAATCAGACATTTATGCACATATGGCTTTGCAACTCTGTTAATTAAGGAATACCTGACATTTTAAGCTAAGACTACAGGCTGTCAATTTGCGTGTTACTTTAGTTTTGAGTGTGAAGGACAGGTAATGGGTGTTACCTGCCATTAGTGGTTTTGGACTGCTTTGTCCCAATTCTCAGACACTTCTATGAAACTTTGTAGAAGCACCTATGGCAGCGATTACAGCTTTGAGTCGTATTGGGTATGTCTGTATCAGCATTGCACATCTGCATTTGGGGATTTTCTCTCATTCTTCCTTGCAGATTTTCTCATGCTCTGTTAAGTTAGATGGGGAGCGGCAGTGAACAGCAATCTTCAAGTCACTCCAGATCATCACCAAATTTCACAGTGGGTGCGAGACCTGGAGAGGCCTACAAGCCACAGTGCCAGGTCAATCAAGGTGTGGATGGAGGACCACCAGATCAAGACCCTGTCATGGCCAGCCCAATCTCCAGACCTGAACACCATTGAAAACCTCTGGAATGTGATCAAGAGGAAGATGGATGGTCACAAGCCATCAAACAAAACCAAGCTACTTACATTTTTGCTCCAGGAGTGGCATACAATTGGAAAATCTGAACATCGCTCCCCATGATGGCTGTCTTTCGGAACGTATTCCCACCTATAAATACCTTGGAGTTTGGTTAGATGATCATCTCTTTTAAAACTCATAACTGAGATGGCAAAGAAGCTGTGTCATCAGAGCACAGAACGTAAATTGTACAGGCCACTTATGTCAGTGCTTGATTATGGTGATGTTTTATATATGCATGGATCAGCATCAGTACTGAAGACATTGGATGCAGCGTTGCGCTTTGTTACTTTTGCACACATCATTGCCTTTTATACACTTTGGCTGGCTGGGACTCCCTGACTTTTAGAAGGACCAGACACTGGTTGATATTTGTCTATAAAGCTGTCTTACAGAAACTTCCTAATTATCTTAACTCAACAATCCAGTGGTCAAACAGAATTTATCAGACTCGGTCACAGGACATGCTAGTGCTAGAGATGCCCCAGATTCACTCTGAGTTAGACAAAACGGCATTTCAATATCATGCTCCACACTCATGGAATGAATTGCAGAGATAACTCCAGTTAGATGTTTTGGTGCCTGTAAGACAGTTTAAATGCACATTACATTAACCTTTTAGTATAAACTGTGATTTCTTTATGTAATGTGTTTTTCTTATAGAAGTGTATTTATTTAAATATTTTTCATCTCCGTCTTGTTACGGCTGTTAAAGGAAGAGGACCAAAGCGCAGCGTGGTTGGCGTACATTTTCCTTTATTGAATACAAATGACGCCGAACAAAACAATAAACACTAAAAAACAGCTAAAGGCTATGTGCCCTAAACAAAGTCAACTTCCCACAAAGACAGGTGGGAAAAGGGCTACCTAAGTATGGTTCTCAATCAGAGACAACGATGGACAGCTGCCTCTGATTGAGAACCACACCCGACCAAACACAAAGAAATAGAAACATAGAAATAAAGAAACTAGAATGCCCACCCTAGTCACACCCTGGAATAACCAAAATAGAGAATAAAAGCCTCTCTATGGCCAGGGCGTGACACTTGTACTTTTTATATGTTTTCATTTTGTTTGGTTTTAAATTCGTATTAATTGCTGTGTTTGTATTGTTGTATCACAGGGCACAACTGTAACAGAGACTGTCTCAGCTTGTTTCTCCTGTTTTAATAAAGATTAATAAAATAAAGTCACCCAACATCAATGTGAAAAACTGATGGAGAGCATGCCAAGACACATGAAATCAGGGTTATTCTACCAAATATTGATTTCTGAACTCTTCCTAAGTTAAAACATTAGTATTGTGTTGTTAAAAATGAATATGAACTTTATTTCTTTGCATTATTCGAGGTCTGACAACACTGCATCTGTCATTTTCTGCAAATAAAATGCTATAAATGACAACGATTTTGGGGAAAATGTTGTCAGTAGTTTATAGAATAAAACAAAAATTTTAATTTTACCCAAACACATACCTATAAATAGTAAAACCAGAGAAACTGATAATTTTGCAGTGGTCTCTTCATTTTTTTCCAGAGCTGTACGTGGGAACTCCTTCAAGACTGTTAGAAAAGCATTCCTCATGAAGCTGGTTGAGAGAATGCCAAGAGTGCAAATCTGTCATCAGGGGTTGTGCCGTGGCGGAGATCTTTGTGGGCTGGTAAGTTGGTGGTTGAAGATATTCCTCTAGTGGTGTGGGGGCTGTGCTTTGGCAAAGTGGTTGGGGTTATATCCTTCCTGTTTGACCCTGTCCGGGGGTATCATCGGATGGGGCCACAGTGTCTCCTGACCCCTCCTGTCTCAGCCTCCAGTATTTATGCTGCAGTAGTTTATGTGTCGGGGGTCTAAGGTCAGTTTGTTATATCTGGAGTACTTCTCCTGTCTTATCCGGTGTCCTGTGTGAATTTAAGTATGCTCTCTCTAATTCTCTCTCTCGGAGGACCATGCCTCAGGACTACTTGGCATGAGGACTCCTTGCTGTCCCCAGTCCACCTGGCCGTGCTGCTGCTCCAGTTTCAACTGTTCAGCACCTGAGGTGCTGACTTGCTGCACCCTCGACAACTACTGTGATCATTATTATTATTTGACCATGCTGGTCATTTATGAACATTTGAACATCTTGGCCATGTTCTGTTATAATCTCCACCCAGAACAGCCAGAAGAGTACTGGCCACCCCTCATAGCCTGGTTCCTCTCTAGGTTTCTTCCTAGGTTTTGGCCTTTCTAGGGAGTTTTTCCTTGCCACTGTGCTTCTACACCTGCATTGCTTGCTGTTTGGGGTTTTAGGCTGGGTTTCTGTACAGCACTTTGAGATATCAGCTGATGTACGAAGGGCTATATAAATACATTGGATTTGATTTGTGTCAACCAGGGCAAATCCATAGTGCCTTTGCGTGGTAGGCTAAGGCACATATCAAACCTCTCATCAGGTTTTGCTTGACTGATACCCAGCCTAATGTTAGTTATCTTATCTCTGAAATATGCTGCAAACTCATCACATTTAGATGTGGAGGAAAGTTCACAGGTTTGCGTGGGTATGATTTATTAGGCCATCAATGGTCGAGAAGAGCACTCTCAAATTATTTTGATTATTAGTGATCAAGTTATTTCTAATTGCCTTGTTAAATATGCCAAGTTGCTCTCTCAGAATATCATAATGGACCTGCAACTTTGACTTTCTCCACTTCTGCTCTGCCTTTCTGCAATCTTTATTGAATTTACTAGTTTCCTCACTCATCCAAGGGCCTCTCCATTTGGATGTGGCCCTTTTCAACTTTACTGGAGCTATGGCATCAATGGTTGCCCTTAATTTGCCATTCAATTGATCAAATAAATCATCACAAGGAAGGCAGAATAGGTGATGGAGTATTGTTCATACACTCAATAAAACCTGTCTGATCAGGATGAACAATACCTGGTAAAACGTTTGTAATTCTGTGTGCGATGCATTTTGGCCGTATTTTTGTGTTCACAACATTGAAGTGCAAGAGGCCTTCAACTATTTAGATGGGCTGGATCTTTGTTTGTCATCTGTGTATTGTTTCAGTTATAGTGAAAACAGACCTTCCTGCTGCGTATCTGACAGACCATTTATTATCGGAGTAGTTAAAACAAGCTACTAATGGAGCTTTGAGTACATTAAAAAAGGCTTGATATTTTTATTTATTTAACGAGGCAAGTCAGTTAAGAACAAATTCGTATTTTCAATGACGGCCTAGGAACAATGACAGCCTAGGAACAGAACTGTTCAGGGGCAGAACGACAGATTTGTACCTTGTCAACTTGGGGATTTGAACTTGCAACCTTTCAGTTACTAGTCCAACGCTCTAAACACTAGGCTACCCTGCTGCAGGTATGCAATCAAGCCCTGGGGTTTTTCCAGATTGAAACGATTTAAGTTATTCCTTTCATTGGCCTTCGCATTGATATTTTTGTGAATTTGTTCATTTTCAATTTTGCATTATTTGGAAAGAATTCCTTACAGTAATCATCATTCATAGAGTGAGGAGGAGACTGAAAATAAAACATCTGCTTAAAGTATTTAGCTTGCTTTTTATAATATAATTTGGAGAATCATAGGTGACTTCGTCTTTAACGAGTTTCTGCAAATGTATTTTTGGTATCGTTCCTGTGTTGAAGATTCATGTAGAATTTGGCAGGGATGGTGTTAGACGGTGATGAGCTGTGCCTGGTTTTCTCCAGACATAGCACTTTGAATTCAGGCCAAAGAGTTAAATTTTTGTCTCATCAGACACTGAATATTTTGCCTTATGCTCTGAGTCTTTCATGTGCCTTTTTGCAAACTCCATACGTGCTGTCATGTACCTTTTTCAAAGGAGTGGGTTCCAAATGGCCATTCTCCCATAAAGCCCAGATTGGGGAAGTGCTGCAGAGACTGTTGTCCTTCTGGCATGTTCTTCTATCTCAGCCAAGGAACTCTGTAGTTTTGTCCAAGTGGTCATTGGGTTCTTGGTCACCTCCCTGACCAAGGTGCTTCTTATCCGGTTTCTCAGTTTAGTCGGACGACCAGCTCAAGGCAGAGTCTAGGTGGTTCCATATTTTTTTCTCCAATTTCCCAATGATGGAGACTACTGCTCTTGGAAACTTTCAGCACTCTAGAAATGGTTTTATACCCTTCCCCAATGATGTCTAATCACAATTCCATTACGGAAATCTACAGACAGTTCCTTGGACTTCATGGTATACAGTAGTTTCAGCTCTGACATCCACTTTTTACTGTAGGACCTTATATAGACAGGAGTTTCTTTCTAAATGATGTCCAAACTATTGAGTTGGCCACAGGTGGACTCTAATATTTTTTGTAGTGACATCTCAAGGATGATCAAAGGAAATTGGATGCACCTGAGCTCAATGTGGTGTGACATAGCAAAGGTTTGGAATACTTATAAGATATTTCGGTATTTCATTTTCATTTGCAAATATTTTCTAAAACATGTTTTCACGTTGTCATTATGGAGAATTGTGTGAAGACAAGTGAGATAAAAAAATATATATTTCATCCATTTTGAATTTAGGCTGTAACAACTAAATGTGGATTAAATATGAATCCTTTCTGAAGGCACTATTTTCCCTTGGCCTATGATAATGTATCTGAAACCCCGCCCATTATGTGTCACAGCAAGACAATCTCGTGGCCTATAGCAGTCAAAACTCCGGCTTCAGCTCATAGATCGAGAAAAGCCGACTAAACTAGTTCTGAAGGACAAGGTTGACATAAGTTTACCTACCAGCATCTCGTGTTTTTTTTAAATATTGGATCGGAATTTACCGTTACAACTTGAAAGTCCAGTCCGACAGCGGGAAATGACACAGGAGCTTGCAAAGTAAGTACACGGTCCAGTTCTCTTTGGTGTAGGCTATATGTATACTTGTAGGCATACACAGGTCCGCAATAACGCGCAGCAGCTTTTAGATGACAAAGGATACATTGTATATTTAAATATCAGTTATTAGGGGATTGCTGAGCTTCTTTGACTTTCCATGTCGCCTAGTTTTAAGAATGGTAGAATGGTAGTTTTAGTTGGCAAACTGTCTTCAAATGATTAGTGTCACTATATGATTGTGCATTGAACTTCTCAGGCAGACTATGTGTGCTACACACACAGACACACAATTAAAGTGTGCAATGTTTGTACAAAGGTAATGTCTTGTATATAAACAAAACAATGGAAGTAATTTGTAATGACACAGTCAGCGAGATGAAGACCGGTCTTGCTGGTAGAGCAGGATCAGCGATCTGGCTACTTAGTTGACGTTAGATGGCTGCATTCCCACGGGATGCCCGCGGGACATGCGGGTCCCAACAGAGATCATTGCGGCGCGGTCGGCATTTTTCATGCTGCGGTTGGCATTAACGCTTACATTTCCTCCTGTTCACTCTATGGGACTTCTTCTATGTGTGTACATTGAAGAGGTTAGGACTATTAACATAATAACAGCAATGCAGAGTGTTATACCCTATGGTATAGATTGACAGATCTTGAAGATCATTCTAACATGTTTTACTCACAACAACTACAATAACCCACACCCCTTACACATATATTTCGTTTGAATAGACTGTGAGTAAATATTTGTTCACTTATCTCCTTAGCTACCAGTTAACATTATTACAAATAGCAGGGTTCGAACTTAATGTTGGATGCCCCACTGTGCAGAAAGTGGGGAGTTCTGAATCTGAATTTAATGTCGGACTGTCTCACTGTGCAGAAAGTGGGGAGTTCTGAATCTGAATTTAATGTCGGACTGTCTCACTGTGCAGAAAGTGGGGAGTTCTGAATCTGAACTTAATGTCGGACTGTCTCACTGTGCAGAAAGAGAGGTGTTCTGAATCTGAACTTAATGTCGGACTGTCTCACTGTGCAGAAAGAGAGGTGTTCTGGTGTTCCAGAATGAGGCGTCATACAGTGGTGGTCGGCGGCAGGCGCTCACGGAGGATGACGAGGACTGGAGGGCCTTCCTAGGGAACCCCCTGACCGCCGCCTCCAAGGCCATGATGCACATCAACGGAGATGAGGACAGTGCCAATGCTCTCCTCTACAACTACTATAAGGTACCTCATATATGCTTACTACTACATACAGCTGAAGTCGGAAGTTTACATACACTTAAATTGGAGTCATTCAAACTCGTTTTTCAATCACACCACAAATTTCTTGTTAACAAACTATAGTTTTGGACATCTACTTTGTGCATAACACGAGTTATTTTTCTAACAATTTTTTACAGACAGATTATTTCCCTTAATTCACTGTATCACAATTCCAGTGGGTCAGAAGTTTACATACACTAAGTTGACTGTGCCTTTAAACAGCTTGGAAAATTCCAGAAAATGATGTCATGGCTTTAGAAGCTTCTGATAGGCTAATTGACACCATTTGAGTCAATTGGAGGTGTACCTGTGGATATATTTCAAGGCCTACCTTCAAACTCAGTACCTCTTTGCTGGACATCATGGGAAAATCCAAAGAAATTATCCAAGTTCTCAGAAAAAAATGTGTAGACCTCCACAAGTCTGGTTCATCCATGGGAGCAATTTCCAAATGCCTGAAGGTACCATCTTCATCTGTACAAACAATAGTACGCAAGTATAAACACCATGGGACCATGCAGCCATCATACACTTAGGAAGGAGGCGTGTTCTGTCTCCTAGAGATGAATGTACTTTGGTGCGAAAAATGCAAATCAATCCCAGAAAAATGAGTCCTATATCGACATAACCTAAAAGGCCGCTCAGCAAGGAAGAAGCCACTGCTCCAAAACAGCCATAAAAAAGCCAGACTACGGTTTGCAACTGCACATGGGGCCAAAGATTGTACTTTTTGGAGAAATGTCCTCTGGTCTGATGAAACAAAATAGAACTGTTGGCCATAATGACCATCGTTATGTTTGGAGGAAAAAGGGGGAGGATTGCAAGCTGAAGGTCACCATCCCAACCGTGTAGCATGGGGGTTGCAGCATCATGTTGTGGGGGTGCTTTGCTGCAGGAGGGACTGGTGCACTTCACAAAATAGATGGCATTATGTGGAAGGAAAATTACGTGGATATATTTAAGCAACATCTCAAGACATCAGTCAGGAAGTTAAAGATTGGTCGCAAATGGGTCCTCCAAATGGACAATGACCCCAAGCATACTTTCAAAGTTGGGGCAAAATGGCTTAAGGACAACAAAGTCAAGGTATTGGAGTGGCCATCACAAAGCCCTGACTTCAACCATATAGACAATGTGTTGGCAGAACTGAAAAAGTGTGTGCGAGCAAGGAGGCCTACAAACCTGACTCAGTTAGGAGGAATGGGCCAAAATTCACCCAACTTATTGTGGGAAGCTTGTGGAAGGCTACCCAAAACGTTTGGCCCAAGATAAACAATGTAAAGGCAATGCTACCAAATACTAATTGAGTGTATGTAAAAACTTCTGACCCACTGGGAATGTGATGAAAGAAATAAAAGCTGATATAAATCACTCTACTATTATACTGACATTTCAGTGGTGATCCTTACTGACCTAAAACAGGGAATTTTTACTCGGATTAAATGTCAGGAATTGTGAAAAACTGAGTTTAAATGCATTTGGCTAAGGTGTATGTAAACTTCCGACTTCAACTGTACATACTGTACTACTACATAGCTACTACATACCTACTACTACTACATATCTACTACTACATAACTACTATACTATAAAGGTATTTTAAGTACCGCCATAGATGTATATAGGTGTGACAATGTATTATACTACTTTTCTAGGTGCCACAAGACAAGAGAACGACTGGACAGCCCAAAACAGAAGTTATTGTGGGCGATGCTGATCCAAACAATATGTAATGAATCTCCTTAGTTATTATAATGTTTTTATTCAGTTATGACTTGGCATAGTTTACTTTTTATTTACTGTAAATTGAGAAAGTGTTTTGAAGTAAAGAAAGCTGTGTTCTGAGATGACCTTTACTCTGATCATCTCCTTCTCAGGAACTTCGTGGTGCCACTCCAAGATTCCCCCCTGGCCATGACAACTCTGAGGACCGTCCATCGCAACACTGCGGCCCAGGGCAGCAGCCAACCCAGCCGGGGGGACAAAACCCAGACTCTCTACCCAGCCTCAAACTCCATAGTCTGCATCTCCACCACCTCCAGCCCTCCCCCCTACTCCCTCAGCCCAGAGGGGACCCAGGCCCTGCACTCCTTCCCCGTTTGCACCCCCACTGGTCCCCACGGTTCCCAGTCGGATGGCATGGCCTTCAGTCGCCACCTCAGCCAGTACAGCCCCAGAGCCCGGAGCCTCACCCCTGACTCCACCTACACAAAGTCCTACAAGGACAGCACCAATGAGGTAGGGTCTCATACGTTTACTGCAGAACCAGATAGAACGAGAGCACAATTTTGCACTAAGCAGCACGAACCCCTCATGGAGCTGTGTAACTTACACCCAGGCTTCATTGAAAGTAAAAGTAACAAGCCTGTGAGACAGCCTATTCACTTAGCTACATGGAGCCAATGAGGCATCATCCATATTTTCATCAATCTACGGGTTGTAGTATAATATGCAGTGGTGTAAAAAATACTTTGAAGTACTACTTAAGTTGTTTTTTTGGGATATCTGTACTTTACTAGTTATATTTTTTACTACTTTTAATTTTACTTCACTACATTCCTAAAGAAAGTTATGTACTTTTTACTCCATATATTTTCCCTGACACCCAAACGTTCTTGTTACATTTTGAATGCTTAGCAGTACAGGAAAATTGTCTAATTTACATACTTATCAGGAGAACATCCCTGGTCGTCCCTACTGCCTCTAATCTGGCGGATTCACTAAACACATGCTTTGTTTGTAAATGATGTCTGAGTGTTGTAGTGTGCCCCTGGCTATCTGTAAATAAAAAAACTAGAAAATGTGGCAGGCTGCTTTGCTTAATATAAGGAATTTGAAATTATTTTTACTTAAGTATATTTTAGTAATTACATATTCTTTTGATACTTAAATATATTTAAAACCAAATACTTTTACACCTTTACTCAAGTGGTATTTTACTGGGTGACTTTTACATGAGTCATTTTCTATTAAGGTATCTTAACTTTTACTCAAGTATGACAATTGGGTACTTTTTCCACAACTGGTAATATGTAATGGTCACCTACACAAATTATTATGGGTGCGTCCCAAATGGCACTCTATTCCCTTTAATGTGCACTACTTTTGACCAAAGCCCTATAAGGGGAAATAAATAGTGCACTATAAAGGGAATAGGGTGCCATTTGGGACATTACCCATTTTCCTGGTACTGATGTTCCCCTGGATTGTGTTGTGACCCACAGGTCTTCCCTCCCTCTGAGGAGGTCCAGCTGCGTATGACCTCCATCCCTCCTGGTGGATACCCTTACTACAGCTCCACAGCAAGGTAACGTTCTCAGTCAAAATGTGATAGGGACAGTCACTCAGTGTTTTTTTTTTTAAACAGTCAGGGTATATTGAACTAGCAGAAAATACCTTAACCTCACTGAAACTATCTCTAATCAAACCTTATCTTAAGTCTTACCTTAATACAAAGCTGCAATATGTCACTTTTTGGGTGATCTGACCAAATTCACATAGACATGTGAGTTATAGACCTGTCACTAATTGAAAGCAAGTCTAAGAAGCGGTATATCTGTTCTATACACGCTATTTCTATGCTTCCCCTTAAATTTTGTTTTTGCATCTTTTGTGTTCGGTTTTGTACACCAGCTTCAAACAGCTGAAAATGCAATATTTGGTGTTTTTGAAAAGACATTTCACAGTGGTTTAGATGGTACAACGATTCTCTTCACCAGGGCTCTTCAACCCTGTTACTGGAGAACTACCCTCCTGTTGGTTTTCGATCCAGCCCCAGTTGTAACTAACCTGATTCAGTTTATCAACCAGCTAATTATTAGAATCAGTTATGCTAGATTAGGGTTGGAGCGAAAACCACGTTCCTGGAGTGCTACCATCCTGTAGGTTAAGAGCCCTGCTCTACGTTATGCATTGCTTGTTTTAGCAACCAGAAAATGGTAGTGCGATTTCTGCATATTGCACCTTTAAGTTTTCATTCTGCCTATCAAATATTCACTTTCAAAAATGCTTTTATAGTCACTAGCTGAGATATTAGGATATAGGGTAAAGGGGATACTTAGTCAGTTGTGCAACTGAATGCATTAAACCAAAATGTTTCTTCTGCATTTAACCCAGCCCTTCTGAATCAGGGGGGGCTGCCTTAATCGACATCCACGTCAAAGGCAGAATGGCAGATTTTTCCACCTTGCCGGCTCGGGGATTCGAACCCGCGACCTTTTGTTACTGGCTCAACGAATATTCTCTCCCTCTCTCTTTCAGTCAACACTTTGAGTACATGCTGGAGGCTCCCCAGTCCCTCTGGACCAAGAGCAGCAGTGGCCAGATGAGCTACCTGAACAAGGCCCAGTTCTACCCCATCACCTTGAGAGCACTAGGGGGCACCCCGCTCCAATCTCATCTCAGTGGAGAAGTCCGGGTATGAGCATCTCTAATCTCTCTTTTATTTGTTTGTTTTATCTTCTAGTCTCTCTATGTCCCTCTCTCTGTCCCTGTCTCTCTGTGTCCCCTATTCTATCTACTGTGTCTCTAGGTTTGCCAAATATGTTTTGAGAAGGCCTTACTTGACTTAAGGCCATTGACAAATGTCCTCACTCGGTTCGGGTCAAGTTTGTCCAGGTTTCACCAGTTGAGGCTGCTCTCAGTCGTCTCTGACTGGACTACCAAGTGTTTCTGGGTCGACCCCTCTTTCTTGTCCTCTGTACAGTTTTGGGAATAGAGTATACGTATTTTGCTCTAAATGTTGTTTTTGTGTTTTAGGTCTTGGTGGTGTGTGTTTGTAATGTAGAGCTGACTGTATATTTCAGAGTGTGGTGATGCTTGTGTTTGGAGAGGAGAAGCTCACAGAGGACCAGCTCAAATACTGGAAGTACTGGCACAGCAGACAGCACACAGCCAAGCAGCGTTGCATTGATATTGGTGAGGGGTCACACACACCCACATATGTCCTCAAAATCAGTATGTAAACATTAATTGTTAGTGTGTAAACAGTACTGTTGTCTTCCCTGTTTGTTCATCCCAGCTGACTATAAAGAGCGATTCAATACGATCAGCAATATTGAGGAGATCGCCTACAATGCCATCTCTTTCACATGGGACACAAAGGACGAGCCACGGGTAAGAAATGCCAATATCATGTCTTTATAGTGGCAGCAGAAATCTTCGAGTGAAGATTTTGGGCTCTGGGGGTAAAGTTTCCCCTAGGTACAGATCAGCTTCCTCTCCCCTCCCCCAATCTTTACCTTAACCAATAGTGCGGGAAATGCTGAACTGCCCCAAGATCAGCGTCTAGGGACTTTACCATACCAGATTTGAGACAAATTTCTGACAATGTTTTGTAATACAAACAAATGTAGTTACAAACAGTCACCAGCTGGGGGAATCATATACAACTAAATCAATCATACACAATACTTTGAAACTACCCAGGACCACACTTTGTATGTAGAGACTACAATTTTGTACCTTGATTTCTTTCTGCCTGCATGACAGAAATGTCATATGGAAATATAGTGCATTCAAGACAATTGGGAACTAGAAAAAAAACGACCTCAGTCTGGCAAAAATCGGTGATGTCAGTGATCTTCAGGTCGGAGCTCTAGCATGATGTCCAAGTTTCCAACTTGTAATTCCGATTTGGATGACCCCGAGTTCATTTGACTTGAACGCACTGAAGTCAGTTTGGAGATTTCCGGAGTTGTCTTGAACCCAGAAATGTGCATCAGAACTGTTTATTCAAATGTTTATTTAATTAATTAAACATTTTCTGTCTTATGACTCAATTTGTTGTGTATTTTTATGGCATTATTGGTGCTTTTATGCAATGCTTTTAGATGGACAGTAAAGCTTTTTGAATTTAAATTCTCATGTGCCTTTATCGCTGCCCCCTCAGGTGTTTGTGTCTGTGAACTGTCTAAGTACAGACTTCTCCCCTCAGAAGGGAGTGAGGGGCCTTCCGCTCAACCTCCAGATTGACACCTACAGCTTTGGGAGCCATGGTCACAAGCTAGTACACAGAGCATACTGCATGATTAAGGTGTTCTGTGACAAAGGTGCCGAGAGGAAGATCCGAGACGAGGAAAGGAAGCAGCCTTACAGGAAGGGAAAGAGACAGGAGACAACCGCAGCCTGTGAGTACATCACCTGAAACAACCAATCGATTAATCAATCAGTTCATCAATCACCCCCCCAAAATATCAGTATGCCAGTGTGCTTCACAAAAGCCTCTTCACAACTAACCCCTAAAAATTAAGCCAGGGCAACAGTATCAAGGCAAAACTCCATAGGTAGAAACAAATTTACTTGAAAGGAACTACATTTCATCAGCTGGTGATTGTCAAGCAAATAACTGTCGGTCTCACAGTAATTGACCGTTAATTAACATAAACACATTTAGCATCTCCTGGCTTCCACACAAAGCCTACAAGTCACTGATGCAGACCTTTGGAAGATCTACATTTTAAAAAGTCTAATAAATCCATGTAATAGAGCCGTCCTCCTTCACAATATATCCAGTATTTATTTTAGACCGGTCTAAAGAAGGATGATATGAAGAAAATGTAGTCTATTTCAGAAGAACAGAATAGCATACAGAGTTTTCTTTATTTTAGGTCCTGATCTGGCTATGCCAAATGGCTGTAGGCTAATCAAGATTTGCTTAGAATTCCGTGGTATTATTTTATAGTATGAAGAATACAATTGAACAAAGCTGAATAAAATAGAAAGGATAGTTTCTCCAAACGATTTGAGGAAGTGCGCACATGTGGCTATCTGTGTTGAGTGTTAACAAATAAATAGGTATTCCTATATGCTTCATTTAGAGTTATTAATATAACTTTACTGTTCTACAAATGTTGAGCTATATGTTTTGATTTTTAGTACATTGTAACCCCGCATGATGCGACTCTAATGATGATTTGAGTCCTGCTACTTCAGTGACTCATTCACTATTTGACAAGCACTTGATAATGCACAGCCACAAAGTCAGATTCCACAGCCACAAAGTCCAAATTGGCTACAGAAATGAGCTTAATTTAAGGTTAGGCATAAAGTTGGCAGTGTGGTTAGGGTTAGGTTTAAAATAGAATTTTAAGAAGATACATTTGAGAAATGGGCGGGGTCTATGACTTGGCTATAGAAGCTAGTGACGACCCTCTATCTCCCCCTGCTGTCCTGCCACAGATGTGGAAGACCCTCTGCAGCTGAAGCATGTGACCATAGCATCGTTCAAAGCCATGAGTGACATGGACTCCCAGCCAGTTCTCTTCATCCCAGAGGTCCACTTCCCCAGCACCCAGCACCACCATGTAAGTCCAGCGATGCCTATGTTTAGGGTTGCAGGACTCTTTCCCAAAGTTCCCAGGTTTTTTTGAAATACCAGTTGGACGGTTCCTGGAATCAAGAGGGAATAAGCAGGGAGGGAATCCTCCGACTGGGATTTCTGGAAAAACTTTAACTTTGGGAAAGAAACTGGATTGCAACCATGTTTCACTGTAGCATATCGCCAAACTGACAGTCTCTAGGTACCATTTGTTTTTGGCCATTGCTAGGACCGAACTACATTTTCCAGGATATAACAAATAGACACCTGGTTACATCAGGTGCACCTGCATTGCTTGCTGTTTGGGGTTTTGGGTTTCTGTACAGCACTTTGAGATATCAGCTGATGTACGAAGGGCTATATAAATAAATTTGATTTGATCAGTGGAGGCTCCTCAGAGGAGGAAGGGGAGGACCATCCTCCTTTGTGAATTTCATAAATAGTAAATAATTTAAAAAGTTATCCTAGCTATAACTATACTAAATATATTCATGTCACCAAATATTTGATTAAAACACACTGTTTTTCCAATGAAGGTCTACAGAATTGGTCAAAGCTACAGTGATAGTTGAGTTCAACCATTGTGATAAAAATTCTCGTGACAGTGTCCCATTTCGCTGACGACCTTTCCGGTTCCGCCCACCGACATCCTATTAAGGAAAACAAGAACAAAGAGAAAGAATTCGGCAGACAGAGTGGGAAGGTCCTAACATTACAAATAACTCCATCAGAACATTAAGTAGCAGCCTACCTGTTGGCTCTTGGTCGTTGTAGTCTATCCTTATCCTTTAACTTTTTATTCCGGCATTTTAATTCCATCTATTGATTAGATATTTCCTAACTTTTGCCACACGGAGGCTCTGTGACTGTAGCCTTTTGCTGCTTTAATGACAAGCTACACGCCAGTGGACACTCCTCAGAGGAGGAAGGGGAAGACAATCCTCAGTGAATTTCATAAAAAAGTAAATCATTTAAAAAGTTACCCTAGCTAAAACTATAAATATATTCATGACACCAAATAATTGATTTAAACACAATTTTGCAATGAAGGTCTACAGTAACCTCAACAGCACTCTGTGGGGTAGCACCATGGTGTAGCCAAAGGACAGCTAGCTTCCATCCTCCTCTGGGTACATTGACTTCAATACAAAACCTAGGAGACTCATGGTTCTCACCCCCTTCCATAGACTTACACAGTAATTATGTCAACTTCCGGAGGATGTCCTTGTCACGTACGTGTGGAGAGACGGACCAAGGCACAGTGGATGTTGAGTTCCACATAGTTATTATAAAGTGAAACTTAGCAAAAACAATAAATCAATAAACTAACAACGAAACGTGACTGGGTGGTGCACATACACAAAATAATATCCCACAAACATAGGTGGGGAAAACCCCCACCTAAATATGATCCCCAATTCGAGACAACGATTACCAGCTGCCTCTAATTGGGAATCATACAAATCACCAACAAAGAAAAATAAGCTAGAACACAATATAGAAATAATAAACTAGAATACACCCAGTCGTGCCCTGACCTACTACACCATAGAGAAACAAGGGCTCGCTATGGTCAGGATATTGCATAACATGTGATGAGTAGTTGACTCAAAGAGAAAAAAAATTGTTGAATAGTTTTGAACTAATTACTTCCTAAATTAAGGAGAAGCAAGAGAAATGTTTTTTTTTTCAGTTTCACTTACTTAGCTAGCAAATGCAGCTAGTTACTTTTGCCTACTCAAACAATAGGCTCAAACAGAGGGATGCTATGTTAGCTAGCTGGCTATGTCTATCCAACACATCACTGGAACTCTTCCAAGTCAAGGTAAGCTTTTGGTTTTACAAATTTATTCCCATCGGGTCCGCTGGTGTAACAGCTTACTGACTGTACAGTGTAACGTTAATGTATGATTGTAGCGGGTTTACTAACGTGTTAGTTCTATTAGCTATGCTGACTATGACGTTAATTTAGCTAATATGGTGACAACCATTAAGGCCGTGTGTAGTGGTTTGGCTTGGAAATGTTTTTTCACCTGGTCACATACAGCTGATGTGTTGTGTATTGAAGTCCACAAGCGAAGGGAAGAGGTGAAAGGAGGAGAGCACATAGATGTGAGAAGGAATACAATGTGGCTGGTATGAAACTGAACTGTGTTTAAATGTGATCAGGAGTGTATTCATTCCGCCGATTCTGTTGAAAAACGCTTTTTTAAATCGAAGCAAACGGAACAAAACGGGGATAAACATACCTGAATTTGTCCAATTGAAACTCTCGTTTGCAGCTGTTGGACTATATCAGCTAGATGCAGGCAAGAGTGTGCAAGGCGGTATTGAATTTTACTGTCTGTCCATGTGTCACTGTCTGTCACATCAAATTTGTCTCTCGACCGGTGTGCACCTACGTTGTAAACTTTCATTCATAGGCTAGATTGTAGCAACCTCATGATGGGTATAAGGAAAATTTGAGTATCATGGAGTAGCCTAAGCCTATCACTGTTACATTTAACTGGGCGAATGGAATATGAACGACAATCATCCAATATGCTGTAATAGATATAAGGTCATGCTCATGAAAACAAAATCACCCTCCCTCATCTGAAACGGCACTGACCGCCACTGGGTTGCATGCATGGGAACCCATCATAATACTGCTGATTAATTTCCATACAGTACTTAGTTGAAATGTTATGTTATTTTTTCATGCTGTTATTCTGTTTGTTTTTTTCCCTTAAACTCTGCATTGTTGGAAAATGACCCATAAGTAAGCATTTCCCTATAAATCTGTTAGTTGTTTACGAAGCATTTGACAAATAAATTGTATTTGATTTTAAACGTGTGTGAGGTACATTTTAAATACATAAGAGAATGTCATTTTTTTTTTTTTACATTTCAGACAAACTTGAGACATGAACACAAAGAAACATCACCTCTAAGTGAGGGGCTATAGGGATGCTAGTGCTACACAGACTGCAGAGTTTCAGTGTACTGTAGTTTGCTTGGGACAATAGCAACTGAACAAATAGCCCACTCAACTGATTTATTTTTCTCTTCATCCTTTATCAGGCAAGCCTATCAGATGACGGTGAGGATAGGTGAGTAAAATTGTTATATTGTATACTTACTGTAATATTTTGTGAAAGATGCTAAAAGTGCCTATAAATGTAAACAATTTGATACCCATAATAAGTGATTCATTCACTCAATGTGCCTTTTTCATAGTCTTTTATACTCATTATAGTCACTAGTGATCTTAATGACTAAAATGTAAATAGTCATATGTGTTCTGTTTGTCTGGTTGCAGCTTGGGGCAGAAGAGACTACTCCACTGTGATGAGGACTTTGAGTTGGCTCCTCACAAGAAAGCAAGGCGGGACGGACCAGAGAAAGGTACATTATATTGAGATACGTTTGCCGACAGTGTGTATTCAAGGGAAATAAATACAGTGAAGAGAAGGCATAATACAGAGATAAAGAGAATTATAGAGCAAGAGAGAGAAATGCTCTCTGTCTGGCTGCACTGTAGTTGTGGTTGTTACTCAGGCTGCTGTTGCTCAGGCTGCTGTTACTCTGGCTGCTGTTGCTCAGGCTGCTGTTACTCTGGCTGCTGTTGCTCTGGCTGCTGTTACTCTGGCTGCTGTTGCTCAGGCTGCTGTTGCTCAGGCTGCTGTTACTCTGGCTGCTGTTGCTCAGGCTGCTGTTGCTCAGGCTGCTGTTACTCTGGCTGCTGTTACTCTGGCTGCTGTTACTCAGGCTGCTGTTGCTCAGGCTGCTGTTGCTCAGGCTGCTGTTGCTCAGGCTGCTGTTACTCTGGCTGCTGTTACTCTGGCTGCTGTTACTCAGGCTGCTGTTACTCAGGCTGCTGTTGCTCAGGCTGCTGTTACTCAGGCTGCTGTTATTCAGGCTGCTGTTACTCAGGCTGCTGTTACTCAGGCTGCTGTTGCTCTGGCTGCTGTTGCTCAGGCTGCTGTTGCTCTGGCTGCTGTTACTCTGGCTGCTGTTACTCTGGCTGCTGTTGCTCTGGCTGCTGTTGCTCTGGCTGCTGTTGCTCAGGCTGCTGTTACTCTGGCTGCTGTTACTCTGGCTGCTGTTACTCTGGCTGCTGTTGCTCAGGCTGCTGTTACTCTGGCTGCTGTTACTCTGGCTGCTGTTACTCTGGCTGCTGTTGCTCAGGCTGCTGTTGCTCAGGCTGCTGTTGCTCAGGCTGCTGTTGCTCTGGCTGCTGCTGTTACTCTGGCCGCTGCTGTTACTCAGGCTGCTGTTGCTCAGGCTGCTGTTACTCTGGCTGCTGTTACTCTGGCTGCTGTTGCTCTGGCTGCTGTTGCTCTGGCTGCTGTTGCTCTGGCTGCTGTTGCTCAGGCTGCTGTTGCTCTGGCTGCTGTTGCTCAGGCTGCTGTTGCTCTGGCTGCTGCTGTTACTCAGGCTGCTGTTACTCAGGCTGCTGTTACTCAGGCTGCTGTTACTCTGGCTGCTGTTACTCTGGCTGCTGTTGCTCTGGCTGCTGTTACTCTGGCTGCTGCTGTTACTCTGGCTGCTGCTGTTACTCAGGCTGCTGTTGCTCTGGCTGCTGTTGCTCTGGCTGCTGTTGCTCTGGCTGCTGTTGCTCTGGCTGCTGTTGCTCAGGCTGCTGTTGCTCAGGCTGCTGTTGCTCTGGCTGCTGTTGCTCTGGCTGCTGTTGCTCAGGCTGCTGTTGCTCAGGCTGCTGTTGCTCAGGCTGCTGTTGCTCAGGCTGCTGTTGCTCAGGCTGCTGTTACTCTGGCTGCTGTTACTCTGGCTGCTGTTACTCTGGCTGCTGTTGCTCAGGCTGCTGTTGCTCAGGCTGCTGTTGTTGCTCAGGCTGCTGTTGCTCAGGCTGCTGTTACTCTGGCTGCTGTTACTCTGGCTGCTGTTGCTCTGGCTGCTGTTGCTCTGGCTGCTGCTGTTGCTCAGGCTGCTGTTACTCTGGCTGCTGTTACTCTGGCTGCTGTTACTCAGGCTGCTGTTGCTCAGGCTGCTGTTGCTCTGGCTGCTGTTGCTCAGGCTGCTGTTACTCAGGCTGCTGTTGCTCTGGCTGCTGTTGCTCTGGCTGCTGTTGCTCTGGCTGCTGTTGCTCTGGCTGCTGTTACTCTGGCTGCTGTTACTCTGGCTGCTGTTGCTCTGGCTGCTGTTGCTCTGGCTGCTGTTGCTCAGGCTGCTGTTACTCTGGCTGCTGTTACTCTGGCTGCTGTTGCTCAGGCTGCTGTTGCTCAGGCTGCTCCCACGCAGTTCAGCTGACTGCATGTAAACACAGGCCACATGGCTTCCAAAGCCCTGCCCTCCCCCTCCCCTTAGATGGAGAAAGCACAACACACACGGTTTGTTTTCCAAGTGGAATATGATCATGACATGTAGTCCAAACGGGATTGGTTTTCCCACTCACGTGTTTGTGGTGGCTGTTCTCAGAATGATTAGGGGTTGTTCGCCGTTTGGTGTGGTCTGTCTCAGACTAGTCTATTTCTGACTAGGCTCACTGCCAATTCCCAAGACGCCAGTGTGAAAAGAGTAAAGAGCAACTACAGTCAGTCACTGGCCCAGCCTTTTCTCAGTTTATGAGGTTGTAAAGTGGTGGAATTACCCTTTAACAGGGGTCCAGGGGTGTCTCCGAAATGGCCTCCTGTCCTGAATTCTGGTCAAAAGTAGTACACTGTATAGGGAATAGGGCACTATTTCAGACCCAGTCCATCTTAACTGAGTTTTACTATGTTTGTGATATCTGATGAGGGTGGCAGTTGTTTCAGCATGAATACACACTAAAACCATGGAAACATCACCTAGCAGGATATTAGGGCAATACTGTAGTACATCATAACTCAGTGACTTGACTGAGAGAGAAACTCACACAGTAGGTCAATGTGTGAAACGGTCTCACACCCCATGTCTAAAAAAACACCTTTGTGTGGATTCCTCTCTCTTTTTGTTTCTCAGGTACCACTGTCTATGGCACCTCTCCCTCACACTGTGGGGGTTGGTGTGGTAGTATTTGACTGGGTTGGTGTGGTAGTATTTGACTGGGTTGGTGTGGTAGTATCTGACTAAAGGCTTCTGCATGCTCTGGTAGGTGAACCGAACGATTGTCCTCACATATACCCTAAAGACTTTCGCTTGAACAATTTTGAGACGCCATATTCGGTATACACTTCCTCAAATAGTCTGAATTAATCTAAGATAAATAAAAAAATCTGTCTTACATTTTTACGTTTTTGCCGAGGAGATCTTAATCGCCCAATTCTACATGAACTACAATGAACAAAAATGCAACATGCAACAATTTCTAAGATTTCACTGATTTACAGTTCATATCAGTCATTAGGCCCTAATATAAGGGTTTCACATGACTGGGAATGCAGATGCCTCAACAATGTCAGGCTGTTTATTTGAGCCTGTGGAATGTTGTCCCAGTCTTCTTCAATGACTGTGCGAAGTTGCTGAATATTGGCGGGAGCTGGATCACGCTGTCGTACACGTGATCCAGAGCATCCCAAACATGCTCAATGGGTGACAGGTCTGGTGAGAATACAGGTCATGGAAGAACTGGGACATTTTCAGCTTCCAGGAATTGCTTACAGATCCTTTTAATATGGGGTTAATGCTCATGCTGAAACATGAGGTGATGGCGGCGGATGAATGGCACGACAATGGGCCTCAGGATCTCAGTATCTTTGTGCATTCAAATTGCCATCAAATTTTTTCAATTGTGTTTCTTCTCTGTAGCTTATGCCTGCCCATACCATAACCCCACTGCCACCATGGGGCACTCTGTTCACAACATTGACATCAGCAAACCGCTCGCCCACACGACACCCACAGGTCTTACATCCACACTTCTCCAGCGTGCCAGTGGCCATCGAAGGTGAACATTTGCCCACTGAAGTCGGTTACGACACCCAACTGCAGTCAGGTCAAGACCCTGATGAGGACGACAAGTATGCAGATGAGCTTCCCTGAGACGGTTTCTGACAGATGGCGCAGAAATTCTTTGGTTTTGCAAACCCACAGTTTCATCATCTGTCCAGGTGGCTGGTCTCAGACAATCCCGCAGGTGAAGAAGCCAGATGTGGAGGTCCTGGGCTAGCGTGGTTACACGTTGTCTGTGGTTGTGAGGCCGGATGGACATACTACCAAATTCTCTAAAACGACATTGGTAGAGTTTATGGTAGAGAAATTATCATTAAATTATCTGGCAACAGTTCTGGTGGACATAACTAAACTCAGCATGCCATTTGCATGCTCCCTTAACTTGAGACATTTGTGGCATTGTGTTGTGTGACACAACTGCACATTTTAGAGTGGCCTTTTATTGTTCCCAGCAAAGGGTGCAGCTACAGTTGAAGTCGGGAGTTTACATTCACCTTAGCCAAATACATTTAAACTCCATTTCTCACAATTCCCTACATTTAATCCAAGTTTTAAAAAACTGTTTTAGGTCAGTTAGGATCACCACTTTATTTTAAGAATGTGAAATGTCAGTATAATAGTAGAGAAAATGATTTATTTCAGCTTTTATTTATTTCATCACATTCCCAGTGGGTCAGAAGTTTACATACACTCAATTAGTATTTGGTAGCATTGCCTTTAAATTGTTTAACTTGGGTTGAATGTTTCGGGTAGCCTTCCACAAGCTTCCCACATTAAGTTGGGTGAATTTTAGCCACATTCCTCCTGACAGAGCTGGTGTAACTGAGTCAGGTTTGTAGGCCTCCTTGCTCACACATGCTTTTTCAGTTCTGCCAACAAATTGTCTAAAGGATTGAGGTCAGGGCTTTGTGTTGGCCACTCCAATACCTTGACTTGGCCATTTTGCCACAACTTTGGAAATATGCTTGGGGTCATTGTCCATTTGGAAGACCCATTTGCGACCAAGCTTTAACTTCCTGACTGATGTCTTGAGATGTTGCTTCAATTTATCCACATAATGTTCCTACCTCATGATGCAATCTATTTTGTGAATTGCACCAGTCCATCCTGCAGCAAAGCAACCCCACAACATGATGCTGCCATCCCCGTGCTTCACGGTTGGTATGGTGTTCTTCGGCTTGCAAGCCTCCCCCTTTTTCCTCCAAACATAACGATGGTCATTATGGCCAAACAGTTCTAATTTTGTTTCATCAGACCAGAGGACATTTCTTCACAAAGTACGATCTTTGTCGCCATGTGCAGTTGCAAAACGTAGTCTGGCTTGTTAATGTCGGTTTTGGAGCCGTGCCTTCTTCCTTGCTGAGCGGCCTTTCAGGTTTTGTCAATATAGGACTAGTTTTACTGTGGATATAGATACTTCTGTACCTGTTTCCTCCAGCATCTTCACAAGGTCCTTTGCTGTTGTTCTGGAATTTATTTGCACTTTTCCAACCAAAGTACGTTCATCTCTAGGAGACAGAACGCGTCTTCTTCCTGAGCGGCATGACGGCTGCTGGGTCCCATGGTGTTTATACTTGCGTACTATTGTTTGTACAGATGAACTTGGTACCTTCAGGCATTTGGACATTGCTCCCAAGGATGAACCAGACTTGTGGAGATCTTGGCTGATTTCTTATGATTTTCCAATGATGTCAAGCAAAGAGGCACTGAGTTTGAAGGTTGGCCTTGAAATACATCCACAGGTACACCTCCAATTGACTCAAATGATGTCACATAGCCTAACAGAAGCTTCTAAAGCCATGACATTTTTTGGAATTTTCCAAGCTGTTTAAAGGCACAGTCAACTTAGTGTATGTAAACTTCTGACCCACTGGAATTGTGATACAATTAAATAATCTGTCTGTAAACAATTGTTGGAAAAATGACTTGTGTCATGCACAAAGTATATGTCCTAACCGACTTGCCAAAACTATAGTTTGTTAACAAGAAATTTGTTGAGTGGTTGAAAAACAAATTTGAACCTAAGTGTATGTAAACTTCCGACTTTATGTAATGATCATGCCGTTTAATCAGCTTCTTGATATACATGCGGACATCTTAACTCTCCCCTAAACTGTGGGGGTTGGTTGCGGTATCTCTGTGCATTCAAATTTCCATTGATAAAAGGCAATTGTTTTGTCTGTTCGTAGCTTATGTCTGCCCATACCATAACCCCGCCGCCACCATGGGACACTCTGTTCACAAGGTTGACATCAGCAAACTGCTCGTGAACACGACGCCATACACATGGTCTTCGGTTATGAGGCCGGTTTGACATACCTCCAAATTCTTTAAAACAAGGTTGTAGGCGGCTTATGGTAGAGAAATTAACATTTAATACTCTGGCAATAGCTCTGGTGGACATTCCGTCAGTCAGTATGCCAGTTGCACGCTCTCTCAAAACTTGAGACATCTGTGGCATTGTGTTGTGTGACACAACTGCACATTTTAGTGACCTTTTATTGTCCCCAGCACAAGGTGCACCTATGTAATGATCATGCCATTTTAATCAGCTTCTTGATATGCATGCGGACATTTTAACTCTCCCCTAAACTGTGGGGGTTGGTGTGGTATCTGACTACCTCTCCTCTAAACTGTGGGGGTTGGTGTGGTATCTGACTACCTCTCCTCTAAACTGTGGGGGTTGGTGTGGTATCTGACTACCTCTCCTCTAAACTGTGGGGGTTGGTGTGGTATCTGACTACCTCTCCTCTACACTGTAGGGGTTGGTGTGGTATCTTTTGGTGCGGTATCTGATAGTTTGTTTCCTCGCACTACATTCCCCTAGTGCTGCTTTATGTCCGTAAGGAGACAGAGGAGGTGTTTGATGCTCTGATGCTTAAGACGCCCACTCTGGCAGGACTACTGGAGGCTGTGAGTACATTTGTTGTGTTCTATTTTGCTCAAAATGTATTTTTTGATGCCTAAGTGTGTGTACATAACTCGGGAGAACATTTTCAACAGGCAAAGTTCAATCATAGCTAAGCAGATATAGCTGTGTGTGTAGAGTGCACTATGGGGAATAGGGTGTAATTTGGGACACAGACCCAGTGTCACAGGAAGAGGGATTTGTTTCCTGTTTGTGTCCGTCAGGAAGTAGTCACTTGTCAGAGAATGCACACAGGCATCCACAGTGACATTCAATGGAATGGATTGTATTGTCTAAGGCTGATTTGCACCCAGTTCACATAGGGGTTTCCCATGTTTTTCCCATCACATCTCTAGGTAACCGATAAATACGAGCTGCCGCTTGAAAAAATGGGGAAAGTCTACAAGAGGTGCAAAAAAGGGTAAGACTGGTGTCACTGGGATTAAAGTGTTCATCTCAAATTGCACCCTATTTCCTATGTAGTGCACTACTTTTGACCAGAGCCCTATGGGCCCTGGTCAAAAGTAGTGCACTATGGAAAAGGGTGCCATTTGGGACGCATTCCAATGTAAATAATCTGTAACTTGTTTATAGAATAAACAACAGTCTGAAGATAAGTAAATCACTTCTCCTGTCCTGTAGGATCTTAGTCCATATGGACGATAACATCATCAAGCATTACTCCAACGAGGATGCCTTCCAGATCAACATGGAAGAGGTGGGGGGGGAAATGCTGCTGACACTGACTGAGATCTGAGTCCAGACAAGGGAAGTATTCATCAGGGCACAACTTTTTGCAACGGAAAGTGAAAATGAGCGTTTCTTATTTGATCCTTTTTCTACTTAGTGAATATGAACACAACCCTGATCAGGGGGAGTGGAGTCTGTTGTCATGGGCCTCCAGGGGGAGACCCTTGGAGGTGGAACACATGTTGACCCCGGCAGCTGAGGGACACAACCGTAGGATTAGTCACCTGTTTACACAACTGTAACAGACTTCTAAAAGGAAAACAAGATATTTTCATGAGTTCTGCCTTTCTGCTGCGCCAGTGTCTATGAGGCTATTTCTGGTGTGGTTGGTTGCACAAAATGGCTACCTTGCTCGCTGGCAAGAAAAATACATTTAAGTATTTTCACATAAAATGTGACTGAGTGATTGCTTCACAAGCAGATGATGGGAGTCACACTGTACTACTGGGGCTTTTTGGCAGTAGCTACGGTACAAGATGAAACTATGATGAGGACCATTTGGAAACAATATTGTGTAACGGCCATTGATATTTTCCTACTTTTTAGACGTTTTTTTCATGTGTTGTTTTTGATCAACTACTTTTTGCTATATATACACAGACAAGACAGCAGCGATGTCTTCAGAATGCCAGTTAACGGATAAAAGTATTACGTATTAGTTTGAAGTACAGTACCAGTCAAGTTTGGACACCCCGACTCATTCCAGGGTTTTTCTTTATTTTTACTATTTTCTACATTGTAAAATAATAGCGAAGACATCAAAACGATGAAATAACACAAATGGAATCATGTAGTAACCATAAAAAGTATTAAACAAATCAAAATATATTTTAGATTCTTCAAAGTAGCCACCCTTTGCCACTCTTGGCATTCTCTCAACAAGCTTCATGAGGTAGTCACCTGGAATGCATTTCATTTAACAGGTGTGCCTTGTTAATTTGTGGAATTTCTTTCCTTAATGCGTTTGAGCCAATCAGTTGTGTTGTGGCAAGGTAGGGCTGGTATACAGAAGATAGCCCTATTTGGTAAAAGACCAACTCCATATTATGGCAAGAACAGTTTAAATAAGCAAAGAGAAACGACAGTCCATCATTACTTTAAGACATAAAGTTAAATGTCAAGAAGTTTCTTCAAGTGCAGTCGCAAAAACCATCAAGCGCTATGATAAAACTTGCTCTCATGAGGACCGCCACAGGAAAGGTAGACACAGTTACCTCTGCTGCAGAGGATAAGCTCATTAGTTACCAGCCTCAGAAATTGCAGCCCAAATGTTTCACAGAGTTCAAATAACAGACATCTCAACATAATCTGTTTAGAGGAGACTGTGTGAATCAGGCCTTCATGGCCGAATTGCTGCAAAGAAACCACTACTAAAGGACACCAATAATAAGAAGAGACTTGCTTGGGCAAAGAAACACAAGCAATGGACATTAGACCGGTGGAAATCTGACCTTTGGTCTGATGAGTTAACATTTGAGATTTTTGGTTCCATCTGCCGTGTCTTTGTGAGACGCAGAGTAGGTTAACGGATGATCTCCACATGTGTGGTTCCCACGGTGAAGGAGGAGGAGGTGTGATGGTGTGGGGGTGCTTTGCTGGTGACACTGTCTGTGATTTATTTAGAATTCAAGGCACACTTAACCAGCATGGCTACCACAGCATTCTGCAGCGATTTGCCAACCCATCTGTTTTGCGCGTAGTGGGACTATCATTTGTTTTTCAACAGGACAATCACCCAGAACACACCTCCAGGCTTTAAGGCCTATTTGACCAAGAAGGAGAGTTATGGAGTGCTGCATCAGATGACCTGGCCTGCACAATCACCCGACCTCAACCCAATTGAAATGGTTTGGGATGAGTTGGACCGCAGAGTGAAGGAAAAGCAGCGGACAAGTGCTCAGCATATGTGTGAGAAAGATAGTTCTCAGGCAGATTCTCCTTCAAGAATGTTGGAAAAGCTACTTTGGAGAATCTAAAATATAAAACATATTTTGACTTGTTTAACACTTTTTTTGGTTACTACATGATTCCATATGTGTTATTTAATAGTTTTTATGTCTTCACTATTATTCTACAATGTAGAAAATAGTCAAAATAAAGAAAATATCCTTGAATGAGTAGGTGTGTGTCACGACTTCCACCGAAGTTTTTCCCTCTCCTTGTTCGGGCGGCGTTTCGGCGGTCGACGTCACCGGCTTTCTAGCCGCCACCGATCCATGTTTCATTTTTCCTTTTGTTTTGTCTGTTTTATACACCTGGTTCCCATCTCATAATTATGTTCCTTATTTAACCCTCTGGTTTCCCTTTCTGTTTTGTGTGTGATTGTCTTTCGTGTATTGCTGGTGTGTTGTATTTTGAGTCCTGTTTTGTCCTTGTTTGGAACGGGATTTTGTTACGTTTTGGATTGAGTAAATCAGTGATTGTTACTCTTATCTGTGTCCTGCGCCTGACTCCTTCACTATCTTTTAGATAGACTCTGACAGTGTGTCCAAACGTTTGACTGATACTGTATATTTCAAAGATATGTAAAACATGATGCGGTGACTGGCTATTTCTGTCAGTACTTTTTATATTTATTAACTCTGTGATGATTTTATTTTTTGTAAGTTTAAATCATGAAAAAAGGGATATGAATTAAATTATAGCTATGTATTTATATTTACATCTTGAACATGCTATTTTGTGTGTGTCTGAACGTAAATTTATAGGTGGCAACACACTGTTTTGAGATGACCGAATGTAAATATTTCTTTGCAACAGGAAATGAGGGTTGGGGTCAAAGTGTGTTAATGTTTCAATTTGGACTGACTCGATTTGGAGTCAGTCCTGTCAGCAGATGCTTACCCACAGTGGTTATTAAATTTGTTAAAAGTCATTCTTCAAACTAAGCATTTATTTGGACATTGTGTGTTTTGTAGGAGAACCGAGTTGCATTAACGAGGCATGAAGCACAGATTGTGCAGATTTGGTGAATAGGGCTCTGGTCAAAAGTAGTACACTATAAAAGAAACAGAACCACATCAGAGAGTGTTTTATAGCCCTCTAGATAGAGAAGGTCAAATAAAATCTGCCTGAGAACTATCTTTCTCACAGCTCTTTTAGTCCTGAACATCATGCAGTCCGGTTTTTAAAGACACTTAGGCACGTACACACAAGTTGTACAACTGATGTACAATTTTTGGCACAACGTTTGTGATACAACAGAGATTTAAAAAAAATAATAATGATAAGTGCTTTGGAGACGTAAAGTGGTTGTGTAATAATTTTTGTGATTACAAACTATTGTGTCACAAAAATATCCGTTAAATTATATCACATTCACAACCATTGTGAAATATGTTGTACAGCTACAGTCGAAGTCGGAAGTTTACATACACTTAGGTTGGAGTCATTAAAACTCGTTTTCAACCACTCCACAAATTTCTTGTTAACAAACTATAGTTTTGGCAAGTCGGTTAGGACATCTACTTTGTGCATGACACAGGTCATTTTTACAACTGTTGTTTACAGACAGATTTTTTCACTTATAATTCACTCTATCACAATTCCAGTGGGTCAGAAGTTTACATACACTAAGTTGATTGTGCCTTTAAACAGCTTGGAAAATTCCAGAAAATTATGTCCGTGCTTCTACACCTGCATTGCTTGCTGTTTGGGGTTTTAGGCTGGGTTTCTGTACAGCACTTTGAGATATCAGCTGATGTACGAAGGGCTATATAAATGAATTTGATTTGATTTGCTTTGCTTTAGAAGCTTCTGATAGGCTAATTGACATCATTTGAGACAATTGGAGGTGTACCTGTGGATGTATTTCAAGGCCTACCTTCAAACTCAGTGCCTCTTTGCCTGACATCATTGGAAAATCAAAAGAAATCAGCCAAGACCTCAGAAAAAAAATTGTAGACCTTCCAAACGCTTGAAGGTACCACGTTCATCTATACAAACAATGTTAGGCAAGTATAAACACCATGGGACCACGCAGCTGTCATACCACTCGGGAAGGAGACGCATTCTGTCTCCTAGAGATGAATGTACTTTGGTGCGAAATCGGTACAAGTATCTATATCCACAGTAAAATGAGTCCTATATCGACATAACCTAAAAGGCCGCTCAGCAAGGAAGAAGCCACTGCTTCAAAACCGCCATTAAAAAAAGCCAGATTACGGTTTGCAACTGCACATGGGGACAAAGATCATACTTTTTGGAGAAATGTCCTCTCATCTGATGAAACAAAAATAGAACCGTTTAGCCCTAATGACCATTGTTATGTTTGGAGGAAAGGGGGATGCTTGCAACCCGAAGAACACCATCCCAACCGTGAAGCATGGGGGTGGCAGCATCATGTTGTGGGGGTGCTTTGCTGCAGGAGGGACTGGTGCACTTCACAAAATAGATAGCTTCATGAGGAAGAACATTTTAAAAATCTCTACTATTATTCTGGCATTTCACATTCTTAAAATAAAGCTGTGATCCTAATTGAACTAAGACAGGGAATTTTTATCATGAGGAAGGAAAATTATGTGGATATATTGAAGCAACATCTCAAGACATCAGTCAGGAAGTTGAAGCTTGGTCGCAAATGAGTCTTCCAAATGGACAATGACCCCAAGCATACTTCCAAAGTTGTGGCAAAATGGCTTAAACTAGATGATAGGAACACTGTGGACAATTTTCAGCAAGTTGCAACATTGAAATAGAGAAATAAACACTTTTCCATAAACAAGGTCTAAATCATGTTTGATGCACTCTGTAAGTAAAATGTTTTGCTGAACTGTTTAAGTACAACAAAGTCAAGATATTGGAGTGGCCATCTCAAAGCCCTGACCTCAATCCCCTAGAAAATTTGTGGGCAGAACTGAGAAAGTGTGTGCGAGCAAGGAGGCCTACAAACCTGACTCAGTTACACCAGCTTTGTCAGGAGGAATGGGACAAAATTCAGCCAACTTATTGTGGGAAACTTGTGGAAGGCTACCCGAAACATTTGACCCAAGTTAAACAATTTAAAGGCAATGCTACCAAATACTAATTGAGTGTATGTAAACTTCTGACCCACTGGGAATGTGATGAAAGAAATAAAATAAAATCTGAAATAAATCTCTACTATTATTCTGACATTTCACATTCTTAAAATAAAGTGGTGATCGTAACTGACCTAAGACAGAGAATTTTTACTAGGATTAAATGTCAGGAATTGTGAAAAACTGAGTTTAAATGTATTTGGCTAAGGTGTATGTAAACTTCCGACTTCAACTGTAGTTATTCTGTGTTAAACAAGTCTGACAAACAGGATGTACTGTAGGCCTAGCCTATGTGCTGAGAGTGGTGCGGTACAGCAGAGTGAGGCAGCCTTTATTGGATCCTAATAAAATACTAAATACTTGTCCATGTGCAGTCTCAAATGGTATCCTTAATTCCTATTTAGTGCACTACTTTATACCAGGTCCCATAGAGAATAGGGTGTCATTTTGGGTGCATCAATTGTCCTTTGCAGTCTGAGCCTATCTTTACCCTCTCTTCACCCCAGGGGCGTGGGCCACATTCACCCTGGTGAGATTTAGCAAGTCCTTGTAGGTCTTAGCTCGGGCCCAACTCTCCTGACGGTGTCGATTGTTAACTGCATGGTCTATCTGGCAGTCAGAATGCTGCCTGCCTGCAGGGTTCAGACAAAGAAAAAATGTGAGGGTGTCAGATACATTCTCGAAGTGCTGAGTAATTGTTTACCGTGGTTATATTTTTAACCAGAGATATTTCACCTCAGGACTCAACAAAGATGATACTGGAAGCATCTTCCTCTCTCACATACACTTCTACTAAGGGAGTTTAGGTTGAGAGGGAGTGTGGACAGTACGCAATATAGCAAGCATGTTACATCTCAGTGCTTGAGTCAAGCCCTCACAACATTCCAGAATCCCACCCACCTCAACACACTCCGCTCTGTTTGTGAGGTGCACTGAAGTGGCGCTCATTTCCCTGTGTGTGTGTGTGTGTGTGTGTGTGTGTGTGTGTGTGTGTGAGAGAGAGTTCTGCCTGGGTCAGTGAGCCCACCACTGTTTGTTCAGTGTCCATGGGGGACATCACATCTGTTGCCCAGAGCTCCCAGCATCCTCTCTCGTCTCACACCCACCCACACTGCATGGCCCCTGTGCTTACTGCTATCCAATTTATTGACAACCTAAAACATTTATTTTCTGGAGTCTCATAATCATTTGGGTATCAGTAGGCTGCATCCCACATGTAAAAAAATATATGCTCTGTCCTGAATGGAACCCTATTCCCTATATTGTGTACTACTTTTGACCAAGGCCCATAGGGACTATATAGGGAGATACTCTGTATACACACACACACACACACAATGACTTCGGAAAGTATTCAGACCCCTTGACTTTTTCCAAATTTTGTTACGTTACAGCCTTATTCTAAAATTTATTAAATTGTTTCCCCCCTCATCAATCTACACACAATACCCCATAATGACAAGGCAAAAACTGTTATTTAGAAATGTTTGCTAATTTATTAAAAAACGGAAATATTATATTTACATAAGTATTCAGACCCTTTACTCAGTACTTTGTTGAAGCACCTTTGGCAGCGATTACAGCATTGAGTCTTCTTGGGTATGACACTACAAACTTGGCACACCTGTATTTGGGGAGTTTCTCCCATTCTTCTCTGCAGATCCTCTCAAGCTCTGTCAGGTTGGCTGTGTGCTTAGGGTTGTTGTCCTGTTGGAAGGTGAACCTTCGCCCCAGTCTGAGGACCTGAGTGCTATGGAGCAGGTTTTCATCAAGGATCTCTCTGTACTTTGCTCCGTTCATCTTTGCCTCGATCCTGACTAGTTTCCCAAGGCCTAATTGGTGTAGTGCTGCAGAGATGGTTGGGCCTCAGGATCTCGTCACGGTATCTCTGTGCATTCAAATTTCCATTGATAAAATGCAATTGTGTTCATTGTTTATAGCTTAAGCCTGCCTATACCATAACCCCACCACCACCATGGGGCACTCTGTTCACAAGGTTGACATCAGCAATACACGTGGTTTGCGGTTATGAAGCCGGTTTGATGTACTGCCAAATTCTCTAAAACAAGGTTGGAGGTGGCTTATGGTAGAGAAATTAACATTTAATTCTCTGGCAAAAGCTCTGATGGACATTCCTTCAGTCAGTATGCCAATTGCACACTCTCTCAAAACTTGAGACATTTGTTGCATTGTGTTGTGTGACAAAACTGCACATTTTAGAGTGACCTTTTATTGTCCCCAGCACAAGGTGCACCTGTGTAATGATCAAGCCGTTTAATCTGCTTCATTTTATGCCACATCTGTCAGGTGGATGGATTATATTGGCAAAGGAGAAATGCTGACAGGGATATTAAAACATTTATGCACAATATTTTAGAGAAAAGCTTTTTGTGCATATGGAACATTTCTGGGATCAACACTTTACATGTTGCATTTATATTTTTGTTCAGTATATATTATATACACCCTTGCCTAGAAGTTTTGTGAATAAGCCAAGTCTTTTCAGCCTGGGTCAAATTAACTTTTGCTTTCTTTTTGGCAGCAATTTACAATCCCATCCTTCCCTCCTTCCGTTCTGTTTTTTTTTCCTCACCATAATAACCATCCTATCACACGCCAGGCAGAGTCTAGCAAGCGTTGGCAAGCAGGGGCGGACTGGAACCAGAAATCGGCCCTGGCATTTCTAACACACTGGACAATTTCTTTCCGTGATGCCCCTATTATTAGCCAGATAATGATCATTTAGCACAAAAAACAAACAAGTCAGACAGACCCACTGGGCTAAAAATGGACCAGCCAGTCTGGCATTTGCACTAAATGCCAGATGGCCAGTCCAACCCTGAATGTAGATCACTCAGAAACTGGGGTTGACATTTAGCTATGTTGAACAATGACTTCCTTGTTCGTAAGAATTTACATGACTTTCATCCCCGGGCACCCCAAAGGATGTTTTGGAAAACGCTAGATTTGATGTGTGATCCTATTGAGGTCAGGTTTATGCAAGTGTGACATTTTAGCATCATTCAACCAGTTGGTTATACAGTTGCTATATTGATGTCAAGATCCAACAAAAGATCCAGGAAAATAAAAGATCCAAATGAGTTTGTTTTAAAGCAAGGCAATGCTTTAAACATTCTATGGTTAGAAAATGTCAGAAGTGTATATGTCGGGTCAGCAGGGTAGTTTGGAGCCAGAACTGTTTTCCCTCAGTGTATATTAGCAGGGAGTGGCTGTCAGCTGAAGAGGTTATATATGTGCACTACCACCCCTCTACTGGAGTCTGGAGGCGTGGTGTGTGTATCGAAGTTCATTCAGTTTACCTCAGCCTCAGTCTCCTCCCAGCACCTCCCTCTCTCTCCCCTTCCACCAGTCTCTTGGCTCTCTCTCAGCTGTCTCCATAGCAGGCCAGGGCCACCCTTGGCTCGCAGTGTGGTGTCACCCTAAAACTCCCAGCCAAACAGTCTTCTACTACACACACACACACACACATTATAATGCATTCTACACCCACCGCCTCAACAGGTGCTATGCGTCACAGGAAGTTTGTGGCACCTTAATTGGGGAGGACTAGCCCGTGGTAATAGCATAACGGAATTAGTGGAATGGTATCCAATACACCAAACACATGGTTTCCATGTGTTTAATGCCATTCCATTAACACCATTACAGCCATTAGTCTGAGCTGTCCTACCCTCAGCAGCCTCTACTGCTATGCGTTGCCTTAAAACAACACAATCTACAGAATGAAGAGAACTCGCTGTGTGTACAAGATGAGACTGGATTGTTCTGGCCTCATCTGTAACAGTGAAAAGAAAGGTGCACAGTGAGTTGAAGAGGTGTGTGTGTGTGAGAGAGTTAACATTACATAGTCCAACCTCTGCAGAAACAGATCTTGACAACAGTGTATAAAACTGAAAGCGACTGCTTGGAGATTGTTTTATGTTCTATCCCAAATTGAACTAATCTCAACCCAAGCTACACCCTTTCAGATTACATCATCGTTTTCCCCACGACAAGACTTGTCTAGTTATTTTGGAATGGATATCTTTGATGTTTTCCTGTGAATACGTGTGCCTGTGTGAACAAAGTCTTCTTTGTGAATTGTCAAATTGATGTGAAAGCATAAAATTCACACCAATACAATTTCATACAAGGCAGGGAAACACGTTCATTGCTTTAATACTTTGATTGTCATTATCATTGTAAGGAAATCACAAATCAGGAAGGAACCTTAGAATCTTATAGAAATGGGTGGTCTAATATTTTCTGCAGTGATTTGTCTTAAAATGTGTAGACAAAGAAAGCTGTCAGACACCTGAATGCATGTCCAATAAACAACAACTTCATTCTCTTCGGTTGCCACATAGATTGAGACAATGTTTCTTTCTGTTCGCTTAATACAATCTCCAGGGAGCCAGCAGGGAGTGAGAAGAAGCTTTGTCTGTTGCCTCCATCTCAGACTGACTGACTGACATACTCTCTCTCAACCCTCCAAGATCCCTACAACATAGTTTCTCTGAATAATTATTTCTGAGTTTTCTTAGTTAT
The DNA here is from genome assembly GCF_002021735.2 of Oncorhynchus kisutch. NCBI lineage: Eukaryota > Metazoa > Chordata > Actinopteri > Salmoniformes > Salmonidae > Oncorhynchus > Oncorhynchus kisutch. The sequence continues at coordinate 16,611,503 of NC_034185.2, forward strand.
AGAAGTGGTGCTCATTTTCTGTTGTTCACTTCACTATCAGATGGAACAAAGCCCTTTGGACCTGGATGTGGCATGTGCTCAAGCCTGGACAGCACGGAGTGAAATACAAAGGCCCTTTTTAGGGTTAATATACATCAACAACAAAGGGGGTGAAGCTCCCTACTTCAGAGGCCCCGCCCTGAAATTCTTTATCGGGAGCCTGTTTACAACCTTAACGCATTGGAGTCATTGGGTTCCTTGGGTTCGCCCGTTGGGGGAGGGGAAAGGAGGAGGTAGAGTGGGGTGCAAATTCAGCAACCAGAGTAAAGGAAAACGGCACAGCAAAACAATGAGGCATTGAATGTATAAACAAAGCTGAAATATACATATAATGTATATTATGAACTGAGTAATTTGCACATCTCTCATAGTGTTTCGGCCATCAATCGCCCTTTGTTGGTATTTCCTATTCTTCGACTATTCTGTGATCCTGAAATATTCCATACACTGTTGTGATCCTGTTTGATCAGGCACATAATTTGATGAATTTAAAACATTGTGGGATTGTTTTTGTTTACTATGGATACTGGTGCAATTGTTCAAAATTCCTCATAGTCTATAGATGCATTTCCAAACAATGAAGCTCCATCTATATTTTGACCCCCCCCCCCCCTCTCGTTTTCCCATAGTTCAGGAAAGTACACATATTATCATATACCATAATTACACTATCTTATTACTGTTTCTCTCAAATGAATCTCAAATAAATTTGAGAATCCTGACTGATTAACATTTGTACACTTATATTCACTGAGTAACAACAATTTATTCCACCAGTTATTACACAGTAATTATACTCATCTATAATAAAAACAAAGGCGCAATAAATTGTTTCACATAAAAACAGTGCTAAATTCTTTATTTTCGAAGCTCACGAAGCCTATATTCGACAGTTTCTCTATTCATTTCTTTGTGTACCCCATTTTGCGCAAACCCGCTTGGCGCGCGCTCCCCTGGCAAAGCAAGCCAGACGCGTGCAAGTATCTCACGATTTCGCCTGTTCGCTGTTTCAACCTTTCCTCTAGTTCTCGAGCACGGAGTTCACTGGGTTTACTCTGACACCGCTGACTCCACCGTCACGCCCTCCAACAGCCACGCACCCTCTTTCCGCCAATAGGCCCACAATCACGTACTGATCACGCGCTGCCTGCGCTCTGATTGGACGGCGTCCGCTACACCTTTGTTTTTGATTGGTAACATGTTACCACCAGCCAGTCTATTCCGAATTTTGTTTCTGTTTTTTTTCGTATCTGCTTTTGATTCACTCAGCTGAGGCCAGTCCGCTGTTGGCAGCGGCAATACTTGTGTGCTCAGGTCTCATTGAGTGTTCGCATTGCTAGTATCTCTTGTTATTTTTACACGTACTTTCCTATGCTGACTTTTACACCACCCCTGATTTCAGAGCAACCTTGTCGGGTAAGTTGATGGATTTTTACTTTAAATAGGCTAATTAACTAACGGCATTCAGTTGTTATATTCAGGTATTTATAACAAAGCCCACCGATAAAATATCGATGACTGCCATACATGTATTACAGTATTATAACTGATGATGGAAGCATGCAGCCCAAATTGACCGTGGAGTTTTTTCTCACAGGGAGCCTGGTTTATTTGAGGTCAGATTGAAACTAATGTATCCCTGCCCAACGGCTACTGTATCAACTGTGTGATCACATATTGCTACATTGTATCTGCTCTATATCACTGCATTGTTACATTGTATTACTTTGTAATTAGATTGTTCGTTGTTATGTGATGGTATTACGTTACCGTTGCCCCTAGTAGCCAAATGTACACATATTTCTGCATTTTATTGTGTTTTATTAGGCTAATGTGACTGTTTTGGCGTATTGCTATGGGGCTTTTGTTCCTGTGAGCTTGGTTGAACATATTGGTCATAAGTAGACAACTGATTGATTGACTAATTGATTGTATCTGATTTTATAATCTATGTTGGATGAAGGTTGGATTTGGATTATAAAGTGCTTCCATTGGTGTCAACAAAACAAAGTGACTGGCTGTTAATGCTGGGGAGTGTCCTCAGTCCTCAAGAGCAGTTAAATGGGGGGGTTGGGGGGATTCTCAACTTAACCCAAGACTTCCTGATGCAGCCCCCCACCCCCTCGTGCACCACAGTCTACAGTGGTGTATGTCACTCACAGGTCTATTTTTGGTGATGGGAGGTTCCTCCTGGCTCCCAAATCCAATGTTATGTGAGCTACTGGGAGCTGGTAGGGTTGGGTGCACCCACCTGCTCAAATGGCTGCCCGCGCTGCAGTGGGGCCCCTCTCTCCTTTTCTGTCTCTCCAAGCCTCTGAGGCAGCTAGCAACCACACTGTGCATTCAGCAACTGAGTATTCTTCTATATGTGCAACTTAGCGTTCAGCAGATGCCAGCCCACTGCACTACATAGCTACATGCACATCTAGGAGAATAGTCAACCCCTGTTCATTGACTACTGTCTATGTGGCGTTTCCACCATTTTGAGGCTTCTATGGTTCATGACTTGGGACTCAAAACAGTCTGATGTTTCTCACTTGATCCATTATTGTTCAATGAACCTTGGTAATGAGATGCTTATATGATCTTTGAGGGAACCATTGCAGTAGTAGGACTAGAGATATTTAGTGAGATACTGTAGATGTCAGTGTTGGAAGAGTCTGCAACCATCAGAAGTTAATGAGCTGTCATGGTGATAAGAAACGGACTGGCCATTGGGCAGTTCGGAAAAATGCCAGATGGGCTGGTCCATCTTTAGCCTATTGGGACAGTCTAAATAAAAATGATTTATTTGGCTAATAATGGGGGCCCCTAGAAGAAAAAAAAGGGATGGTCCATGTCAAAAATGCCCAGGCCGATTTCTGGTCCCAATCTGTCCCTGGTGGAGGTTAACGGTGTGGCCTCCCTCCGTCCGATCTACTGGCCCATAGGGCTTTGGTCAAAAGTAGTGCACTACATAGGGAATAGGGTTCCATTTGGGACATATAATGTGATGTAATGGTGATCGACTTTGCATCTTCCCAGTGGCCTCCCTCCCTCCCTCAGGCTGATGTAATGGACATCAGGGTGATGATGATGGAGAGGAACAGGCACGACAGTGAGCAGTCCTGCTGCAGCACCTTCCAGTACCATGACCTGGAGGCTGCTGAGGCACTTGTCAGCATGAGTTCCTGGGGACAAAGGTCAGCAAACGACAAGCCACGCCCCCTGACCCCTACCTCAGACTCCTGCGACTCTCTCCTCCTCCACCCTGAGATCATCGAGTCCCCCAAGGACCCAGTCGCACTCTCATCGCTGGTATGTGGAATCTCATTATGTAGGCTACTGTGGTTAAAATGTATACTGGAAGTTCACGTTTTATGCTAACATAGCCTAGTAGCCTGAATTCAGGAAAAAAAAATTTACCCCTTTTTTTTTGTCATATCCAATTGGTAGTTACAGTCTTGTCCCATTGCTGCAACTCCCATACGGACTCGGAAGAGGCGAAGGTCGTCCTCCGAAACACAACCCCACCAAGCCGCAGTGCTTCTTGACACAATGCACGCTTAACCTTAAAGCCAGCCGCACCATTGTGTCGGAGAAAACACTGTACACCTGGCGACCGTGTCAGCGTGCATGCGCCTGACCCGCCACAAGAGTCGCTAGAGCGAGATGGGACAAGGTCATCCCGGCTGGTCAAACCCTCCCCTAACCCGGACAACGCTGGGCCAATTGTTCACCGCCTCATGGGTCTCCAGGTTGCGGCCGGCTGCGACACAGCCCGGTATCGAACTAGGATCTGTAGTAACGCAGCCATAGACCGCTGCGCCATTTGGGAGGCCCCCAAAACTAATTTTAATCAATCAAAACTACAATAAGCTTTTTTTTTATTGAGAATTATATTGGTTTGTTTCACATTTGACAGTTCAAATGTTTAATTCCTGTTTCTCTTTCTTTTTCCCAGTGCATGACCCCCCCTCACAGCCCCAGCTTTACCGAGACCGCTACCACAACAGCTGTCCTCACCACCTCATTGGCCAGCTCAGGCCCCAGACCAGTCTTAACCCGGCCTAGACTCTGTGCAGGTCTTCCCTGCGAAAATGCCCTTCTCCTGGACCAACGAGCTGGTACGGTCCCCATCTTCAAGAGCTCTGGAGCTCCAGAGTTGCCCAGCAGAGCCATGGTGACCAGCGTCATCCGGCACACTGCTGACAGGGCCCTCACACAGCACAGCAACAACATTCCACCTCAGTCCCTCATAGGGCAGCACACAGACACCAACTCCAACAGAAACCCTACTGCAACCCTTCTGGCTGAGGCCGCTCCTATGCAGACTGAACCACAGAGCTGCAGCACTGGTCTGTGTGTTAAGGTAGAGAAGGATCAAGGCAGTCCATCCTTACATGACAGCAGCACAGACCCCTCTACTACTCCTACCCAAAGGTCCCTATCCCAGCCCACCGCCACCTCCCAGTCCTCACCACCCATTCCCAGCTCCCAGGTCCTCTGCCAGGTATTTCCAGTCAATGGGCGGACAGGGATGATCTCTGCATTCGTCCAGGCAGGCCCAGTCCAGATGACCCAGGGGGGGGGCAAGCCCATACTACCCCAGTCACCCCCCTTCCCCCAGTCACTGCAGCTGGTGGGCTCCTCTGTGACTCAGGGGACGGTGATGTTTGTGGTTCCCCAGCCCCCCGTGTCCCAGGCTCCGTCGTGCGCACAGACTGTAATGACCCTGGGTAACACTAAGCTTCTGCCCCTGGCCCCAGCTCCAGTTTACATGCCCTCAGGGCAGAGCAGCAATGCCACACAAGCAGACTTCTCCCGCAGGCGGAACTACGTCTGCAACTTCCCCGGCTGTAAGAAGACCTACTTCAAAAGTTCCCACCTCAAGGCTCATCTCAGAACTCACACTGGTAGATACCCACTCAATACGACACTAATGGGTATTCTACCCAATGGCAATTAGATGAATGATCATGTTGAATATGTAGTGTGTTATCTTCCACTGATGTACTTATGCTTTCCATTTCTACCCTCCTGACCAGGTGAGAAACCATTCAGCTGCCACTGGGAGGGCTGCGACAAGAAGTTTGCCCGCTCCGACGAGCTCTCCCGCCACAGGCGAACACACACCGGTGAGAAGAAGTTTGTGTGTAACGTGTGCGATCGGCGCTTCATGCGCAGCGACCACTTGACCAAGCATGCTCGCCGACACATGACCTCCAAGAGGACCTCCACTTGGCCGGCTGAAGTCCGCGACCTCCACAAGATGACGGTATCTAAGGGCCTGTCGAGTGGTTCCAAACTTCCTCTCAGTGTGCTGGTCCCTTCCCCCAATTAGCTGGGGCTCCCAGGCCGTACGGTCATCTCAGGACAATATCCCACCACCGACCACACAAGACCAAGGAGAAAATGAAACAAAACCATAGGCTGCTACACATTCATGGACAGAAACAAACTGACCTTGCACTGGATTTTTTAATTATGCTTGTTTTGTACTTCCTTGATCTCTATATGTAATTATGTTTACTCATGTAATATGTATACAGTATGTAATGTTTAGCAAAATGTATGCACTCTTTTTGCCAAAGCCTTTGCGTTGTGCTTACAGTATCTGTTACTATTGGTCTATGTGATTGTAAATATGTATATATGAATATCTATATATGATTGTTATGTGTATTCCAATCTGCATGTATTGACAATACGTCAATATATGTTATTGATATTTTTAAACATGTCAGTGGACAGTATTCCTCACTGTGATACTACCTACTTTCTTGCTTTGCATATTATTTAATAAACATTTGTTTTAAAAAGTGCTGTTTTTGATAGCTTGATCGGTTTGCTTTTGTTTTATTACAGATACAGTATAACCAGTATAAATACCTCACATTATTTCTTAGTAAATACTAAATACTTTATAGAGCTTCACCATACTAATAATATGAGTAATCAATGATTGAATGAATTCTATAGATATGGTCACGCTGAGAAAAGTGCTGTCCCTATGTGTAGTTTTACTGGCTTTCAATGTAGGCAATGGTCATTATGAGTCCCATTGGTTTTTTTCCATAATAAAATACATGACTAAACTTGGTTGTATGGTCTATATTTTCTCAATAACATAAGACCAAACGCTATTTCTCAATCTCACCCATAGAGATCCTATTAAATTATTGTAATTCCTAATTCTAAGATCTCAGCAGTGTTGACAACAATATTACGTGTTGTTTCACAATCGCACTCGATCCCGTTTGATTTCGAATACCCGTCTCTCCACTCCACCCAGTAACAACGTTCCACTAATTAAATTGCAGTATTTTACAGCGCCAAGAGGGGCGCGACCAATTGGAGACGACCGTTCAGCTGAAATGATCAGAGGATTTTAACTGGCTAACACGGTACCCGCCCATTTGTTTTACAGACCGACAGTCCACGTAAGCGCTCCACTAAAATATAGGACAACAACGCCACTCAGTGAAAATAAAATAAAGTACAATTTCTGTGAGTAAAGAAACGTTTTTTTTTTATTCAGCTTTCCAGTTCGTAAGTTTATAGATCCACACCATCATATCACACCTAGACTTAGCACTTTTTGTCAAGCTTTTGCAATATAATTCTAAATATATTACTATTTCATCCTGTACTTAATCATTTTTTCCTATTGGCAAAGTGACATAATGACCAAAAAGCTTAATCATATTTTCCCACGTTGAGTATGTTTGATTAATAAAATAACTAATAATTTGTAACCGTATGAATGATATATTGAATGAATTAGACAGGTTAGATAACTTGCAAAATAACCATTTTAAATACCACATCGCCCACGCTGACCAGATGCGTCTGTGGAAGGACAAGGTAGCACTCACACGTTCCCTTTTGTTCATGCAGGATGTTTGGCCCACAGCCTTCTGCATAGGTGACTGAGGTTAGGCTGACGGCTGATAGCCTAGCGGTTAAGTGCGTTGGGCCAGTAACTGAAAGGTCACTGGTTCAAGTCCCCCGAAAAGAAATATTTTTTTCTACCCATGAGCAAGGCAGTTAACCCACAACTGCGCCAATGACATGGCCGTCGATTAAGGTAGCCCCCTGCACCTCTCTGATTCAGGGGAGTTGGGTTGAATGTATTCCGTTGCGCAATTTATATATTACAATGGTTTTGTTTTAATTGTATCTCGCAAGCATCCGCATTGGGAAGTTTGTCACACAGCCAAACATTTATAATATTCCGTATAAACAGTGCCCATTATGTTCGGAGGAAATGGTTCATCCGTATATGGAAGACAATCTAGATATGTATAGTAAAGAGTAGCACTGGTAAGGCAAATAACTACTCGTTGTCCTACTTTTCAGTGAAACCTTACCTCCCAACCAATCGACGGAGCTCAGTTTCATTTCAACAGGATCTTCATGGGCCAACTTCATTGTTTTGACCGGTTTTTGTCTCCTTTTGACTTGGTGTCCAGCAGCACGTAACAAAACAGTGGATTGTCATCACAAATTTGATTGGCCAAAATAAAAAAATACCAACATGACTTGAATCACACCAGAATAATGTAAAACTACTGTTTCATCCAGGTAGCATTATTTATTTCAAAATTGTATCATGCCCCTCTGCAACTACATTAAACAGCTTTAGCTAAAATTAAAGTAAGATTACGGTCAAGCCAATCCATACGAAATGTGTGATAGACATCCACAAATTAATACATACCATACGAAATGCTGAGACCAGGTTGGCTAAATTGGTCTTTCTGCTTAAATATCAGGAAAATAGTAACTTGGGTATGAAAGTTGCCCTTTGTCTGTGTATAATGTAAACAAATATAGATATCGTGAGACATTTAAACGTTAAACTACATTGTATTTGTTGAGTAGGATTAGCTAAACAAGCCAGCTGGCCACATCAACAGAATGGATTGCATCCGTAATAGCAGATAAACACAATTTGTTTGCAGGCCTTTTCTATAATGGCAACTTAACCACAGTTTCAAGCAAGTTATAAAATCCCTTTGACTGCAGTTACATTTTATACTGCTTGTTCGTCAAATAAATCCGTCGAATCTTGTTGACATTAGCTATTCATCCAGCTTGCTATAGTAGCTAAACTTGCTTAACCCCGTTGCATTGAACTTTATATATGACATTATATTTGGTATTTCCAACGTTTTAACCCGTATTTACAAAGTGTGCTAGCTCTATTGTCTCACATTCGCGCGCCTTTTTTTTTTTTTTACATTGTGTAACTCCTTCCTTTCACGGTTTTATAACCATCAAAAAAAGCTTAGACTTTTCCCGCAATCGTTGAAGTGACACGTGAGAGAATTGCAATCTGATTGGTTCCGCCACACCGGAAATGAAAATACCGACCATTAACTTTGTTTCTATTGGCTGCTCGGATTCCACCGCCAGAATTTCAATAAATAGGGAACTCCAAAGGTTGTTATTCAGTTGCGGCATTGATTGGTCAGGAGAATTCTATAAGCTTGTTGTACTGCATATGGAAACATTACATTTTATTTCTCCCCTGCAATTTTACAGAAATTTTATTTATCCTGTTGTATCACCTATCTGTCATTCAAAATGCTTACAACTCGCTCACCACTCTCTAAGAAGAACACCAATGCAATCACCACTCAAATGGACAACATTTCGCTGGTTGACAAAGAAAACACGGTACGTTTGAACTACGGACATAACGTTAACTTTATTTTAAGCAGTTTGTCAGTGAGTGTGACCTCAACTGGTTAGTTAACGTTCTGTGAAGTCTAATGGTCACGTCTGTCTCTAGCACATTATTTAATTGAATCTAAAGGAAGCAAGGTACTAGTTAAATTAATGTGTCACGGAATCTCCTTTTTTAAATGTTTCCTCATGCAGCCTCCTAGCCTGAACACTACCCGGATTCTGGCCTCAAAAACCGCGCGCAAAATCTCTGCTGATGATTCTGAGGTGAGTGAACAAGACTTTTGCTAAGTGTTAAAGTTTATGACAAGTGACAATTTGATAGTTTCATGAGTTATGTAATTAGCCTGGTAATTGGCTAGAAGTTGATCTTGAGGTGGTCATTTGGCGCCAAGTGTTTCTAATCCTAGCTAGTTGACGTTAAACTGGTGAGCCATCAAGTCATGATTACAGTATGCGCCTAGCTATCTAAACGGAAGTATGGCAAGCAATGTTTTAAATAGCTCCGCTTTTGCATGACTAGTTACACAAGTTGGCTGCTCGCTGTTCATAAGGCTAGCTAGTAGCCTTTCACTCAATCCATGTTACGACAGCCTTTGTCTTGGCGGGGTGTGACAAGATGGCGGAGTGAGTGCTCGCATTAAACTGAGATCCTGAAATTTTAATTGAATTCAAGCCCTAATTTGAGTTTGACGACGAACAGTTAAAAGTACTTGTTTGTAGTCTTTGAAATATTTTTTTTTATTAATCTGGTGGTTCACCGAGCATCACTCCTCTGACAGACTATTGTTACTTTTTTGTTTTTGATAGTAACTATTTTCTAAAGCATACCGGGAATTTAACCCTTTCCTTTTTAAAGAATGAGTTTTGGTTAGTCTAAAGCTCTTAACAGAGACCTGTCTCAATTCTGCTCTTCTGATGGGAAATGTATTAAATTCAGAATTCAATGTCTTGCCATCACTACTGGTAAAATGCTAGTTTGGAAGAGATTCTCCAAGCAGAAGAATATTACTATTGATATTAACAGGCTGAGCAATAAACTTAATTTTAAATGAAGGTGGAAAAGCAGAGCGTGCTAAATGCCAATGTGAACTGGACGACACATACAATGATAAGGAACAGGGTGCTTTCATCTGTTCAAAAGCCAAATAGATTGAAAAGGTTGGGAATAACACCTTATTTCTTTAATTTGCAGACTAGGAATAGTGTTACATAATTGATGAAATGCTGTGAACTTGAAATTAAGAAAATACACCCTTTCTACAGTTCACTATCAATCTCATCTTTCAGAAGGTGACTGATTCCTTTTATGATTCAGTTAAGCCTATAGAAGTGAGGTTTAAGAAACTGATTCTGATATAAATATTACGGAGTTGGACCAAGCCATTAAACAAATGCCTATAAGTACATCTCCTGGACCAGATGACCTGACTCCAGAATTCTATTGACATTTGGCCTGATATTACTTTAGTTTTTTTACAAAGAAGTTATTGCCAATGCTATCTTGCCTCCTGCTTTGAGACAGAGTAATAGTTCCTATACTCAAACCAAAGGACTCTTTACATGGATAATTGGAGACCAGTCATGTTGGCCACTAAGTTACTAGCCCATGTCTATGCTGAAAAAAGGCGTTGATGTAATCAGTGAAACTCAATCTGCCTTCATTAAAGGAAGGAGTAACCATATAAACTCAGCAAAAAAGAAACGTCGTCACCTGCGTTTTATTTTCGGCAAACGTAATGTGTAAATATTTATGTGAACATAAGATTTAACAACTGAGACACAAACTGAACAAGTTCCAGACATGTGACTAACAAATGGAATGGTGTGTCCCTGAACAAAGAGGGTCAAAATCAAAAGTCAGTAAGTATCTGGTGTGGCTACCAGCTGCATTAAGTACCGCAGTGCATCTCCTCATGGCCCTTCCTTGGACACTGTGCTAACTAACCAAACAAACTTCAATGCCATACAAGACTCCTTCCGTGGGCTCCAACTGCCCTTAAACGCTAGTAAAATCAAATGGCTCCAGGTCATCTATAAGTCTATGCTAGGTAATGCTCAGCCTTATCTCAGTTCCCTGGTCCCGATAACACCCACCTGTAGCACACGTTCCAGCAGGTATATCTCACTGATCATCCCCAAAGCCAACACTTCATTTGGCTGCCTTTCCTTCCAGTTCTCTGCTGCCAGTGACTGGAATGAATTGCAAAAATCGCTGAAGTTGGAGACTTATTTCCCTCACCGACTTTAAACATCAACTATCTGAGCAGCTAACCGATCACTGCAGCTGTACATAGTCCATCTGTAAATGGCTCACCCAATTTACCTACCTCATCCCCATACTGTCTTTATTTTATTTACTTTTCTGCTCATTTGCACACCAGTATCTCTACTTGCACATCTGCTCATTTATCACTCGTGTTAATCTGCTAAATTGTAATTATTTGCTCCTATGGCCAATTTATTGCGTACCTTTTGCACACTGTATATAGACTTTCTTTTCTGTCATTGGCTTGTTTATTGTTTACTCCATGTGTAACTGTCTGTCACACTGCTTTGCTTTCTTGGCCAGGTCGCAGTTGCAAATGAGAACTTGTTCTCAACTAGCCTACCTGTTAAAGGTGGGGGGGGGGGGTGTGATTGAATGTTTTTAGAATGAAATGGTTGACATTTTCTGTCTAATCCTGCGTTTGTGGTATCATCATTCCTAACAAGTCTGTTTTAGTGAACTTGGTGAACTTGAATTCCTAATGTGACTTTTGACCTTTCTAAATTACCTGTGAAGTTGTGCACGTTTCCCCAACCATTTTTGTCCCTCTTCCTGAAATTATATTCAAGCACAATCCCCCCCCCCCCCCCCCCAAAACATTGATTTGGAATGATAGTTATTACGATTAATAGGAAATTCAATTTCAACGGCCTTTGGTTTGACAAGGGTATTCATTTTATGTGGTTTGTTAAACAACACTGGGGAGTTTTTGCTGTTTGAGTTCATTGGTCAGTTTCAGGTTAATATTACTTGCAATAAATGAAGGTTTGCAAAGCAATTCCACTTCCTTTACTTAACTACTTACGTCTAGGGGTTCTGCTAGCAGCACCCCTCCAACATTCCGCTGAGAAGGCAGGCAGTGTGTGAAATAAACAAATATATTTTTTAAATATGGAACTTTCATGCATAAGTGCAATACACCAAATGAAAAACGTTTTAATCTACCCATCGTGTCCGATTTCAAAAAGGCTTTACAGCGAAAGCATAACATATGATTGTTAGGTCAGAGCCAAGTCACAAACACACAGCCATTTTTCCAGCCAAAGAAGCGTCACAAAGCAGAAATAGATTAAATTAATCACTACCCTTTGATATTCATCAGATGACACTCACAGGATGTCATGCTACACAATGCATGTATGTTTTGTTCGATAAAGTGCATATTTATATCCAAAAATCTCAGGTAACATTGGCGCGTACGTTCAGTAATATTTTGCTTCCAAAACATCCTGTGATTTTTGCAGAGCCACATCAAATTACAGAAATACTCATAAGATTCAACTGTTATTCACAGAATTAAAGATGCTTATCCTTAATACAACTGCTGTGTCAGATTTATTAAAAAAAACTTTGCAGGAAAAGCAAACCATGCAATTTGAGTACAGTGCTCAGACAACAAATCAAGCAATAGATACCCGCCGTGTTGGAGTCAACAGAAGTCAGAAATGGCATTATAAATATTCACGTACCTTTTGATCATCAGAATGCATTCCCAGGAATCCCAGTTCCACAAATGGGACTGAGTAGAAGGCAGTTTACCCTGGGCATGCTTTTCATCCATACGTGAAAATGCTGCCCCCTATCCCAAACAGGTTAAACATAAGTACACTTTATGAGGTTATTTCCCTCTTTTCCAAGTTTAAAAATTACTTGAATCTTTTGTATAAATTCAAGTGGATACGATTGGCAGTTAAGTAATTTTTGTATTGTAATTTAATATCTCTATGGAAGTGACGACCCATGCTATGGTCAAAAGCGACTAGCTTTTACCTTAATTGTCGCGTCATCTCAAGTTCATATTTTTAATGAGTTTCTTCTATCTAACCTGTAAATGATTTCTTGCACAAAATAATCAATTGACAAAATGTATTTTTTGTTCATCTGATTCAGGATCTATAGAGTTATAGTAAACTATAGTTTGAAATTCATGAATGGTTGTGTATAAAATCTCAAATTACCTGTTTACCTTTGTTAAATGGCATTATGCTTATCCTTGTAACTCCAATCATAACTATTTTATTAACATTATATTTGCTGCTGTAAATGGGGTGGGGAAATTCCTTTATTTTTTCTTTGAACTGTTACAATTTTTTATAAATCCCCCCAAGCTGTGAAACTTAAGTTGGGAAAATGTATTAGAGGTCATTGATGTTGTCTCATTGCCTTGTATTCACAGGAATGTCCCTGTATTGATGTGCAATGTTATTGTTGCAATAAAGAAAGCCTGTCTTGAGCTCTAGCTAGCAACAATGGCTGGCGTTAGTGCTGTTTACTTTAAAAATAGGGAAAAAAAGTTTTTTATGGTAATCTTGCCCGTATACATAAACTGGTAAGGGAGGCCTTTTAGACTTTTTCTTGTGTACATGTATTTAAAATGTCCCTTTAATTCTATGCTATTTTTATATCCTAACATTGAGGAATATGCTTGTTTACCTGAGCAACATTTTACCAGTAATTTCAATTTTGTGAATTCTTTCAGGTTAAGCCCCAGGATGTCAAGAAATTCAACACAGAAGAGCCACTCCTGAAAGAAAATCCGCGCCGGTTCGTCATTTTCCCCATCAAGTACCATGACATCTGGCAGATGTACAAGAAGGCAGAAGCTTCATTCTGGACAGCTGAGGAGGCATGTCCAACTTGATGTGGTCATTTTATTCGGTTTTACATGTAAATGACATGTTATGATTTAATATGTAGTACTTCCTTTCCATACCAACCAGTTAAACCGTTGACTCGGTGCAGACAAATTCACATGCATCGTCATTTTTATCAGGACATTTATTTAATTGGTTTACATATTTTGTTTTCCAGGTTGATCTTTCCAAAGACACGCAACACTGGGATTCTTTGAAGGACGAGGAGAGATACTTCATCTCTCATGTACTGGCTTTCTTTGCTGCTAGTGATGGCATTGTCAATGAGAACCTGGTAAGGATATCTTGAATGCATACAATACAAAAATCATTATTTCACTATACACTGTCAGAAATTATTGATCTGAGGGTTAGAAAATGGCAACTCATCCAGTATTCAAGTGTTGCTGTGTGGAATTTGTTGCCTTTACTTCCTTTTCACCACTAGGTGGAGCGATTTACACAGGAAGTCCAGGTGACTGAAGCAAGATGCTTCTATGGTTTCCAAATCGCCATGGAGAACATCCACTCTGAGATGTACAGCCTGCTCATTGACACCTACATCAAAGACCCTAAAGAGAGGTCAGTATTGGATATTTAGTATGTTAACCATATTTGTATTATCTGGCAATGATGAGAAGCGCAGGGGTACGTACCTCAGCTGATAATGGGAGCTGAGTGTTGGTGCTGGTTCTCAGCTCAGTGGGCATGTGGTCTGCTGACTGAGGGGTGCCAACACGATATAGACGCCTGACTGAGCCTCATGATAGTAAAATGTACTCTACCAATGCCCATATTTCAAACCCCTAAGCAATCTATTAAGCATTTTGTAGTGCAGCCTTGAACATTCTGAGAATGTGCCCAATGTACTTTGTCACTCAGGGACTACCTCTTCAATGCCATTGAAACACTCCCCTGTGTGAAGAGGAAGGCTGATTGGGCCCTGAACTGGATCGGTAACAAAAATGCTGAATTTGGTAGGTACATCTCTTAAAAACCTGCATAGCATTGTTGTGGTCAATCAGTTGGTAATGGTGTTGCTTGTATTCCAGGTGAGCGTGTGGTTGCATTTGCTGCTGTTGAGGGGATCTTCTTCTCTGGGTCCTTTGCTGCCATTTTCTGGCTGAAGAAGAGGGGGCTCATGCCTGGCCTGACCTTTTCAAATGAGCTCATCAGCAGAGACGAGGTGGGTCTTTTCACTGATTAAAACTCTTCTACACAATTATCCCAGAGGGAAAACCTGGTTGAACTTGTCACTACCACCAGCATTCTTACTAACTAGTTCTGTCTAAATCCAGGGCCTCCACTGCGACTTTGCCTGCCTCATGTTCAAGCACCTGGTGCACAAGCCCTCAAAGGAGACTGTCACCAAGCTCATCAGGAACGCAGTAGAGATTGAGCAGGTAAATTGATTACACAATAAGGGCCTGTTGCCTTGACTCGGATTAAGCCTATTCTTGGTATGTGAGTCAAATGTCACCGTTTCCCTGTACTGCGCTAATGTCTCTGATACTGCACAACAGAGCTATGGGCCCTGGGCAGTAAATGGGAAGCCATTTGGGACACATGGCCCTAATTGTGCTTAATGGAAATTATATATACCTTTTGAATCCGGATTTGAGTATTAAAGATCTGAATTAGTGAATACATGCTGTCTGTTCCCATTTCAGGAGTTCCTGACGAAAGCCCTTCCAGTAAAGCTGATTGGTATGAACTGCGACCTGATGACCCAGTACATAGAGTTTGTGGCTGACAGGCTGATGCTGGAGCTGGGCTTTGACAAGGTGAGATGGTAGTCTATGGGTCAGTCCCTAATGGCAACCCACTTTCTATGTAGTGCACTACTTTGACCAGTGCACTATGTAAGGGAAGTTGGGTGCATGCTGTCCCTCATGTTTTCTCCTTTGATATGGAGAATGAGTTCAATCCAACACCTGTTGTAATTCTAAGGCTATGTTTAGATGGGCAGTCCAATTCGAATCTTTTTTCAAATAGTTATTTTGACTGATCAGCTCTGTAATATTTGGTGTGATTGGTCAAAAGTCCAATTAGTGGTGGGGATCATAATTGGGCTACCTGTGACGGTGGACCATTAGTTCTTAATTTTCTTGTGATTGATAGACATGGGCTGGCAATGATGAGAAGCGCAGGGGTACGTACTTCAGCTGATAATGGGAGCTGAGTGTTGGTGCTGGTTCTCAGCTCAGTGGGCATGTGGTCTGCTGACTGAGGGGTGCCAACACGATATAGACGCCTGACTGAGTCTTGCCTGTAAAGCTGTAGTTTAAATTTAGCCTGGTCCCAGATGTGTATGTGCTCTTGCCAGCACTATTGCGCATTTTACCCAAACATGACAATGAGTTGACTTTTATTGCAAAGACAGGCACTTTGGGTACTAGAAATGGGTGGGGTTAATGAAAGCATTTTAATTCCACTAGCAGACACCAATTAACTTCTCTTCTAGATCTACAGAGTGGAGAATCCTTTTGACTTCATGGAGAACATCTCATTGGAGGGCAAGACTAACTTCTTTGAGAAACGAGTAGGGGAGTACCAGAGAATGGGTGTGATGTCTGGCACCACAGACAACTCCTTCCGGCTGGATGCTGACTTCTAAAGCTCTTACAGGCCCCCAAGATGCCCCTGACATTAGACTCTTTGAAACTGTAAATACTTGAAAAAGGACATGGCCCAGACTAGATGCTACTGGACTGACCACAGTACCACATCTCAACTGGCACCCTATTCCCTATGTAGTGCACTACTTTTGACCAGAGTTCCATGTGGGCCCTGATGTAAAGTAGTCCACAATAGAGACTAGGGTTCCATTTAGGATGTGTACTTGGGTTGTCTGGTCCACAGACAACAAATGTATATTACCATTCACAACTGACTCTATTTGCAGTAGGTCTCTTTTCTTATTTGTATAGCACTGTTTAAATTTAATCTGTTTTTACTTTTTGTAATTAAATTTTTTAAATCCAATGCAGCATTAAACCCGGTTTTACTTTACACTCCATCTTGGCACTAAAGTAAAAATGTATCTGACTGGATAATAGGATGTTATTAATATGTAAGACTTGCTACAGGATAACTGTATAGGAAATGTGTTGTAATATAATCAGATCACTTATGCGTATTGCACTGGGAATTTCATTGTACATTTGGGCAAGAAAGTCTATGGGGCATTGGGGAAATGATCTGAAAACATGTTTATGAATTTAGACAAGAACCCACCTGTCACATAACTAAGGTAGCCTAGTGGTTGGTTAGAGCTTTGGGCCAGTGCTGGATTGAATTCCTGAGCTGACAAGGTAAAACATCTCGTTCTGACCCTGAGCAAAGCACTTAACCCACTGTTCCCCAGTAGGCCATCATTGTAAATAAGAATTTGTTCTACTTCGATGTTTACCATGTGATTTTCAGTGCCATCAAGTAGCCTGATTTCAGATGTGTCATGCAAGAACGATTTCCGTAATCATGTTTACAAAGCATGTGAATTTATATTAATCTGACTCTGCAATAATAGTGATGGCTCCCGAGTGGTGCAGCGGTTTAAGGCACTGTCTCAGTGCTAGAGGTGTCTACAGACCATAAGTTTGATTCCACACTATCACAACTGGCCTTGATTGGTAGTCCCATGGCAGCACACAGTTGGCTGTTGTAGGCCGTCAATATAAATAAGAATTTGTTCTTAATACACATCTGATGTATAATGAGGTTAGGATGGGTTACTCAGAGCAGGGGAAGAAGCTGATGGCCTGAACTTTTGACTTTTCCAGAGATGGCCAGTGGGTCCACCTTATCCAGGTCCAGTCTGTGCTTATAGTGCAGCATATGAGCACCGTTCCCTGCCACCTAGAGAGATGGGGAAACAGTGGGAGAATACTCTGGCTTCCATAGCCTCTGCGCCAACGTAATCAACACGTTATATGTTGGTTACCAAGTAACAAGCTGACACCTAAGAGGAGCCGCAGGACTGCTAGTTTGCGTGCTATGCACGTATTCACTAGGGCTAGGCAAATGGAAGAAAGACCAACATTGAACTACCACATATTGCACAATAAGGTACTTGTTCGCTAATGAATACTCTAGGTAGCTACAGAAGAGCCTACTTTTATCTACGTGGTTATTTCCAGATCTGATATACAGTGAGCTCAAACTATTAGGACAGACGCATTGGATTTTAAAATTATCAGGAGAAATTACTTACAATTTTTTTTAAGTCTTTACCTTCATTTAATTAGGCATTTCATTTAAATACATTCTTATTTACAATGATGGCCAAACCTGGACGACGCTGGGCCAATTGTGTGCCACCCTATGGGACTCCCAATCATGGCCGGATGTGAAATGGCCTGGATTCAAATCTGGGCCTGTAGTGATGCATCTTGCACTGAGATGCAGTGCCTTAGACTGCTGCGCCACTCGGGAGCTCTTACTCTTATGTGTATTAAAGTGGTCAAAAGCTTCTTATTTGGTCCCATATTCCCAGAACACAATGATTACATCAAGATTGTGACTCTACAAACTTGTTGGATGCATTTGCTGCTGTGTTTCAGATTATTTTGTGCCCAATAGAAATGAATGGTAAATGTATTACGTCATTTTGAAAATTAGAATATCTGTTTCTAAACATGTCTACATTAATGTGGATACTACCAGGATTACGGATAGTTCTGAATGAATCGTGAACAATGAGGGAGAAAGTTAGATGTAGTATCCACAATTACAAATATATACCCCCCCCCCCCAAAAAAAAAAATGTTAACCTTCCCTGTTATTGTAATAATGATAGAGGCATAAATATCATATCTAACTCAAATTGGTGGACTATACACAAAAATGCTTTGATTTCTACACTGTTCACCTGATATGTATGAAATACCCTCAAATGAAAGTTGACAGTCTTTACCTGAACCTCAGTCATTGTATACAGATCCAAAACATGTCAACCTTTTGGAGCTGGAATGAGGTAGACCACAATTAAACACTGATATATTTGGCTTTTACCTCAGACAACATAAGAAACCTCCTAAAGTCAACCTCAACGTGATTGGTGGCTTATTTCTGCTTTACCAAACGAGGAGAGTTAAACGTCACACACCAGTCAGAGTTCTACTTAAACTACATCTTTAATAAGAGCTTTGCAATAGCAATTTGACTTTCAATGATGTGCCATCTAATGAACCATTGAAAGTGACTTCAGAAAAGTACAAAGATCTGTTACAGCCTAGATACACCCCTCTCAACCTACATGACGAACCACAGATCTTAGGAACAGTTCACAAATAAATACTTTTTCTTGAGAGAGAGGAGTATCCCATAGCCAGATAGCATTCTCTATAAATTATCGCTCAGTTTGGTCCCTAAGACGAGGTTCTAATCTTGTTCCTGGTACTTCATAGCACAGAACCATGACCTTATCCAATGGCATAACTCAATTGTCAACTCTAGATACTCCCATCTCAAGTAAACTCACTATTGACCCCACTCTTGGACAAGCTCACCGAGGGCAGTGACTGGAGCACAGACATTGTGGAGACAAGTAATTGGTTCCCCCTTAATCACGCCATCTCTTCACATGGTTTAACAGATACATTCACATATGAAGACAATGTTCCCTCCTGTCCTCTTCCCTTTCTGATATTCTGCATAGCACCAGAGACATGTAAAAGACAAGCCTGACCTCTCCCCTCTCTGGGCCCCAAATGACTGAGCCCCAGCTGAGGGAAGAAATGCAACTACCAACACTAGAGTCTATTAGAAATACATTCTAATAAAAAGTATATCACATAAGAATATTATGCAGATATGACATCTTAATGACTTATGTTACCCAACTAATTCTGATTCATCCACCACATGATATATTTGGCTTTTACCTCAGACAACATAAGAAACCTCCTGAAGTCAACCTCAACCACTAAGGGAAGTGAAAAATATATTATACTGAATTATTACTAGGTCATGAAGGCAAACTGATTAAGCACTTTCCCCATGCTTGATGAATATACAACCCTGGAACACAAAAACAAGGAAATGCAAGATTGGTATTCAGTCATATGCTGTGTTGGATTTGCACCAAACATAATGCTTTGTATTCAGAACAAAAAGTTCCTTTCTTCCAGTTTTACTTTAGTGCCTTAATGCAAACAGGATGCATGTTTTGGAATATTTTTATTCTGTACATGTGGAGTAACTGCAAGGTTGTTAATTCTCAATTTTCTTCTATTAAAGCCATTTAACTCTGTAAACTGGTTTAAAATCACATTTGGCCTCATGGTAAAATCCCTGAGAGGTTTCCTTCCTCTCATTCAACTGGGTTAGGAAGGACACCTGTATCTTTGTAGTGACTGGGTGTATTAAAACACCTTCCAAATTGTAATGAATAACTTCACCATGCTCAAAGGAATATTCAATGTCTGCTTTTTATTGATCCAGGACAGGCTATACAGATCAGGGGATTCTGGGTCCGTATGCATAGACGCTGGAAGATGTTTTGGGATGGGGTGATGGATGTGGCGGGTGCTGAGTATTTCTTTTCCACTTGTACAGAAGTAATAAAGCCCATAGTTCACACAGGAGTAATATCATTTTGTGAAAAAGTATTATGAATGTTCTACATTTCAATTTATCAAGGGTTTTGGCAACAAATGTCTTAGTGTGCTGATCTAGGAACAGGTCCCCATAGTCCATGATGTCATCTTATTCATTGTGGTCGAAAAGTTCAAACTGATCCTATATCAGCACTGCTACTCTGAGACGCTTCACGAATATGGGCAATGAGGCATCTGAATCTGATCACAAGAGTCATCCTCACTTTAAACTCATCTTTCTGCACCAGGACGATCATCTCAAAGGTTGACCCCAGTGTGAAGGCGTGCTCATGCAGCATAACTTCCCTTGCCGCAGCTCTCTGCATCATCTTGCACATGATGCAGGGAGATCTCTTAAAGCGCGGGTTGAAGTGGAAGGCTGTGTCCGCTCTGGGCTTTGTGCTGTTCCCACAGGAGTCCACCTGAAACGTGGAGACACACACACACACACACACACACACACATAGGAGTCTCTTGGCTATAGCCTACTATTTCAACTTTAATCAAATTCTCTGCAACTGTGACTCATTCTTCATATGACTGCATGTGTAGACTTGTGATAGTAATCTGAAATACTTATTGAAACATGTGTGTGTTTACATGTTCAACCTGATACCTCTCATAATCACTGGGAACAGTGCCTTGAATAAGCACCAACTCCGCAAACCTCCCATTGTCTGAGTGGAGTAGAAAATAAAGTGATTAAAGTGTTACAGATAAGAGGGTATTGCTTGCTTTTACAGCTGGGTTGTTCTGATTAAGGAGGGTGTTGACTGATACCCAAATAGTCAGGCTAGGTTGTTGTTTGAATGCATTGATGCACAAGAAAACAAGTGTTTTGGTTCAATATGAATAATTATGAAATATTGTGACACCAAGGTAAAATTTGTTTTATAATGGATATTCAATTTCCTGTCATCAATAGCTACTGAACCAAGCAACCATGACTATGAATATGGTCTATTCTGAATCGGGGGGAACAATAAAACATTTTTTTCATTAAAATAAAATGATTCATGATTTTAATCTTCAATAGCTTAAACAAAGTGTGCCATGACTATGAAAATGATATATTCTGAATCGGGAGGATGGAGAAAAATTCACAGCTTTCAATTGTTAATAGCTATTATATAAAGCTTGCCATGACTATAAACATGGAGAATCCAGGGCATTCTCTTCTAAAGCAGAACCTACACCATCGTGTCTCCTGCAAATTTTGTACGTATTTTAACAAGGGATATTTGTTGATGGTGCCTCTGAAAGCTCATCTCTCAGCAGAGCACACAGGCAGAGCACTAATGACAGGACAGGGCCAGTACTGTCCTGGGTTGCCCCATACCAGTGCTGCCCCATACCAACTACAACCATAACTATCATCTATGATCTTTCTTTCCACACCCATGCATACAATCACACACACCATGCTATTTTTTTTGGTTGCTATTTGATTGCTTAATGTCCCCTGATGCTATTTTGTTCCCCCCCCCCCCATGATTTAGTGGAGTAATGTTTCAAATTAGGTCAACAATTGAGGCTCGTGGGAGGAGCTATAGGAGGACAGCCTCATTGTAATGGCTGGAATGGCAATAGAATGGAGTGAAACGTGGTTTCCGTATGTTTGATACTGTTCCATTGATTCAAATCAAATGTATTTATATAGCCCTTCGTACATCAGCTAATATCTCAAAGTGCTGTACAGAAACCCAGCCTAAAACCCCAAACAGCACGCAATGCAGGTTCCATTCCAACCATTAGAATGAGCCCGTTCTCCTATAGCTCTTCCCACCAGCCTCCTCTGGTTTTCAAATAACATTCATTGTTAATTTTGAAGGCACCTGTTGAAGGAATTCTAAATTCCTCTGTATTATTTCCCAATCAGAATTTAATACTCTGTCAATGCATTCAAAGGGTTTGTAAGACCCTTAATTTATAAGAATGGACAGAGCCCCGGTCTTAAAAGTCAGGTAACAGCGTTTAATTCAAGAGTGTACTGGATACATTCAAATTTTTTCCACAGGTTATAAACTGAAAATGACATCAGCGTTTTCTAAATGTTCTATCTCTTCATGACACTAGTAGAGAGGCCCTATAGTACTCTAGCCTTACCTCCTCTCCTGAAGCCAAGGTCAGTCAGTGTAGATAGTTCATTCATTTGTACCAAGGCATTGTTCTGAACTCCTGACTATATTATATACAATTGGGAAAGGGAGCAAGAGAGAAAATTCATACGTGTACAATATATAATAACATTTGGACTAGTCAGTCCTGATTGAAATGTATACATAATTAGTCATCATTGATAAAAATTCCCTTAACAGCACCTGACCGACATAGGTGTACGATTTCCCCATAAACATCACGTATAAGGGTAGGCATGGTTAAAATGTAGTGTTGTCTCTCATCGTGATATGTGTTTTGTCCTATATTTATTTTTTTAACCCCAGCCCCTGTCCCTGCAGGAGGCCTTTTGCCAGGCCGTCATTGTAAATATGAATGTATGAGTACACCCCTCACATTTTACAAATATTTGAGTATATCTTTTCATGTGACAACGCTGAAGATATGACACTTTGCTACAATGTAAAGTAGTGAGTGTACAGCTTGTATAACAGTGTACATTTGCTGTCCCCTCAATAACTCACACAGCCATTAATGTCTAAACCGCTGGCAACAAAAGTGAGTACACCCCTAAGTGAAAATGTCCAAATTGGGCGCAATTAGCCATTTTCCCTCACTAACGTGTCATGTGACTCATTAGTGTTACAAGGTGTGAATGGGGAGCAGGTGTGTTAAATTTGGTGTCATCGCTCTCACACTCCCTCATACTGACTGGTCACTGGAAGTTCAACATGGGACCTCATGGCAAAGAACTCTCTGAGGATCTGAAAAAAGAATTGTTGCTCTACATAAAGATGGCCTGGGCTTTAAGAAGATTGCCAAGACCCTGAAACTGAGCTGCAGCACGGTGGCTAAGACCATACAGCGGTTTAACTGGACAGGTTCCACTCAGAACAGGCCTCGCCATGGTCGACCAAAGAAGTTGAGTGCACCTGCTCAGCGTCATATCCAGAGGCTGTCTTTGGGAAATACACGTATGAGTGCTGCCAGCATTGCTGCAGAGGTTGAAGGGGGGGGGGGGGGGGGGGGGGGGGGGGTCAGCCTGTCAGTGCTCAGACCATACGCCGTACACTGCATCAAATTGGTCTGCATGGCTGTCGTCCCAGAAGGAAGCCTCTTCCAAAGATGATGCACAAGAAAGCCCGCAAACAGTTTGCTGAAGACAAGCAGACTAAGGACATGGATTACTGGAACCATGTCCTGTGGTCTGATGACACCAAGATAAACTTATTTGGTTCAGATGGTGTCAAGCGTGTGTGGCGGCAACCAGGTGAGGAGCACAAAGACAAGTGTGTCTTGCCTACAGTCAAGCATGGTGGTGGGAGTGTCATGGTCTGGGGCTGCATGAGTGCTGCCGGCACTGGGGAGCTACAGTTCATTGAGGGAACCATGAATGCCAACATGTACTGTGACATACTGAAGCAGAGCGTGATCCCCTCCCTTTGGAGACTGGGCCGCAGGGCAGTATTCCAACATGATAACGACCCCAAACACACCTCCAAGACGACCACTGCCTTGCTAAAGAAGCTGAGGGTAAAGGTGATGGACTGGCCAAGCATGTCTCCAGACCTAAACCCTATTGAGCATCTGTGGGGCATCCTCAAACGGAAGGTGGAGGAGTGCAAGGTCTCTAACATCCACCAGCTCCATGATGTCGTCATGGAGGAGTGGAAGAGGACTCCAGTGGCAACCTGTGAAGCTCTGGTGAACTCCATGCCCAAAAGGGTTAAGGCAGTGCTGGAAAATGATGGTGGCCACACAAAATATTGACACTTTGTGCACAATTTGGACATTTTCACTTAGTGGTGTACTCACTTTTGTTGCCAGCGGTTTAGACATTAATGGCTGTGTGTTGAGTTATTTTGAGGGGACAGCAAATGTACACTGTTATACAAGCTGTACACTCACTACTTTACATTGTAGCAAAGTGTCATTTCTTCAGTGTTGTCACATGAAAAGATATACTCAAATATTTACAAAAATGTGAGGGGTGTACTCACTTTTGTGATATACTGTACATACACACCCATACATACGTACACCATTTTCCTCTCCCCGCTTCTCTCACCCCATCCCCATCATTGCGTCTCTCAATACGTACATTTTAAACAAATTTACAAACAGAAATTAAACAAAAAAGCTCAGTTTAAACCAAGAAGTTAGGTTCCACACATACTTATACAAATACTTATTTTCCACCATAATTTGCAAATAAATTCATTAAAAATCCTACAATGTGATTTTCTGGATTTTTTTTTCTCATTTTGTCTGTCATAGTTGAAGTGTACCTATGATGAACATTACAGGCCTCTCTCATCTTTTTAAGTGGGCAAACTTGCACAATTGGTGGCTGACTAAATACTTTTTTGCCCCACTGTATGTGAGAATGCTGTTCATCGACTACAGCTTAGCATTTAACACAATAGTATCCTCCAAACTCGTCATCAAGCTCGAGACCCTGGGTCTCGAACCCGCCCTGTGCAACTGGATATTGGACTTCCTGATGGGCCGCCCCCAGGTGGTGAGGGTAGGTAACAACATCTCCACCCCACTGATCCTCAACACTGGGGCCCCACAAGGGTGCGTTCTGAGCCATTTCCTGTACTCCCTGTTCACCCACGACTGCATGGCCATGCACGCCTCCAACTCAATCATCAGACGACACTACAGTGGTAGGCTTGATTACCAATAACGACGAGACGGCCTACAGGGAGGAGGTGAGGGCCCTCGGAGTGTGGTGTCAGGAAAATAACCTCACATGCAACGTCAACAAAACAAAGGAGATTATCGTGGACTTCAGGAAACAGCAGAGGCAGCACCCCTCTATCCACATCGATGGGACAGTAGTGGAGAGTGTAGTACGTTTTAAGTTCCTCGGCGTACACATCATGGACAAACTGAATTGGTCCACCCACACAGACAGCGTGGTGAAGGCGTGGTGAAGCAGCGCCTCTTCAACCTCAGGAGGCTGAAGAAATTTGGCTTGTCACCAAAAGCACTCACCATCTTTTACAGATACACAATCGAGAGCATCCTGTTGGGCTGTATCACCGCCTGGTACGGCAACTGCTCCGCCCACAACCATAAGGCTCTCCAGAGGGTAGTGAGGTCTGCACAACGCATTACCGGGGGCAAACTACCTTCCCTCCAGGACAACAACCACCCGAGCCACTGCCTGTTCACCCCGCTATCATCCAGAAGGCGAGGTCAGTACAGGTGCATCAAAGCAGGGACCGAGAGACTGAAAAACAGCTTCTATCTCAAGGCCATCAGACTGTTAAACAGCCACCACTAACATTGAGTGGCTGCTGCCAACATACTGACTCAACTCCAGCCACTTTAATAATGTAAAAATGTATCACTAGCCACTTTAAACAATGCCACTTAATATGTTTACATACCCTACATAACTCATCTCATATGTATATACTGTACTCGATACCATCTACTGCATCTCACCTATGCCGTTCTGTACCATTCATATTTTTACGTACATATTCTTCATCCCGTTACACTTGTGTGTATAAGGTAGTTGTTGTAAAATTGTTAGGTTACATTACTCATTGGTTACAACTGCATTGTTGGAACTAGAAGCACAAGCATTGCGCAACACTCGCATTAACATCTGCTAACCATGTGTATGTGACAAATAAAATTTGATTTGAAATACATACCTCCAAACCTAGATGATTCGGATCCCTTCAATTCCGTGGAGCCCATGCTGGATGAAACGATCTTCAATGTTTAGACAGACTGTTTATTTCATGAAGATTATAATGAAAATCCTAAAAAGAAGAGTTATAATTGGATATAGGCCTAGAACAGTCATTGATGAGTATATGATGTAAATACATGAATTGGTTTTGTTTGATTTTGTGTGACATTTATATTTCCAATAAAGGTTGAAGTATCAGTGAGTAATATTTAGTCATAGGGTGGATTGAAAGGAATTTATGTTTAAAGTAATGACTAAAGGATTCCACCCCGAAATTATATAATTGTATGAAATGTGTTCGAGTCATAATTCCATAATGTGTGTGTGACCTGATCATTGTGTTACTATGTAGTAATGTGAGAGTTGAGACAAATAACAACAGGAAAGAGGCCCCTTCCAAGGCCCCTCTAATCTAGGGAGGAGAGTAACGGCTAGAAACTGCCAGGCTGGTAGAAAAGTGATAAACTGTGTGTGTGTGTAGGTGGGAGTTATAAAATGACTGTTTGCATTTATGACTTCAGAGTACTCTGAATAAGGAACTAACCTATTGCAGACTGGGGGCTTTGTCTAATTCTTCATTAACCAGGGTCTTACAAACTTCTGAGAATTGGTCAAAGCTACAGTGATAGTTGAGTTCAACCATTGAGATAAAAATTCTCGTGACAGTGTCCCATTTCGCTGACGACCTTTCCGGTTCCGCCCACCGACATCCTATTAAGGAAAACAAGAACAAAGAGAAAGAATTCGGCAGACAGAGTGGGAAGGTCCTAACATTACAAATAACTCCATCAGAACATTAAGTAGCAGCCTACCTGTTGGCTCTTGGTCGTTGTAGTCTATCCTTATCCTTTAACTTTTTATTCCGGCATTTTAATTCCATCTATTGATTAGATATTTCCTAACTTTTGCCACACGGAGGCTCTGTGACTGTAGCCTTTTGCTGCTTTAATGACAAGCTACACGCCAGTGGACACTCCTCAGAGGAGGAAGGGGAAGACAATCCTCAGTGAATTTCATAAAAAAGTAAATCATTTAAAAAGTTACCCTAGCTAAAACTATAAATA
Organism: Oncorhynchus kisutch; assembly: GCF_002021735.2. Classification (NCBI taxonomy): domain Eukaryota; kingdom Metazoa; phylum Chordata; class Actinopteri; order Salmoniformes; family Salmonidae; genus Oncorhynchus; species Oncorhynchus kisutch. The sequence goes on from NC_034185.2 coordinate 16,638,613, forward strand.
TATTCATGACACCAAATAATTGATTTAAACACACTTTTGCAATGAAGGTCTACAGTAACCTCAACAGCACTGTGGGGTAGCACCATGGTGTAGCCAAAGGACAGCTAGCTTCTGTCCTCCTCTGGGTACATGGACTTCAATACAAAAACCTAGGAGGCTCATGGTTCTCAAACCCTTCCATAGACTTACACAGTAATTAGGACAACTTCCGGGGGATATCCTTCAACATGTCAGAGTTCTTGCAGCATGAACTGCTATGTTGTCCACCCAATCAAAAAAAAAAATCTGAGAATTAATCTAATACTGAAAGCATCAACTACAGCTAGCTAGCACTGCAGTACATCAAATGTGAATAGTTTACTCAGTGTTCAACTATTGTTTTTTAACAAAGGAAGAGAGAGCAACTGTATATTTCCCACTTAGCTAGCAAATGCAGCTAACTACTTTTGCCTACTCAAACAATAGGTTCAAACAGAGGGATGCTCTTTTAGCTAGCAGGCAATGACTATCCATTACAAGGTAAGCGTTTGGTTTTACTAATTGCCACTGGGGCCTTCCGGTGTAACTGGTAAACTACTTACTGACTGTACACTAACGTTACTGCATCATTGTAGCGGGTTAACTAACGTATTAGTTCTATTAGCTATGCTGACTATGATGTTAATATAGCAAATATGGTGACAACAATGTATGCTGTGTGCAGCAGTAATGATATGGTTTTGATTTTCTCTCTCACTTGGTCACATACAGCTGATGTGTTGTTCATTGAAGTCCATAAGCAAAGGGAAAAGGTGAAAGGAGGAGCGCGTAGATGCAAGAAGGAATACAATGTGGCTGCTATGAAAGTGAACTGTATTTAGCTATTGAAAGATTGAAAGTCAAATTATTTATATATTTTTAATTTATGGATTGTTCTCCATCCACCCAATTCAGACTATGCCATCTTCAGTCATGGCATGCTTGGTGAAAACCGAATATCCAATATAAAACATATTTTACCTTGGTAATTATGACCTAACCAGTTGAAGAATGTCCTAGTTTTAATTTACTTAAAAACATTGCATGCACGTGCCTGACCTACATAGCTACTTCAGAAAGGTATGGTAGCTATTGGGACTGTTCAGGTACCAAAAGCCATCAAACCATTTGTTTTGAAGCTTCATATCAACCCGGTAAATTATTTTAAAAATATTTTATTTAACTAAGCAAGTCAGTTAATGTTTTACATCATCTAGGTATATGATGTAGCCTAACTGGCTTTATGCTGTCAAGGCCTTTAACCGAATGTTATGCACCTCGAGTTTAATTCTACAGGAGACGTGCATTCACTTGAGGGACATTTTAGTTAGGAACACAAGTTTGACCCGTTGTGATGTGGCCCATAGTGTGAAAAGTTTGTTTTGTCACCTCAAATTGTAGAACTCCGGTCCACTTCCACCTGGTGTAGTGAACACCAGAGGCCCACTAGCCAACGGAAGGAAGTCACTTTTTCCACATGAAATAAAGGCAAATACATTTTTGCAAAGACTGCTAACATGGTGGTGCTTTTGAAGAGGAGCATTTTCAAGTCCACGCAATGGGAATGTATAACACTGCAGGGAGTTTCTGCCAACATGTATAACACTGCAGGGAGTTTCTGCCAACATGTATAACACTGCAGGGAGTTTCTGCCAACATGTATAACACTGCAGGGAGTTTCTGCCAACATGTATAACACTGCAGGGAGTTTCTGCCAACATGTATAACACTGCAGGGAGTTTCTGCCAACATGTATAACAAGGAATAAAATCATATCAAACATGCCCAAATTCTGTCCTTTACAAGCCAATTATGAGTAGTCTCTGTAATGAGAGCAAAATATCTACTTTCTGACAGGCAGTGCTTTCAACGTCAGGTGACTTGGTTAGTTGTTGTTCCATTATATATTCTATAATTCTGATGTGAAGCAGCTGTGCTGCCGACATAATACATCACACATTTGATTAGAACAAAATAGGCGAATTAGATTTTTGATTTCAAATCAGATTCAGCCCACTGGAACCAGAACAGCTGGGTCTGGCCTTTGGAAACGCTCTTACCTGTATCTTATCATGTTCTAGACATGTCATAATACCATTACCGCAAGCTTTGAAGGACTGTGATGTACTTTTCCACAACTTAAAGGTTCACACTATTCAGAGAAACATGAGTGCCAGAGGTTTATCATATACAGTGACCTTTGGAAAGTTCAGACACCTTGGCTTTTTCCAAATTTTGTAACGTTACAGCCTTATTCTAAAATGTATTAAATTGTATTTCTTTCCCTGATCAACCTACATACAGTACACCATAATGACGAAGCAAAAACAGTTTATATATATTTTTAAAAATGTATAAAAAAATATCACAATTACTTAAGTATTCTAACCCTTTACTCAGTACTTTGTTGAAGCGTCTTTGGCAGTGATTACAGTCTCAAGCATTCTTGGGTATAGTGCTACAAGCTTGGCATACCTGTATTTGGGGAGTTTCTCCCATTCTTCTCCGCAGATCCTTTCAAGCTCTGTCAGGTTAGATGGAGTGTTGCTGCACAGCTATTTTCAGGTATCTCCAGAGATGTTCGATCGGGTTCAAGTTTGGACTCTGGCTGGGCAACTCAAGGACATTCAGAGACTTGTCCCGGTAGTTGTCAAATCAAATGTATTTATAAAGCCCTTCTTACATCAGCTGATATCACAAAGTGCTGTACAGAAACCCAGCCTAAAACCCCAAACAGCAAGCAATGCAGGTGTAGAAGAATGGTGGCTAGGAAAAACTCCCTAGAAAGGCCAGAACCTGTTGGAAGGTGAACCTTCGCCCCAGTCTGAGATCCTGAGCGCTCTGGAGCAGGTTTTCATCAAGGATCTCTCTGTACTTTGCTCCTTTCATCTTTGCCTTGATCCTGACTAGTCTCCCAGTCCCTACTGCTGAAAAACATCCCCACAGCATGATGCTGCCACCACCAAGCTTCACCATAGGGACGCTTGGTATTGAGGCCAAGTGTTCCATTTTGGTTTCATCAGACTAGATAATCTTGTTTGTCATGGTCTGAGAGTCCTGTAGGTGCCTTTTGGCAAACTCCAAGCGGGTTGTCATGTTCCTTTTACTGAGGAGTGGCTTCTGTCTTGCCACTCTATCTTAAATGCATGATTGGCGGTGTGCTGCAGAGATGGGAGAATCCTCCAGAAGGACAACCATCTCCACAGAGGAACTCCAGAGCTCTGTCAGAGTGACCATCGGGTTCTTGGTCACCTCCCTGACCATGGCCCTTCTACCCCAATTGCTCAGCTTGGCCGGGCGGCCAGCTCTAGGAAGAGTGTTGGTGGTTCCAAACTTCTTCCATTTAAGAATGATGGAGGCCACGGTGTTCTTGGGGACCTTCAATGATGCAGACATTTTTTGGTACCGTTCCCCAGATCTGTGCCTCGACACAATCCTGTCTCTGAGCTCGATGGACAATTCATTCGACCTCATGGCTTGGTTTTTGCTCTGACATGCACTGTCAGCTGTAGGACTTTATATAGACAGGTGTGTGCCTTTCCAAATCATGTCCAATCAATTGAATTTACTACAGGTGGACTCCAATCAAGTTGTAGAAACATCAAGGATGATCAATGGAAGAGGATGCACCTGGGCTCAATTTCAAGTCTCATCGCAAAGGGCCTGAATACTTATGTAAATAATCTGGTTTTTATTTTTAATATATTGGCAAAAATGTATAAAAACATGTTTTCGCTTTGTCATTATGGAGCATTGTGTATAGATTGATGAGGAATTTTCGTTATTTAATATATTTTAGAATACGGCTGTAACGTAACAAAATGTGGAAAAAGGGAAGGGTTCTGAATACTTTCCGAATGCACTGTGTGCGCGACTCAGGGTTGGGGTTGGGGTTGGGGTGGATTCTATTTCAATTCCAGTAAATTCAGGAAGCACACCTACATTCCAATTCTCTCCATGCTTTTCAATTAGGAAACATGTTCAAGGTGAGTTTGGTGTACTTTTTAAAATTAAAATGGAATTGACCCCAACCCTGGTGTGAGTGCTTGGTTTGGGGTTTGGCTTTGACTCTCTCGGTTAATTAGTGGACTAATCGAGCTGCACTGATCACGTGTTTTGGGACGCGTTGAATGTAATTAGCAAATTGTTACGAATCTGTTGAAGCAGGTATGTGTAACATGATAAACAGGTTTGTTAGCCTCTACGGGATAGTTTCACATTTCCACAAACCTCAAAGTCTTTCCGTTCAAATGGTATCAAGAATATGCATATCCTTGCTTCAGGTCCTGAGCTGCAGGCAGTTAGATTTGGGTATGTCATTTCAGGTGAACATTGAGAAAAAAGGGTCCGATCCTTAACCAAAAAGCCTATTATTCATTTGAGGCAACTCAGGCCAGTGCGATCAGGTCAATATTGAGATATTAATACTATAATCAGGTACAGATTACGATAATTTTGTAATAATAATGATCACCCTAATGCAATCATAACAGCAATACTTTAATCTATCAATGCTTGTTATTGAAGCGCGCGCTGTACCCATCCAACTTTTCAGCCCTGGAATGTGAAAGCATTCCCAGCTGGTTATCTAACTATCTAGACTTTACGGCTAAATATTTTATTCCATGAGCATCAAAAATGGATGAAAGCTTATCTTGTTTAATACAGCTCAAAGCTGTTACACTCCTTCAATCTAATAGCACATAATGTTATAAGTTATACAATATACTATGCAGTACAAGAGTGAACTTGTATAGTCAGGTAATTCTCTATCTTCCAGGATGAATGATACTCTTGTTTATCCTTGCTAACTGACCAAAAAGGTGCATTATTTTATGTATAGGATATACTGGGAAGTGTGGCTGAACTGACAATGACTTATAAAGCAACTATTTCATCCGTATCGCGGAAGTATGAATTTCAGCACCCCGTGGATGGACCGCAGTTGCATAGGACAGTTTTCAGAATTGCCATTTCTACAAGCATCGACTGATGGTGACTCAATGTTGTTGCTAGCAAATCGCCTGACCAGTTATCAGTACTCAACTCCGCTTCAATATAAGAGAATGGAGTTGTGCATTCCTCAGCTATGTTTACCGTGATTGCAGTCGCCGCTAACATTGCTTTTAATTTCATCACGTATCCTCACCTACGGTAAACGCTGCATATTTCGGCTCAATCGGAAATAACCTTTACATTTATATTGCGCAATCTGTAAAGCCAGCGATACAGATTGAATAGAGACTTTTACCACCATGTAACAAAGGCATTAGACCAGGGAATTGATCATACGCATTACCTCCTGACATTTCCAGAGGACAGGTCTGCTATAAGCCATATCTAATTCAACTTGTATTGAATTATCAGGGAGCCCCTTGAACAAACCGTTTGGTTGTCGTTAACATTCCAATAAAGGTTCCCACAGAGACATGCCTGATATGTCATTTTAAGGTAGATTTTTTGTATTGTAGAATTCCTGTCCCCAAAACTGAAGTTTTATTTTTGAATATCATGTATCACTGATATTAACAATAGCCCACAAGCTTTACCATAGGAAATTATTAAAGTATGTAAAGATGTGAAACAATAATAAACGAACAAATTAATATATCTGTTATTAGTTGTGTATTGTGTATTCTCTGAGTAGATCTTTCAGTTTAGCCTGAGAGCCAGTCTGTTTGTGCCATCATGCCAACTCCTTGTCACCGTTTGGCTTGACAATGAGCAATGGAGTTGGCAGGAGAACAAACAGATCTGGGATCAGGCTACAGTACTTTCAGTACAGATTAGCCTGAGGGCAAGTGCATTTTCTGTCCTCAGTGTATCCACTAGAGGGCAGTATACAGCCTCAGTCTCTGCCACCTCTAAGAATATCATCCACATCATCCTCTCACTCGCCATACATACAGCAGATCCCTCAGAGCTGGCATAGCCATGCAGACATACCAGTACCTACACATCTGTCACTGCCGACAACTGGCCTGCAGGCATTCATTCAGTAATACACTCGAGAGCAAGGTACTGAAGAAGCTATTAGAATGGAGTTGCCTAAATGCATTTCTGCCAATAGATTAGAGATTGGATTCATTCAGATCAAGTGTTAACCGGCGATAGCAGACACCCACATAGCGGCTGTTTTGGCGCTGTTGGAAGTGGAACTGCATTGGCGCAAATGCTTTATATATACACACTAGATGACTGATAGGAGGCACTGTGTTGACCCCACCGTGCCTCCATCTTGGCTCTCCTCCATTGTAACATATTTTAGAACCTATAGAAATATATTTATTAATGTCTACATACAATTTTGCCACATGTATGATTTTAAACACCTTAATGCACACTTTTAAATGATGTTATGTGAGCTAAAAATACAAATAAAATAAAACATATAAAAACATTTTATTGAAGTATACATTTTTAGAGATGACCAATACATGTAATTGAAATACATGTAATTTTGTCCTTGAAACATTTAATTGAAATATTGTGGAATTCCATTAATTCCTATGGAAGACTGCTCTTACTGGGGACTGACAATACAGCCGACCGGTGGCTTCAAAGAATCTCAATGGCCAATGCATAGCATCAGCAATCCAGGGTTTATATCCAGTACCAGTCAAAAGTTTGGACACACCTACCCATTCAAGGGTTTTTCTTTATTTTTACTATTTTCTACATTGTAGAATAATAGTGAAAACATCAAAACTATGAAATAACACATATGGAATCATGTAATAACCAAAAAAGTGTTAAACAAATCCAAATATATTTTATATATAAGATTCTTCAAGGTAGCCGCTATTTGCCTTGATGACAGCTTTGCACACGCTTGGCATTCTCTCAACCAGCTTCACATGGAATGCATTTCCAACAGTCTTGAAGGAGTTCCCACATACGCTGAGCACTTGTTGGCTGCTTTTCCTTCACTTAGCAGTCCAACTCATCCCAAACCATCTCAATTGGGTTGAGGTTGGGTGATTGTGGAGGACAGGTCATCTGATGCAGCACTCCATCATTCTCCTTCTTGGTCAAATAGCCCTTACACAGTCTGGAGGTGTGTTGGGTCATTGTCCTGTTGAAAAACAAATGATAGTGGGACTAAGCGCAAACCAGATGGGATGCCGTATCGCTGCAGAATGCTGTGGTAGCCATGCCTGTTAAGTGGGCCTTCACAACATCACACCTCCCCCTCCATGCTTCACCATGGGAACCACACATGCGGAGGTCATCCGTACACCTACTCTGCGTCTCACAAAGACACTGTGATTGGAACAAAAACTCTCAAATTTAGACTCATCAGACCAAAGTACAGATTTCCACCGGTCGAAATGTCCATTGCTCATGTTTCTTGGTCCAAGCAAGTCTCTTGGTGTTGGTGTCCTTTAGTAGTGATTTCTTTGCAGAAATTCGACCATGAAGGCCTGATTCACGCAATCTCCTCTGAACAGTTGATGTTGAGATGTGTCTGTTACTTGAACTCAGTGAAGCATATATTTGGCCTGTAATTTCTGAGGCTGGTAACTCTAATGAACTTATCCTCTGCAGCAGAGGTAACTCTGGGTCTTCCTTTCCTGTGGCGGTGCTCATGAGAACCAGTTTCATCAAAGCACTTGGTTTTTGCGACTGCACTTCAAGAGTTACTTAAAACGTTCTTGAAATATTCCGGATTGACTGACCTTCATGTCTTAAAGTAATGATGGACTGTCATTTCTCTTTACTTATTTGCGCTGTCATAATATGGTCTTGGTCTTTTACCAAATAGGTCATCTTCTGTATACCACCCTTACCTTGTCACAACACAACTGATTGGCTCAAACACATTAAGAAGGAACAAAATTCCTAAATTAACTTTTAACAAGGCACACCTGTTCATTGAAATGCATTCCTCATGAAGCTGGTTGAGAGAATGCCAAGAGTGTGCAAAGCTGTGATCAAGGCAAACGGTGGCTGCCTTGAAGAATCTCAAATATAAAATATATTTTGATTTGTTTAACACTTTTTTGGTTACTACATGATTCCATATGTGTTATTTCATAGTTTTGATGTCTTCACTATTATTCTACAATGTAGAAAATAGTAAAAAATAAAGAAAAACCCTGGAATGAGTAGGTGTGCCCAAACTTTTGACTGATACTGTACATCATTGGTTGGAGTCTTTAAATTAGTGAGCAGCTGCTCTTGCAATCATTGTCACAAAATTCCACCTCCGACACAACCAAAACAACCACTATGCAGATGTTGGCTAAAGCGGATCTGATTGAAGAAAGTAGCAAAATGCCGGTAACTTTCCATAAGTCCAAGGTTTTCTAGAAATCCTGGTTGAAGGATTCATTAGCCGCAGTAAACTTGAGAAAATATGTGTTGTACCAGATTTAGCTAATAGCTCATTTCTGTCTGCAAAGGGTATTCACTGAAAAGGTCATAGCCGCGGGAAATAGTTTGGGGGTGCTGAGATTTTTGCCCGCGCTGCAGACAGCTAGCTATATCGGTCCGCTAATACAGGACCATTAAAGGCCCAGGGCACAAGTGACTGCACAGGCTGGTTGAATAAATGAAATTCACTCTTGTACATAAAAATATGTGAATTTATTCATTAAAAATAAGTAAATGAGAATTTCTTGGTACAATCATCACATTACTTATTATCTCTGTCCCAAATGGCACCCTTTTCCCTATATAGTGCATAACCTTTGCCAAAGTCCTTTTGGCCCGGGTAAAAAGTGACTGCACAGGATGGTTGAATAAATGAAATCCACTCTTGTACATAAAAATATGCAAATGTATTCATTAAAAATAAGTAAATGAGGCCTCCCGGGTGGCGCAGTGCCACCAAAGACCCTGGGTTCACGCACAGGCTCTGTCGTAACCGGCCGCGACCGGGAGGTCCGTGGGGCGACGCACAATTGGCCTAGCGTCGTCCGGGTTAGGGAAGGCTTGGCCGGTAGGGATATCCTTGTCTCATCGCGCACCAGCAACTCCTGTGGCGGGCCGGGCGCAGTGCACGCTAACCAAGGTTGCCAGGTGCACGGTGTTTCCTCTGACACATTGGTGCGGCTGGCTTCCGGTATGGATGTGCGCTGTGTTAAGAAGCAGTGCGGCCTGGTTGGGTTGTGTATCGGAGGACGCATGAGTTTCAACCTTCGTCTCTCCCGAGCCCGTACGGGAGTTGTAGCGATGAGACAAGATAGTAGTTACAAAAAAAATAAATAAATTGGATACCACGAAATTGGGGAGAAAAAGGGGTAAAAAAAAAATATATATATATAAGTAAATGAGAATTTCTTGGTACAATCATCACATTACTTATTATCTCTGTCCCAAATGGAACCCTATTCCCTATATAGTGCATTACTTTTGCCAATGTCCTTTTGGCCCTGGTAAAAAGTAGTGCACTAAATAGAGAGGGTGCTATTTGGGATGCAGGCATGATGTTTTGGCATCACATTTGAACGAAACAAAAAGGTAATGCGGCTAGCGTCACACCGACACCGGAATGGACTGATGAACACTAGCAATCAACACATACAGTGTTGACACAATCTGAAACAGGAAGTGACATCTTCTGTGTTCAGGGCCAACACTGCTTGGCTGTTTCCATTACTATTGTATAAAAGAGTGTCACTTGACTCGGGACACATGATACAGATATCAAACTATAAACAAGTCCTATATTTAGACCTGATTCATGTCTTTCCAGCTCATCAACAGACCTTGTCCCGCTGTGCGTGTCCTTGGATGTCAGCAAACCAAAATGGCAACTGCCTTGGTACGTCGGTTTGGCTGACGAGAGGAGAGCGAGTCAGTTTAATTTCCAGACAATGACCGCCTGGTCCAGGTAGATGGTTTCCCCCAAAAGAGCACAAGTCGTGAGCCTTGGGCAGAAGCCTGGACCTGTATCGAGGCCTGGTAGACTCCTGGTAGGGCACTAGGTATACTACTGTGAAGAGGAAGGGGGATTCAGAAGCTTGATTTTGGTCCCGGTCAAGTGCAGTGGAGACTGAGGCTCTGTTTGTTTGGCACTAGAATAGCTTATCTCAACAGGTGGGGGCACAAATCTGGATGGGAAGGAGGGAGGGAGGGCTGGGATGGAATGTTAGGGGAACAGGAATTATGGCTTTGGTACTGAGCCGGCAGTGTGGAGCGGGGGGGCTGGGGTAGCATCCTAAATGGCACGCTATTCCCTATATAGTGCACTACTTTTTAAAAGTAGTGCTACATATTGAATAGGGTATCCTTTGGCACGCTGACAGAGTCTGAGTAGTGATTCCAAAAAGCCAGGGGGAGAGTCTCAGACAGAGCTGAGTTTGACCAGGCCCCTGACAGAGTCCTCGTGCAGAGAGTCCTGGCTGGCAGGGTCGTAGAGCTGGGCTGGGTTCATGTGTCCCCCGTGGGTCATGTGGGCGGGGCAGGGCAGAGTCAGAGGCATGGGGCCGGGCGAGGGCGTCTCCTCAGGGCTGACAAAGTGATGGTGGTGGCAGTGGGTGTCTGGGTCCCTCAGGGTCAGCATGTCCCCCGCACAGCCCAGGCCGGGCATGGAGGAGGGCAGGGAAGGCTGGCTGGGGGTCAGTGAGGCACAGGGGCCCCCCAGGGAACTCTTCCCAGGGAGAGTGGGTCCCTCTCCGCCCATCATGACAGGGTCGCTGTGGAGCAGAGGGGTAGCGGCAGCCTGCAAAACGAATTTGGTGCTCTGAATGCAGTGCTCTTGGTCACACTGAGGAGACAGGGAAAGTGACAGGAGATATAGATGAAGTTAAGAGAAGGGAAAAAACAGTAGGAGAATGATATGTTTTTGAGGAGGGACAAGAAATACACATGTATAAAAAGGTTAACAGACAAAAGAGGAAGAAAGTTAGTGAAAGAAGGTCTTCCATAAAACATCCCATTACTACAGCCCATTAGCATGTATAATCAACTTATACCTCATTCAACTCAAACAGGTGGCACTACCATGTCATTTCCATTCAATTGACATTTTCAACACATTTTGAGATTGCCCAATGTTGCTTCCTTTTCCCCCCCGAACATTTTCATAATCTCTGCACGGGCATACGGCCAAAGTTACTTGTTCTCACAGCTGCCCGTTTCAAGCAAGGCTGTATGCAAATAAGGAACTAGCAGGAAGACTATGATTATTCTGCTTGAGATAAAAAATTAAAAAAGACTATTTGAAACCACTGCAGGGAGAGGATCCACAGACTGCGGGGGATAATACACATCAGCATTCATCAGATTACCGACAGGTGAATTCAAATATGGATATATTTAGATGGAGGGTGATAGGATTGCCTGAGAAGTGAGAAGTTACACCCCGATGAACCAATGAACAAACACATAAGCTGTGTTCATTCACTATTAAATACTGCTCTCTGGATCACAGGGTAAAGCCCATTGCGACCACCAGCAGAGAGAGAGAGAGCGAGGGAGAGAGAAAAGGGAGAGAGCAAGAGTGAAAAGGGAGAAAGAAAAGAGAGCGCGAGAGAAAAGGTACAGAGCAAGAGAAAAGGGACAGAGCAAGAGAGAAAAGAGAGCGAGAGAGAAAAGAGAGAATGAGAGAAAAGGGACAGAGCAAGAGAGAGAACGAGAGAGGAAAGAGTGAGAGAAAAGAGAGAGCGAGAGGATAAATAGCGAACCAGAGAGAGGAGAGAGAGAGGAGAGAGAAAGAGAGAGAGAGAGAGAGAGAGAGAGAGAGAAAGGGGATTCTGAGCCCAATAATGACATGAATAGAGACAGATGACTGCTCTCTGTTGGTCGTAATTATAACACAGTCCAGTTCAAAGAGCCATTTGTAAGTGAGAGCACTTAAGTGAGTTGCTGACATCATAAGGGGAGTCCACTTCGAAATAACTTTCAAAGCGTTTCTCAGTGGTTATAAATACTGAAGTGCCAACTCAGTCCTGTGAAACAGTAAAACCACAGAATGCATTAAGAAAGTGCTCGCTCTCTCTCTCTCTCACTCACTCACTCACTCACTCACTCACTCACTCACTCACTCTCCCGAACACACCCACACCCACATCTCCCTCTTCCTATTTCTCACACACACAACCTACCATGTGAGACTGAAGCTGGGTGGAGTTGTACATGCAGCTCCCGTTGGAGTGTGACACAGGCTGGGGTGTGTCTGGCTGGATGTAGCCTCTTCTGTCAATAAGACTAGAAATAAAAGACATGGCACATGAGGAGAGGTTTTGTAATGTGTGTGTACCTGCAAAAGTGTCTGTGTTCACGCTTAGGTGTTTGTGTGAGTCTGTTTCTCTGTATGTGTGTGTGGGTGAGAGAGAGAGATAGAGAGTCTGCTTTGGTGTGCATGTGTGTAACTACAGAGTGTTTGTGTGCTTGTACTTCGGTGTGTGTATCTGCCAAGTGTGTGTGTCGCCTTGGTGTAAGCATTCATACATGTGTGAAGCCTCCACACCCCATCTCTCCATGCATACCCACACACAGAGCAGATGGCAATCACCTGTCTACGGACAGAGAACAGTCACCTGAGATTCCCAGAGAATCCAACCCAATGTACAGTACCTACCTACTGAGCAAACCACACACATACCTCAGCTATTATTACGCATACCTCAGCTATTATTGCGCATACCTCAGCTATTATTGCGCATACCTCAGCTATTATTGCGCATACCTCAGCTATTATTGCGCATACCTCAGCTATTATTGCGCATACCTCAGCTATTATTGCGCATACCTCAGCTATTATTGCGCATACCTCAGCTATTATTGCGCATACCTCAGCTATTATTGCGCATACCTCAGCTATTATTGCGCACACCCCAGCTATTATTACGCACACCCCAGCTATTATTACGCATACCCCAGGTATTATTGCGCATACCTCAGCTATTATTACGCATACCTCAGCTATTATTACGCATACCTCAGCTATTATTACACATACCTCAGCTATTATTACACATACCTCAGCTATTATTACACATACCTCAGCTATTATTACACATACCTCAGCTATTATTACACATACCTCAGCTATTATTACACATACCTCAGCTATTATTACACATACCTCAGCTATTATTACACATACCTCAGCTATTATTACACATACCTCACATACCTCAGCTATTATTACACATACCTCAGCTATTATTACACATACCTCAGCTATTATTACACATACCTCAGCTATTATTACACATACCTCAGCTATTATTACACATACCTCAGCTATTATTACACATACCTCAGCTATTATTACACATACCTCAGCTATTATTACGCATACCTCAGCTATTATTACGCATACCTCAGCTCTTATTACACATATCTCAGCTCTTATTACACATAATTCAGTTATTCCAAGCCAGATGTAACCCATTAATGTGATAGACCAGCTAATGAATCAATGACAATTGTTACTCCAACAGATGTTTGAGATACTGACTTGATTTTGTATCTGCGGGTAGTGTATGGAGTTAAATTTAGGCCCCAAAATAAAATTGACCCTAATGTAACTCCGTAGTTTTGGTATTGTGGTGTCACTGGGGGGAGAGCAAATGACTGAATTACATTATCCTCTACAGCCAGACCATTTGCATTAAATGCAATAACCAACCATATGCTGTGGGGATGCTTACGGTGTATGTGCCCCAAATTGCACCCTATTCCCTATATAGTGCACTACTTTTGTCAAAAGTAGTGCACTACATAGGGAACAGGTTGCAATTTGGGGTGTAGACAATGTGCTGAGCTCATCCTAATAATGTGTAAGATAAGGCTAGTTCCAGCTCCCTCGAAAGAGGACAGAAACAGAGTGTACTGTAATTATTCCTGCCTGTGTGCACTGATGGATATCTTGATTGAAAGCGTTGCTCATTTAACACAGTGGCTGACAGTTTGATTCACATAAGGGGAGCTCATTCTGTGGGTGCTGACTAATGCAGTAAGGGAGAGAAGAGGGGGAGGAGGAAGGAGAGAAGAGGAGGAGGAGGAGGAAGGGGAGAGAGAAGGAGGAGGAAGAGGAGAAGGAGGAGGAAGGGGAGAGAGATGGAGGGAGAGAAGAGGAGGGGAGAGAGGAGGAGGAGGAAGGAGAGAGGAGGGGATGAGGAGGAAGGAGGAGGAAGAGGAGAAGGAGGAGGAAGGGGAGAGAGATGGAGGGAGAGAAGAGGAGGGGAGAGAGGAGGAGGAGGAAGGAGAGAGGAGGGGAGGAGGAGGAAGGGGAGAGAGATGGAGGAGGAAGGAGAGAGGAGGGGAGGAGGAGGAAGGGGAGAGAGATGGAGGGAGAGAAGAGGAGGGGAGAGAGGAGGAGGAGGAAGGAGAGAGGAGGGGAGGAGGAGGAAGGGGAGAGAGATGGAGGAGGAAGGAGAGAGGAGGGGAGGAGGAGGAAGGGGAGAGAAGAGGAGGAGGGAGAGAGATGGAGAGGAAGATGGATATTTTATTTTATATTTTATTCGGTCCCCATTAGCTGTTGTGAAAGCAGTAGCTACTCTTCCTGGGGTCCACACATAACATGACACATTACATAATACAGAACATTAATAGACAAGAACATTAAGGACAGAACTACATACATTTAAAAATGTACATGTAGCCTTCATATCAATATGTACACACAAACTATCTAGGTCAAATAGCGAGTTATCAGTTATTTTAAACTATGTTTGCTGTTCATTTGAACAATATGAGATGGAAGGAAGTTCCATGCAATAAGGGCTCTATATAATACAGTATGCTTTCTGGAATTTGTTCTGGATTTGGGGACTGTGAAAAGACCCCTGGTGCATGTCTGGTGGAGGGGAGATGGGAGGGGAGAGAAGAGGAGGAGGGGAGAGAAGAGGAGAAGGAGGGAGAGAGATGGAGGGGAGGAGGGAGAAAGAGAGATGGAGGGGAGGGGAGGAGGGAGAAAGAGAGATGGAGGAGGGAGAAAGAGAGATGGAGGGGACGAGAGGAGGGAGGGGAGAGAAGAGGAGGCGGGAGAGAGATGATCTAAAACCCCTTGGATCTAAAGTTGAGCTACAGCCGTGACTGTGTTGCCCCTCAGTGCATACAAAAGTATGTGTTCTCATTGGACAAGTTTTAGGAAGTACCTCCCTGTTTCAAATAGTTTTCTCCTTACTGAACACGACCAGCCTTGCTGTTAGGGTTAGTTTGGCCATGACAGACAGAGACTCACCTGGGTGGAAGAGGACCACAAAGGGCAGCACAGCAGTTGGTCAGGATGTTCCCGTAGCTGTAGGGGTTGTAGTTGTCCTTCGCCCGTTTGGTCGACCACGAGCCTTTAATCTGGAGGGGGAACATGACCCATCAGTCCAAAGGGAAGGGAACACTGCCGCTACCTCGTTCTCAAACCAAGGTGCATAAATTGAGGAGCAAACTGAAGTGAAGAGGAAATTCAGAAACTCTTGGAGGAGAGTGGATCTCGACAAATCACACCAGAGAGACAAATCGGGAGGATGAGGGAGGATGCTCGAGTGTTCAATCTACCAGAACCTCAGCAGCGCTAGTGAAACAAATCACACCAGAGAGACAGTTCAGAAGGATGAGGGAGGATATTCGAGTGTTCAATCTACCAGAACCTCAGCAGCGCTAGTGAAACAAATCACACCAGAGAGTTATTACATGGAGGACCAAGCGTGAAATGAGCCTTAATGAGACAGAATTCAAAGAAGTCAAAGATGGAGAGAGCTGGATGATGAGAAGTGGTGTGTGTGTGTGTGTGTGTACTCACGTCCTCGTTGGTGGTCTGATTGGAGCTGATGAGGTAGGTGTGGAAGCCCGACAGGCCCATAATGGACCACACCGAGAAGAAACACACCAGCACCTCCAGCACAGTCATTCAGTTAAGGAAACGAGACCACCATCACTACAACAACTGGCACGTCGTCACGGTGACTGAGAGGTAGAGAGAGCTCTTCCATTTGACCATGTTAACGCACCGAGTGGGACATAGTGGTATTGCCTACCAGAAGATTGTCGGGCCATTGGTTTACTAGGCAATGTAATCTACATGTGGTACGGCTCCATGAAATAACTGCTGTGTCCTCTGTAATGTCCCGAGAGACTCCAGGCAAAGTGGATACATACCAACAATCGACTAACATACACATCTAACCTAGCGCACGTGCCCAACACACACACACACACACACACACACACACACACACACACACGTTAATGTCTCTTTCCCTATCATTCGTTTAGTGTATTCCAGCCCATAGAGAGTGTGTGTGTGTCAGATCTGTTGTCTCTGCAGGAAGACAGGGGGCTGGCCTATGTGCAGTGTGATCAAGGCCCAAATTATAAGTGACAGGTGCTTGAAAGCAGCGGGGTGGCAGACATACAGACAGAAAGACAGACACACTCTCCCCCAGTGAAAGGATATCTGGCAGGGCTGTCTTTGAGTGCGCTGAGGAAGCCTGTCCGGTTGGATCCTGCAGAGAACAGAGAGAGCACAGAGAGAGAGAGCAGAGAGACAGAGCAGAGAGAGAGAGCAAACAGAGAGAGAGAGAGAGAGAGAGAGCAGAGAGAGCTTGTTGGTAAAAAGTGGAACATCCAAAGTCTCACTGAGGACCATGATGGTGAGCTAGTCAGTAAACAGCATTACTTCACATACCTGAAGCTACTCACACTGACTGACTGACTGCACCTGGGAGAGTAACTGATGCTAGTCACACTGACTGACTGACTGCACCTGGGAGAGTAACTGATGCTAGTCACACTGACTGAACCTGGGAGAGTAACTGATGCTAGTCACACTGACTGAACCTGGGAGAGTAACTGATGCTCGTCACACTGACTGACTGCACCTGGGAGAGTAACTGATGCTAGTCACACTGACTGAACCTGGGAGAGTAACTGATGCTAGTCACACTGACTGACTGTACCTGGGAGAGTAACTGATGCTAGTCACACTGACTGACTGCACCTGGGAGAGTAACTGATGCTAGTCACACTGACTGACTGCACCTGGGAGAGTAACTGATGCTAGTCACACTGATTGACTGCACCTGGGAGAGTAACTGATGCTAGTCACACTGACTGACTGCACCTGGGAGAGTAACTGATGCTAGTCACACTGACTGACTGCACCTGGGAGAGTAACTGATGCTAGTCACACTGACTGACTGCACCTGGGAGAGTAACTGATGCTAGTCACACTGACTGACTGCACCTGGGAGAGTAACTGATGCTAGTCACACTGACTGACTGCACCTGGGAGAGTAACTGATGCTAGTCACACTGACTGACTGCACCTGGAAGAGTAACTGATGCTAGTCACACTGACTGACTGCACTGGGGAGAGTAACTGATGCTAGTCACACTGACTGACTGCACCTGGGAGAGTAACTGATGCTAGTCACACTGACTGACTGCACCTGGGAGAGTAACGGATGCTAGTCACACTGACTGACTGCACCTGGGAGAGTAACTGATGCTAGTCACACTGACTGACTGACTGCACCTGGGAGAGTAACTGATGCTAGTCACACTGACTGACTGCACCTGGGAGAGTAACTGATGCTAGTCACACTGACTGACTGCACCTGGGAGAGTAACTGATGCTAGTCACACTGACTGACTGCACCTGGGAGAGTAACTGATGCTAGTCACACTGACTGACTGCACCTGGGAGAGTAACTGATGCTAGTCACACTGACTGACTGCACCTGGGAGAGTAACTGATGCTAGTCACACTGACTGACTGACTGCACCTGGGAGAACAGAGAGGAGCAGCAAAGGAGATCTCTAGCCCTGTGCTTGGTCTATACAGCAGTAACGCATTGAAAACATCCCTACACAAAGGAGATCTCTAGCCCTGTGCTTGGTCTATACAGCAGTAACGCATTGAAAACATCCCTACACAAAGGAGATCTCTAGCCCTGTGCTTGGTCTATACAGCAGTAACGCATTGAAAACATCCCTACACAAAGGAGATCTCTAGCCCTGTGCTTGGTCTATACAGCAGTAACGCATTGAAAACATCCCTACACAAAGGCAATGATGAGAAAACTAGGTTTAATTCAGGGCTTGATGTGAAGGGTCAATAGGCTGAATCAGTCAAGTAATCCACCAGAAACTCTAGACTTGATCAAAGCACCTCTACTGTGGTGCAGTAGGGAATGGGTGCTTCCCCAATGGCACCCTATTCCCTATATAGTGCACTACTTTGAACAGAGCCAATAGGGTACCATTTGGGACGCGACAATGACTGCCAGTTAAGGGTTCAGAAGAAGCTCTTCCCATCTAGGGCGGCAGGTAGCCTAGTGGTTAGAGCGTTGGACTAGTAACTGAAAGGTTGCAAGATCGAATCCCTGAGCTGACAGGGTAAAAATCTGTCGTTCTGCCCCTGAACAAGGCAGTTAACCCACTGTTCCTAGGCTGTCATTGAAATTAAGAATTTGGAGCTGATCCTAGATCAGTACTTCTCCTCTGAGAGGCTTGATATATACAGCCCCTGGTCTGCTGACTGATCTGTAGTGTAAAGTGTCACAATGTTCTGTCTCCCCACAGAGAGAGAGAAGCCATGTCACCAGCTTTGCTGACAGCCAGCCTCCGCTGGGGAGCAGGGAGGGAGGGGAGGGGCTGATCGATGTCAGAGCCCATCTCATCCATTACAGAGATGAAGTGCCCTAGGAGGTAGTGTTGCTCATGGCTAGATTCTACTAGAATGTGTCAGGATAGGAAAATTAAGTAAAGAGGTCTAGGGCAAAAAAAAGATTGATACCTATAAGAGAAATACCAGGGTAATATATTCCCTCATCTTGTTGATATTATCTGGATAACAAACAGTATGTACAGGAGACTTGTTTGGGGAAAAACTGAGTTTTGTGTTTATCTCAGGGCATCACCACTGTGTGTCACTCACTCAGGATGACGTGTGTAATAACGAAGGCGAAGATGAAGACGGTGAGGAAGGAGAGGGACAGGATGAAGAGGTAGAAGAAACGGTAGTTCCTCTTCCCAACACAGTTCCCCACCCAGGGACAGTGGTGGTCAAAACGCTCTGCAGAGAGAGAGGGGGGAGAGTGAGAAAGAGGGGAGAGAGAGGAGAGGGAGAAAGAGGGGAGAGAGAGAGGAGAGGGAGAAAGAGGAGGAGGAGTGGGAGAGAGAGGGGAGAGAGAGAGGAGAGGGAGAAAGAGGGGAGAGAGAGAAAGAGGGGAGAGAGAGGAGAGGGAGAAAGAGGGGAGAGAGAGAAAGAGGGGAGCGAGAGAGGAGAGGGAGAAAGAGGGGAGAGAGAGAGGAGAGGGAGAAAGAGGGGAGAGAGAGAGGAGAGTGAGAAAGAGGGGAGAGAGAGAGGAGAGTGAGAAAGAGGGGAGAGAGAGAGGAGAGTGAGAAAGAGGGGAGAGAGAGAGGAGAGTGAGAAAGAGGGGAGAGAGAGAGGAGAGTGAGAAAGAGGGGAGAGAGAGGGATGAGTGAGAGAAACAGAGAAAGAGGAGAGGGAGAAAGAGGGGAGAGAGAGGGGGGAGAGTGAGAAAGAGGGGAGAGAGGAGAGGGGGAAATAGGGGAGAGAGAGTGAGAAAGAGGGGAGAGAGAGAGGAGAGGGAGAAAGAGGGGAGAGAGAGAAAGAGGGGAGAGAGAGAGGAGAGGGAGAGTGAGAAAGAGAGAGGAGAGTGAGAAAGAGGGGAGAGAGAGAGGAGAGGGAGAGTGAGAAAGAGGGGAGAGAGAGAGGAGAGGGAGAGTGAGAAAGAGGGGAGAGAGAGAGGAGAGGGAGAGTGAGAAAGAGGGGAGAGAGAGAGGAGAGGGAGAGTGAGAAAGAGGGGAGAGAGAGAGGAGAGGGAGAGTGAGAAAGAGGGGAGAGAGAGAGGAGAGGGAGAAAGAGGGGAGAGAGAGGGGAGAGTGAGAGAAACAGAGAAAGAGGAGAGTGAGAAAGAGGGGAGAGAGAGGGGAAAGATAGAAACAGAGAGAGAGAGTGAGAAAGAGGGGATAGTGAGAGAGAGGGAGAGAGGAGAGAGAGAAAGGGGAGAAAGAGAGGAGCGAGAGGGGAGAGGAAAGGGAAACAGAAAAGTGTAAAGAGTGGAAGAGAGAATTAAAGGGGAAGAGAGAGGGATGAGGGTAGCGGATAGAAAAGGAAATAAAAAGTGGAAAGAGAGGGGAGAGTAGATGGTTTAAAAGTCATACATATGGAACAGCCATGGTTAGTCAGCTTCTCCTATTATGTTCCCACAGAGTCTGAGTGAGGTCCAGGTCTACTCCACTCACCTACACAGTTGTCACACAGGCTGCAGTGCGAGGCCCGTGGGGGCCTGAAGATCTTGCAGGTGAAGCAGTACTTAAGCTTGACCGTCTGCCCGTTGATGACCACTTCTCTGATCCTCGGGGGCGGCCTGTACCCTGGACCACTGGGGCCATTAGAGGCATCTGAAGAGGACCACACAAGACCTAGTCAGATTTAGTTCACAAGGGAAGCATATTCCTTTGTTTTCCTATGTTGGATATCCAGTGCAGTCTCAGAGTGTCACGCCCTGGCCTTAGTTATCTTTGTTTTCTTTATTATTTTGGTTAGGCCAGGGTGTGATATGGGTGATATGTGTTTTGTCTTGTCTAGGGTTTTTTGTAGATTTATGGGGCCATTAGAGGTGTCTGAAGAGGACCACACAAGACCTTCAGTTTAGTTGTGTAGGTAAGTCTATGGTTGCCTAGATTGGTTCTCAATCAGAAGCACGTGTTTATTGTTGTCTCTGATTGGGAACCATATTTAGGCAGCCATATTCTTTGGGTATTTGTTTCCTGTCTTTGTGTTTTATGCACCAGTTAGGACTTTTCACGTTTATTGTTTTGTAGTTTTGTAGTTTGTTCTGTATCTTAGAGCAGTCTCAGAGCTGTATCTCAGAGCTGTATCTCAGAGCAGTCTCAGAGCTGTATCTTAGAGCTGTATCTTAGAGCTGTATCTTAGAGCTGTATCTCAGAGCTGTATCTTAGAGCTGTATCTTAGAGCTGTATCTCAGAGCTGTATCTCAGAGCTGTATCTTAGAGCTGTATCTCAGAGCTGTATCTCAGAGCTGTATCTCAGAGCTGTATCTCAGAGCTGTATCTCAGAGCTGTATCTCAGAGCTGTATCTCAGAGCTGTATCTCAGAGCTGTATCTTAGAGCTGTATCTTAGAGCTGTATCTTAGAGCTGTATCTCAGAGCTGTATCTCAGAGCTGTATCTCAGAGCTGTATCTCAGAGCAGTATCTCAGAGCTGTATCTCAGAGCTGTATCTCAGAGCTGTATCTTAGAGCTGTATCTCAGAGCTGTATCTCAGAGCTGTATCTTAGAGCTGTATCTCAGAGCTGTATCTTAGAGCTGTATCTCAGAGCTGTATCTCAGAGCTGTATCTTAGAGCTGTATCTTAGAGCTGTATCTTAGAGCTGTATCTCAGAGCTGTATCTCAGAGCTGTATCTCAGAGCTGTATCTCAGAGCAGTATCTCAGAGCTGTATCTCAGAGCTGTATCTCAGAGCTGTATCTTAGAGCTGTATCTTAGAGCTGTATCTTAGAGCTGTATCTTAGAGCTGTATCTTAGAGCTGTATCTTAGAGCTGTATCTTAGAGCTGTATCTTAGAGCTGTATCTTAGAGCTGTATCTCAGAGCTGTATCTTAGAGCTGTATCTTAGAGCTGTATCTTAGAGCTGTATCTTAGAGCAGTATCTCAGAGCTGTATCTCAGAGCTGTATCTTAGAGCTGTATCTCAGAGCTGTATCTCAGAGCTGTATCTTAGAGCTGTATCTTAGAGCTGTATCTTAGAGCTGTATCTTAGAGCTGTATCTTAGAGCTGTATCTTAGAGCTGTATCTTAGAGCTGTATCTCAGAGCTGTATCTTAGAGCTGTATCTTAGAGCTGTATCTCAGAGCTGTATCTCAGAGCTGTATCTTAGAGCTGTATCTTAGAGCTGTATCTTAGAGCTGTATCTTAGAGCTGTATCTTAGAGCTGTATCTCAGAGCTGTATCTCAGAGCTGTATCTTAGAGCTGTATCTTAGAGCTGTATCTTAGAGCTGTATCTTAGAGCTGTATCTTAGAGCTGTATCTTAGAGCTGTATCTCAGAGCTGTATCTTAGAGCTGTATCTTAGAGCTGTATCTTAGAGCAGTATCTCAGAGCTGTATCTCAGAGCTGTATCTTAGAGCTGTATCTCAGAGCTGTATCTTAGAGCTGTATCTTAGAGCTGTATCTTAGAGCTGTATCTTAGAGCTGTATCTTAGAGCTGTATCTTAGAGCTGTATCTTAGAGCTGTATCTTAGAGCTGTATCTTAGAGCTGTATCTCAGAGCTGTATCTTAGAGCTGTATCTCAGAGCTGTATCTTAGAGCTGTATCTTAGAGCAGTATCTCAGAGCTGTATCTCAGAGCTGTATCTTAGAGCTGTATCTCAGAGCTGTATCTTAGAGCTGTATCTTAGAGCTGTATCTTAGAGCTGTATCTCAGAGCTGTATCTTAGAGCTGTATCTTAGAGCTGTATCTTAGAGCTGTATCTTAGAGCTGTATCTCAGAGCTGTATCTTAGAGCTGTATCTTAGAGCTGTATCTCAGAGCTGTATCTTAGAGCTGTATCTTAGAGCTGTATCTTAGAGCTGTATCTCAGAGCTGTATCTCAGAGCTGTATCTTAGAGCTGTATCTTAGAGCTGTATCTCAGAGCTGTATCTTAGAGCTGTATCTTAGAGCTGTATCTCAGAGCTGTATCTCAGAGCTGTATCTTAGAGCTGTATCTTAGAGCTGTATCTTAGAGCTGTATCTTAGAGCTGTATCTTAGAGCTGTATTATTTATTTCATTTTTTCTCCCCTTTTCTCCCCAATTCCGTGGTATCCAATTGTTACTAGTTACTATCTTGTCTCGACGAAGGTCAAGACACAACTCGACACACAACCCAACCAAGCCGCACTGCTTCTTAACACAGCGCGCCTCCAACCTGGAAGCCAGCCGCACCAATGTGTCGGCGGAAACACCGTGTTTCCTAGTGCGCGATGATATCCCTACCGGCCAAACCCTCCCTAACCCGAACGACGCTAGGCCAATTGTGCGTTGCCCCATGGAACTCCCGGTCGCGGCCGGCTGTGACAGAGCCTGGGCGCGAACCCAGAGTCTCTGGTGGCACAACTAGCACTGCGATGCAGTGCCATAGACCACTGCGCCACCCGGGAGGCCCCTCTGTATCTTATTTCTAAAAGCACAGCCAGTCTGGTAAGAGCCAGATACGAACTCCTGTATCCAAGGGGGCTCTGGCTCTGTTTTTATTTCCCTGTTCCCTGTAATAAACTAAATAAGTCACGCAATCACAATCAACAGTATAGGCTTTCACAGTCAGCACATTTTACTGGCTTCCTCACTGATGCAATTTACAGCAGCAGGCACCTGGGGCACGGTGGCACAGTGTTTACTTGACATTACATTATTCATCTGCTCTGCAGGACCTAGCACTCATCACACACACACACACACTGCATGCTCTTCCTGCTTGGAGATGGGGGGGGGCACACCTAATTGATCCAGGAAAAAGTTATTTATTAGTCTCAGTGTGGTCTGGGAGAGGGGCGAGGCTCCTGGTGGGTAGGGGCCAAACCGACGGCCCTGCAGCCCTGCTTATCACTCACTCTGCATCACTGCCTTGGATCATTGTTTTCATACACTGCATCATTCCTTGTTAACATTTCATCGCACTCTACCACAGGTTTATTGTTTAATATAAATGGAGTGTATAAACGTTAAAGATCGCTCCGCCATTTCCTGGTTGCTATAAATCTAATAGTTTCAGTTTATGTAACAAAACAAGCAAGGATAGTGTAGAAAACCATTGTACCATCTAAACCGCTGTGAAATATCTTTTCCATAACCAAAACATTGTATTTTCAGCTGTTTGAAGCTGGTGTACAAAACCAAAAGTAATAGACGCAAAACCTAAACTTAAGAATGGGAAGCATAGAAATAGCGCACATAGAGCATATTTACTGTTTCTTAGACTTGCTTTAAATGTGTGACAGATCTATAACAAATATTTCTATGTGAATTTTGTCGGGTTAAGTTAAATATTGCAGATTTACCTATCAAGTTTCAGGCGACAACGGAGTATCAATGTGGTGAACATCTATTGGATTGAGGTTTAGCCTCAATATTTAACCACGACTTTGTGCATATGAAAAACAAGACATTGACTGTGGCGGTGACAGTAGCATGGGAACAGAGCATACATTAAGTATATTGCGGAAAGGGAATGAGATCACTTGCAATCACATTCACGTCATTCTTATACACAGATGATTGTGAATGCATTTAACAACACGACTTCTGCTGAAACACAGTGTAGGAATGATGAGAAGTATATATAAAAAGGAGGAGAGAGAGAGAGAAAGACACACAATGAGAGAGAAGCACAGCAGACATCAGAAAGAATGCATTGTGGGACTGCAAGTTGTGGGAAGCAGCAAATAAAGCAGCTTAGAATTGAAAACACATCGAGCTGCTCCAAAGCTAACATTCAGGAGCGAGACTGAAGAAGCGTGGGAGAGAGAAAGACAAAGTAGTAGTTTGAAGGTGTTTAGGTTGCAAGGGCTAGGTTGTGAAACAGACAACAGGACTACTTCTCCATAAGTTCACTGCTTTTTCAGGGCAGGCCTGTAATATTACTTTCATCAACGTTTAATAAACAAAATGTAATTCTCGGGCCTCCCGGGTGGCGCAGTGGTCTAAGGCACTGCATTGCAGTGCTAGCTGTGCCACCAGAGACTCTGGGTTTGAGCCTAGGCTCTGTTGCAGCCGGCCGCGACCGGGAGGTCCATGGGGCGACGCACAATTGGCCTAGCGTCGTCCAGGTTAAGGAGGGTTTGGCCGGTAGGGATATCCTTGTCTCATCGCTCACTAACGACTCCTGTGGCGGGCCGGGCGCAGTGCACACTGACCAGGTTGCTAGGTGTAAGGTGTTTCCTCCGACACATTGGTGCGGCTGGCTTCCGGGTTGGATGCGCACTGTGTTAAGAAGCAGTGCGGCTTGGTTGGGTTGTGTTTCGGAGGACGCATGGCTTTTGTCTCTCCCGAGCTCGTACGGGAGTTGTAGCGATGAGACAAGACAGTAACTACTAACAATTGGATACCATCAAATTGTGTATAAAAATAAATACATCAAAAGTAATTCTCGTATATAGGTATTGTTTGTAGGCACGATTTTGATGACAATTGGCACCAATTTCCTGTTTTTAGAGTTGACTGTACAGTCCAGAACCTCTAGATCCTTTAATACAGGATGTGCAGATGTTATTTCTAGACGTGCATCACATAGTGACTGGCCACAGACACTAAACAACCAAACTGAGTAAATATAACAGAATTCTTTCCACCCTTCCTCATCAAATGTATACAACAGCGTTGAGGTGGGGAGACATAGGCTATGTCCCAAATGGCACCGCATTTCCTATATAGTGAACTACTTTTGACCAGAGCCCTATGGGTTCTGGTCAAAAGTAGTGCATTACATGAGGAATAGGGTGCCATTTGGGACGCAGACAGGAACCGTTTTCTCTCCTGCTATAAGAAAGCTGGAGTTAGATACAGAGCAAGCAACGCCCAAATTTGCTCATTCTCTCAGTAATGACTATTTTGTGATTGACAGGTCTGTTCCGGAATGCTGTATTCACAGGGAAAAACACAGTTCTAAATATACATTGATTGTTCGGTCTGTATAACACATGATTGTTCGGTCTGTATAACACAGGTTCTCTCATTGAACATCCCTGACTCATTCTTCTTGGTTTGCATTGGATTGGGCGTCTCATAACAAAGGGGAACAAGTGTCTTGCACCAGTGATAAAGGAGGGTTGGTTCCCAAATGGCACCCTATTCCCTACATATTGCACTACCTCAAACCAGAGGCCTATGAGTCCTGGTCGAAAGTATTGCACTAAAAGGGAATATGGTAAAACATTTGCGACACGGCTGACATCTCTTCTAAATTGAACTCTAAAAAAAATCAGGTTGTTTGGACAACATGCCATTGTTCTCAGGGCAAAGCACCTCTCAAAGCTGATGTCATCTCTGAACACCTTATCATCTCACTGGCACGCACACACAGGCGTTTAGAGGGACGCATGTGATTGGCTCGATCCAAGCCATTTAATAGAGGTCGGGTGAAGTTCACGTTGATAACAAATCTATCTGCCTCATTAGCGGGACACAAACAAAGGAGAAGCAGCCACCTCAGAGTTCTGCCTCAGCAAAGTCCCAAAATGCACCCTACTCCCTACATAGTGCACTACTTTTGACCAGAACCCAGTTCTGGACTGTTCGAAAACCAGGTGGTCTCCATAGTTACCAATCTGTCTCTCCAGGTCGGCAGCCTCGTCGGGTGTGGCACGGGGCAGGACACCCGGGTCACTGAAGCTGGCTCTGAACAGCATCCCCAGAACAAAGACAAACAGCACCCCTCCGATCACCGGGATGGCCGGGGTCAGGTTGGACGCCAGGAACGGGCAGCTGGAAGATGGGAGGAATGAAAATAATTAGGAATGGAAAAGCATGTAGCTATTTCCCCCCCCAACATCAGACACCCCTAACTTCGGACACTCTAGCGGTTGGAGGATTAAATCACCTCAAGCACAACATGTAAATGGCCTGGAAAATAATAGTACATTTTGTGACTAAAGACACCCTTCTAGCTAGCTGACCACTGATTTTAATTGTAGTTTATGTAAGTTTTGAGAGTTTTCAAAAAGGTTAAATATATACAGTGGGGAGAACAAGTATTTGATACACTGCCGATTTTGCAGGTTTTCCTACTTACAAAGCATGTAGAAGTCTGTAATTTTCATCATAGGTACACTTCAACTGTG
Source organism: Oncorhynchus kisutch (assembly GCF_002021735.2). Lineage (NCBI taxonomy): Eukaryota > Metazoa > Chordata > Actinopteri > Salmoniformes > Salmonidae > Oncorhynchus > Oncorhynchus kisutch. The sequence goes on from NC_034185.2 coordinate 16,665,391, forward strand.
AGAGACAGAATCTAAAACAAAAATCCAGAAAATCACATTGTATGATTTTTAAGTAATTAATTGTGCATTCCTGGTGTAACTCGGGCAGTTGTTGTTGCCATCCTGTACCTGTCCCGCAGGTGTGATGTTAGGATTTACCGATCCTGTGCAGGTGTTGTTACACGTGGTCTGCCACTGCGAGGACGATCAGCTGTCCGTCCTGTCTCCCTGTAGCACTGTCTTAGGCGTCTCACAGTACGGACATTGCCATTTATTGCCTTGGCCACATCTGCAGTCCTCATACCTCCTTGCAGCATGCCTAAGGCACGTTCTCGCAGATGAGTAGGGACCCTGGGCATCTTTCTTTTGGTGTTTTTCAGTCAGTAGAAAGGCCTCTTTAGTGTCCTAAGTTTTCATAACTGTGACCTTAATTGTTAGTGTCTTAACGACCGTTCCACAGGTGCATGTTTATTAATGGTTTATGGTTCATTGAACAAGCATGGGAAACAGTGTTCAAACCCTTTACAATGAAGATCTGTGAAGTTATTTGGATTTTTATTAATTATCTTTGAAAGACAGGGTCCTGAAATATATATATAATGTGTGTGTGTGTGTGTGCGCATGTATATATTTACACACACACACACACACACACACACTTTGTGGGACACGCTGTATATTGTAAAATTTGAATGCGTGACAGACCACACATTTAATATCCAACTTTTACCTAAATTATTCATACTCATTTATATGTTAGTATTAAACTGTTATTTACTTTCTCAAAACATAAGAATTATCTGTAAAACAAATAATGATACATTATTTGGTTACAACACTCAAGAAGATGTTGGTGAGTAACCATTTTTAAGAGTCTACAGGAGGGCCCACCAGGCTACGCAATGAAGACTTGACAGGGAAGTCATTTTTTTAACCCGAAGGCTAGCCAACTAGCCAACTATCTAGTAACCCCTTGGATACGTGGTTGGTGTCTCTTTTTTGAACAAAATTAAACAGATATATCTTATAACTGAACAAAATAGTAAGGTGGCCAATAATTGGGGACCGTATGCCGATAATACGGGACGCATTTTTGTAAACCGCTTATCAATAAGCTGATAGTAGTAATACTTCCACTGAAATGTCAAACATGCTAATTGCTAACCCGTTTTTACGGCACCAATAATCTCAAAACATTGATGGCTTGATCACAAGATAACACTGTTGAAGGTATTTCTTAAACGCTGTTGAATATGTCAATAATATGAGTTGCTACGCTAGGTGTAGTTATTAGCTGGTCTTAGTGTAGTCTCTGTATCTGGGTGGGTGGAAAGTTCACAACTAATAAAACTGTTAGGATAAACAGGAATGTGCACACACACATAATTATTTGATTAACTTGTAACAACAAAGTCACTTAAATCATGCCTAGTGTTTTGTTCATGAACAGATGTTGGTTAGCACTACTGTACTGTCTGTCCTCTGTACCTAAAATCATTAGATGACAAGACTGGCCAAGGAGGAATGGCCTCCCTGGAAAACTTTCTGTGGCACAATTCAACACATCCCATACGGCTCTGGTCAAAATTAGTGCACTATATAGGGAATAGGGTGCCATTTGGGACGTATCCACTGACTGAAATCTACTGGCCTATTTCCAAGCATTTTCCTCGACTGGCATCCGTGACAAAAGCATGAAATGAAAGGTATGTCTTCATATTTATTTTTACATTATTTCTACAAATGAACAGACACTCCATTCTTCTCTTCTCATAGCCTGGGTCTATAGTAGCAGACAATTTTCCCGATAGAGATCCTTTGTTCGTACCCCCCATGTCAATTGAACATATCCCAGAGGCTGCTCCAAGACACCGCCAGTTGGAGAAGAGGTATTCGGAGTCTGACTCAGGTGGCGTGGACATCATCCACGGCTTCGGAGTATATTACTCGCTAATGTTCAGTCTCTGGACAATAAAGTAGACGAGCTCAGGGCGAGGATCTCCTTCCAGAGAGATCAGGGATTGTAACGTACTCTGTTTTACGGAATCATGGCTCTCTCGGGATATACTGTCCCCATCCATACAGCCAGCTGGGTTCTCAGTACATTGCGCAGACAGGAATAAAGAACTCTCCGTGAAGAAGAAAGGTGGTGGTGTATGTTTCATGATTAACTACTCATGGTGTGATTGTGATGACATACAGAAACTCAAGTCTTATTGTTCACCTGACCTAGAATAACTCACAGTCGTGTATATACCCCCTCAAGCCGATACCACGACGTCCCTCAAGGAACTACACTGGACTTTATGTAAACTGGAAACCACATATCCTGAGGCTGCATTTATTGAAGCTGGGGATTTTAACAAAGCAAATTTGAGGAAAACTCTACCGAAGTTCTATCAACACATTGACTGTAGTACTCGCTCTGGAAAAACACGATCACTGCTACTCCCCCTTCCGGGATGCCTACAGGGCCCTCCCCCGCCCATCAAATCACAACTCCATTTTGCTCCTCCCTTCCTATAGGCAGAAACTCAAACAGGAATTACCCGTTAAAACACTGGTTTCACCAATCGGAATCCATGCTTCAAGATAGTTTTGATCACGCGGACTGGGCTATGTTCCGGGTAGCCTCTGAGAATAACATTGAGGTATACACGGACACAGTGACCGAGTTCATCAGGAAGTGTATAGGGGATGTTGTTCCCACCGTGACTATTAAAACCTACCCAAATCAGAAACCGTGCATAGATGGCAGCATTTGCGCAAAACTGAAAGCGCAAACCACCGCATTTAACCATGGCAAGGTGACTGAGAATATGGTTGAATACAAACAGTGTAGTTATTCCCTCCGCAAGGCAATCAAACAGACAAAACATCAGTACAGAGACAAAGTGGAGTCGCAATTCAGACAAGAGGCGTATGTAGCAGGGTCTACAGACAATCACGGATTACAAATTGAAAACCAGCCATGTTGCAGACACTGACGTCTTGCTCCCGGACAAGCTAAACACCTTCTTTACCCGCTTTGAGGATAACACAGTGCCACCGAAGCGACCCACTCCCAAGGACTGTGAGCTCTCGTTCTCCGTGGCCAACATGAGTAAGACATTTAAGTGGTTAACCCTAGCAAGGCTGCTGGCCCAGACAGTAGCCCTAGCCGCATCCTCAGAGCATGCACAGACCAGCTGGCTGGAGTGTTTACGGACATATTCAATCTCTCCCTATCCTAGTCTGCTGTCCCCACTTGCTTCAAGATGTCCACCATTGTTCCTGTACCCAAGAAAGCAAAGGTAACTGAACAAAATTATTATCACCCTGTAGCACTCACTTCTGTCAGCATTAAGTGTTGAGAGGCTAGTTAAGGATCATATCACCTCCAACTTACCTGACACACTAGAACCACTTCAATTTGCTTACTGCCCCAATAGATCCACCCAATAGATCCACAATGCAATCGCTATCGCACTGCACACTGCCCTATCCCATCTGGACAAGAGGACTACGTTTGTAAGAATGCTGTTCATTGACCATAGCTCGGCCTTCAACACCATAGTACCCTCCAAGCTCACCATTAAGCTCGGGGCTCTGGGTCTGAACCCAGCCCTGTGCAACTGGGTTCTGGACTTCTGACGGGCCGTTCCCAGGTGGTGATGGTAGGAAAACACCTCCACTTCACTGATCCTAAACACAGGGGCCCCACAAAGGGTGCGTGCTCAGCACCCTCCTGTACTCCCTGTTCACCCATGACTGCATGACCACGCACGCCTCCAACTCAATCATCAAGATGGCAGATGACACAACAGTAGTAGGCCTGATTACCAACAATGACGAGACAGACTACAGGGAGGAGGTGAGGGACCTGGCCGAGTGGTGCCAGGAAAATAACCTCTACCTCCACATCAACAAAACGAAGGAGCTGATTGTGGACATCGGGAAACCGCAGAGGGAGCTAGCCCCTATACACATCGACGGGACTGCAGTGGATATGGTGAAAAGCTTCAAAGTCCTCAGCGTACACATCACTGACAATCTGAAATGGTCCACCCACACAGACAGTGTGGTGAAGAAGACGCAACAGCACCTCTTCAACCTCAGGAAGCTGAAGAAATTCTGCTTGGCTCCTACGACCCTCACAGACTTTTACAGATGCATCCTGTCGGGCTGTATCACCGCCTGGTACGGCAACTGCACCAAGAGGGTGGTGCGGTCTGCCCAACGCATCACCGGGGGCACACTGTCTGCCCCCCAGGACACCCACAGCACACGATGTCACAGGAAGGCCAAAAAGATCATCAGGAACATCACCCAACCGAGCCACGGCCCGTTCCCCCCGCTATCATCTAGAAGGAGAGGTCAATACAGGTGCATCAAAGCTGGGACCGAGAGACTGCTTCTAAACAGCTTCTATCTCAAGGCCATCAGACTGTTAAATAGCCATCACTAACCGGCTACTACCCGGTTACTCAACCTTGCACCTGAGAGGCTGCTGCCCTATATACATAGACATGGAATCACTGGCCACTTTAATAATGGAACACTGTTTACATACTGCTTTACTCATTTCATATGTATATACTGTATTCTATTCTACTGTATTTTAGTCAATGCCACTCCAACATTACTCGTCCTAATATTTATATATTCCTTAATTTCTTTTAGATTTGTGTATTGTTGTGTATTGTTATATATTACTGCACTGTTGGAGCTAGGAAAACAACATTTCGCTACACCCACAAAAGCATCTGCTAAATATGCGTGCGACCAATAACATTTGATTTGAATTAGAAAAAGGATTGGGAAGAATCATGTCCATGTAATCCGTTTATTATATATTATTTTGGTGGGCACAATATTTTGGTGGGCACAATATCCAATCAAAATCTCTTAACCTCACGTCTGTTCCCTAAAGTCTTCTATGGGTTGTTACAATATTGGACATCAAAGATCCCCATGTTTAATGAGTGAGGCATGTTGAGCGCAGGTTTGAGTAATTGGTTTCAGGTTATAGTCTAGGCATAAAACTACATTAAATATTTAATGGTATTAGCCATGAAGTGAAATACCATGCTTTTATTCACTTAGCATAGTCAGTGTGAACTGATATGAGATCTGTATGGCTGCTACCTTGGCTCTGTGAGGCGGCTACGCTGGAATTGAATTAGACTGGAACTCAGATCTTATCAGTTCGTCATGCTGGGATTGGAAATAGCTGCAGCAAGTTTCCAAGTAGTCCTGTTTAAAAAATGTCTACCATTGTAGACTAGAGGAGGTTATCGGTCAATGTTGTTGTTGGCATTGTAAAGAAAGCATGGATAATTGTCAGAGGGCTGTATTGGAGATCTGGCACAGTGGAGGGAAAGGTTGGGGTAGGGTCATGGTAGCGTGATTCTTTCACTCTACCTGCACTTCACTATCCCACTGCCTTTAGAAATATACGGACTATGCCCTTGGTAAAGACTATGGAATCTGGATAGTATTGGATACTCTACTGAAAAAAAATGTCTGAATGAAAGCTTGAAAGGTAGACTAGCAGTTAAGAGGGTAGGCCCAGTAACCGAAATGTCGTTGGTTCAAATCCCCGAGCCAACTCTGTGAAAAATATATGTGCCCTTGAAGAAGGCACTTAACCCCTAATTGCTCCTGTAAGTCACTCTGGATAAGAGTGTCTGCTAGATGACTAAAATGCAAATGTAGGAGATGTGTAAACATTCAGGCATGAGTTTCTCATTTCATTTTCTCAGGCTTTATACAATGCAATGAATAACCAGAAGTTGATCCATTCCAAGGTTGAATCACGACACATTTCGTCCTTGTTATGTTTCATTCATTGGACCATTTGTCCAATGTTTCCCAGGCAAATCCCAGAGCATGTTGGACTATAAATGGATGAATGTTTTGGCTGTAGTTTAGAGATGCTCTCCGTTCTGGCTAGAGGAGTGCAATTACTTTAGTCTTATCTTTAGTCAAACACAACAAACAGAGACAAAGTCTGAGTCTCAAATGGCAACCTATTACCGTTGTAGTGCACTATATAGGTAACAGGATGCAATTTGGGACGGAGACCAAATCAAACTAGAACAATTGGTGACTCTTCTCCAGTTGCCTTGCAGGCTGTTGGTTTGACAGGACACAAAGAGCCTAAGAGGAAATGGTTACCATGGAAACGGGAACACTGGGGTGCCATGTTTTGGAAGGTATGGAACGTGGGAGGAATGAAAGGCAACAGAGAAGGAAAGACGGGGGGAGATGGGTAGACTAACCGGAAAATATATGTCAGTCATCTCCCAGTTCTCTCTTTACATATTAGGATCGGTGTCACTCTCAAATGAATGAATTTGCATGTCATAACAGTGGGCCTATATGAGCTGTCATTCAAATGTATAATTGAATACATCTGCATATCTGACTGACTTACATTTGTGGCATTTCATCACTCAATGAATAGCCTAGGCCATTGAATTACAGGCTTGTCTGATTAATGACTAAGATTGAAATGTTCAGGCTGATACACTAAGCAAATCCAAAAAGTTTCTGAATTTGAACCCATCTTGATTGCTAAATTGAAAGATTGCAATTATATAAACCTTTAAAAATGACCCTTTGAAAACCTGCAGAAGCTTAGAGCGCCACGAAAACATTTATGAGACTTGAGACTAAGTTGAAAGGATGGTTTGTCCTGTACCCCCGACCCTGCGGACTGCGCAACCATCACAAGACCTCCTTGTGTTCATATTTCTCAACAGCATGTCAGAGCCCTGGAAAAACCAAATTAAATACATCAGCCCACCAAGGAATGCATTCACCTGACCCCAAAATCAAGTAACTCATTAGTCATTACTATCACAAATATCTTTCCTGACCAATGAGGATTGAGAACCATTACGTTTCTGCAATGTTTGGCGCTCTGCTCACCCAAAGTTTGACACTTGACTGAGTGGAGTAAATTTCATCTGCTTGGCGAAAACTAAGCTCTGTGACCATATGGTTGGGGGGGGGGGGGGGGGGGGGGGGGTTCGTTCCACCTCAAAAAGCACAACAAAATTGCATTTCGACACCCACCATCTCAGATTGTTCTCAAATGTTTCTGTTGTTAGAAACAGATACAATTAGCATTCCTGCAACATTATTTTGTTGAAATATAACTTGATATCTGAGAGATTAAGCTAATTGATTGAACCCAAATTGGCCATTTTAATTTATAGGATTAATATAATATTCAATAAATATAGTACCTAACATCCAACTTGGATCAAACTTTATTTCTAAGAATGAATTAGACATGAGGAATTCAAAGAAATAGCCAAAAGCCACCCATGGACCCCCCACAACCTACGCCAATCCTACACCAACAACGAGTATAAAGTATCAGTTCACTATGTCTGACAAGTACTATGGAGCTGCGGCTCAGAGTATTGTTTCTTCATCCTATCTATTGTATTCTCAGAGAATTTGGTGATGTTTTTTCCCCCTGTTCAGAGAAATTAGTCATTGATGTTGTTAGGTTTATGTTCCATCCTACATCCTGATACTGTACACTCTTTGTTGGGGTGGTATTGGTGTGGGGGGTCCATGGGTGGCTTTTAACTATTTATTTGTATTCCTCATGTCTTATTCGTTGTTAGAAAAAAAGTTTGGTCCAAATCATATGTTAGGTAATATATTTACTGAATATCACAAAATTGAAAATTTGGGCACAATCAATTAGCTTAATTCCTAAGAGATTAAAAAATGATGATGCAGGAATGCTAATTTTACTACAAAAAGTATTTCCGAACAATCTTAGATGGTTGGTGTCATGGTTTTCTGAAATGATATGGAACGACCAGGGAAAGAGTCTAGACAACATTCTCTCTTTATTTATTTATTTTATTTAACTAGACGAGTCAGTTAAGAACAAATTCTTATTTACAATGAAGGCCTGCCAAAAGGCAAAAGGCCTCCTGCGGGGACGGGGGCCTGGGATTAAAAAATAATAATAAATACAATATAAATATAGGACAAAACACACATCACAAAATGAGAGACAACACAACACTACCTAAGACAACAACATAGCAAGGCAGCAACACAACATAACAACATCATGGTAGCAACACAACATGGTAGCAGCACAAAATATAGTACAAGAATTATTGGGCAGTCAACAGCACAAAGGTCAACAAGGTAGAGGCAACAATACATCACACAAAGCAGCAACAACTTTCAGTAAGTGTCCACGATTGAGTCTTTGAATGAAGAGATTGAGATAAAACCGTCCAGTTTTAGTGTTTGTTGCAGCTCGTTCCAGTCGCTAGCTGCAGCGAACTGAAAAGACGAGCGACCCAGGGATGTGTGTGCTTTGGGGATCTTTAACAGAATGTGACTGGCAGAACGGGTGTTGTATGTGGAGGATGAGGGCTGCAGTAGATATCTCAGATAGGGGGGAGTGAGGCCTAAGAGGGTTTTATAAACAAGCATCAACCAGTGGGTCTTGCGACAAGTATACAGAGATGACCAGTTTACAGAGGAGTATAGAGTGCAGTGATGTGTCCTATAAGGGGCATTGGTGGCAAATCCGACGGCCGAATGGTAAATAACATGTAGCCGCTCGAGAGCACCCTTACTTGCCGATCTATAAATTATGTCTCCGAAATCTAGCATGGGTAGGATGGTCATCTGAATCAGGGTTAGTTTGGCAGCTGGGGTGAAAGAGGTGCGATTACGATAGAGGAAACCAAGTCTAGATTTAACTTTAGCCTGCAGCTTTGATATGTGCTGAGAGAAGGACAGTGCACTGTCTAGCAGTACTCCCAAGTACTTGTATGAGGTGACTACCTCAAGCTCTAAACCCTCAGAGGTAATAATAACACCTGTGGGAGGAGGGGCATTCTTCTTACCAAACCACATGACCTTTGTTTTGGAGTTGTTCAGAACAAGGTTAAGGGTAGAGAAAGCTTGTTGGACACTAAGGAAGTTTTGTTGTAGAGCTTTTAACACAAAATCCTGAGTATAAGACTGTATCATCTGCATATAAATGGATGAGAGAGCTTCCTACTGCCTGAGCTATGTTGTTGATGTAAATTGAGTAGAGCATGGGGCCTAGGATTGAGCCTTGGGTACTCCCTTGGTGACAGGCAGTGGCTGAGACAGCAGCTTTTCTGAGTTTATACACTGCACTCTTTGAGAGAGGTACTTAGCAAACCAGGCCAAAGACCACTCAGCAACACCAATACTCCTTAACCGACCCACAAGAATGGAATGGTCTACCGTATCAAAAGCTTTGACCAAGTCAATAAAAATAGGAGCACAATATTGCTTAGAATCAAGGGCAACGGTGACATCATTGAGGACCTTTAAGGTTGCAGTGACACATCCATAACCTGAGTGTAAAACAGATTGCATACTCCCAAACTCTTTCTATATAAAGGTAGACAATTAGCTACATTCATAAATCAGTGGGGTCTGTGTATCAAATGACACCATATTCCCTACATAGGGCACTACTTTTGAACAGGGCGCCGGTCAAAAGATGCACATTGTATATGGAATAGGGTGCCATTTGGGATGGAAACGGATTGGAGGGATAGCAAAAGCAAAGTGTGTGCATTTTATTTTGGCATATGTGTCATTAGTTTTCAAGATATACAACTCTCAAAATAGAGAAATAGAGCCATTATACCTGCTTTATTAAAAAAATAAATGTTGAAGGTATATATCTTGAAAACTTGATTGCTGACATGAAAAACATTTTGAGACTATATCACCAATGAACTAATGAAACAAATAGCAAAAGATAGTTTTGGGGTTAAATTTCCTTTAAGTGTGGCACACTTAGAAACTTTGGCACTCTTTTAAAAACGACTGTTCACACCTGTAAATGATGAGATCTTGCATGAGCTACCGTAGTGTAATTTGCACTTACTCGAATGCGAAGAAAAGCCCGCTGGTGACCATGATGAGGATCAGGGTTAGGTAGAAGACCCCGGTCTGTCTCGCCATCATGACCCTTCCATTACAGTAGAATCTATTTCGGCCAGGGAAGATCTGCCACTTCCTGCGGGGAGTCCTCTTCTTTTTGTGCCCCGAGGTCTCCATAGACGATGAGTTGCGCGTGCAGATCGGATTATACTGACATTCTCGCACCGGCTCATCAAGTCCGAGATGCATCTGTAAATAGTGCACCTTGCAAAACAATACAAAGAATTCAGGGGCAGCTGATAAATGGGATAAAGACGTGCTCCGTGCTTGTTCCTGATCCTTTGGCACAGTGATGATGTAATGCTGTCAGAAAATGTCAATTTCTGTACAATACATTGCAGTACAAAACAAACATTCTTAAATACTTTTTAAAATCAGTTTCATTTTCTGGACGTGCATCCTCCAGAATTTGATCAGCTATACCACTTTGTCAGTGTGAAAATAAACATAGCCTCAATTGTTTGAATAACACTTCCATTGTGTTTTTGAAAACTGTAACTGTAGCCACTAGCGAGGCGTTACTGGCCAGACTTATGTAAACACAATGCAATCAAAAAATGTGGAGGACCCGAGAAGAAACCCAGTCATAAAGACGTCCTTCGAGTGTCCTTAAAAGAGAATAATGCTTTTCACATTTAAGTGCAGAGAAGATACAGCCAATCGTTTAGCCACTCAGTGTATAAAAATGCAATTCTCCAACGAGGATATACGCAAAATAAAAGACGGGCATTTTACTGCAGAATAGCGCGGAATGGATTTCTAGAGGTGCACGGCTCTCGTTGCAAGCCGCCAGTACAATAACGTCGTGTCCGCAGTCTTCGTTGGTTGGTTGCAATAGCCTATACTTGATACACCTCACATTCTCACAGTTCTCTCGATTCGGTAAAATAATGATTTTATAGTGTTGTTGTGGAGACGCGTAATCTTATGTTCATGCCTTCATGGTTTTGAAAGCAGAGACATTTGTATCACTGCAACAACAGCTCGCCACCCGTTGCCTGTGTTGCGGCTGCCTACAATGTACAGCAGCCCCAACAACAAACACATGCGCGCACACGTTAGTAGTGCCATGGGAATTGTAGTATCGGTATTTGTATTTCAGATGGAGTATACTAGTCTCAAATTGAAATATACACCCTAATGTTCAAATGCATAGTAATGAATAAGTATGCTACAATGGATTTTCGTGGCTCCAAAAATGTGTATGTAGATAGAGTAGTTTAGAGCGAATTAAAGGTTCTTAGCTGAGCATGTTTCCACCGTAATTATTTAAGTGTTGGACAAATAAAATGACCACTTTGAAAATAAACACGACTTTGAATGTCACTGCAATTGTGACAGAAAACGATAACAAACTACAGATGAAAGGCAAGCGACTGCTTATTTATTTATCGATCGGTGTACTGTTTGTGAATATAATAGCCGTTTTTGTATTATAAATGTAGTAACTACTATAGCTAGCTAATTGTTTACTTATACGACAAATTATTGTGACCCATAAACAACGTCCCATTATCCCTTTTCAGGTGCAGCTTTCCTGACGACTGTCGCCTCTGCCGGGATGATTGCAGGATTTGGCTCAACGTTTGCAAGGTAGCAATGATTGATGTAGGCTAGCATTACATCTAGGTAATTTAACTTTAGATGCCTGTTAGCCCTGACCGATGACGGAGTGATATTATACTGGTCCACATAATCTGACTACTAACGTTGTCTAAAATGTATAGCATTTTTTGCATAGCCTCCCTGGATGTATGGCAATTTTATATTATGAAGAAAAACAAATTGCTCGCGCTTGCAGACGTATCTCGGTCCGCTAATACAGGACCAGTAAAATTCCAATGCACTACTTTTGTGATTTAAAATAAAAACATGTATTTGGGTGTTTATCAGCATTTGTAACTTGAGTCTGTATAAAACATTTCATTTGATAATACTTATGGAATATAAAAAAACTTGCTTGATATGTTTTCCAGTTTCTTTGCAAATGCAACTTTATTTCTATGTGACAACTGAAATGGTCTGTTCATTCCTTTTCAGTAGATGCTCTTATCCATAGCAATTTACAGTAATGAGTGCATATATTTTCGTGCATGGTTTAAATTGCTCTACAGCCTTCATTGTCATGCACAGTCCGTACACAACACTACCCTCATCATGTCTTAGCAGGATCAGATGGTGGCAGGTGTCCCAGCAGGGTCAGACAGCCATGGAAGTACAGTCTACAGAGCTCCGGTGAATTTTGTAGTATATTATAACGAGTGAAGGGATACAAAGTCACATCTTGAGTTGATGGCTAGGCTACAGTCTGGGAATAATGGTCATTTCAGGTATTGTACCTTTGATTCTATTCTTGGATAATATAATGTATAAATGTACACCAAGGTAATTATTTGTCATGTCTCATCTTAGCAGGATCAGATGGTGACAGGGGTCTCAGCAGGGTCAGTCAACCAGGGAAGACTAGTGCGTGACAGCACTGAGGTGAACTTTTGCAGCTGCAACACTTTATTCTCTCTTTGCAACAAACACTGGACAAGACAGAAGCTTCAAAGATTGAAACTATTTTAAGGCAGTCTGACAAACCTCTATAAAGTAGATTTCAAACTGTATCAAGGGTTGATAGAGGCTTTTCCCGATGACACAAAACATGTATAACAAATGTGAGAAAGACCTGGGAGACACTTGATGATGAATGGATACATGTGTTTGAATGCCCAGTCATGTTCATATAATCGCAGACATACATTTCTGCAGTTTAAGACCTTCCACAGAATGTACTATATGCTAGTGAAACTGAATATCATGCAGTCAGAAATGTAATTCCTCTGCTGGAGGTGTAAAACACAAAAGGGAACATATTTGCATATGTTGTGGTCTTGTGAAGGTTGACTGAATTCTGTCAAAGAGTATTTTATGTCAGCATGTCTACATACTCTCCTTTCTCCATGTTTTTGTTTGCTTGGAAATGTTGATACTGGAGACTTAACAGAAGAAACTGTGTAATGTAGAATTTACAGAAACTAAGAAATCCATTGCCATTAATTGGAAGGTTGGTTCTCCTCCCACAATATCACAATGGATGGCAGAAGATTAAAAGTATATTGTGCAACTTTCATAAGGTCTGCCTTATATGGAATACTGTACAACAAAAGGAGTCTGTATTGAAAACATGCCCACGTCAATGGAGATGCCTATTTAGGCGATCCCTAGCTGCTGGGCTGCTCAGTCCTGGCCATGGTGGTCTGCCTGGCCCTTGGTTGTCACTCTGGACTTGGCCTAACACCTGAAACCAATAATGAATGTTTCACTAAGATCCTAAAGCTGAGTGGGGTGTGTTGGGTTGGGGCGCTGCAGGGCGGTGGACCCCTAGGGACAGAACAGGTATATTATGTGAAAGTTAAAAGAGCTCTACAATACTGTTAGGCCCATGATATGAATTACAGTGCCCTCTGAAATTATTGGGACAGTGAAGCATTTTTTCTTATTTTGGCTCTATACTCAAAGTTTGGATTTGAAATCAAACAATGACTGAGGTTAAAGTGCAGACTGTCAGCTTTCATTTGAGGGTATTCATCCATATCGGGTGAACCATTTAGAAATTACAGCACTTTTTGTACATAGTACCATTTTAAGGGTGCAAAAGTATTGGGACAAATTCATTTTATGTGTATTAAATTAGTAAAAGGTTAAGTATTTATCATATTCATAGCACAAAATGACTACATCAAGCTTGTGACTCTACACATTTGTTGGATGCATTTGCTGTTTGTTTTGGTTGGGTTTCAGATTATTTTGTGCCCAATAGAAATTAATGGTAAATAATGTATTATGTCATTTTAGAGTCACATTCATGTAGAAGTGTTTAGATTCTTATTTACAATAAGTGACCACAAAAGGGTCATATCCATTTTTTTTGAAATGCAGGAAATTAGCTTTTGTTGCCCAAAAACTCTTGCCAGGTTATGCCCCCCCCCACACTTCTAAAAACAAAGTTGCGCCCCCTACTGTTTATGAATGTAATGATGGTTATGTTTGTGCAGCGATTGTGTGCGTGTTCACGTGTGCATGTGCGTGCACTGGGTCGTAACCTTTGAACCACTCCCTTTTTGGGGTTCGCAGGGCAAAATCTAGCACTCTACTTCTGACCACGTCCCATAGGGCTCTGGCCAAAAGTAGCACATTATTTATGGGATAGGGTGCCATTCGGGACAGTCACAGATCCTGAGCTTATATCACTTTTGAAGATATACTTGGCAGAGCAGCACAGTGGTGCCTTTGTTTTTTCATTCTATTTTAAGATGAGGGCCATCTTTGTAAACTTCCATCTCAGCCAAATATGCCTTGTAAAGTGGTCAAATTAGATTTAGCGTGTTATGAGAGGAACGTGGTTGTGAGGTCACAGTGGCTGAGAAGCTTCACTCACAGAGGATATGGCCTGTAGACAGCCCATGACCAGACGAGATTACTAGGCAGTTACTGACTTGAGGCACTGTAAAGAGCTGATACCAAGGCTAGTTTATAATGGAACCAGGGCTGTCTCTGGTATCTCACACATGAATCTGGCAGTAGAACTGTTATGACTTATGGCTGTTTCTTTGTGGTAACTCATTGGTTAACCAGAAATAATGTTTAGTATGCTCACATTTTTTCTAAGAAAGCTCACACTGAAAAGAGAGAAACTCATAAAGAATCATACATAAGAGTAGACAGCATTATAATAGGCAGTTGGCATTCTTTTTTATGTTGATGCACACTGACTAGCCTACACCAAACCACATCGCTTCCTCGCAGATTTTTACGCTTCCAGGAAGAGCTGCTAAGTCTCGCCAAACTCTAATTATAGCTAATCAAATGAGCAGGCCACTTAAACACATGGACAATAAATACATTGAGAGTTGATATTGTTTACTATTACATCTGTTTTCTAGACAGCTTGTTCAGTCTTAGGCTGCATCCATAATGGCACACTTTTCCTTACAGTGCACCAGAACCCTGGTCAAAAGTAAGGCACTATATAGGAAATGGGGCCCCCTTTTAGACGCTACCTTGAAATGCAGCTCCTCCAAGGCAGCAGGGCTCTACAGGGCAGGCAGGGCTCTACAGTGCAACCATTTTATTCGCATATGCGCCTAAATATTTTGCTGTACGACCTGGAATTTTAATTTGGGAGAACCAGCTTTATTACCTCAAATATTTTTCATTGTGCTCCTAAATTTCTTTGTGTGTACCTACATGTTTCAACTTAGTCACACACATGCTCCTTGTAAAACATTTTTTTAATTTTTTTTTAAAGGTCAGCGTAAAGCCCCGCCAGGGCAGGTTTAGAATTTGTTAGACACCCTGCAAACTGGAATCAATCCACAGATTCCACCTCTAAATGTTTTCTGCTCACTGGGTTGACTCAGTTTGGGCCCACGTGTGAAGTACGTCACATCCAGCATGTTATCCAGGGAACCATGGACAGCACTGGCTATAGCACCACTGGGTTGACTCAGTTTGGGCCCACGTGTGAAGTACCTCAATGTCACATCCAGCATGTTATCCAGGGAACCATGGACAGCACTGGCTATAGCACCACTGGGTTGACTCAGTTTGGGCCCACGTGTGAAGTACGTCAATGTCACATCCAGCATGTTATCCAGGGAACCATGGACAGCACTGGCTATAGCACCACTGCACAAGGTGAAAACTGATTTTGCTAGGGAGTGAGTTTAGCCTATAAATTGGGGACCACGAGCAACTCGTGTACCTCAATGTCACCTCAAGTGTGTGTGTTCAAGGGAACGATGGCCACCACTGCAGTACCGGAGACAGGGGCGTTCCTGGCTCTCCGGGCCCTGGGCTGGGGCTCGCTCTACACCTGGTGTGGAGTGGACCTGCTCAGCATCGCAGTCTGGAAAGCCATGGGGTCCATAGTGTACGTATTAATGAACTCAACCCATCTCATTGTCTAGCCCTTATCATGCCGTCAGAAAACAGACCAGCATCATCCCTATTACCCAACACTCAGCAAATGTAGAACATATTTGTCCATCTTTGCAGCTAACAGATCAGGCAGACGATGCAGTCCGTTTCCCCGGCTATTAAAAAAACCCAGAAGGATCAGCCAACTCAAGAGGAATGGGACACCATCTTCGAGTCTAAAGAGGACTGAAGGTCGAGACTATATTCTCACCCTGGCTGAGAGCAGCATTAATAAGTCACTGCGGGACTTAACCATTACTGTGGGATGGGCAGTCAGTTGGTCACTGTGCTGAGAAGGAAATGAACTTGGCGTCCACAATGCATGGTCCAGCCACTCTTCACTGATGCTCATCTGAAGCCTATGAAGAGAGCACCCCTTGCCTGAAGGAGGAATTACTGTTGGACTGAGGCATCACGGTTAATTTAAAGTCCCTTGGATAATCTTAATTTCTGATCAGAGGTTTACTATGTAAAACCACAGGAGCCCTGGAGTGTCTTGTACTGTACAGTTAGCCTAAACACCAATCTGTTTGTGCTCGTTGTCAAGCCATATTGTTGCTATGACGAGTATCACGTAGTTTACATAAGACCGGCACTAAGGCTAGTACAGTAGTCCTCGGCAGCGACTGCTTTCTCATTTGTGTAGTGCTTGAACAGATCTTGAATCTACTCACTGTGCTTTGTCATGAAGTCCACAAGATGGATTGTCTTAAATCTGTATATGATCGGATTTCTTTGTCAATCAAAATGTATTTCACAATATTTGTTCTGCGAAAGAGTAAAAAGCTAAATGTGTTTGCAATTCTGAAGACCGTGAAAGTTGTGCAGCTGAATGTGAGGTGCCTGGTTTCTCTTACAGATTCAACCATCATTCAATGTAACACCTAAGTGTTTACCGTCAGCTATTCCCATAAAATACGAGTATAAAAATGAGAACAGACCTGAACTATCTTAAACTGGGCCCAGCTAGCCATATAACGAGTATAAAAATGAGAACAGACCTGAACTATCTTAAACTGGGCCCGGCTAGCCATATAACGAGTATAAAAATGAGAACAGACCTGAACTATCTTAAACTGGGCCCGGCTAGCCATATAACAAGGAATGTGTAAAAAGCTTGTGACAGCTGCCCCTGATGTTTTCCTACACATTTAGCCCACATAATCAAGTTGAAAGAGCATGTCATGCAAACGTTGATGCCACAGCTGTGGCATTTCTGTCATGCATAGAATTCCTTCTCTGTGCCAAACTACTACGGTACTCATCTTCAGTCTGATTGGTTGCAGTTATGAAATATAACATGCCATGTAAGCAAACGCAAAGCGACTTTCAGTCACGCGTGCATACAACCACAGGCATACAAGGCATACAACCACAGGCATACAAGGCATACAACCACAGGCATACAAGGCATACAACCACAGGCATACAAGGCATACAACCACAGGCATACAAGGCATACAACCACAGGCATACAACCACAGGCATACAAGGCATACGCCCACAGGCATACGCCCACAGGCATACGACCACAGGCATACGACCACAGGCATACGACCACAGGCATACGACCACAGGCATACGCCCACAGGCATACAACCACAGGTATACGAAAACACTTTGGCCATATTCTGCCGCGGGCCTCCTGTTCACAATGTCTGGACAGAAGAATCAAAAACACCTTCAGTGCTCAACCAAAATCCATGTACGTTTATTCTTAACATGTGGAACATAGAATAAAGATTTTATACTGAATAAACAATGTAAAGTTGATCAAATGAAAGGGGGAGAATTACCCTATATGTAGAGTAAAAAACAACAACACTTAACTGTCAATCAGGCATGTTATACAACATTGTTATTCTGGAATACAGTTCTGCCCATCATGGTCTGCTAGCTGTCTGTACAATCTAAATAAGCTTCTCTTTTCAGAACCAAAACTAGAGCGGTCTCATCCCTATATGTCCTTAGACCTGTCCCAGTCAGAATAGAATTAGAATTTTTTTTAAATACATAAAATGACTAACCTCATTTGAAGTGAGTAACTAAATATCCAGTATTCAAATACTGTAGTAGTAATAATAATTCTAAAGGTCATTATAATTATCAACTACCATCACTTATCTATACCACATCTCTTGGCGAAGATACCAAATAGGGCTGTCAATGTACATCTTCTATATACAAATGGGCTTATAGATAGAAAAGGAGATAAGGACTGATGGAAGTACTGTGTTGCTATGGTTACCAGTAAGTCAGTTGAACAGGGTGTCTTGTTTCGTCCCTGTTATACTGGTATGGTAATAATATTATGATGCAATACTTGTGGTCAGTTGCCTGTGGTCGAAAGTCATTCACATTTGTTAACCCCCCCCCTCCAACAAGCCTACTAAATCCTATTGCACAATAGGGCACCCCCCCCAGAACAGGATATATGATGTACTGTTATATATTCAGAGTAAAGTCAGTGGTTTTTTTCTTTACCTTAATACACGATAAAGAGGTCTATCTACAACATGATTCACAATTTAAATAAGTCTGCTTCCCCCTGCAAAAAAACACCAACAAAAAGATCCCATACAGACAAACAGCCACATACTAATAAAATGTAAGCATGAGACCCCCGTTACCTTCCATTGGGTGCCAACTTTGGTTAAAACAAAAACAAAGCGACAAATAAAAATACTTTCTTTTTTTTTTTTTTTTTAAATACCAAGTATTAAATATTTTATTAAAATTATTAAAACATTCCAAATAAAGGTTGTGATTTAGGCAGAGGAGCTATATATATATTTATTTGTAAAAAGAAGAAAGAAGTGTCTTATTTAAATAAAAATATAATACCACCCACACCGATGTGTTTGTGTTCACTGTAGCCTGGTAGTCATACCAACCCCCCCCTCTGTTTCTTTGCCTGTGGCTGTCACGAAGAGCGTCCAATCTTAAACAGTACTTCACACATGATGGCCGCCACGGCTGAGCTCAGCACAGAGGACAGGGAGATATCCAGTAGCCTGCTCTCGTAGAGAACCAACTCTGTCCGGTGCTCCTTGGCCATGGCCAGCAGAGCCTTGGCGGCCCTGCACATCATGTTAACGCTGGGGGGTTGGGGGTGTGCTGCTGGGTGTAACAGGCTGTGGGGTCCCTGCTGGTGCTGGCACATGGCCACGCAGTCCTCCAGGAAGCCGATGAGTATCCCCACGCTGCCCTTCTGCAGTGCGATGGCGCGCGCCGCGGTCGGGTCCCCCTGCGCCAGGTTAGAGAGCACAGCCACTGCCATCTCCCGGCACACCTGGGACTTCCGCTCACCCACGTGGTGCACCAGGGTGGCGTAGAGCTTCTCCTGGCGGCTGAAAGGCGGCGTGGCCAGCAGGAGGTCCACGTTGTTGTCCTGGATGCTCAGCTTGCACAGGCACTCCAGCACCAGTCTCTGGGGGGTGAGGGAGGAGGAGCAGCTCGCCGTGGTGAAGGGGTCCTGGGCCTCGGCAGAGGGACACACCATCCAGTGGAGCAGCCCGTCCAGGATGGGCAGACAGATGCTCTCTGGGTAGAGGGACAGGTCTAGTTGACCTGAGATGTTAGCCAGGGTGACCAAAGTGTTCTCCCTGAGGGCTGACAAACAGTCCCACCACCACTGGTCTTTACTGCAGGCCCGGCCCTGCTCCTCCTCTCTCTGGTAGCTGGGAGGCATCCTCCTCCTCTGGGGGTGCAGGTGGTGCAGCAGGACCAGCCGCCCCAGGATCAGCACCAGGCCAGGGTGGCAGGACATGTCGTTGTCATTCCCCGGGATGAAGGAGAGGCCGCGGACAATGTTGGAGATGCAAACGCAGCGGCGGGCCACGGCGTCCTGCCAGGGTTCGGCCGTGGAGAGGGGTGCCTCGTCCCAGCAGCGAGGCTCGTCCTCCAGCAGGGTGAAGATAGGGCTCTGGGTCTGCTTCCCGGGAAGACCGTTCCTCTCTGACTGAGAGCCTGGCCAGGCACTCAGCATATCGTCCATAGTGGCTGTCTCAGTCATGCTCTTCTCTACAACAGCCTTCCTCTCCTCTGTCGTTTCTGTCTTATCCTCCCTCTCTTTCCTCTCTGTAGGCTTACTGTTGGTCTCCTCGCCACGTATCTCAAAGTGTGTCTGGATGTGGGCAGTGGAGTCCCCTCCTCCAGCCTTCCAGTGCAGCAGGCCAGAGGTGAACCCCCTGGACAGACTGAGCTCCTGGTCATCCTCCACCTGGTCCTCCTCCACCTTCACAGGCAGCTTGTCGTACTTACTGGCCTGTTTGGGCCTGGGCTCTGGGGGCTGGGACTGCTCGGTGGCGGCCCCCTCCTTTTCCTCCCCCTCTACCTTCTCTTTCAAAGTCACCTCCACAGGCTCTTCCTTCTCCTCTGGGACCGCCTCCTCTGTGTTGCTGTTGGCTGTGGTCTTCTCTGGCCCGCTGTCCCTCTGCTCTTTGTCTAACTGGCTGTCAAGCTCTGCAACGGTAAGCCCCTCTTCCTGGTCTGTGATTGGTCCGAGCAGCATCTTCTGGCCCTCGGTGCCCACCTCGTACTCATCCAGGATCCCAAAGATGGAGATCAGACTCCGGCGGAAGTACTCCACTATCAGCTCCAGGAAGCCAGGCAGCTGGGGAAACATAGCATATCAGAGGTTAGGTGGCTCTCTGAAATGATTGTGTGAAAGACTATTAGAGAACGGTTTGGTTAGGGGTATTTGTCCTTGAATCCAGTCATGGTCCAATAACCACACCACTGAGAATGAAGCCATGCATTTGACATGGTTTAGTATGGTATACTATAGATATTGGAAGTTTATATCATTCTCATGGATACTGGATATCATTGGACATTGTATGGATATGGTTTGTGTAGCACCATCACCTGTGACAGGGTGAAGGAGGACACAGTGGTGTCGTCATACAGCAGGATGTTGATGGTGTCCAGCGCCCATGTGCTCTCAGCCAGCAGACCTGACTTCAGAGACATCATCACACGCCACGCCTCTGGGGTTCCTGAGGGTAAGAGGTTACAGTTCCAAGGTCGGAGGAGAGAAGAGGGTCGCATCAAAATGGCACCCTATTCCCTATCCCGTGCACAACTTTTGACCAGGGCCCATACATTTTTAAATGTCACCCTTATTTAACTAGGCAAGTCAGTCAAAAACTAATTCTTATATACAATGGCGGCCATTTCAGATGCATCCATTATGAATTACCTGGCTAATGCTCTATAACAGTTTCCCAACCCTGGTCTTCCAGTACCCCCAACAATACACATTTTTACTGTAAACCTGGACCAGCACACCTGATTCAACGTGTTAACTAATCATCAAGCCCTCGAGTTGAATGACGTGTTTGTCAAGGGCTACAATAAACCTGTGTACTGTTGGGGACACTGGAGGACCAGGGTTGGGATAGACGGCTCTATAATAACAGGCTAATTCTCATACCGGTCTCCTTGGAAGTAAGTCTGCGTCGGACCTTGAGTTTGGGCAGGGTGGCCTCCACAGACCCCATGGGGAAGCTGATATCTCTGTGGAGAGGTAGAATGCCCTGCCCTGACATCCCCCCACTGTGTGAGCCTGGCATGGACCCAGGCATCCCTGCCTTCTTCAGAGAGGCCATGTAGTGGCCCCCGTTGTTGGGGGAAAGGGGTCCGGGTCCCCCCATGGGCCGGGCGAAGGGGCTGGGGGCTCTAGCGATGTGGTTGGCCATGGCAGGGTTAGACTGGTAGGAGGAGGGGGGCTGTCGGGAAGCCATGGGGGGCATGGAGGAGGAAGAGGGGCATGGGTATGGGGACTGGCGTTGGCCCGGGTGTCCGGACGTCCATTGGCCGTCCTGGAGGGCCCTTCCCTCTGGGTCATCCCCCGGACCCCGGCCCATAACAGGGTAAGGTGGCCCCTGGCCCTGTCGGCCAGGGTAGGGCCCGGGGTAGCCCATGTCTGTCCTGGGGTGCCACATGTTGGCCTGGGGGCCCTCTGGAGAGGCTCCGGAGGGGAAGGGAGGACCTCCGCTCATCATGCCATGTTGTTGGGGCCCCTGGATGGCTCCCATGCGGTCTCGGCTGTAGGGGTAAGGGTACTGGCCCTGCATGGGCCTGTGCTCCGGCCCCATGTAGCCCCCTCCATACTGGCGGTGCATGTCTGGCTGCTGCCCTCCGTACTGCTGCATGTCGTAGGCTTCACCCTCATGGCGCTTAGCAGGGGGACCGTACATCCCCTCTTGTCCCACCGGCCTCTTATAGCCCTGAGAGGGAACACAGAACTTTATACGTTAGATACTGCAGTTACAATGATGACCTTTTATTGATGTCTCTCGCGCTCTCTCTCCAACTCTCGCGCTCTCTCTCCAACTCTCGCGCTCTCTCTCCAACTCTCGCGCTCTCTCTCCAACTCTCGCGCTCTCTCTCCAACTCTCGCGCTCTCTTTCCAACTCTCGCGCTCTCTCTCCAACTCTCGCGCTCTCTCTCCAACTCTCGCGCTCTCTCTCCAACTAGCAACAAGCCATGGTGTTGGAGTTGGACAAGGTGGAGTAGAAGCCAATGATGATTACTTACTGGTAGACCGCTATCGCAAACCCAGTTTAGACTTTACTTTGCATTGAAATGGCCAAGTTAGCCTGTTTTCCATCTGTTCAAGTTTCAGTAGATGAAGCACAGTGCCCTCTAGGGGCAGGAGGCTTGAGGCTGGGTCTGACCTGTTGTGGGTACATCCCAGACTGGTGAGAGCCATAGGGCATGGGGCCGTGAGGGTACTGCTGCCCATAACTTTCATGTCCATGTGGCCTACAAAGAAAGAGTTACACCCTCAGTCAGAACACAAATAAACTATGCATATATAGGTAGCTTTATAAATAATAAGCTCATTTAATGAGTCACTACATGTAAAGCCAACGGTTTTTATGCATCATTCACAGAGCATGACACGTCTTACCGCTGATGGGGATATCGGTTGGCAGAGTACATGCTTGGGTCACCGCTGGAAGGTACCATGTTGTTCTGGCCCCCAGGGGGAGGCACACCCCCCTCCGAACCCATCACATGGTCTGGTCTGGTGGGTAGGACGACAATTATGAGCAGCTCATTCGTGGCATTAATATTACTGTCTGATGAAAGTCTCAGATTGAAACATCAAATGTTTTTGACTTGGGATTTACAATGAATCAAAAATATTTTTTATAAGAGTGCCCTGCCTCAATAATGAAATGATGGATCAGAAGGTAGCACCTCTATTCCAGTTGTTTAAGCATGAAACACCTCTTTTCCCCACACCTAATTTCCCCAATCACTGCCTTGGAGAATTGGGATATTTTTTTGACCAGAGGAAAGAGCGCCTCCTACTGTCTCCCATCCATGGGACCAACCAGGACCAAACCTGCTTAGCTTCCGAGGCAAGCCAGCAGTGGGATGCAGAGTGGTATGCTGCTGGCACTCAGTAAATGTATCTACTATAGAATGTTAATTATTAAAATGCCCACCTCCTGTCGTAGCCAGGCCCGTAGGGGTACTGTGACCGCGGGCCAGGGCCCATACCCATCCCTGGCATGGCTACTGAGTGAGGACCACGGGGGTACATGTCCTGCATGGCACCGCTGGGCATCTGACCTGGTCTATAGGGCTCACTGCCCCCTGGCCCTGTGGAGAGAGAATAGATATTGTATATACAGTGGAGTCGGAAAGTATTCAGACCCCTTCACTTTTACCACATTTTGTTACGTTACAGCCTCATTTTAAAATGGATTAAATAAATGTTTTTACTCAATCTACACACAATATCCCATAATGACGAAGCGAAAACAGGTTTTTAGAAATGTTTGCAAATGTATAAAAAAAACGAAATACCTTATTTACATAAGTATTCAGACTAGAGGTCGACCGATTATGATTTTTCAATGCCGATACCGATTATTGCAGGACCAAAAAAGCCGATACCGATTAATCGGACATTTTTAAAAAATGTATTTGTAATAATGACAATTACAACAATACTGAATGAACACTTATTTTAACTTAATATAATACATCAATTTAGCCTCAAATAATGAAACGTGTTCAATTTGGTTTAAATAATGCAAAAACAAAGTGTTGGAGAAGAAAGTAAAAGTGCAATATGTGCTAAGTAAGAAAGCTAACGTTTAATTAAGTTCCTTGCAACATGAGTCTTCAATATTCCCAGGTAAGAAGTTTTAGGCTGTAGTTATAGGAATTATAGGACTATTTCCCTCTATACCATTTGTATTTCATTAACCTTTAACTATTGGATGTTCTTATAGGCACTTTAGTATTGCCAGTAACTGTATAGCTTCAGTCCCTCTCCTCGCTCCTCCCTGGGCTCGAACCAGGAACAATGACAACTGCCACCATCGAAGCAGCGTTACCCATGCAGAGCAAGGGGAACAACCACTCCAAGGCTCAGAGCGAGTGACGTTTGAAACGCTATTAGCGCGTGCTAACTAGCCAGCCATTTCACTTCGGTTATACCAGCCTCATCTCGGGAGTTGATAGGCTTGAAGTCATAAACAGCGCAATGCTTGACGCACAACGAAGAGCTGCTGGAAAAACGCCCGAAAGTGCTGTTTGAATGAATGTTTAAGCGCCTGCTTCTGCCTACCACCGCTCAGTCAGAGACTTGTATGCTTGTACGCTCAGTCAGATTATATGCAATGCAGGACACGCTAGATAATATCTAGTAATATCATCAACCATGTGTAGTTAACTAGTGATTATGATTGATTGATTTTTATAAGATAAGTTTAACTAGCTAGCAACTTAACTTGGCTTACTGCATTCGTGTAACAGGCAGTCAGTCTCCTTGTGGAGTGCAACGAGAGAGAGGCAGGTCGTTATTGCGTTGGACTAGTTAACGGTAATGTTGCAAGATTGGATCCCCCGAGCTGACAAGGTGAAAATCTGTAGTTCTGCCCCTGAACGAGGCAGTTAACCCACCGTTCCTTGGCCGTCATTGAAAATAAGAATGTGTTCTTAACGGACTTGCCTCGATTAAATAAAGATTAAATAAAGGTGTAAAAAAAACCGTCAAAATCGGTGTCCAAAATGACCGGTTTCCGATTGTTATGAAAACTTGAAATCGGTCGACCTCTAATTCAGACCCTTTGCTATGAGACTCAAAATTGAGCTCAGGTGCATCCTGTTTCCATTGACCATCCTTGAGATGTTTCTACAACTTGATTGGAGTCCTCCTGTGGTAGATTAAGTTGATTGGACATGATTTGGAAAGGCACACACCTGTCTATATAAGCTCCCACAGTTGACAGTGCATGTCAATGCAAAAACCAAGCCATGAGGTCAAAGGAATTGTCCGTAGAGCTCAGACAAGATTGTGTCGAGGCACAGATCTGGGGAAGGGTACCAAAACATGTCTGAAGCATTGAAGGTCCCCAAGAACACAGTGGCCTCCATCATTCTTAAATGGAAGAAGTATTGAACTACCAAGACTCTTCCTAGAGCTGGTCGCCCGTCCAAACTGAGAAATCTGGGGAGAAGGTTATTGGTCAGGGAGGTGACGAAGAATCCGATGGTCACTCTGACAGAGCTCCAGAGTTCCTCTGTGGAGAGGAGAGAACCTTCCAGAAGGACAACCATCTCTGCAGTACTCAACTAATCAGGCCTTTATGGTAGAGTGGCCAGATGGAAGCCACTCCTCAGTAAAAGGCACATGACAGCCTGCTTGGAGTTTGGTAAAAGGCACCTAAAGGACTCTCAGACTATGAGAAACAAGATTCTCTCGTCTGATGAAACCAAGATTAAACTCTTTGGCCTGAATGCCAAGCGTCACATCTGGAGGAGACCAGGCATTGCTCATCACCTGGCCAAGACCATCCCTACGATGAAACATGGTGGTGGCAGCATCACGCTGTGGGCAAGTTTGTCAGTGGCAGGGACTGGGAGACTATTCAGGATCGAGGGAATGATGAACAGAGCAAAGTACAGAGAGATTGTTGATGAAAATCTACTCCAGAGCGCTCAGGATCTCAGACTCAGTTTCACTTTCAAACAGGACAACGACCTTAAGCACGCAGCAAAAACACAGGAGTGGTCTCTGAATGTCCTTGAGTTGCCCAGCCCAGACTTGAACCCGATCAAACATCTCTGGAGAGACCTGAAAATAGCTGTGCAGCGACGCTCCCCATCCAACCTGACAGAGCTTGAGAGGATCTGCAGAGAAGAATAGGAGAAACTCCCCAAATACAGGTGTGCCAAGCTTGTAGCGTCAAACCCAAGAAAATGCAAGGCTGTAATCGCTGCCAAAGGTGCTTCAACAAAGTACTGAGTAAAGGGTCTGAATACTTATGTAATTTTTTTTTATTTTTATGAAAAAACGTTTTTGCTTTGTCATTATGGGCTATTGTGTGTAGATTGAGGGGAAAAAACTATTTAATCCATTTTAGAATAAGGCTCTAACGTAACAAATGTAGAAAAAGTGAAGGGGTCTGAATACTTTCCAATGCACTGTATGTTGATAAAGTGTAAATAATTTTGTCTATATTCTGTCTGTTTTTTCTCTGCTTCATGTTGTCAGCACCATTTCACCAGGACAAATTCCTGGTACGTGTAAATGTAATTGGCGAATACAGGCCATTCTGATTCCATCTGCATTCATGTTAGGCGTTATAAAAGGCAAGGATGTAGTACATGATTTTATCACTTGGGGGCAACATAGTCTAAGGAAACAATCACGACAGAGAGAGTCAGGTCTGATGGGCTAACCAAAAACAAGGACGAAAACTGATTTGAACCTACATGGAGAATTGAGGAAGTACCAGCTATATTCAGTTCAGACAACAGGTGTATTACTTCACTTTTACTAAAATCACATTGTTCATCTAGTATCAAAATCAAACTTTATTTGTCGCATTACAAAGAACAGCAGACGCTAAAGCAGGTGTAGTGAAATGCCTCCGTTTCTAGCTCCAGCAGTAAATGCCTCCGTTTCTAGCTCCAGCAGTAAATGCCTCCGTTTCTAGCTCCAGCAGTAAATGCCTCCGTTTCTAGCTCCAGCAGTAAATGCCTCCGTTTCTAGCTCCAGCAGTAAATGCCTCCGTTTCTAGCTCCAGCAGTAAATGCCTCCGTTTCTAGCTCCAGCAGTAAATGCCTCCGTTTCTAGCTCCAGCAGTAAATGCCTCCGTTTCTAGCTCCAGCAGTAAATGCCTCCGTTTCTAGCTCCAGCAGTAAATGCCTCCGTTTCTAGCTCCAGCAGTAAATGCCTCCGTTTCTAGCTCCAGCAGTAAATGCCTCCGTTTCTAGCTCCAGCAGTAAATGCCTCCGTTTCTAGCTCCAGCAGTAAATGCCTCCGTTTCTAGCTCCAGCAGTAAATGCCTCCGTTTCTAGCTCCCGCAGTAAATGCCTCCGTTTCTAGCTCCCGCAGTAAATGCCCCCGTTTCTAGCTCCAGCAGTAAATGCCCCCGTTTCTAGCTCCAGCAGTAAATGCCTCCGTTTCTAGCTCCAGCAGTAAATGCCTCCGTTTCTAGCTCCAGCAGTAAATGCCTCCGTTTCTAGCTCCAGCAGTAAATGCCTCCGTTTCTAGCTCCAGCAGTAAATGCCTCCGTTTCTAGCTCCAGCAGTAAATGTCTTAACAGTACAATACTAATACACAAATATCCCCCCAAAAAGAATGCAGACAAGCAATGTGGACAATACCAATAGGAGTGTACTGTGTTATGTGAATGCACTGTATGTCATGTGTTTAAGGAGGGTCTGGTCCACTCACCCTTCCGGGGCCCTTCATAGGGGTCCTTGTTGGCGTCATACTGCATCCTCATGGAGGGGTCTGCACTACCGCCAACCTGCTGGTAGGGGGCGCCAGAGGGCATGGGCCCTCGCTTGTGGAAGGCAGGGTCACTGACCTCTGAGAAGGGATCCTGGACACGGACACCAACACTGTTCCTGAGACATACAGGAGGGGTAAGGAGGACAAGAAAGGATGATACAAAGGGTTAAAGAGGGGTATCCGTGTGTGTATACAGTCAGATTTAGACACACACTGACAGACACATGTATACACCCCCACACTATCAGGCTATGAGTGGCCCCCAGCCCAGGACCTACCTGTTACCTGGCTGGGGGGTCGCGTGTGGTGTGGTGGCAGGAGTGGGAAGCTTCATGCCCTCTGACATCTCAGTCATGGAGCTGCTACCTGTAGACTGGGGGGTGTGAGGACCCTGCAGGGAGCCAGAGTTGGCTAAAGAGAAATTGGCAACGGTAGACAATTGTTAAAACGTCAAAAATATACATATACCAACATAAACATGTGCTATAGACAGACTGATAAACATGGGGGGACCCTACAGGGAGCATTAGTAAGCAGGAGAGACTAAGGGGAAGAGACCCACAGAGAGATGTATAAGTAATTAAGTTGTCTGGGCCACAACGGCCCATAAGTCAGGAGCCTATCTCCTGTTTATGTAGTGTGAGTGAGGCAGATGTATAATGCATGCATGTATGTATCTACAGTGGGGAGAACAAGTATTTGATATACTGCCGATTTTGCAGGTTTTCCTACTTACAAAGCATGTAGAGGTCTGTAATTTTTATCATAGGTACACTTCAACTGTGAGAGACTGAATCTAAAACAAAAATCCAGAAAATCACATTGTATGATTTAAGTCATTAATTTGCATTTTATTGCATCAGAAAAGCAGAACTTAATATTTGGTACAGAAACCTTTGTTTGCAATTACAGAGATCACACGTTTTTTGTAGTCCTTGACCAGGTTTGCACACACTGCAGCAGGGATTTTGGCCCACTCCTCCATACAGACCTTCTCCAGATCCTTCAGGTTTCGGGGCTGTCGCTGGGCAATACGGACTTTCAACTCCCTCCAAAGATTTTCTATTGGGTTCAGGTCTGGAGACTGGCTAGGCCACTCCAGGACCTTGAGATGCTTCTTACAGAGCCACTCCTTAGTTGCCCTGGCTGTGTGTTTCGGGTCATTGTCATGCTGGAAGACCCAGCCACGACCCATCTTCAATGCTCTTACTGAGGGAAGGAGTATGTTGGCCAAGATCTCGCGATACATGGCCCCATCCATCCTCCCCTCAATATGGTGCAGTCGTCCTGTCCCCTTTGCAGAAAAGCATCCCCAAAGAATGTTTCCACCTCCATGCTTCATGGTTGGGATGGTGTTCTTGGGGTTGTACTCATCCTTCTTCCTCCAAACACGGCGAGTGGAGTTTAGACCAAAAGCTCTATTTTTGTCTCATCAGACCACATGACATTCTCCCATTCCTCCTCTGGATCATCCAGATGGTCATTGGCATACTTCAGACGGGCCTGGACATGAGCTGGCTTGAGCAGGGGGACCTTGCGTGCGCTGCAGGATTTTAATCCATGACGGCGTAATGTGTTACTAATGGTTTTCTTTGAGACTGTGGTCCCAGCTCTCTTCAGGTCATTGACCAGGTCCTGCCGTGTAGTTCTGGGCTGATACCTCACCTTCCTCATGATCATTGATGCTCCACGAGGTGAGATCTTGCATGGAGCCCCAGACCGATGGTGATCGACCATCATCTTGAACTTCTTCCATTTTCTAATAATTGCACCAACAGTTGTTGCCTTCTCACCAAGCTGCTTGCCTATTGTCCTGTAGCCCATCCCAGCCTTGTGCAAGTCTACAATTGTATCCCTGATGTCCTTACACAGCTTTCAGGTCTTGCCATTGTGGAGAGGTTGGAGTCTGTTTGATTGAGAGTGTGGACAGGTGTCTTTTATACAGATAATGAGTTCAAACAGGTGCAGTTATTACAGGTAATGAGTGGAGAACAGGAGGGCTTTTTAAAGAAGAACTAACAGGTCTGTGAGAGCCGGAATTCTTACTGGTTGGTAGGTGATCAAATACTTATGTCATGCAATAAAATGCAAATGAATTACTTAAAAATCATACAATGTGATTTTCTGGATTTTTCAACAGTCTCTCACAGTTGAAGTGTACCTATGATAAAAATTACAGACCCCTACATGCTTTGTAAGTAGGAAAACCTGCAGTGTATCAAATACTTGTTCTCCCCACTGTTTATATGTAGAAATACAGCACCTTCAGAAAGTACTCACACCACTTAACTTTGTCCCACATTTTGTTGTGTTACAGCCTGAATTTTAAATGGATTCAATTTAGATTGTCACTGGCCTACACACAATACCCCAAAATGTCAAAATGAATTAAATGAAAAGCTGAAATGTCTTCAGTCACTAAGTATTCAACCTCTTTGTTATGGCTAGCCTAAAGTTCAGGAGTAAAAATATGCTTAATAAGTCATAGGTTGCATGGACTCACTGTGTGCAATAATATTATTTTACGTTTTTTTATTGACTACCTGATCTCTGTACCCCACACACAGAATTATGTGTAAGGTCCCTCAGTCGAGCAGTGAATTTCAAACACAGATTCAACTATAAAGATCATGCAGGTTTTCCAATGTCTCGCAAAGAAGGGCACCTATTGGTAGAGGGGTAGGTATTTAAACCCAGCAATAACAAAAAACATCCCCTTTTCAGGACCCTGTCTTTCAAAAGTTAATTCGTAAAATCCAAATAACTTCACAGATCTTAATTGTAAAGGGTTTAAACACCGTTTCCCATGCTTGTTCATGAACCATAAACAATTAACGAACATGCACCTGTGGAACGGTCGTTAAGACACTAACAGCTTACAGACGGTAGGCAA
Organism: Oncorhynchus kisutch; assembly: GCF_002021735.2. NCBI lineage: Eukaryota > Metazoa > Chordata > Actinopteri > Salmoniformes > Salmonidae > Oncorhynchus > Oncorhynchus kisutch. Next base: position 16,695,963 of record NC_034185.2, read on the forward strand.
TTAAGGTCACAGTTATGAAAACTTAGGACACTAAAGAGGCCTTTCTACTGACTGAAAAACACCAAAAGAAAGATGCCCAGGGTTCCTGCTCATCTGCGGGAGCGTGCCTTAGGCATGCTGCAAGGAGGCTTGAGGACTGCAGATGTGGCCAGAGCAATAAATTACAATGTCCGTACTGTGAGACGCCTAAGACAGCGCTACAGGAAGACAGGACGGACAGCTGATTGTCCTCGCAGTGGCAGACCACGTGTAACAACACCTGCACAGGATAGGTACATCCGCACATCACACCTGAGGGATAGGTACAAGATGGCAACAACAACTGTCTGAGTTACACCAGGAATGCACAATCCCTCCATTAGTGCTCAGACTGTACTCAATAGGCTGAGAGAAGCTGGACTGAGGGCTTGTAGGACTGTTGTAAGGCAGGTCCTCACCAGACATAACCGGCAACGTCGTCACCTATGGGCACAAATCCACCATCACTGGACCAGGCAGGACTGGCAGAAAGTTCTCTTCACTGACGAGTCTCGGTTTTGTCTCACCAGGGATCTTTGTCGGATTTACATTTATCGTCGAAGGAATGAGCGTTACACCGAGGCCTGTACTCTGGAGCGGGATCGATTTGGAGGTGGAGGGTCCGTCATGGTCTGGGGCGGTGTGTCACAGCATCATCGGACTGAGCTTGTTGTCATTGCAGGCAATCTCAACGCTGTGCGTTACAGGGAAGACATCCTCCTCCCTCATGTGGTAACCTTCCTGCAGGCTCATCCTGACCCTCCAGCATGATGACAATGCCACCAGCCATACTGCTCATTCTGTGCATGATTTCCTGCAAGACAGAAATGTCAGTGTTCTGCCATGGCCAGGGAAGAGCCCGGATCTCAATCCCATTGAGCACATCTGGGACCTGTTGGATCAGAGGGTGAAGGCTAGGGCCATTCCCCCCAGAAATGTCCAGGAACTTGCAGGTGCCTTGGTGGAAGAGTGGGGTAACATATCAAACCAAGAACTGGTGCAGTCCATGAGCAGATGCACTGCAGTACTTAATGCAGCTGGTGGCCACACCAGATATTGACTGTTACTTTTGAGTTTGACCCCCCCTGTGTTCAGGGACACATTACATGTCTGTGGAACTTGTTCAGTTTATGTTGTTTCAGTTGTTGAATCTTGTTATGTTCATACAAATATTTACACATGTTAAGTTTGCTGAAAATAAATGCAGATGACAGTGAGAGGACATTTCTTTTTTTGCTGAGTTTATAAAAATAAATAGAAAAGCAGACATTGAAGATGCCTTTGAGCATGAAGTTATTAATTACACTTTAGATGGTGTATCAATACACCCAGTCACTATAAAGATACAGGCGTCCTTCCTAACCCGCTTGCCGGAGAGGAAGGAAACCGCTTAGGGATTTTACCATGAGGCCAATGGTGACTTCAAAACAGTTAGTTTAATGGCTGGTATAGGAGAGAACTGAGGATGGGTGAACAACATTGTAGTTATTCCACAATACTAACCTAATTTACAGCATGGAAATGAAGCCTGTAAAGAATACAATTTTTCCGGAACACGCATCCTGTTTGCAATAATGCACAAAAGTAAAACGGCAAAATATAAATTCACTTTATATCCTGAATACAAAGCATTATGTTTGGGGGAAATCCAACAACACATCACTAAGTACCACTTCATATTTTCAAGAATGGTGGTGGCTGCAACAAGTTCTTTGGGGGATAAAAATAAACAGATAGAGCTAAGCACAGGCAACATCCTAGAGAAAAACTGGGTTCAGTCTGCTTTCAACAGACACGGAGACAAATCCACCTTTCAGCAGGTCAATAACCTAAAACACAAGGCCAAATACACACTGGAGTTGCTTACCAAGATGACATTCAAGGGTCCTGAGTTGCCTAGTTACAATTTTGACTTAAATCTACTTGAAAATCTATGGCAAGACCTGAAAATGGCTGTCTAGCAATGATCCACAACCAATTTGACAGAGCTTGAAGAATTTTTAAATGGGAAAATATTGTACTACCCCAGGTGCGCAAAGCTCTTGAAAACGTACCCAGAAAGACTCACATCGGTAATCACTGCCAAAGGTGATTCTAACATGTATTGACTTAAGGGGTTGAATACGTATCTAATCAATTTTATTTTCATAATTTATTTACACGTTAGAACTTTCCTTCCACTGAGAGTATTTTGTGTAGATCGTTGACAAAAAACGACAATGAAATATATTTCAATTCCACTTTGTAACACCAAAATGTGTAAAAAGCCAAGAGGTGTGAATACTTTCTGAAGGTACTGTATGCATGTATGTGTACACACACACACACACACACACAGTACAACACACACGCTCCTTCCATGAAAGACCGACCAGGTGAATTCAGGTGAAAGCTATGATCTCTTATTGATTTTACTTGCTTTTTGCAATGTAAAACACACACGTTTCCCATGCCAATAAATCCCTTAAATTATCACCTGTTGAATCCACTTCAAATCAGTGTAGATGAAAGGGAGGAGACAGTTTAAAGAATGATTTTTAAACTTGAGACAATTGAGGCATAGATTATGTGCACGCGCGCCATTCAGGAGGTGAATGGGCAAGGAAAAAAATATTGAAGTGCTTTGAACAGGGTATGGTATTAGGTGCAAGGCACATCGGTTTGAGTGCGTCAAGAATTGCAACTCTGCTGGGTTTTTCACTGTGTGTATCAAGAATGGTCCCCCACCAATGTTCCCTATAAGCTGCATGCAGCTCCCTCAAGATGCTGCGCAGAATAAATATCAATATCAATGTTAACACCATTAACATTTCCCTTTACTGTGGGAATTGTGATCGAATCAATGCAACATATCGAAACAAAACGAACTACAGAAGAGTAACTGTTGTTGTAGGCAGAATGCATCTGAGTAGGATTCTATTGTATTGACATGAACGACTCCGCCCGTACTATACACAGACCAGTGCGGCATAACCAATCAGAGCTGCACTATTTGCAAATAGACCATTGCCATAAATGGATATGTGCCATTCACTTTGAACTGGACTGTGTTTACAGCATGAGCGGATTTGAGTAGATTAGAGCTCGTTTTGAGATCAGAGCTGCATGTAGCCACTTGTGCACATTTGATCAAATCCTTTGCTAATTAGTGAGGTATTAGCCCAGTTATAGATCATTTCTAAATCAGCAATAGGGGAGTGATTGCTTCCAGCTAGAGCACAAAACATGTACATTTCTAGACATCTTTGGGGGGAAAAAGTCCGGTTAAGAGCTTTTTTTTGTCTTAATGTGGCAGTGTTGTATTTTGAGACAGGCTTGAATAAGCTAAGTAGTCAATAGGCAGAGGGTAACATCATTTGTCTGAATCTTATTAATATGGTATCGGAATAATAATAATACCATTTCATTTTGTAAAGTGGTTTCTTGTATCAGACAGCACATTGTAAGTCACCTTTTCCTACATTGAACACCACACATTGGCTGCTACTGTAGGCTGAATGTTATGTAATGCATTTTGTCCATTGTTTTTGATGGTAGGCCTACATGATCAAATAGCCACAGTAGCCTACTTAACCACGGTCTGAAAATAACTTAAAGCGGGTACAGCATCAGTGGTCACAGTAAACGCTCACTCAGCAGACCTGAAATGGAGTCAACATTGGCCAACATTCCTGTTGAACACTTAAGACACCTTGTAGAGTTCATGCCTGGACAAATTGAGGCTGTCTGAGGGAAAAGGGGGCGCAAGTAAATATTAGGAAGGTGTTCCTAATGTTTTGTACACGCAGTGTAATTAATATACACACACACACCAAAATATAGATGCAACATGAAACAATTTCAACAATTTGACTGAATTACAGTTAATATAAAGGAAATCAGTCAGTTGAAATAAATTCATTAGACCCTCATCTGTGGATTTCCATCCGCTGGGGAGCCATGCTCAGCCAATCAGAATGAGTTTTTCAATCTTGGGAGCCAGGACCAACCGCTCACCCACACGACACCATACACGTGGTCTGCAGTTGAGAGGCCTGTTGGATGTAATTCTCTAAGACCACTTTGGAGGTGACTTATGGTACACCAATTGCACACTACTTCAAAACTTGAGACATCTGTGGCTTTGTGTTGTGTGATAAAACTACACATTTTAGAGCGGCCTTTAATTGTCCCCAGCACAAGGTGCACCTGTGTAATGATCACGCTGTTTAATCAGCTTCTTGATATGCCACACCTGTCAGGTGGATGGATTATCTTGGCAAAGGAGAATTATTCACTAACAGGGATGAATATAAATTTGTTCCCAACATTTGAGACAACGAAGACTTTTGTGCGTATGGAACATTTCTGGGATCTTTTATTTCAGATCGTTGTGTTTTATATTTTTGTTCAGTATTGTTAGCAATTGTGCTAACACTAGTTAGCAAATGCCTTCAAACTGCACATAAAATATGGTATCCATCTGACTAGGGAAGTAGATACCGGGTTTCATTGCCAAAATCCTGTAGTATCAGTTTAATGAGGAAGTCCTCCAATCCTGCATCACATGGTACTCTGTGTATACAGCTGTGGGACCTACCTGACTGTATAGCTGCCATTCAACTGGGCTTGAATGCAACAAGTCATAATAACTTTGACAACATGCAGGATACATGTACAGTACTGGAATGGTGGAACAATGTAACTATCTGATGCAGGCTAGATTACTCATAGCAAAACCAGACAGGATTAAAGGCTGCTTAGTCTAGTAATAATGTTTGAGTCCAAAATGGTACCCTATTCCCTTTATAGTGCACTACTTTTGACCACATAACTATGGGCCCAGGTTAAAAGTAGTGCACTACAAAGGGAATAAGGTGCCATCTGGGATGCAACCAATGAATTACAGCATTTTACATTTCCCATTCGTTCTTACATCAAAACCACTCGGTTCTTCTCATTAACGATACAAGAACAAAATTAAAGAAACCTCAAACCTGACATCTATAAAATAAAAAGTGAAACAATTCAAGACATTAAAAAGCCTGTCTTGTAATAATCCCCACTGAATGAGAGAGAGAGCCAGAGACAGAAAGAGAGCGGGTGAGAGAATGGGCCAGGCTGGCAGTAATATGCATGTGTTGGTAAATGAGAGAGATTCTCTGGTGCCTGATCCGCTGCCAGCCAAGACGCCACGTGTTTCAACTCCAAAAGTAAACAATGAAGAGTTTCAGCCACAGGAGCCGTCTCGCTCTCTAGCTCTCTCTCCTTCTCTGAGCATGTGAACTTACGTGACCCTACCATACTCACACACAGAGACAGCGAAAGTGAGAAAGAAAACTGCTGCCCCACTGGTCTGTGGGAAACTAGGTCAGACTTAGGTCATGGTTGTTTATATATCAGACAGCCACTCCACACTCCTCCCCTATTCAGCTTCTCTAGGGGGAATCCCTTCCCCCGCAGCTTGATAGACTGTGGGAGAGAGAGGGCTAACTCGCACTCTGTATCTCTCCCTCACGTTCCCTCTTCCCTGCTCCCTCTCTCTCTGACATCAGCCATTTCGCCTGGGGGGGGGGGGGGGGGGGGGGAGGGAATCTCTCTCTGTGTGACAATCACCTGTCAGACAGAAATAGGCCAATGTGCAAGGAGGGAGCAGCCAGCCCAGGGAGAATGGAGATGGATAGATGAAAAGCTGGATGACTGAATGGGTCTGCCTGTGGATATATGGACATGATCCTGGTCATGCCTGTTTATAATGGCTTTGTGTGGGTGTACATGTGTCAACCCCAGCAGGTAGCTTATACCTCTAGTCGACACACAAGTGATCCCAACCCTGCATAGCGTGCAGCTCAGCTAGGAAAGCTACAGTCTCCAGTGTTTTACTCACCCGGTGAGGGTGGCTGGATCTTAGTCTGTTTCTTGGTTTCCCCCGGGATCTCCAGCGGCGGCTCCTCTCCCCGCTCCACCCTGCACTCATAGGCAAACAGGTACTGGATGTACTGCTTCTTCAGAGAGCTGGCAGAGCTGCTGGATGTGCCCACGTTGAGATGGGTGGACAGCTCCCTCCACTTCTTGCTCTTGTTCACCTGCAGGGGGAGGGGGGCATATGGCCGACAGGAGACTCCTGAGCAACCAGGGCTGAGTATGAAACCGTATATGATGGGGTAGAACTGGGACGGGATAGCCAGCAAGGGCCATAATGTAGTTAATTTAATAGCACACTGGGATTGGGTCAGGGAGCAGACCAGGGTCTAGATTTTGCCTTTGTCAATTTTTAATGTCATTTTGACATCCAGGATAGGCCTGGTGGTCAGGCAGCTTCCTCCAGGTCCCCTTTCATATTTCTATTGACAGGGAAGTATTAAGGTAGATAGGGAGACAGATGCGTGACCAGGGCTGTAGACCAAGTGGCAGAGACGGTATATGTGTTGCGAACACAGGAGTCACACAGGTCTCACAGACTCACCATGGCCAGGCCCCCTCTCTCAAACACACAGGTCTCACAGACTCACCATGGCCAGGCACCCTCTCAAACACACGGGTCTCACAGACTCACCATGGCCAGGCACCCTCTCTCTCTCTCAAACACACAGGTCTCACAGACTCACCAGGGCCAGGCCCCCTCTCTCAAACACACAGGTCTCACAGACTCACCATGGCCAGGCCCCCTCTCTCAAACACACAGGTCTCACAGACTCACCATGGCCAGGCACCCTCTCTCTCTCTCAAACACACAGGTCTCACAGACTCACCAGGGCCAGGCCCCCTCTCTCAAACACACAGGTCTCACAGACTCACCATGGCCAGGCACCCTCTCTCTCAAACACACGGGTCTCACAGACTCACCATGGCCAGTCCTCCTATTTCTCGAACACACAGGTAGAGGCGGCACAGATCCAGGGGCTTCCTGCCCACGGCTGGCAACATAGGTACAGGCGTGCCCCTCTCCTCCATGAAGGCCAGGTAACGGTCCACCCACACCTGCCTCTCGGGCTCTACGCCCATCTCGTACAGGATGCAAATCTTCTCATTGGTCATGGTGGCCGGGCTGGTCTTCTAAAGGTGCGGGGCATAGAGTAGAGGGGGAAGGGTCAGTCAGGGCTACTACTGTTGTCATTGCTTATGGAGCACGGTCACGAGGGTCATGTAGACAGAAACATGTTCAACATCCAACTGTATATTATTATATGACTTGTCGCATTCAAGCCCAGTTGAATGGCAGCTATACAGTCAGGTAGGTCCCACAGCTGTATACACAGAGTACCATGTGATGCAGGATTGAAGGACTTTCTCATTAAACTGATAATACAGGATTTTTGCATTGAAACCCGGTATCTACTTCCCTAGTCAGATGAACTCATGGATACCATCTTTTATGTGCAGTTTGAAGGAATTTGCTAACACTGAACAAAAACATCAAAACGCAACGTGTAAAGTGTTGGTCCCAGGTTTCATGAGCTGAAATAAAAGATCCCAGAGATGTTCCATACGCACAAAATGCCTATCTCAGATGTTGTGAACAAATTTGTTTACATCCCTGTTAGTGAATATTTCTCTTTTGCCAAGATAATCCATCCACTTGACAGGTGTGGCATATCAAGAAGCTGATTAAACAGCATAATCATTACACAGGTGCACCTTGTGATGGGGACAATAAAAGGCCACTCTAAAATATGCAGTTTTGTCACAACACAATGCCACAAGATGTCTCAAGCTGAGGGAGCATGCAATTGGCATGCTGACTGCATGAATGTCCACCAGAACTGTTGCCAAAGAATGTAACGTTAATTTCTCTACAATAAGCTGCCTCCAACGTCGTTTTAGAGAATTTAGCATACGTCCAACTGCAGACCACGGGTATGGCGTCGAAAGGGCGAGCGGTTTGCTGATGTCAACGTTGTGAACAGAGTGCCCCATGGTCAGTGGGGTTATGGTATGGTGTTTGCTGATGTCAACGTTGTGAACAGAGTGCCCCATGGTCAGTGGGGTTATGGTATGGTGTTTGCTGATGTCAACGTTGTGAACAGAGTGCCCCATGGTCAGTGGGGTTATGGTATGGGCCGACCACGGACAACGAATACAATTGCATTTTATCGATGGCATTTTAAAAACACAAATGCCATGGAGGCCCATTTTCTTTTTTTGTGGTATTTGTGACCAACAGATGTATTCCCAAACATGTGCAATCCATAGATAAGGGGCTAATTAATTCATTTCAATTGACTGATTTCCTCATATGAACTGAAACGCAGTAAAATCTTAGAAATGATTGCATCTTGCATTTATATTTTTGTTCAGTATAGTGTTAGTGCAATAACATTGGTTCGCGAAACTACCTCTAACTTCCTTCATATTGGACACAGTGACATAAAATGGTATCTATGAGTTCATCTGACTCAGGGGAAGTAGATGAAGGGCTTCATTGCCAAAATCCTGAAGTACCCCTTTAACATACTCAGTCATCAATAACAACCAATACAAACAGAGAAGCATTTGAGCCATTGTGGTGCAGCAGGACTGCCAGGTTACCGGCACCGTATGGAGAGAGTGGAAGAGTGGAAAGAGTGTAAGAATGGAAAATTATTGGTCCAATTGTATACATGCCTTAAATGAGAACGTCTCGGTCACAAACATCACCACAATCATATTTCAGACATCAAAAACAAAGACACTAGAATATAAAAACGACAAGCTGTAAAAAACTAAGCAAAAAATTAAATATATAACCAATTCAACAAACAAATAATAAATGGAACAGAAGTGAAAGCGAGTTGTTGCGGCCCTTATAGGGCTGGTGGGCGTGATGTCCTCCACCCCATGACAAGAGGACAGACTAGCAGGGCAGGGGGACAGGGGGCTGGGACATACAGGGCAGATACAGCTCCTCTCAGTGTGACGAGGAATAGATGGGTGTACACACTCATACACGCATCAACACACAACAGGGCCACGTGATGAGAGATGGCAGGAGTTTGAGAGATTGCAGTCTGACTTTATCCTTTTCCCTCGCTCTCTCCAAAACATAGTCACACACCCATGCAGAAAGCACACAAACAGCAAAACCTGTCCTCAAAGACATCCTGGGAGAGTAAGAACTCTGCTGTCTGCAGCCAATGGCCCACTCTCAGTCACACACTTGGTACAGCTCTGTTCAGCGCTCACCTGGAGGCTTTAAGGCAAAGCACACAGTGGAAACTACATGGTGAGAGGAGCCATACAGACAGATTGAGCAACGGCATTCTAGGGCAGTCTGCCAAACAGGTGCATGGGAGGAGCTTCAGCAGCAAAGGCCACAGCCATTATTACTAGTCCTCAAGTTGTCATGAGTGGAAACATGAATCCACGCTAGCTACTGCTGTTGCCATGACAGCAGAAATGCACAAAGCAGTCAAATGTATGAGGAGTGATCATTAAGTAGACACAGAGCAGATATAATAGTGGTTCCTCTCAGATCAGTTGGGCTGACAGTCTTCAGTTTGTGATCAAGAGGATGTTCTCACAGCCGGTAATGAGGTGAAGAGACAAATGAACGCAGAGGGAGAAAAGCTGTTCACTTTCACACAACTCTCAGTCTGGAACCAACCACACAGAGGCGTGCAGAACCAGACCAAGCGAGGGGGAACTTGAAACACGAGGGAGGGAGGGAAAACAAGGGGAAAATAGAAAAAACCCAAACTCTGACAAGAGAAATAGGAGCTCATGAGAGAGCACAGTGAACAGTAACAAGTTCTTTGCAGTCGAATGGAGACGGTTATTTTAGCGTGTCTGTCTGTGTCTATCACACATCCAAATCAGTCAAGAGACAGGCAGACAGAGACATGAGTGGGGTAATAATGATCAACAACTTGCTGAAAAGATAGGTCTTTTTACCATAAAATAGCACTGCTATAAAGAGGCATTTATTTTGGAACCGTCTCCCAGTAGTAACAGTAGGTAAATAGAGAGATAGAGAAAGCGACGTCTTCTTTTAGAAAATCCTCACAATGATGCCAAACACAGGATGTTTTTCTCAATTCTCTGCATTCCTTTTTGTCTGCTGCCTCATTAGATGCTGTGTTTGCTGAGCTTTGCCACATTCAGGTTCCTCTTCCATACACACGTGTTATTAGGACATGCTTTGAGAGGTACTGACGAGGGGCCTGTTAGAACTGTAACTCCTACCTTGGGTTTAGGTGGGGGCTCGGCAGCAGGACCAGGAGTATTGCTCTCCCTGTACTGCTCTGGAGGTCTCGGTTTGGGGTCAGTGGGACACACCATCCCCTCTCCTCCCATAAGCATGGGCCCTGTGGAGGAAGGGTGGAAAAAGTTCAGCCTCTTGTTCACTGTTATACTGGGGCTTGTGACTGTCTGGTATACATGGACAGTGTGCGGAGTAGGTAGATACCGGAGGGTGCGTTGTAGGGAGGTTGGGGCCCCTGTGGGGTCATCCTCCCAGAGGTGTTGGCCCCTGGCTGCTGGCTGTAGGGGCCAGCAGGGCTGGAGGCCATCCCTCTGGGGCTCATGCCTGGATGGTGAGGCATGGGGGTCATTCCCTGCCTGAAAACCAAAGAGATTGGGTTAGTCATTTACCATCACCGTAATACACAATGCTATTACCAAAGGCTTTATATTCACACAGTACATTTAACTATTAGTGGAGGCTGGTGAGGGGAGGACAGACTCATGTAAATGGCTGGAATGCAATTGAACCTCAAACAAAGGGAAACCATATTGACCTGACGGACAGATGGAGGTGTAGATAGATTTTAGTTGTGAGTGAGACAATATGAATAATGCATGTTGGTCATCAAAAGCATCAGCAGCTTTTCTCAACTCCAAAACACACAACACAAGGACAGAGAAGAAACGTTGAAGAGGTTTTAAACCCTGTGGGAAATAATACCCACATCAAAAGGCTGGGGAGCCGAGTGAAAAGTAATACCATTTATTTCCTGCTCTTTTCCAACCCCCAGACAGACTTCCTGGGCGCTGAACAGCACACTGAGGGTGCGTCCTAATAATATCCCCTTCCTTCCAAAGTATGCACTTGTTCACTTCCCTTCACTTCACTTCACTTCACTTATTTGGTGGTGGAGAAAGAAATCAAGCCCTGACATTTAGGCTGCTCTATTTAACCTGGTAATGGACCCAGTGAGGAGAAAGACGAGGTGAAGACTCAGTGGTTTGGTGATTTGGCTACTAGGCTATTTGCCCCACAGGCTGCCAGCCAGCCACACTTGATTCCTCCCTCTTAATTTCCCCTCTAAGGGAAATGTAGTGAGGACATGTCCCTCACCTCTAATGGAGTTACATTCCCAACCAGTTAACCATTGTGTGTGTCCCAAACAGCACCCTATTCCCTATATTTAGCACTACTTTTGACCAGGGACCATAGGGCATTGGTAAGAAGTAGTGCAGTAAGTAGGGAATAGGTGGGCATAGTGGGACGCAACCATCGTCTTCTCCCAGCCCCAAACTAAAGTCAGTGTCATCTATCCAGGGGGAACAATGTATTGGTCATTGAGAGGCTTTCAAACCACCGATCGGACATATTGCCAGTCGCCAGTAAGAGCAATCTTCCATAGGAATTCATGGAATTTCAATTAAACCTTAAGGACAAAATTACATGCATTTAATTATTTGTTTGTTGTAGTGGGGACAGTGACATTAGTAATGTCTATAAATGATACTTTAAGTAAAATATTTGTATATATTTTTTGTTTATATATAAAAAAATAAAAAAAGTATGCAATATGTCCAATATAATAATTGTATGTAGACGTTAATAAAAGCATTTCTATAGGTTCTAAAATATTTGTTACAATGGAGGAGAGCCAAGATGGAGGCACAGTGGCTTCAACACCATGGCCCCTCAGTCATCTAGTGCCTTTGGAAATGATTCAGACCCCTTGACTTTTTCCACATTGTTACGGCCTTATTCTAAAATTGATTAAATAAAACAATTTCCTCAGCAATCTACACAATATACCCCATAATGACAAAGCAAAGAGAGGGTTTTTGAAAGTTTTGCAAATATATAAAAACAGAAATACCTTATTTCCATAAGTATTCAGACCCTTTGCTATGAGACTAAAAAAAAAATGAGCTCAGCTGCATCTTATTTCCATTGATCATCCTTGAGATGTTTCTACAACTTGATTGGAGACCACCTGTGGTAAATTAAATTGACTGGACATGTTTGGAAAGGCACTCACCTGTCTATGTAAGGCCCCACAGTTGACAGTGAAAGTCAGAGCAAAAACCAAGCCATGAGGTTGAAGGAATTGTCTGTAGAGTTCCGAGACAGGATTGTGTCGAGACACAGATCTGTGGCCAGACGAAAGCGCCTCCTCCGTAATAGGAACATGAAGTTTGCTTGAAGTTTGCCAAAAGGCACCTAAAGACTCTCAGACCATGAGAAACGAGATTCTCTGGTCCGATGAAACCAAGATTGAACTGTTTGGTCTGAATGCCAAGAGTCACGTCTGGAGGAAACCTGGCACCATCCCTACGGTGAAGCATGGTGGTGGCAGCATTATGCTGTGGGGATGTTCAGCGGCAGGGACTGGGAGACTAGTCAGGATCGAGGCAAAGATCAACGGAGCAAAGTACAGAGATTAAAACCTGCTCCAGAGCGCTCAGGGCCTCAGACTGGGGCAAAGGTTCACCTTCCAACAGTACAACGACCCTAAGCACACAGCCAAGACAACGCAGAAGTGCCTTCAGAATAAGACTCTGCATGTCCTTGAGTGGCCAGCCTGGGCCCGGACTTGAACATCTCTGGAGAAACCAGAAAATAGCTGTGCAGCAACGCTCCCCATCCAACCTGACAGAGCTTGAGAGGATCTGCAGAGAAGAATGGGAGAAACTCTTTAAAACACAGGTGTGTCAAGCTTGTAGCGTCATACCCAAGAAGACTCGAGGCTGTAATCGCTGCCAAAGGCTCAATTGTGGTTTTTGGCCACTGGCCAACACACACACACAAATACCCCATGATGTCAAAGTGGAATTATGTTAAGAGTTATTGACTAATTTATTAAAAATGAAAAGCTGAAATGTCTTAAGTCACTAAGTATTCAACCCCTTTGTTATGGGTAGCCTAAATAAGTTCAGTAGTAAAAACATACTTAACTTCTCTTGGGTAGGGGGAATTTTGGATGAAAAGCGTGCCCAAATTAAACTGCCTGCTACTCAGCCATAAAAGCTAGAATATGCATATAATTAGTAGATTTGGATAGAAAACACTGAAGTTTCTAAAACTATTTGAATGATGTCTGAGTATAACAGAACTCATATGGCAGGCAAAAACCCAGGGGAAAAATCCAATCAGGAAGTGGGAAATCTGAGGTTTGTAGTTTTTCAACTCTTGGCCGATCGAATACACAGTGTCTATGGGGTCATATTGCACTTCTAAGGCTTCCACTAGATGTCAACAGTTTGATGCTTCTACTGTGAAGGAGGGGGGAATGAGAGCTGAATGAGTCAGAGGTCTGCCAGAGAGACACGAACTGGCCAGGCTCATTCACGTGAGTTAGCTTGCGTTCCATTGCATTTCTACAAAGGAATTCTCCGGTTGGAACATTATTGAAGATTTATGTTAAAAACATCCTAAAGATTGATTCTATACATCGTTTGACATGTTTCTACGGACTGTAACGGAACTTTTTGACTTGTCGTCTGCTCCCAGTGATCGCGCGTCATGAATTTGAAATACTGGGCTAAACGCGCAAACAAAAAGGAGGTATTTGGACATAAATTATGGACTTTATCCAACAAAACAAACATTTATTGTGGAACTGGGAATTCTGGGAGTGCATTCAGATGAAGATCATCAAAGGTAAGTGAATATTTATAATGCCATTTCTGACTGCTGTTGACTCCAACATGGCGGATATCCGTTTGGCTTGATTTGTTGTCTGAGCACTGTACTCAAGATTATTGCATGGTTTGCTTTTTACGTAAAAGTTTTTTTGAAATCTGACACAGCAGTTGCATTAAGAAGAAGTGGATCTAAAATTCCATGGATAACAGTTGTATCTTTTAGCAATGTTTATTGTGAGTATTTCTGTAAATTAATGTGGCTCTCTAACAAAATCACCGGATGTTTTGGAACTACTGAACATAATGCGCCAATGTAAACTCTGATTTTTGGATATAAATATGAACTTTACCGAACAAAACATACATGTATTGTGAAGTCCTACTATGAGTGTCATCTGATGAAGATCATCAAAGGTTAGTGATTAATTTTCATCTCTATTTCTGCTTTTTGTGACTCCTCTCTTTGGCTGGAAAAATGGCTGTGTTTATCTGTAACTTGGCTCTGACCTAACATAATCGTTTGGTGTGCCCCAGGTTTTGAAAGTGCTGCGTTCCAATGACTCCCTATATGGCTGTGAATGTACCATCAACGAGCTTACGCTTTCTACGTATTCCCCAAGGTGTCTACAGCATTGTGACGTAGTTTTACGCATTTCTGTTGAAGAATAGCCGTATGGGGACACATTGCGTAAGTGGTCACATGGTGGCTCCGAGAGAGATTCTCGTGTAAAGTGCAGAGGTAGCCATTACTCCAATCGGTCCTAGAGAAAAAGGAATTGTCCCGACGGATATATTATCGAATAGATATTAGAAAAACACCTTGAGGATGGATTCTAAACAACGTTGCCATGTTTCTGTTGATATTATGGAGCTAATTTGGAATATCGGCGTTGTGGTGACCGCAATTTCCGGGCGATTTCTCAGCCAAACGTGAAGAACAAACAGAGCTATTTCTCCTACAAAAATCATATTTTGGGAAAAAATTTACTTTGGCTGTCTACCTGGGAGTCTCGTGAGTGAAAACATCCGAAGTTCATCAAAGGTAAACGATTTAATTTGATTGCTTTTCTGATTTCCGTGACAAGTTTGCCTGCTGCTAGCAAGGCATAATGCTATGCTAGGCTATGATAAACTTACACAAATGCTTGTCTAGCGTAGGCTGTAAAGCATATTTTTTAAATCTGAGATGACAGGGTGATTAACAAAAGGCTAAGCTGTGTTCCAATATATTTCACTTGTGATTTTCATGAATAGGAATATTTTGTAGGAAGATTTATGTCCGTTGCGTGATACTAATTAGTGTCAGATGATGATAACGGTCCCGTTCACGGGCTGGGCGTCACTACAGGTTAACAATGCCTACACTGTATTTCTGATCAATTTGATGTTATTTAAATAGACAGAAAATGAGCTTTTCTTTAAAATAAGGACATTTAAGAGACCCCAAACTTTTGAACGGTAGTGTAAATCTGCTTGAAAATCTATGGCAAGACTTGAAAATGTTTGTCTAGCAACGATCAACAACCAATTTGACAGAGCTTCAAGAATTTTGGCAAATATTGTACAATCCAGGTGTGTAAAGTTCTTACCCAGAAAGACTCACAGCTGTAATTGCTGCCAAAGGTGATTCTAACACGTATTGACTCAGTGATGTGAATACTTAAGTAAATGTGATGTAACATTTACAAAAACATGTTTTCACATTGGCCTTATGAGGTATTGTGTGTAGATGGGTGAGGTTATTTTTTTCATCCATTTTGAATTCAGGCTGTAACAACTAAATGTGGAATAAGTCAAGGGGTATGATTACTTTCTGAAGGCACTGTATATAAATCATTGGTTGTGACCAGTGGAGAGGTACATCTCCTGTGCAGCCCAGTGCTCGGTTAGTGCTGTGACCAGCAGTGTACAGAGTATGTATTACAGACTGCAGATGTGACACCTACCCATACTGGTCAGCCTGCTGCATCATGGGGTGGCTCTGAGCACTGCTGACCTGGGTGTGGTGGGGGGGACGGGGGGAAGGAGAGTGATGGGGGTGAGGGGAGGGAGAGTGATGGGGAGAGAGACGAGGGCACGTCCCAGGACAACTCAGGCCGGGGTAGGCAGGGGAGCGCGCGTAGGGAGGCCTGACATGAGGGAGGAGAGAGTAGAAGTCCCTTTGGTTTCCAAACTCACACAGACACATGAGGACAAACTAACTGCATTTACTACACACCTTATAACCTTAGTGTGTGGATGATGACTGAATGAGGATATGTGGGGTGTGGAGTAGAGAATGTGTAGAACTTATACACAAGAATGACCCGTGGTGTTGCATCCCAAAATGGCACCTATTCCCTACACTCTAGCGAACTCCTTTTGACCAGAGCCCTATGGAATTCCCATGGCGCTAAGTGTGCACTATATCGGGGTAGGGTACCATTTAGGATGGGTACTATATCCCTTCTGTGGCCCCTGTCCTGACTCACCTGCCCTGTGCAGAAGGGTTGGGACCAGCGTTGTGCCCCTGCATGGCGTTGGTTCCCGGACCCAGACCTGCCTCCTGGTTAACACTGGGCAGGGGCGGTCTCATGCCCTGGCCCTGTCCGGCAGGCTGCGGCATGCTGGGAGAGGTGGGGGCCATGGTGTTGGTATTGGCACCGAGGTGGGGTCGCCCACTGGCCCCCGGGCCCAGGCCTCGCCCGGCGGGCATGGAGCCACAGGGCTGCCCAGGGCCCTGGCCGTGCATGGGGCTATTGGCGTTCATGCCCAGGCTGTTGCTCATGCCAGGGCCGGGGCCGCTGTAGTTGGCACTGGGGGTCCCGCCGTAGTTAGGGGGTCTGGGGTAGTTACCTGGAGAGACAGAGAAGTCATCAACATTAAGACTGAGGATCATCAGGTTGGCTATGTTATGTTCATCAGAACTTAAGAACATTGGAATTGGCTTGATTCATAGATTCTTCATTCACCTATCCATGTTATTTCTTTCAAAAGGACAGGCCCTGCTCAAAAGAAGTGCACTACGTAGGGAATATGGTTCTATTTGGGACACACAGCGTGTGTGATTTGAACAGAGCATTGCCTCATGTTCCTCTGTTTCAGATTCTGTACTCTAGCCAGACCAATCTTTCATAGGGTATTTCACAAGAGAGAAAAAAAGCACACACACACACTTTGATGTCATGTGAGACTTCCAAAAATACATTAACTCGGTCGTGGCGTTTCAGGGAGAGCTGCTATTTTGGCTCTTCCTGGAGTTATTCTGGTTCCATCCCTATAACGAGCTTTGCTCACAGGCAAAGGAGAGGAAAAGGGGATGGGGGGGGGGGGGGGGGGGGGGGTCTGGGACTCTGCCAATTATATGGAAATTCACTGGCAGCATCAGCTTCTCTGTAGTCATGTTAATCCTAGAATTCCCCTGGGGAACACAGGGCTGTGACATGGATCAGACAAGGTCATCCTCCCCTAGTGGCCACAGAAACAGTTTGCTTCCCAAACAGCACCCTATTCCCTATTTAGTGCACTATTTTGACCAGGGCCCAATAGACACACATTTGGGACGCAGAACCAGTCCTGTCTGTTCACACTGATCAACTGTACTGCTCTGTGCTGGTGCTTTTAGTTAGTAGTGAAGGGGGCTTCTATTTTAGGCTTTCTGTAGGAGTGAGACATTTGTATTGAGTTATGTGAATTAGTGGTGTAATGCGTGCGGTGTGCTGTCAACCAGTTGGTTGACTGGATGAAAGCGTGCAGCATTCATCAATCTACTCTGTTTCAGCGAAGGATGGAAACCGACCCATGGACGTCGTAAGCGCTCATCTGGAACGGGGCTCACACAAATTGGGTCATTACGGTAATCCATCTCGTGTGTTGTAGCATGCCTTGATGAATGCGTGACCAATGTGTGTCCGTTTTCATAGCTGAGGTCTCTGCCCCCACCCGCTCTCCCTGCTCCAGATCCCTGATTAATAGTCCCCGCTGTGTGTGCCTGGTGTCTGGCTCTGGACACCACACTACAAAGACCTAGGTTCAAATACTAGGTGGGTGGCGTTTGGAGTTTTGGGAAACTTCTATTGGTTCCAATGCGACACGCATCAGAGGGAAATTATTTCAAATAGTACTTAAAACCAGGTGTGCTGGATAGCACAACCAGCCACATAAAAAGAGATGGAACAAGTCTCCTCCTCTACCCCAGACGGGTGTGTGAGTGAGAGAGAGAAAGCGAGAGATGCAAAGTAGGCTACAGTATATGCAAAGCATGGAACACTTGGGAGGTAGATGGGAGATTTACTGAGCTGTGGAAAAAAAACCTGCTCTCTCCAACCCTGTGGAAATGTATGTTGGGCCATAGAATATAGTCATAGGATTGCCAACATTCCACTAGCCTCCTGCTACAGGGGAGAGAGAGTTCTGATGTGAAAAGGCCAGTGTGAATTAACAGGCTGTATGGGCACCATCATCATCAGCCACGAGCATGGAGGATGTGTTACCTTGGAGGAATATTATCAGTATTAGCATGGAGGATGTGTTACCTTGGAGGAATATTAGGGGAAGGGTGAATTTGCTGCTAGACCAGTTATGGGGGTGGGGCTACCAAAAACTGGAACTCGGTCCTTGAAAAAAGAGGAAGCTGACCCTAGACCTGTACTTAGGGGAAACGTCACCCCGGAGTGGAATATTACCTTGGGGGCCGTACTGGCTGGTCTGGGGTCCGTACGAGGGGCCGGGGCCCCCCTGCAGCTGCTGCTGGTGGTAGGAGCTTTGGGGGTGCATGGAGCCCCCGGGGGACGAGTGAGGGGACATGGCGGGTCCCTGACCTGACTGCTGGGGGACTGTGGTGTTCCGCTGCATGGCAGGTGGGAACCCTGGAAAGAACAAAAGAATGAGAGCGAAAGGAGAGAGCCCTGTTAAAATCATTCTAATTGAAAGCAGAACTATAGGAAGGTTAGGACTGAGGTAACCTAGATACTCTTAAAAGGAGACATTTTCCTCTCAGACTCCATTATATTTGAACCCAATTGTCAATGTAGCAATTGAGTTCAACTGAAGTGTACTCGCTTGAGTTGAATGGTAACACTTACCTTTGCCTTTTGAAAACCACTACCAAATGCTACAGCAAACGTCCAAATCGACATTTAAACTGATCTGAAAGGATGACAAATAGCACAAGAGCTAATACATCCACCCGCCCGCCATGGAAAAGGTCTCCCATCTGTTTGAAATGTGATCTTTTCATCTCACTTGATCAAAACCTCATTCTAAGGGCAGAGGAGTGATACAACCACTTGAATACACAAACTCACTACCTCTTAAAGGGATAGCTCACCCAAATGACATACTGGTTTACTTACCATGTAATCAGTCAATAGACACAGTAAGAAAGACATTCATTTGGGTGAACTATCCCTTTAAATATGAATGAGTACATGATGCATGGAATGCTAAGGCATCAATGGAATTTAGACTATGGGGGATAGAAGGACGCCGGATTGGAACACATTCTACAAATCTGATCTAAGCAAGTGGATATTGGTAAACTCCGTCATGGTTGAAGCATTTTAACAGGCCCACAGTGTGGTTACTAAACTCCCATTTGGATCATTTGGCTGTTTTCACTGCATAACATTTAGAAGTTGTCCCTTTTCAGGTTCAAAAGTGACTGTTAAATGCCAACTTCGGACCTTATAACCTGGCAGCATAGCTAGCATACAGAAATGGGTGGTGCATACAGAAATGGGTGGTGCATACAGAAATGGGTGGTGGTAGTCAGTTGTT
The DNA here is from genome assembly GCF_002021735.2 of Oncorhynchus kisutch. Lineage (NCBI taxonomy): Eukaryota > Metazoa > Chordata > Actinopteri > Salmoniformes > Salmonidae > Oncorhynchus > Oncorhynchus kisutch. The sequence continues at coordinate 16,715,517 of NC_034185.2, forward strand.
TTGAACTGTAATGCAGTCGATTGGTGACGATGACATGTGTTGGGGTTGACATCCACACTTAAATTTTTACCTCAAATAGTCTGAAATACACTAAAATGTAGGCAAATTTAAGTGGGGGTGCAATGAGGAGATCTCTCCCCCATGCGTTTCCATGGCATTTCCATTGTTTTGGTCGAGTTCCATTGACCTATTTAACATCTATTCTTATTTTAAGTATTTTTGTCCTTGTCTATTCATGTTCTGTATTATGACATGTTTCATGTGGACCCCAGGAAGAGTCGCTGCTGCTTTAACAGTAGCTAATGGGGATCCTAATAAAATACTCTTCATACAGTCCTGATAAGGCCAATAGGAAAATCTGTTGACTTCCCCCTTCCCCGTGGTTCAGCAGCTCACTCACATGCTCCATTTCAATAGACTCCGCTCCCCAAGCTTGGAGTGACTAATCGTTTATATTAATGCCACCACTGTTACAATGATCCCCTTTAGACAGTGAGAAAAAGGTTCTGCCTAGCTGGCAGCTGAGGTGTTATTTTGACTATTACTTGCTAGGCCTTTACCCAGTGCTGGGCTGGCTGGGCTGAGGGTGGGCCATAGAAAACAGCCTGATTGACATGTCTGACTGCTTGGTCACTGGCAACCATATTGGCAGCCGCTGAGAGGCACAGCCATGGTTACTCTATAAAAGACAGAGTCTGTGTCCTAAATTGCACCATATTCCCTACATAGTGCACTACTTTTGACCAGAGCCCTATAGTTCCTGGTCAAAACGTGTGTACTAAATAGAGAATGGGTTGCCATTTTGGGAAACATGCTGAAGTTCTGGCCCAGTGCTGACAGCAGCCCAGAGGTATAGAGGGAGTGGAATCTATGGCTAATCTGTTGTACTAATGATCCTATGGAAAACCCAGCAGGAGAAATGGACTGCTATACATCATTAGGGAGGGACTACGGCTTATGGTGTACAATTAGATGATTTCCTTCCTGGGGTCAGGCTGTGTACACCAGAGGAGACCTTCTTTATCAAACCACTTGAAACAAACATGGATTTGACCACAGAAGCGGCCGTGGATATACGAGTTGGTTGCTGTTTACTCTGACTTCATGTTAAATCTCCCGGAAGAGGGGGGTTGTGGGTCACAGGTGGTGTAATGTGCAGGAGAATCTCACCTCTCTCCTGAGACATGGGGGACTGGCTCAGGGTGGAATGGGAACCCACATCAGACATGTTCCCAGGGGTCTGTGGGGCCATCTGGGTGCCTGGGAGGAGAGAGGGGCAAGCGTCAGTGGGACACACACACACACACACACACGTCCCCAGCTCCTTCGGGTCAGTGTGATGGCCTGAAGAGCAGCAGTGTGTCCAGCTAAAGGAACCCCTCCCTAATGGGGGCTAATGACTGACAGCTCTCCCAGTAGGGGTGAGAGCGTGTGTGGGTGTCAACGGCTAAATGGTCTCCCATCGACCTCGTTATCACCCAGAGCAGCGAGAGAGAAGGCGAATGAACTAACTTTGCCCGCAAATAACAAAACTCCCCCAACAAGTCCAGCCCTGGAGTCAACAAGGCCAACAATGCGCTGCACTGTGGGAGAGTAATTGTGTTAAAGTGACTCCGAACTGCTAACATAGTTTAGAAACTATTTTAATGACCGAGGCCTTTGTTTTGGAGCTGGAGTATAAACCAGCTAGAGAACCTCCCCTGACTGCCTGTCCAGATATAAGAACAGACGTCTCTCCCCCTCCCACTGTGACTAGCTACTATAGAGTCACTAACTCAAAAGAAGTTCAGAAAGAACTGACTGGAATGAGACAAAGGAGCTCTTTTTTCTTCCACAGATGAGCCAGTCATGACAACCAGAGCTGCTGCAGTTCCACTGTGGCTGTCTCAGTGTGTCAGAACTGCTCTCTGAAATATAATGGATGAAATATTACACATTCAGTTACTGTATCAAGCCTAGCACACTGGTCCTTACTCCCTGTCCGAGGTGTGTGTGTGTGTGTGAGAGAGATGTGGTAGAGTGTGTAGGTGTCTCCTAGACCTAGGTGCATGGTGGCAGGGATTCGTTCTATACCTGGGACGCTGGCGGGGGAGATCGGTCCGGAGCGTGATTGGCTGGATCCCACGGGTGATCCCACGGGGGAGGGGGAGGGGCCGCTACGCAGGCGAGGGGACATGTGGGGTGAGAAGGGAGACTGGGCCGGGTTACTTTGCTCGCCCTGGCTGCTGGTGGACCCCGAAGCACTGACCGCTGAGCTGATAGCCACCTCTGTGCCCGTGGGAAGGTCATCTATAGACCCAGACAGGTCCTGGAACAGAAGAGGAGAGAGGAACCAAGGGGAAAGCCAGGGTTGTGTTCATTCTGCACCAAACTGAAGAAAATGGACTGAAACAGGGAGCGACTACCTGCAAAACATTTTAAATTGTGCTCCGTTTTGTGCCCTGAACGAACACGACCCAGAAGAAATACCACTAAGCATTCTTCACCAACAGATGGTAAAAACTTCACCAGTCACATCAATGTCCAACATAGACAGAAAGACATTGGGAGTGTTGGAAATCTCGATGTCCAGGAGGAAGGTTTTACCATATTCAGTTAAAGCCAAAACCAGGCAGGCCAGATGGCGATCTCTCAGTCTATACTACTGCTTTAATAGCCAGAGAAACAAATGGCACCTTATTCCCCAAATAGTGCACTTCTATTAACCAGAGGCCTGATCAAAACTAGTGTACTATATAGGGAATAGGATGCCATTTGGGATGAAACCAGCATCATGGCAACAATCACCAATTTACCTAACTGGCATAAACACCTCAAATTTAAGCAGATTTAGCCAAAGTACCTACAAAAGAAAGCCATGCCAAATGTCCTCAATGCCAAATCAAGAATGGAGACAGAGTTTAATAGTGCCAATGATTGCCCTCCAATGTGCCTCCCTTTTTCCCTCTGCGCTTTTGATAGTTGTGGAAACGGTGTGGTCGATGGCCTCTCTCCCAGCTGGCAAGCAGGCAGCTCTTAACTACGACCTGTCACCCGTCAATATGACACTTCCTCTGAGGCCTTAACAACCACTTACTTTATGATCAGTCACTTAAAATACCCACAGCTCCACAAAGCAGTTAATAGCATCCCAGCTATGCATTTAAAAACCATGCAGACTAAATCAGCCAATTACACTTGACTGCAATGCACCCTACTGTGCAGTGGGATCCTCTCATCTGCACTCCTCTCAAGTTCCTACATGTGTCCCAAAGGGTTTTCTAGTTTACCATCACAGGGTAACAGAGGAAATGGGGGTTGGATGGTCCTATTCACCATCATTAGAGGTAATGGGGGGTTGGATGGTCCTATTCACCATCATTAGAGGTAATGGGGGTTGGATGGTCCTATTCACCATCATTAGTGGTAATGGGGATTGAATAGTCCTATTCACCATCATTAGAGGTAATGGGGGTTGGATGCTCCTATTCACCATCATTAGAGGTAATGGCGGTTGGATGCTCCTATTCACCATCACAGGGGAGCATCATTAGAGGTAATGGGGGTTGGATGCTCCTATTCACCATCACAGGGGAGCATCATTAGAGGTAATGGGGGTTGGATGCTCCTATTCACCATCACAGGGGAGCATCATTAGAGGTAATGGGGGTTGGATGCTCCTATTCACCATCACAGGGGAGCATCATTAGAGGTAATGGGGGTTGAGTGCTCCTATTCACCATCACAGGGGAGCATCATTAGAGGTAATGGGGGTTGGATGCTCCTATTCACCATCACAGGGGAGCATCATTAGAGGTAATGGGGGTTGAGTGCAGCGTCCCTAATATTTGCATTGACTGACTTTTTTTGGTTTTGTTTGTAATTATGTTTATTGTATAAAAAGGTATTATTTTTTGCACTGACATTCTTGCGCTGGCTCTATACACTCACTGGACTACACACACACACTCTCTCTCTCACTCCCCACATACACTGCAGCTACTCTATCTATCCTGATTCCCATTCGTTAGTGGCCCCAGCTTACTAACTTTACAGATATAATTATTCCCATTCGTTAGTGGCCCCAGCTTACTAACTTTACGGATATAATTATTCCCATTCGTTAGTGGCCCCAGCTTACTAACTTTACAGATATAATTATTCCCATTCGTTAGTGGCCCCAGCTTACTAACTTTACAGATATAATTCAAATCAAATCAAATGTATTTGTCACATACACATGGTTAGCAGATGTTAATGCGAGTGTAGCGAAATGCTTGTGCTTCTAGTTCCGACAATGCAGTAATAACGAACAAGTAATCTAACTAACAATTCCAAAAAAAACTACTGTCTTATACACAGTGTAAGGGGATAAAGAATATGTACATAAGGATATATGAATGAGTGATGGTACAGAGCAGCATAGGCAAGATACAGTAGATGATATCGAGTACAGTATATACATATGAGATGAGTATGTAAAACAAGTGGCATAGTTAAAGTGGCTAGTGATACATGTATTACATAAGGATGCAGTCGATGAAATAGAGTACAGTATCTACGTATGCATATGAGATGAATAATGTAGGGTAAGTAACATTATATAAGGTAGCATTGTTTAAAGTGGCTAGTGATATATTTACATCATTTCCCATCAATTCCCATGATTAAAGTGGCTGGAGTAGAGTCAGTGTCATTGACAGTGTGTTGGCAGTAGCCACTCAATGTTAGTGGTGGCTGTTTAACAGTCTGATGGCCTTGAGATAGAAGCTGTTTTTCAGTCTCTCGGTCCCAGCTTTGATGCACCTGTACTGACCTCGCCTTCTGGATGACAGCGGGGTGAACAGGCAGTGGCTCGGGTGGTTGATGTCCTTGATGATCTTTATGGCCTTCCTGTAGCATCGGGTGGTGTAGGTGTCCTGGAGGGCAGGTAGTTTGCCCCCGGTGATGCGTTGTGCAGACCTCACTACCCTCTGGAGAGCCTTACGGTTGAGGGCGGTGCAGTTGCCATACCAGGCGGTGATACAGCCCGCCAGGATGCTCTCGATTATGCATCTGTAGAAGTTTGTGAGTGCTTTTGGTGACAAGCCAAATTTCTTCAGCCTCCTGAGGTTGAAGAGGTGCTGCTGCGCCTTCCTCACGATGCTGTCTGTGTGAGTGGACCAATTCAGTTTGTCTGTGATGTGTATGCCGAGGAACTTAAAACTTGCTACCCTCTCCACTACTGTTCCATCGATGTGGATGGGGGGGTGTTCCCTCTGCTGTTTCCTGAAGTCCACAATCATCTCCTTAGTTTTGTTGACGTTGAGTGTGAGGTTATTTTCCTGACACCACACTCCGAGGGCCCTCACCTCCTCCCTGTAGGCCGTCTCGTCGTTGTTGGTAATCAAGCCTACCACTGTTGTGTCGTCCGCAAACTTGATGATTGAGTTGGAGGCGTGCATGGCCACGCAGTCGTGGGTGAACAGGGAGTACAGGAGAGGGCTCAGAACGCACCCTTGTGGGGCCCCAGTGTTGAGGATCAGCGGGGAGGAGATGTTGTTGCCTACCCTCACCACCTGGGGGCGGCCCGTCAGGAAGTCCAGTACCCAGTTGCACAGGGCAGGGTCGAGACCCAGGGTCTCGAGCTTGATGACGAGCTTGGAGGGTACTATGGTGTTGAATGCCGAGCTGTAGTCGATGAACAGCATTCTCACATAGGTATTCCTCTTGTCCAGATGGGTTAGGGCAGTGTGCAGTGTGGTTGAGATTGCATCGTCTGTGGACCTATTTGGGCGGTAAGCAAATTGGAGTGGGTCAAGGGTGTCAGGTAGGGTGGAGGTGATATGGTCCTTGACTAGTCTCTCAAAGCACTTCATGATGACGGATGTGAGTGCTACGGGGCGGTAGTCGTTTAGCTCAGTTACCTTAGCTTTCTTGGGAACAGGAACAATGGTGGCCCTCTTGAAGCATGTGGGAACAGCAGACTGGTATAGGGATTGGTTGAATATGTCCGTAAACACACCGGCCAGCTGGTCTGCGCATGCTCTGAGGGCGCGGCTGGGGATGCCGTCTGGGCCTGCAGCCTTGCGAGGGTTAACACGTTTAAATGTCTTACTCACTTCGGCTGCAGTGAAGGAGAGACCGCATGTTTTAGTTGCAGGCCGTGTCAGTGGCACTGTATTGTCCTCAAAGCGGGCAAAAAAGTTATTTAGTCTGCCTGGGAGCAAGACATCCTGGTCCGTGACTGGGCTGGGTTTCTTCCTGTAGTCCGTGATTGACTGTAGACCCTGCCACATGCCTCGTGTCTGAGCCGTTGAATTGAGATTCTACTTTGTCTCTGTACTGGCGCTTAGCTTGTTTGATAGCCTTGCGGAGGGAATAGCTGCACTGTTTGTATTCAGTCATGTTACCAGACACCTTGCCCTGATTAAAAGCAGTGGTTCGCGCCTTCAGTTCCACACGAATGCTGCCATCAATCCACGGTTTCTGGTTAGGGAATGTTTTAATCGTTGCTATGGGAACGACATCTTCAACGCACGTTCTAATGAACTCGCACACCGAATCAGCGTATTCGTCAATGTTGTCTGACGTAATACGAAACATCTCCCAGTCCGCGTGATGGAAGCAGTCTTGGAGTGTGGAGTCAGCTTGGTCGGACCAGCGTTGGACAGACCTCAGCGTGGGAGCTTCTTGTTTTAGTTTCTGTCTGTAGGCAGGGATCAACAAAATGGAGTCGTGGTCAGCTTTTCCGAAAGGGGGGCGGGGCAGGGCCTTATATGCGTTGCGGAAGTTAGAGTAACAATGATCCAGGGTCTTTCCACCCCTGGTTGCGCAATCGATATGCTGATAAAATTTAGGGAGTCTTGTTTTCAGTTTAGCCTTGTTAAAATCCCCAGCTACAATGAATGCAGCCTCCGGATAAATCGTTTCCAGTTTGCAGAGAGTTAAATAAAGTTCGTTCAGAGCCATCGATGTGTCTGCTTGGGGGGGGATATATACGGCTGAGATTATAATCGAAGAGAATTCTCTTGGTAGATAATGCGGTCTACATTTGATTGTGAGGAATTCTAAAATCAGGTGAACAGAAGGATTTGAGTTCCTGTATGTTTCTTTCATCACACCATGTCACGTTGGCCATAAGGCATACGCCCCCGCCCCTCTTCTTACCAGAAAGATGTTCGTTTCTGTCGGCGCGATGCGTGGAGAAACCCGCTGGCTGCACCGCTTCGGATTGCGTCTCTCCAGTTAGCCATGTTTCCGTGAAGCAGAGAACGTTACAGTCTCTGATGTCCCTCTGGAATGCTACCCTTGCTCGGATTTCATCAACCTTGTTGTCAAGAGACTGGACATTGGCAAGAAGAATGCTAGGGAGTGGTGCACGATGTGCCCGTCTCCGGAGTCTGACCAGAAGACCGCTTCGTTTCCCTCTTTTCCTGAGTCGTTTTTTTGGGTCGCTGCATGGGAACCATCCCGTGGAACTGGTTGTAAGGCAGAACACAGGATCCGCATCGCGAAAAACATATTCTTGGTCGTACTGATGGTGAGTTGACGCTGATCTTATATTCAGTAGTTCTTCTCGGCTGTATGTGATGAAACCTAAGATGACCTGGGGTACTAGTGTAAGAAATAACACGTAAAAAAAAAAAAAAAACTGCATAGTTTCCTAGGAACGCGAAGCGAGGCGGCCATCTCTGTCGGCGCCGGAAGTACATAGCATCCCATTCGTTAGTGGCCCCAGCTTACTAACTTTACAGATATAATTATTCCCATTCGTTAGTGGCCCCAGCTTACTAACTTTACGGATAGAATTATTCCCATTCGTTAGTGGCCCCAGCTTACTAACTTTACGGATATAATTATTCCCATTCGTTAGTGGCCCCAGCTTACTAACTTTACGGATAGAATTATTCCCATTCGGTAGTGGCCCCAGCTTACTAACTTTACGGATAGAATTATTCCCATTCGTTAGTGGCCCCAGCTTACTAACTTTACAGATATAATTATTCAGGCTTTTTAACCGCCTCCCTTCCCTCACCCTGCTCTGTCACTATGGACACGGCAGTGAAAGAAGAGGGATAAATAAATGTGGGTTGCTACGGAAACGGTTGAAATGGGACCATGAAGGAGCCATGCACACATGCGCCACATTGCAGAGAGAGAAAGTTGCTTTCCAGTTTTGTTCACCTGCTGATAATTTGTTTCCCAGCTCTCTTATTTCTCAGCCCCCAGGATTGCTCAGCCTGTGTGTGTGTGTGTGTGTGTGTGTGAGATTCACCCCAGGCAGCAAGGAGCAGTGTGCTGACTGTGCATAGTGTGGGGGAGTAAGCACATCGCTGCCCTCTCTGCTCATAGCCTGGCTATTTGGACACAACGCACCCAAGATGTTGCTGATGGGCAGACAGACGACTAGATAGAGCTGGGGCTCTAAAGTAGCTATGACACATTCACCAGAGCATCAGTCATCGTCTTCTCATCCCCCAGCTGTTTGATTCTGTCCATATAGTTTGAAGAAAAGTATTGCCTTTGACAAATATGCTATCGAGAAAACAGTAAAAGCCCAGGAAGGCCAGTGGGACCGCCTGGGTCTAGATCTTTCCCCCATCAAATGTGTCCCAGTAGGGGGTAGCAGCGGTGGCAGTGGTCCTGAGCAGAACACTGTGGTGTACACACAGAGACATTCAGAAGGCTAAGGAGGGGAATCAGACTCTGTGAAATCTGACAAGGAGCGCTGCCTGGCGTATTAAGTTTGATGAGCGCTCTCAGGAGACGACGCGTGTGTCTAGAGACAGTGGGAACGTGACTCGGTGCAGAGCGATGGGTGGGAGATTAGACAGACAGCCTCCAGTGGGAAGTGCAGTCTCTCTGGGGTAGGGATGAGGCGGCACAATAATGCCATGTTCAAAAGAAGACGGATGGGCTTTTCTTCCGAGGACAACTTTAGATGAGTTTGATGGCATACATCCAGTTGCCGGATTCCTGATAATGTAACTCAGGGTGATGTTTAGGTTCTGATGCCTGAACCCATATCAGAGGACTGGATTACTTCTCCATCTGGCCCCACTATGGGTGAGAGTGTGTGCTGGGATAGGAAGATGCACCAGCCACCCAGCTTTCAACACAAACACCAATACAAAGCAGAGTAAAAGCAGAGAGCCTGAAGGACAGAAAACAGCACTCAGGCACTGGTGCAGAATAGTAATGAGAGCGAAAGCGAACGCGAGAGAGACACATTGGTTCTGTGATGTGCATAGAAGTCAAGGTTCTTCTTCCATCTTCAGCACTGTGAACACCAGTTCATATGCACACTGACTGGCTGTGCCTTTCAGAAGACGACTCCACAAGCACTGCTGTAGCAGTAGGATCATAAAAGAGGACACATTGAGAGGGGGCTGAAATAGAAACCTGTGGTACTCATTGCCTTTTCTCCACTCTCATCCTGTCTCCTATTTAGCCCGAGGGTTGGTGTGATGGAGTCTCTCTCCTTCCCGCCAACACAACACACGCATGGCCCTCCGGGGACAACCTCACACACTCATGCCCAATTAAAATATTGACAGCCAACGGCTTTTTGTTCTGTTTGAAGTCCCCGTTTCAGACGGCGCTCATCACCGTGGCTCTGGATGTCCTGGTTGGTTGCATCCCAAATTGCACCCTATTCCCTTATACTGTGTAACACTAGTGCACTGTAATCGAAACTTATGTACTTTTGCTACAAAAAAAACAAAGCAGTTTGGTACGAGAACTTTGTATGTTCGGTACTTCTGTCAAATCTGTCTCATGTGATTGAGAGGATCAAGTCTATTTACAGCCCCGTCCCATTACAGCCCCGTCCCATTACAGCCCCGTCCCATTACAGCCCCGTCCCATTACAGCCCCGTCCCATTACAGCCCCGTCCCATTACAGCCCAGTCCTTTTACAGCCTGAAGAGCCTGCTCCATTCATTGCTAGGGCTGTCTGGGCTACATTAGCTCTCCAGTCCCCACTCATGCTGCACAGACGTTAACACACTTGAATAATGCAACACGGCATGCAGAAATGTTGAAACTGTTCGCAAAACAATGTCCATACAGGCTAGAGGTCGACCGATTAATTAGGGCAGATTTCAAGTTTTCATAACAATCGGAAATCTTTTTTTTTTTTTTACACCTTTATTTAACGAGGCAAGTCAGTTAAGAACACATTCTTATTTTCAATGACGGCCTAGGAACAGTGGGTTAACTGCCTTGTTCAGGGGCAGAACGACAGATTTGTACCTTGTCAGCTCAGGGATTCAATCTTGCAACCTTACGGTTAACTAGTCCAACGCTCTAACCACCTGTCTCACGAGGAGCCCGCCTGTTACGCGAATGCAGTAAGAAGCCAAGGTAAGTTGCTAGCTAGCATTAAACTTAGTCATAATCACTAGTTATAACTACACATGGTTGATGATATTACTAGTTTATCTGGCGTGTCCTGCATTGCATATAATCGATGCAGTGCGCATTCGCAAAAAAAGGACTGTCCTTGCTCCAACGTGTACCTAACCATAAACATCAATGCCTTTCTTAAAATCAATACACAGAAGTATACATTTTTAAACCTGCTTATTTAGCTAAAAGAAATCCAGGTTAGCAGGCAATATTAACCAGGTGAAATTGTGTCACTTCTCAGTGACAGTTTGGGCCGCCTGGCTCATTGAGAACGAATTTGCCAGAATTTTACGTAATTATGACATGACATTGAAGGTTGTGCAATGTAACAGGAATATTTAGACTTAGGGATGCCACCCGTTAGATAAAATACGGAACAGTTCCATATTTCACTGAAAGAATAAATGTTTTGTTTTCGAGATGATAGTTTCCGGATTCTACCATATTAATGACCTAAGGCTCATATTTCTGTGTGTTATGTTATAATTAAGTCTGATTTAATAGAGCTGTCTGACTGAGCGCTAATAGCGTTTCAAACGTCACTCACTCTGAGACTTGGAGTAGTTGTTCCCCTTGGCTCTGCATGGGTAATGCTGCTTCGAGGGTGGCTGTTGTCGATGTGTTCCTAGTTCGAGCCCAGGTAGCGGCGAGGAGAGGGACGGAAGCTATACTGTTACACTGGCAATACTAAAGTGCCTATAAGAACATCCAATAGTCAAAGGTATATGAAATACAAATGGTATAGAGAGAAATAGTGCTATAATTCCTACAACCTAAAACTTCTTACCTGGGAATATTGAAAACTCATGTTAAAAGGAACCACCAGCTTTCATATGTTCTGAGCAAGGAACTTAAACGTTAGCTTTCTTACTTGGCACATATTGCACTTTTACTTTCTTCTCCAACACTTTGTTTTTGCATTATTTAAACCAAAATGAACATGTTTCATTATTTATTTGAGGCTAAATTGATTTTATTGATGTATTATCTTAAGTTAAAATAAGTTCATTCAGTATTGTTGTAATTGTCATTATTACAAATACATTTTTAAGAAATTGTCCGATTAATCAGGATCGGCGTTGAAAAATCATAATCGATCAACCTCTAATACAGGCTAGAACACCTTTACCATGCTAGACCGGTAGCTTCCAGCTTTAAATTGTAGGCTTTCCTTGCTAGCTTACAGCTGAATTCACTACCCTAGTACTCCGTTAATATGCAAACCATAATGTGAAATATGCTGATTTCAAAGACGATTGTCACCAAAAACATTATTAATTCACTTAGTCTCCCTCACCACCAAAAACGAATTTACGTCTTTGTCTTACTTATCCATCCTGTCTGGTTTCCACTAGATTCCATAGCCACAAAGTCAGATTCCACATGCACATTCTGTGCACATTCTGATCGTTTGTCATCTTTAACCCCATGAAATCAGCCTCAATAACTCAATGCATGCACACACTCCTATTGAATAATATCCATTCACCTGTATTGTGAATAGACCTAGTCTACATCTTGATTTACCCAGTTTATCAATAGAGATTTACCATTCAACTAAATGATTACAATTATGTTGCTTTGTAGTTAGTACAATCTATCAATTTGACTTTGGTAAAAACAATTGATTCAATTAATGTGTACACGGCTGTCAAAAAACATTGACTTTGTCACATATAATGATATTGATCTCAAAAGACACCCAGCGATTGAACAGAACAGTAGCTGAGTTTCTGTCTGGATCAAGTGCCATTCTATTATGACTTTGGCTAAAACGGCTTCTTTTTTTTGCGTGGTATTGTGATGCATCAAGTATTGTGATAGGAAAACTGGTATCATGACAACACTACAGTGTACACTACATTTGACCAGGGCCCATTTGACCAGGGCACTATATAGGGAATAGGGCACCATTTGGGACAAAAACCTTTACCTTAACAGTTGGCCTGTCTGAGCCACTCAAACCGTGACAGGCTACAGCCAACCAGCTCCGGGACTGAATTATCCAACTACCAATAAGGATTGGGGATGCCATAAGAGGAGACAACTGAAATATGGAAGGGGAAGAGAGGCCTGGGGGAAGGAATAGCTGCTGACAATACAATGGAACAACCCCATCCCAAGGAGCTACAGAGAGGGGCATCAGCATTTACAAATCATGAGTAGCAGTCAGATGACACACACGCGGGGCTGTGCTGAAAAATCATTTAGACTTAATGACAGCATGTAAGAAATAGTGGGGAACGGGGACAGCAGCAATCTGACTGATTTCTCTAAGGGTGCATGTGTGTGTGATTGAGGCTGAGCGAGTGTGTAAAAACCAAATATAGCTGAGCAGTATCATTAATACAATAAATTCCTCATTTGGCTAGAGTAGCACTACGGGACAGAGGAGATGGGGGGCTGGTGTAGAATAGATTCACCAGTACGATTTGGAACAAAGGAAAAGAGGAACAAGGGGGAGAACATAAAGCATTGTGAAAAATTAGGGACTGTCCAAGACTTTCATTTTCTTTGATTTAGATGAAAAAAAAGTAATTACCTTCTCTCACATCCTCCAGACAATCAATATATGAGAGAGAGTGAGCGAGAGAGAGATGAGATGCGGGAGCGAGAGAGAGATGAGATGCGGGAGCGAGCGAAAGATGAGATGCGGGAGCGAGAGAGCGAGAGATGAGGGAGCGAGCGAGAGATGAGATGCGGGAGTGAGAGAGCGAGAGATGAGGGAGCGAGCGAGAGATGAGATGCGGGAGCGAGAGAGCGAGAGATGAGGGAGCGAGCGAGCGAGAGATGAGATGAGGGAGCGAGAGAGCGAGAGATGAGGGAGCGAGCGAGCGAGAGATGAGATGAGGGAGCGAGAGATGAGATGAGGGAGCGAGCGAGCGATGAGATGAGGGAGCGAGAGAGCGAGAGATGAGGGAGCGAGCGAGAGATGAGGGAGCGAGCGAGAGATGAGGGAGCGAGAGATGAGGGAGCGAGCGAGAGATGAGATGAGGGAGCGAGAGATGAGGGAGCGAGAGAGAGATGAGGGAGCGAGCGAGAGATGAGATGCCGGGAGCGAGAGAGCGAGAGATGAGGGAGCGAGCGAGATGCGGGAGCGAGAGAGCGAGAGATGAGGGAGCGAGCGAGAGATGAGATGCGGGAGCGAGAGAGCGAGAGATGAGGGAGCGAGCGAGAGATGAGATGCGGGAGCGAGAGAGCGAGAGATGAGGGAGCGAGAGCGAGAGATGAGGGAGCGAGAGAGCGAGAGATGAGGGAGCGAGAGAGCGAGAGATGAGGGAGCGAGAGAGCGAGAGATGAGGGAGCGAGCGAGAGATGAGGGAGCGAGCGAGAGATGAGGGAGCGAGCGAGAGATGAGGGAGCGAGCGAGAGATGAGGGAGCGAGCGAGAGATGAGGGAGCGAGCGAGAGATGAGGGAGCGAGCGAGAGATGAGGGAGCGAGCGAGAGATGAGGGAGCGAGAGATGAGGGAGCGAGCGAGAGATGAGATGAGGGAGCGAGAGAGAGATGAGGGAGCGAGAGAGAGATGAGGGAGCGAGCGAGAGATGAGATGCGGGAGCGAGAGAGCAAGAGATGAGATGAGGGAGCGAGCGAGATGCGGGAGCGAGAGAGCGAGAGATGAGATGAGGGAGCGAGAGAGCGAGCGAGATGCGGGAGCGAGAGAGCGAGCGAGAGAGCGAGATGCGGGAGCGAGATGCGGGAGCGAGCGAGATGCGGGAGCGAGATGCGGGAGCGAGCGAGATGCGGGAGCGAGATGCGGGAGCGAGCGAGATGCGGGAGCGAGAGAGCGAGCGAGATGCGGGAGCGAGAGAGCGAGCGAGATGCGGGAGCGAGAGAGCGAGCGAGATGCGGGAGCGAGCGAGCGAGATGCGGGAGCGAACGAGATGCGGGAACGAGCGAGCAAATTATCAAGGAACCTACCAGGTACAACCCTAAATCCGTAAACAGAGGCACCCTCAGATATCATCCTGACCAACCTGCCCTCTAAATACACCTCTGCTCTCCCTCCCTCGCGATCCCGCTCGCCCGCCCTCCCGCCCTCCCGCTCCCTCTCCTCGCCCCCTCCCTCTTCCCTCGCTCGCCCTCTCGCCTCGCCCCCCGCTCCCTCTCCCCCAGCTCCCTCCCGCTCGCCCTCCCTCCCTCCCTCCCTCCCGCTTGCTTGCCCCCTCCTCCTTCTCTCGCCCTCCACTCCCTCTCCTCGCCCCGCGCGCGCCTCGCCCCGCGCTCGCCTTCCCTGAAAATAAAAACTATTGAATTGACAGAGACTGGGAGATAACGAGGAAGACTGGTATACAGAGACTGGGAGAGAACGAGGAAGACTGGTATACAGACACAGACACTGAGTTTGGGAAACCCTACAATACCCTATAGGCCCTGGTCAAAGGTAGTGTGCCATTTGGGGTGTAGCATAGACACAGACTGGGAAGGTTAGGCCTCTGGCCCCTGAGGTATAATGGATGGGAATCCAGTCCTCTTGTAGCCTGTACCAACCTTACCTACTACTACAATACTGTTTCATCTTCCAGTCCAGCTAACAGCACAGTGCATTCTGAGTGCTAGTGATTTAAAGATAAATAGTTGCTAGGGCGTCCCTCTGACACCCACAGTGTAATAACAGACAGCATTTTGCTGATTTCCCCCCTCAATGCTGTGGTGGGTTTGATGAGCGGAGCTCCCTGTAGGAGAGAGGCACAACACTAGAGCTCCCATCCGCTCAACCCCCCTGTCCCTGGGCCTCAGGCCAACCAATAGCAGAGTGGCAACCCATCCCGCCCTTTGCCAGTGGCTCAGCCAACCAGCTCGCAGCTCTGCCTGCCTTAGACTCCCCTCCTCCTCTCTCCTTTCCCTCCTGCTCATCCCCCTTGTGCGCATTCTAATTATGGGGAGTGAGCCGCAACGCACAGAGGAAAGAATCAAAGGAGGGATGAAGGGTACAGGAGGGAGGGGGAGAGATGAAGGGTACAGGAGGGAGGGGGAGAGAGAGATGAAGGGTACGGGAGGGGGGGGGGAAATGAAGGGTACAGGATGGAGGGGAAATGAAGGGTACAGGAGGGAGGGAGGGGGGGGGGGGGAATGAAGGGTACAGGAGGGGGGGGAATGAAGGGTACAGGAGGGGGGGGGGGAATGAAGGGTACAGGAGGGAGGGGAAATGAAGGGTACAGGAAGGAGGGAGGGGGGAAATGAAGGGTACAGGAAGGAGGGAGGGGGGAAATGAAGGGTACAGGAAGGAGGGAGGGGGGAAATGAAGGGTACAGGAGGGAGGGGGGGGAAATGAAGGGTATAGGAGGGAGGGGGAAATGAAGGGTACAGGAAGGAGGGGAAATGAAGGGTACAGGAGGGAGGAGAAATGAAGGGCACAGGAGGGAGGGAGGGAAGAGAAATGAAGGGTACAGGAGGGAGGGAGGGAAGAGAGATGAAGGGTACAGGAGAGAGAAGAGGAGGCAACAGTCACAGGATGTAGATCAGCCTCTAGGTCTTAGAATAAACAACACTCCTTTCAGCCTGCAAGTAATTAGAATGCAGTGTGTGTAGGGGGGGAGCAGCAAGCTTTAACATCAGTGTGGCAGGCCCAATGTGTCTGCTTCACTGCAGCTGTGCTCTCAGAGGAAAGCAGGCAGGCAAGGCCCCTACCCACCCCCTCTCACTCATGGGAGCAGACAGAGTACACAGAGTGGGGAGGGGATGGGAGCAGACAGAGTGGGGAGGAGGGAAAGAGGAGAAAATAATGTGAGTGTGTGTAAGGGGAACAGCAGAAAGAACCAACAGAACAGAGGGAGAGAGGGGGGCTAGTTGTTTTAGATAGGACGACGCCAAATGCTTGTCAGCAGACAGAAAGAAGAGGGAACACAGAATGCAGGCTTTTCTTCTTCTCTCCCTCTGCTGTAATCTTTCAAACTCAGCAGCCGCCCCCTTGCTTCGCTGGTTTAGTTATTGCGGTGCATTTTGCTGCCTCTGAAACGACTTCTGGGCTCCCATCCCTCACTAGACCTTTTAATCATCTTATGTCTCATTCTCAGTTCGTGTTCTCTCCCTCCCCCTCTCTAACTCACTGAGCTGCCCGCTCTCCTTTTCTCCCACCAGTAAACAGTCAGTTCCATTGTTTTTTAATTCAAATATTTATCTTTCCTTAACCCATCATTTTCACAAAATGGGAAGAAAACAGTGGGAGAAGTTGGGTAAAAAAACACGTCAAGAGGCCGTCTGCATGTGTTTGTGTGTGACATGAAAAGCACACGCCGAGGCCTAGGAAAATAAATGACACCATCAGTCCTCCCTCTCAAACACACAGTTCAATAACTGTGCTCCTACAGCTCACACCTGTCCTTTGATTGGCTCTGCTGTGAGAACCCTGTGGTTGCCACAATACTCACATGTCTGTCGCACAATTTCATCATTTGTCTGTCAAACTCGTAGTAATTAGGGCTGTCAGGCGATTAATCAAGTTAATGGCATTAGTTAAATCGAAATCTTTGAATTTCCTCAAATTTGACCCTAAAGAAAGATTATTTCCATTTAAAAAGCAGTGCATTTAGTTACATACTGATTCTAAGATTCTTGATTCTAAGGTATGGAAACACAACATTATCTATATCAGAATGTTTTAATAGCATTCTACACCATAAACAACACACGTCACTGACACAGCTACAGCTATGAATGCTCCCATTGTTTCAGTAGCCCTACTGCCTATTATCAATGTTCTTGAAGTTTGCTCACAACACACACAGGTCTAAGTACTGTTGAAGCTTCGGCATTCTAAATGGGTGTGACTACAGGAAGAAAAAAAAGAGGAACTTTTAAAAGTAACCATCTTGACTGTTCAGATAACTTGACACACACAGGCTTACACACTCCCTCCACCCCTCACCCCTCTCTCACTTACTCTGCTCTCACACACTGTTGGGAAAGAGCTAGAAAGACATTTCACTGTACTAGCACATGTGACAAAAATAAACTTAAAAACACACATACACACCCCACTCTGGCATATGCAGCCTACCTTAGAAGTATCTCTTTGAGAAGCTTATTCCTGCTCAGTTCCTCTTGTGCATAGCCTAGTCAGTGGTCAAGTTATCAGGATAATAGCAACCTCATTTATTAATCAAACCAAACGGCATCTGGTGAGCAGTTTAAAACGGCTGCGACATGCGCTCCATGGCTGCTAGAAGAAAAACAGCTCCAGTAACATTGGGCATAACTTTGACATGACTTTAGCTAGAGGCACAGCGTCTTCAGATGTGTAAAGGAACAGACATGGACTGCAGTCGTGCTGCGTCCTGCCATTCATTAAAAGGGTCCATGCGGAAACGTGTGCGGTGATGAAATGGAGACGGCGTCCCAAAAATGACAGCGATAAACATGTCACACTATAACACCGTTAACTTTGACAAGCCCAGTAGTAATATAACTGATCTGTTAGTCGAACCCAATTTGGGATTTGACAGCTAACCTGGTGGGTTTCATTCCTGACATTATATAGGCACCCACATTGTCTGCCCTCTTGTGCGAAGGTGGTGTCATCTGTGTGTCTTGAGTGGGTTTGATTGGAATGTGTGTGTACACACTTGTGAGTAATCAATAGCTGGCCGTGTTTGAAGGGGGCTCCACGCCTCGCAACGCTGTTTTTGTCATGCCGTATTAAAAGGGAAATTGAAATGTACTGCCTCCTATTTAAATCAGCCAGACTTTTTAAAGGAGTGGAAAATAAACAGGTGGTCAACCTGCTGGAGGTAATTCAGCCTCTCCCTTTAGACCTTAATGAGGGATGAGTCCCAATTGACACCGTAATCCCTATATAGTAGGCTACTTTTGAGTAGATCCCTATGGGCCATGGTCAGTAGTGCACTTTAAAGGGAATGGGGTGCCATTTGGGACACAGCTCATTCCTTAACGATGTTTAATACGAGGGAGGCAGCAGGAGGAACAAGAGGCTGTGTGGTTGTGATGTCTGTCTGCTGCGTGGTTACAGACACATGCTAATGCAGCTAGTGCTAGCAGGCTCACTACATACCGGCTCACTAAGGCACGCTCCTATTGAGCTACACACTAATGCATCATACAGGCTCATACTACCTGCAGGTTTAACTTATTATTTTCCCGATGCTCCCTCACAATAGTAAAAACAACAGCAGGCCTACTGCACAACAAAGCTAGGAAAACAAAGCTAACACACACACACACACACACACACACACACACACACACTTACTTACTCCACCAGCACAAACAAATCAAATCTACTGGCAAAAGCCCCTCTCGTCTCCGCTAGTCAACCAGACAAGTGGTATATCTCTGACAGAAGAAAAGCATCTCCACTTCAACAGGAGAGCTCCGTAGTGAGCCGGTCCGTAGTTGAGCCGGTCCGTAGTTGAGCCGGTCTGTAGTGAGACGGCAGCAGTGTTTTGTACGAGAGAGAGAAGCAGTCAGTATGGGATGCATTATAAGGCCAAAGCCTTATAATGAGCCATGCTCGCTCCTATTCCTCCCTCATGCTGTTTTCTGACAGATAAGGGCCCCGTGGACAGGGCCCCACATGTAGGACTAACGCAGGCAGAAGCAGGCACAGAGGCTGAGACACAGGCAGGCACAGAGGCTGAGACACAGGCAGGCACAGAGGCTGAGACACAGGCAGGCACAGAGGCTGAGACACAGGCAGGCACAGAGGCTGAGACACAGGCACACACACTGTGGTGACAGTAATCCCCGTTGTGGGTGATTGGCCCTTCGTCAGCCGGGCTCCATGTCCCGTGGAGCGCATGTCATCCTGTCAGTCTGTCCATGGGATGGTGGTGTGTGTGTGTGTCTTGCAGGCTACTCCATTCTGACAGCATCCTCTTGGCAGATCAAACAACTGAGGGATCACCTACAGTGGGGGGTTAACATGCCTCGTATTCAGACAGAATTGGCAGATTTCCCCCGCTGAACAGACACGTGTCAAACAGAGCACACGTCCAAAATGGCACCCTATTCCCTTTATAGTGCACCACTTCTGACAAGAGGTGTATGGACCCTGGTCAAATGTAGAGCGCTATAAAAGGGAATACGGTGCCATTTGGGATGAAGGCAGAACCCGAGAGGAGCCCATTCTGTCTGTGCCCCACAGAGAACACCTGGCTGCCTGAGAATACAGCACCGTTATGACAGGCTCACACGGCTTCTCAAATTCAGCAGCTTTGCAATGGAACTGGAATGGCTGTGAGCAGCATCAGTGATAAAGGGCTCATTCACAGCCATCGTTGATCTGGGATCAGGGCTATAGAAGTGAATGGAGGAGACGCAGGTTTACACTAGGAAGAGGCACCGTGCAGTGAAACGTTGGAAGACATTCCCTTTCAAAGGAAGGAAAGCCAGAGAAGCAGTGAGTGGGGGGGACCATTGAGCGACGCGAGCATTGGCCAGGGAGCTGAACAGGGCGGGACTTAAGTTCTGGAAAGCTGATCTTTATTCAAATCCTCGCAACACAAGTGACCAATCAGAGCTCACCATAGCTTCCAACCCCTACTGGATTGACTGACAATAGCTGTTGATACACAGCACTACCTAGCTAGCACCCATATAAGGGCTAGCGTGGCTAGGTGACTTGTACAGTGAAAATGGCCGGTGAAGAGACCGAGGAGAGACAGGAACACTGGCTGTTTGTTTACAGGACGGCATTTGTGATTCAGGAGAAATGAACGGGGCTGACACGATCTGGAGAAAGATCAGCATCCGAGCTGCACGGGGTTCACAAATGGCAAGGCTGAGAGTGTTTACAGTAGGAGTGATCCGCAGAACACGAGGGAGAGAGAAAAACAAAGATGAAACATGGAGGATACTGGGGTGTAAAAGAGCAATGCATCAACAAAAACACCTAGTGAGTGAGTGAGTTCATGCTGAGTAGATGAGATTAGAGGGCTGTGTGCGTCACCAGTCTCAGTACTGTTCTCTTCCATAATCAGCCTGGTCAGTAGAGTTCCTCTTTCTGGGCCAGCTGAGGAGACATCGTTTCATTTCGTGTGCTTCCTAAATGGCACCATATTCCCTATATAGTGAGCTACTTTTGACCAGGGCCCATAGGTACTATTTAGGGAACAGGAGGCCATTTGGGACGCAGACAGAGAATAGATCATTCAGAATGCCTCTCATACAGTAGATGAGAAATAATCGTTATTTCCCATAAAGCAGGGTACTCAAGTACTATTTGAGAAGGTCCGGTCACACAATTTCCTAGGCGGCAAAACTTCCAGATAGATATGGTAAATTATCAGTGTAGTAACAAACCCAGGCTTTGCGAGCCATTGTTCACACCCCTCTGGTTGGTGGAGCAGTTTAAAAAGCACATTTACTGCAATTCTACAAATATTTTCATATTTTACGTGTGTTTATATGATACCAGGGCTTAAGTGGAGTCTAACATTCACGACGGCAGATATACTTTTGAAGAGATGGGAAACGTTGCTCATGCTGTCTCAATGGGCCGCGGGTGCATTCTGGGACAAGGAGCACTCTCCTTCAAGGGGTGAATGGGAGTCTATTGGGCACTAGCCCCAAAACCCAACATTAGCACAAATTTCATAAACAAAAAGTACAACATAAATCTTTTCCAAGATGTGGGATAATTAACTTGCCATCTGTAGTACCGTATAGCTTTGGAATCGTGGCATAACGTACTTGAGGAAAATAGGCACGTTTCTCGACATATACACTGACTTTTAGAAGGGATTGCGTGACGATTAGCTTAGCAACCGCGTGACGCAGCATGAAAGCGTGAATGAGATTGGTCAACAGTCTACTGGGTGGGGCGTTATACGTTCCTTCATTCCCATCTCCTTTCTATCTCTGGCAACGGCACCATGCAACGCACCCTGGACGAAAGAGGCAGACAAACAGAAGAAATGTGCTACACCCTCAGTTCAATTCAACTTCCCCAGGTAGGAATATTGCTAAAATATGTTGACATCGGTTGACATCGGCAGTATTGAAATCTGACATACAGTATATCACAAAAGTGAGTACACCCCTCACATTTTTGTAAATATTTGAGTATATCTTTTCATGTGACAACGCTGAAGAAATGACACTTTGCTACAATGTAAAGTAGTGAGTGTACAGCTTGTATAACAGTGTACATTTGCTGTCCCCTCAAAATAACTCAACACACAGCCATTAATGTCTAAACCGCTGGCAACAAAAGTGAGTACACCACTAAGTGAAAATGTCCAAATTGAGCCCAATTAGCCATTTCCCTCCCCGGTGTCATGTGACTCGTTAGTGTTACAAGGTCTCAGGTGTGAATTGGTAGCAGGTGTGTTAAATTTGGTGTCATCGCTCTCACACTCCCTCATACTGACTAGTCACTGGAAGTTCAACATGGCACCTCATGGCAAAGAACTCTCTGAGGATCTGAAAAAAATTATTGTTGCTCTACATAAAGATGGCCTGGGCTATAAGAAGATTGCCAAGACCCTGAAACTGAGCTGCAGCACGGTGGCCAAGACCATACAGCGGTTTAACTGGACAGGTTCCACTCAGAACAGGCCTCGCCATGGTCGACCAAAGAAGTTGAGTGCACCTGCTCAGCGTCATATCTAGAGGTTGTCTTTGGGAAATAGACGTATGAGTGCTGACAGCATTGCTGCAGAGGTTGAAGGGGGGGGGGGGGGGGGTCAGCCTGTCAGTGCTCATACGTCGTACACTGCAAATTGGTCTGCGTGGCTGTTGTCCCAGAAGGAAGCCTCTTCTAAAGATGATGCACAAGAAAGTCCGCAAACAGTTTGCTGAAGACAAGCAGACTAAGGACATGGATTACTGGAACCATGTTCTGTGGTCTGATGACACCAAGATAAACTTATTTGGTTCAGATGGTGTCAAGCGTGTGTGGCGGCAACCAGGTGAGGAGCACAAAGACAAGTGTGTCTTGCCTACAGTCAAGCATGGTGGTGGGAGTGTCATGGTCTGGGGCTGCATGAGTGCTGCCGGCACTGGCGAGCTACAGTTCATTGAGGGACCCATGAATGCCAACATGTACTGTGACATACTGAAACAGAGCATGATCCCCTCCCTTCGGAGACTGGGCCGCAGGGCAGTATTCCAACATGATAATGACCCCAAACACACCTCCAAGACGACCACTGCCTTGCTAAAGAGGCTGAGGGTAAAGGTGATGGACTGGCCAAGCATGTCTCCAGACCTAAAACCTATTGAGCATCTGTGGGGCATCCTCAAACGGAAGGTGGAGGAGTGCAAGGTCTCTAACATCCACCAGCTCCGTGATGTCGTCATGGAGGAGTGGAAGAGGACTCCAGTGGCAACCTGTGAAGCTCTGGTGAACTCCATGTCCAAAAGGGTTAAGGCAGTGCTGGAAAATGATGGTGGCCACCCAAAATAGACACTGTGCACAATTTGGACATTTTCACTTAGGGGTGTACTCACTTTTGTTGCCAGCGGTTTAGACATTAATGGCTGTGTGTTGAGTTATTTTGAGGGGACAGCAAATGTACACTGTTATACAAGCTGTACACTCACTACTTTACATTGTAGCAAAGTGTCATTTCTTCAGCGTTGTCACATGAAAAGATATACTCAAATATTTACAAAAATGTGAGGGGTGTACTCACTTTTGTGATATACTGTATATGATTGATGGTTTCACCATCTAAGTCATATTCCTATTAACTCCCAATATAGTGAGAGACCATCACAGTGCTACGTCATACCGGACACATTTCTGCCAGCTTTTTTTTTTAACCTTTATTTAACGAGGCAAGTCAGTTTAGAACAAATTCTTATTTTCAATGACGGCCTAGGAACAGTGGGTTAACTGCCTGTTCAGGGGCAGAACGACAGATTTGTACCTTGTCAGCTCGGGGATTTGAACTTGCAACCTTCCGGTTACTAGTCCAACGCTCCTGCTGCTTGAACACTAATAACTCAGATACACATGGAAAACAAGAAATGACCCCGGGAATTGATAGACCATCACAAAAAAAACAAAAAAACATTCAAAATTGCACGACGCAACGCAGAGTGCTTGGATACAGCCCTTAGCCGTGGTATAATGGTCATATACCACAGACCCCCCTGGTGCCTTACTGCTATTATAAACTGCTTACCAACATAATTAGAGCAGTAAAAATAAATGTTTTGTCATACCCGTGGTACACTGTGATATACCACGGCCGTCAGCCAATCAGCATTCAGGGCTCGAACCACCCAGTTTATAATCCAACATTAAAACAGCCTATAACCAACAGTTCTAATGAAAGAATTACCTCATTCAGTGAATATGGTATCAAATGGCAAAACTGTCCTTCACAAGATAGCTAAGCAGGAGGGCTCTAGACTGACCTTTTCCAGAGCCAAGTAAGACAGGGAATGCATAATGGATATTTTGATGTGCAACATGTCAAAATAGGAACCAGAAATATGTTTGGCTCTTTAGAGATTAATTTGCCTGCAAGTTTTTTGTGCACATTGGCTATGCAACATAATTTACCACCTGAGGAAGTGGGAACTCAAACCACATTAGCTAGATTGCCAACTATCTGATGCTACATAGTCATGCCATTGGTAGGCCTATATTTTTTCATTTAAATAGGCAAGTCAGTTAAGAACAAATTCTTATTTACAATGACGGCCTACCAGGGAACAGTGGGTTAACTGCCTTGTTCAGGGGCAGAACATCAGATTTTTACCTTGTCAGCTCAGGGATTCGATCCAGCAATCTTTCGGTTACTGGCCCAACGCTCTAACCACTAGGCTACTTACTGTATTCACTGTCATCTCAATGATATAGTTAATTTGAAAAGTGGTGTCATTTCCTCTATATTGACAATTGAGAAATGATGGTTATACACACAAAGCTGAGAGCCCTCTTTTTAACAGTAGTTGTTCTAAAAACAGTCTGTCAGTATGCTTGTGCTTCTCAAAATGCATCTCTCCCTCACGCCGTGTACCAAGGGGGAGGGAGTGAGAGCCAGCAGAGAAACCGGGCAGATACATTTAAAAACAAGCCTTATCTGTAATGGACATTTTCATTTTGTGTCGGCCCCCAGTAAGACTAGCTGTCGCCATTGGAGTCAGCTAATGGGGATCCAAATAAAATAACATTCTACACTTTAATTGTAGAAATCAGGTTAATGCACATTACTGTTGACCAAATAATAGTTTAGAACCCAAAAATCTGCAGGAGCATTGTGTAGTCTAATCACTGACATAAGCCTCTTGCTCTGGTAAGAGGAGGGCAATGACCGTGTCGGTCATTTTTAGTTCATCGTCCCAGCTCTAGTTAGATTTGTTATCTAGAAAGTTGTATAGGCTACCTTGCACTCTCCTCTCTCAACGACCCGAATTGCACTGGCACATGCCCTGTACACACAGAGCTCCCGTCAACCACGTGGTTGGAATGCTCCCCAGCAACGTGGTTGGAATGCTCCCCAGCAACGTGGTTGGAATGCTCCCCAGCAACGTGGTTGGAATGCTCCCCAGCAACGTGGTTGGAATGCTCCCCAGCAATGTGGTTGGAATGCTCCCCAGCAACGTGGTTGGAATGCTCTCTTAACATCTTGAAAGTGCGCTTCTAGTATTATCTGATGTTTAAAAAAACTAAATCATTTTTTCCTGTGGTGGCAACAATTTAACAGAGGCACAATATAACGGAAACACTGTAGTCATCTAACATTTTTTAAGACCTTTGAAAACTGAATTTAAAACATTTTAAGACTTAAGACCTTTAAATCAGAAATGTATTTAAGACTAAAACTTTAAAGGAGCTGCCGACACCCTGGGATTTGTGGCTTCTGCTGCTTGCCTTCAGGTCTATAAAACAGAGAAACAGAGTAAGCCTCCCAAATGGTACCCTAATCCCTGTTTAGTACACTACCCATACGGCTCTGGTCAAAAGTAGTGCACTTTATTGGGAATATGGTGACATTTGGGACGCAAACAGGAGTAATTTACTAAGATCCATCTAGTCTCTCAGCCTTTTCCCAATAAAGTGCACATTTCTTCCACCATTGGTTCATACTTAAACACCACTGGTGAATCAATGAACCATAATGATTCATCATGAGTTTTGTGGCAGACTAGGAATTTTTCTTGAAACAAAAGCCAGGTTGTTATTGGTTGGTAGAGCAAAATTTCACTGGTTTATCACTGATGCAGCCATGTGTAAAGTGGTCATATAGACACGACCATCTAGCCAAAATTACACGCATTCTCTGCCTAGAAATGTGTTCCATTTAATGGTCCGTGTTTCAGATTTATACATATTTTATACCGGTATTAAAAAGCAGCTCACCCATGTGACACTTACATCACGTCATAAATCAACCTTCTATTGCCGGTCATAACTCTGCTTATGGGCTAGATCCACTATACAGCACTGTTGGCTCCATTCTACTATATAGCCAAAAAGGTCTGGGGTATTGTGGCATATCTATTCCATCATGGTCATTGATGGAAACACACTGAATTCTCTTGTTAGGTGAGCACCTCAAATAGCTCTAGCTCCATTTCTGATTGTAAATGCATCATGGCCTGCCTGTTATCACACGCAAGACATGTGGGACGGCAGGTAGCCTAGTGGTTAGAGCGTTGGACTAGTAACCAAAAGGCTGCTAGATTGAATCCCGAGCAGACAAGGTAGGAATCTGTCGTTCTACCACATGAACAAGGCAGTTAACCCACTGTTCCTAGGCCATCATTATAAATAAGAATTTGTTCTTAACTGACTAGTTAAATAAAGGTTAAAGAAACAAATCAAATAAAAGAGCATTGAGAGGTAGAAAAAACATTCTAGGGCTGTGAAGCAATCTCAGGGTCATACTGGAAAAACTCATACACTACTATGACAAACACACACGAGGCTTGGCGGTGGGTCCAGCGCTCCAGCTTGGTGTCAATCATATGGTGGGGTCTGAAAGCCTGCCCCGTGTGTGTGTGTGAGAGAAAGCCCAGAGCAGCACTGCGTAGGAGCTGTTCTAATAACACAGGCATCAGGACAAGATTACAACGCAAATCTGGGCTTTCTGCCGCAACAGGCAAGAAACCAAACCTCCCAGCTTATAGAGAGCTGCCTGCCACCTGCAACAACATTCAGCTAAAGCCAGGCCCTTCGGCTGTCCCAAATGGAATAGCGGAAGGCTGTGTGTGTCAGGAGACTACTCAGTCTTTGGAGGAGTGTGGAGGATCTGCGGAGGATCTGCAGTGGGGCATCGTGTTCATCATCTCTGATTTAGGCCTCCAATGGGATCCTTTTTGTTTTTAGTAAATACTTTAACACTTTTTTCTTAAAACTGCATTGTTGGTTAAGGGCTTGTAAATAAGCATTTTACTGTAAGGTCTACACCTGTTGCAGTTATATGTGACAAATAACATGAGATTTGAATAGTGTGGTATTTGCCACAGGCCATCTCTGATACAGCGCCCAGCTATAGAAAGGTCTGGATGGTTGTAGGATACCATGTAGTTTAACTACGGCGGAGCGCACCAAACAGTCCCGACTCTACTCAGGCCTCTCCTATGAAACAGTGCTGGGAAATCATTTAGTGAACTTGGGCAATGGGCATACATACCAACAATGTTGATGTTCACACACTTGCTTTGCGATGTATGGAAAATCCTTTTTCGGGAAATTTTTGTAAGGTGTAGCTTAGGCAGAATTGAGTAAACACCACAGAACCTATTTTTTTTCAACCACCCTGAGCTTTGAAGCAACCACACTCAAGTCGTCTTTTATCATATATTTACGGAAATCAAAAAAAATGGGGGGGGGGGGGGGCATTAACAGCATTTTAAGGGAAGCCATGTCTCCGGGGTGAGGCAGTTTGCGTCTCAAATTGGGGGGGGGGAGGGGGGTGTACTCTTCAAAAAGATTTACGGGCACTGATCAAAGCCTCGCTGCCTCCCTCCTGGATCCTGATTGAGCATCCAGCTTGGCCTGTTTACAATGGCGCCGGGGAAAGACGAAGCAGATTTGATTACGGCTTGAAAAGAAAACAAAGATGAAATGCCGGTTCCCGAGAGAGTTAAATATCATGTCACATTTCACAGGAATTCAATTAAAATGTGTGACACTTGAAAACAAAAAACTGACTGTGAACTCTAATACCAATCATGTTCCATCGTGTCCAAAACAGCAGAAGCACCCAATCACAGACTTCCACTGGGAATATTGACGCAAAATCGTATTAATAGCAGTAAGAAAACTAGAATGCGGTGAAAATTAAAATGTATTGCTAAAATACACTGGTCTCCATCTATATGACGCACCACAGTCGGGCTCAATTGACACAATACTCAAATCTAAACAGGTGAATCTGTGGAGGGATGACAAGAATACGTTCCATTAGTAGAATGTGATTAGTACATAATCAGTTGCTAGAATATGCATATTTCTGAGGAGGCTGTTTCCTCAGCCCCGTTGCCATGGCAACACCAGCAGCAGAGGGGGAGAGCGGCAGAAGGGAGGGTGGCGAGGGTGAACCACACTACACTTATAGACTTTTCATACCCTGAGGGTGGGATGACTGCTATATCTGATTAGGACTCGGCCCAATGAGAGGACTCGCAGTAGCATTGGAAGTATAGTACCTATTCACTCTTTTCAGAGCCACTCTTCACCAGCATGCTGGTCTGGTCTACACAGACTTTCAACACAATTACCTGTGGTAGTCAGAGACAAATATGAAAGTGTGGACAGGGTTAGAAAGTTCCTTGCAGTATATTACCGTAATACTACCTGTGAGAACGCAAGCAACTGTGAACTAAAAAACGTTTTTTTTATTATGATGCACGATATATCGGTGAACATATCAGAATCGGTCGATATTAGCTAAAAATGCCAGCATCGGTATCGGCCCGATGTCTAGTTTAACCCGAAGTCAAAGCTGATATGCATACCTATAGAACACGGATAGATGAGAACATCTTCGTATATAACGGAGGTACATGACGTAATGTTGCCCTACACGTGCAACACAGCATTCCTAACCTAGCCCACAATGTCTGCTGTGTGGATCAACAGTCAACAAGTCAAACAGTCATTTGAAAGAGTAAGAACATTTCAGCAAGACAACTCAAAAGGTGAAATCCATTAAAGCCAAGATAATGGAATTCATTGCCCTTGACAATCAACCGTTCTCTGTCGTGAGAGTTGTTGACTTTCGGTGACTAGTCGAGCACCAGCACACTTTTTTCCCCCCCGGTACTATTTTTCAGATGTTGTCATAATGGAGTTAAACAGTAATAACGTCACTGCTATTTGGACCAGCGATATCAGCCCCATGAGCAAGCGGAGTCTAACAGCACCGTGGGTCGTCTAGGATTTCGTACTGAGGAAAGTCATATTTCATGCTCATGAATGTGCTGGTTGTCATATCAATGGGATTTGAGAACATGTTTGAAACCTGAATATACTAGTTAGCTCCATTCGAGCAACTGACTCGAGAAATAAGCTCAACTGCACCTGCAGCAAATGTGATACCCTGTCATGGCATTGAAATGCCTGTTCAGGGGCCTCCCGGGTGGCGCAGTGGTTAAGGGCGCTGTACTGCAGCGCCAGCTGTGCCACCAGAGACGCTGAGTTTGCGCCCAGGCTCTGTCATAACCGGCCGCGACCGGGAGGTCCGTGGGGCGACGCACAATCGGCCTAACGTCATCCGGGTTAGGGAGGGATTGGCCGGTAGGGATGTCCTGGTCTCATCGCGCACCAGTGACTCCTGTGGCGGGCCGGGCGCAGTGCGTTTCCTCCGGCACATTGGCTGGCTTCCGGGTTGGATGCGCGCTGTGTTAAGAAGCAGTGTGGCTTGGTTGAGTTGTGCATCGGAGGACACCTGACTTTCAACCTTCGTCTCTCCCGAGCCCTTACGGGAGTTGTAGCGATGAGACGAGATAGTAGCTACTAAAAACAATTGGATACCACGAAATTGGGGATAAAAAAATGCCTGTTCAACAAAACTGACAGGGATGTAAACAAATGTGCACAAAATTTGAGGTGAGCTTTATGTGCGTATGGAACATTTCAGCTCATGAAACATGGGACAAACACTATAAAGTTTATATTTTTGTTCAGTGTAGTATTCGTATTCGAATTCCTAATTCTAACACCACCGATTCAGTCACATGACAGTGGAGAGCACATGCCCATTCTGACTTCGCCAATGCTATGCTAACCAGTCAGCTAGCAGCTAGTGTGCAACGCTGCCCCCTTTCCCGACGAGGTGGATGTTTTTACTGGCCCACATCGGCGAATGAAACCGTTGCCCTTAACAAAACTGCCCACACAGGCTGTGAACAAGCAATTTGGCGGCATTCTCTACTGTGTCGCCACCATGCTTGATGCTATGTACAAGGACCACTACTTCGATGCAGACAAGAAACAGGGTTTACGTGAAATGTTACAGACACAGCGGGACAAGATGGAAACGGACACAGTAACAGTGCACACCGAGGAAGAGAGGCCACTGACAGACAGAGCTGAAACTTCACTGCTTGACACGTACGATGAAATTCTGGTTGAGAATGAAAAGACTGAACAAATGAACATCGAAACAGCACAGCAAGTAAGTGAAATAAATATGTTTTGATGTTTTACTGGTAATGGGGACAATCGTAAATTCCAACAAAATAACCTTTTTGTCAATGTGGTGTGTGTATTTAACTAGGCAAGTCAGTTAAGAACAAATTCTTATTTAAAATGACGGCCTTCCCCGGCCAAACCCGGACGACGCTGGGTCAATTGCGCGCCGCCCTATGGGACTCCCAACCACGGCTGGATGTGATACAGTCTGGATTCGAACCAGGGACTGTAGTGACACCTCTTTCACTGAGATGCAGTGCCTTAGACTGCTGTGTCCATGTGTGTGTTAACTATTTAACTGTACTAGAATGCTTAAAAAGGCAGCTAAAATGTTAAATATTGGTATCAGGTTTTTTGGGCAAGGAAAATATCAGATATCGGCCAAAAATGTCATATTGGTGCATCACTAAAAACAATATATATTACATTCCTTTGCGGGGTTCCCTATGCCATTGTTTCTTGATGACACAGTCAGTAACTTACACTGTAAATAGAAGGAGTCTCTGCCTGCACACACTACATGACATACATCCTTCCAAAGCTGCAGACCACACAGCATGTCTACAAGTCAACAACTAACCCACTAGCTTTCCACACACACACACACACACACGCACGCACGTTTATCAGGCACAGAGTGCATGACTTACACCATCACCAGGGACAAGAGAGAACTCCAATGTGAGACAAATGCATAATTAACTGATTATTTTTAAACAGCTGGCTGGCAATATGCCATCATCACAGATTGAATCCCATGCTGTCTATCTATAGCACATCGAACAATGGCATCTTTAAACCCTGCCTGAATGTTGCCCCAGAGAATCACCAGACCAAAACAGGATCAATTCAAATTACCCTTTGAAATCGAATCCAGCATTGAAATTCTGTGCGTACATCTCTCGGCTGCCACGCTTGGCCTAAATAATATCCGGCAATTACTCTTAAGTCGACTTCCATAATGATTTCTCCCTCTCAGGAGCATGAGAGAGGAAAGGGAGGGAAAATCTATTCTAGCCATGCTTAGTGGTGCAAGAGAACCACCAAAACACAGCCATGTCCACTAGAGGTCGACCGATGAATCTGAATGGCCGATTAATTAGGGATGATTTCAAGTTTTCATAACAACCGGAAACCAGTCATTTTTTACACCTTAATTTTATCTTTATTTAACAATGCAAGTCAGTTAAGAACACATTCTTATTTCAAATGATGGCCTAGGAACAGTGGGTTAACTGCCTTGTTCAGGGGCAGAACGACAGATTTTTACCTTGTCAACTCAGGGATTCAATCTTGCAACCTTACGGTTAACTAGTCCAACGCTCTAACCACCTGCCTCACGAGGAGCCCGCCTGTTACGCGAATGCAGTAAGAAGCCAAGGTAAGTTGCTAGCTAGCATTAAACGTAATCAATCATAATCACTAGTTATAACTACACATGGTTGATGATATTACTAGTTTATCTAGCGTGTCCTGCGTTGCATATAAATCGGTGCTGTGCGCATTCGTGAAAAAGGACTGTCGTTGCTCCAACGTGTACCTAACCATAAACATCAATGCCTTTCTTAAAATCAATACACAGAAGTAAATATTTTTTAAACCTGCTTATTTAGCTAAAAGAAATCCAGGTTAGCAGGCAATGTTAACCAGGTGAAATTGTGTCACTTCTCTTGCGTTCATTGCACGCAGAGTCAGGGTATATGCAACAGTTTGGGCCGCCTGGCTCATTGCGAACTAATTTACGTAATTATGACATAACATTATGACATAACATTAAAGGTTGAGCAATGTATCAGAAAGGAAGGAATACTTAGACTGATGAATGCCACCCGTTAGATAAAATACGGAACGGTTCCGTATTTCACTGAAAGAATAAAATGTTTTGTTTTCGAGATGATAGTTTCCGGATTCTACCATATTAATGACCTAAGGCTCATATTTCTGTGTGTTATGTTATAATTAAGTCTATGATTTGATAGAGCAGTCTGATTGAGCGGTGGTGGGCACCAGCAGGCCCATAAGCATTCATTCAAACAGCACTTTTGTGCATTTTGCCAACAGCTCTGCTGTTTATGAATTCAAGCCTATCAACTCCCGAGATTTGGCTGGTGTAACCGGTGTGAAATGGCTAGCTAGTTAGCGAGGTGCGCGCTAATAGCGTTTCAAACGTCACTCACTCTGAGACTTGGAGTAGTTGTTCCCCTTGCTCTGCATGGGTAACGCTGCTTCGAGGATGGCTGTTGTCGATGTGTTCCTGGTTCGAGCCCAGGTAGGGGCGAGGAGAGGGACGGAAGCTATACTGTTACACTGGCAATACTAAAGTGCCTATAAGAACATCCAATAGTCAAAGGTATATGAAATACAAATGGTATAGAGAGAAATAGTCCTATAATTCCTATAATAACTACAACCTAAAACTTCTTACCTGGGAATATTGAAGACTCATGTTAAAAGGAACCCCAGCTTTCATATGTTCTCATGTTCTGAGCAAGGAACTTAATTAAACGTTAGCTTTCTTACATGGCACATATTGCACTTTTACTTTGTTCTCCAACACTTTGTTTTTGCATTATTTAAACCAAATTGAAAATGTTTCATTATTTAGTTGAGGCTAAATTGATTTGGTTGATGTATTAAGTTAAAATAAGTGTTCATTCAGTATGGTTGTAATTGTCATCATTACAAATACATTTTTTTTATTAAATCGGCCGATTAAATCGGTATCTGCTTTTTTTTGTCCTCCAATAATCGGTATCGGCGTTGAAAAATCATAATCGTTCCACCTCTAATGTCCACATCCATCCACAGCCAAAACGATGCTGTATCAGTAACTATGAAATGGACAGTCAAACAGAAGGAAAAAATAAGTGGATGGGAGCAACGAGGAAGAGCTCAGACTGACAGAGAGCTGTGGGCCCACCCTGACTGACTCAGTTGAGCACTTAGACACGGCCGAACAGAGGAGACTGCAGTAGGGAATGAGGAGGAGTAAGGTTGAAGAGAGCCCTTCAGCACCCTCGCTCTCTCCAACCCTCCTCAATAAGACAGCAGCCTAACTAAGGTTTGTGTGGGCAAAGTCAGCTCAACAGCCATGGAGAACCAGCCCTCAGTGTTAGTGGGAGACTGGCCCAGAGCGACTACAGACAAGTCCCTAATGGCACCCTACATAGTGCAGGACTAAGCTTAATCTGTGTATGGAAAACCAATCCCTTGGTGTCATCTGAAGAGAAGTATAGTTAAGATCTGACTCCCAAAATGGCTCCATATATTCCATAGTGCACTACTTCTGACCAGATGGAACCTTCAAAAGTAGTGCACTTTACAGGTAATATGGTGCTGGGTCTGAGTCCCACCATGGTCCCAGTTAAAGCCATGTGGTCTTGTTAAAGTAGTGGCAAGGACCCAAAAGGTCATGTCAGCCCTGACAAGTGTTAAGGACATGGCTCCAATTAAGTAAACTAAAACCCTGGATGTGTGTGTGTTGCAGTTCCCTCAGTACATTTTGCCGTGCATTTCGAGTGCTGTTCAGTATGCGTTTCCAGTGGTTGTGAAGTAGCCTTACAGCACATTTTGTGGTGCAGTGCTTGCTGGTGTTTTTCAGAAACTGAAGTGGACTTACAGGTAGACTGGAGGGTCTGTCCTGCTGGCTGAGGCCCATCTCCTCATGGTTGGGCTTCCCAGGGGTCATAGCAGATTGGGCCCTATTGACATAGCCCTCTTGTGACACCTCCTATACAGACAGAGAAGGACAGAACACACACACACACACACAGAGCGAGAGAGGGGGGGACAGGAGAGAGCGAGGGCGAGAGAGGGGGGACAGGAGAGAGCGAGCGCAGGAGAGAGGACGGGCAGAGCGAGAGAGGGCGGGCAGAGCGAGAGCGAGAGGACGGGCAGAGCGAGCGCGAGCGAGAGGACAGGAGAGAGCGAGCGAGAGGACAGGAGAGAGCGAGCGAGAGGACAGGAGAGAGCGAGCGAGAGGACAGGAGAGAGCGAGCGAGAGGACAGGAGAGAGTGAGCGAGAGAGATGCAGTTTGAAGGAGAAGTGAAACAGAAATTTACTAATCCATTTCTGCTGACAGAACGCCCCCCCCCCCCCCCCCCCCCCCTCTGCCAACAAACAACTGCCTTTAATCCGAAGAGCTCAAACATGGAGTGGAGAATGGATGATTTGTACTGTTTTGTTTACGGTACACTGTCCTTCTCTCAGCACATACCAAAGCTGCAGGCTAAAGTTTAATCTAGACCTGGTTTCCTCTATCGTAAATCGCTCCTCTTTCACCCCTGCTGCCAAACTAACCCTGATTCAGATGACCATCCTACCCATGTCATTTATAGATCAGCAGGTCAGGGTGCTCTCGAGGTTCTTTACCGTTCGACCATCAGATTTGCCACCAATGCTCCTTATAGGACACATCACTGCACTTTATACTCCTCTGTAAACTGGTCATCTCTGTAAACCTGCCGCAAAACTCTCTTAGGCCTCACTCCTCCCTGTCTGAGATATCTACTGCAGCCCTCATCCTCAACATACAACACCCATTCTGCCAGTCACATTCTGTTAAAGATCCCCAAAGCACACACATCCCTGGGTCGCTCCTCTTTTCAGTTCGCTGCAGCTAGCGACTGGAACGAGCTGCAACAAACACTAAAACTGGACGGTGTTATCTCCATCTCTTCATTCAAAGACTCAAATCATGGACACTTACTGACAGTTGTGGCTGCTGTGTGGGATGTATTGTTGTCTCTACCTTGACCTTTTTGCCCAATAATGTTTGTACCATGTTTTGTGCTGCTACCATGTTGTATTGCTACCATGTTGTGTTGCTGCCTTGCTATGTTGTTGTCCTAGGTCTCTCTTTATGTAGTGTTCTCTCTCGTCGTAATGTGTGTTTTGTCCTATATTTTTTATTTGAATCCCAGGCCCCCATCCCCGCAGGAGTCCTTTTGGTAGGCCATCATTGTGAATAAGAATTTGTTCTTAACTGACTTGCCTAGTTAAATAAAGGTTCAATAAAATAAATCATACTGATTAGTATAAACTGGCCTGCAGCCCAGTGACTCAGCAGACATGAAATCTTCTGTGGTTCATTTATTTTGTAGGATTTCCTCAAAACGAGAGCCTACCATTTCCTGAGGTGAGCAAATACTCAGGAGGAAGCCAGTCAGATCACTGAGAATCAGTCTGTTTGAAATGAGGCAATGAGAAAAACACAGACTAGTCCCATTAAGCCGGTAGCCTGGTGAGATATTTACAGACTGAGCAGGGCTGGCCAGGTTTCCTCAAGTGGAGTGCAGTGATAGCTGGGTCACAGCCAGGTCAGACACAGGCCAATGTTTACACTCCGAGGATGCCATCAGTGCTCTGTCGTACTCGCTCACATGCCGGTTGTATGGAACAGCTGCTCTGGCACAATAAAGACCACTTCCCTCAACAGGCAGGGAGGGCCAGAGGAGAGGAGTGGGGCATGTACTCTGTGTGTGTGTCTGGGAGGGCCAGAGGAGAGGAGTGGGGCATATACTCTGTGTGTGTGTCTGGGAGGGCCACGCACAGGAAACGAATCATAGTGAAAGTATGCAGCCAGCCAGAGGCCAACTCCACCCCCACTCAACTCTACTTGAGTTGTGCATACATTGGGATGAACATGGGTTTCATCTGCTGATGCATCATATGACGGATGATATATTGGAGTTGGGGTTTGTATGCGTTATAGAACAAAATCCTGAATAATAAAACATTTCCAATGAAATTCAGCGGGTCTGTTTTTCCATTCTTCAATACCTCTTCCAGATCATTAAGGACGTTCACACAGTGTAATGTAGGCATAGTGTTGTACAAGCTCTCAGCCAGGCAGGCTGACAAACAGCAATATTACAAATAGCTTACACATTAAAGACTTCCTTTGCTTGTGAAATGCTTGGCTACACAGTAATAAAATATGTTCCAAGGGAATGCGTTTGAGGTACGGAGAGGGATGCGTGATGTAAGGGACTGCGTTTGAGGTACGGAGAGGGATGCGTGATGTAAGGGAATGCGTTTGAGGTACGGAGAGGGATGCGTGATGTAAGGGACTGCGTTTGAGGTACGGAGAGGGATGTGTGATGTAAGGGAATGCGTTTGAGGTACGGAGAGGGATGCGTGATGTAAGGGAATGCGTTTGAGGTGGGGCGAGGGATGCGTGATGTAAGGGAATGCGTTTGAGGTACAGAGAGGGATGCGTGATGTAAGGGAATGCGTTTGAGGTGGGGCGAGGGATGCGTGATGTTATGGAATGCGTTTGAGGTACGGAGAGGGATGCGTGATGCGTGATGTAAGGGAATGCGTTTGAGGTGGGGCGAGGGATGCGTGATGTAAGGGAATGTGTTTGAGGTGGGGCGAGGGATGCGTGATGTAAGGGAATGTGTTTGAGGTGGGGCGAGGGATGCGTGATGTAAGCGAATTAAACAAAGCATCCAGTGGCAACAAAGCATCACAATATGTGTGAATCCCAAATGGCACCCTATTCCCTATATAGTGCACTACTTTTGATCATGGGACACAGTGCACTACTTTTGACTAGAGCCCAATGTCGGGGATAGGGAGCCATTTGAGTTGCAACATATCAGCTCTGATAGGCTCTATGTGATGGAGGTCAACAGGAAATACATTAGACTGTATCAGCAATAGCACAGCTATGTGTTAAAATGTACATTTTATTATTATTCCCCAAAGCAACCGTCCACTGGGTGCTCAAGAATACACCCGTCGCCAGCAAGCAACCAGTTCATTATGTAATCATGTCTATTTCACCTATCATGATTGTTGTGTGCCCTCAAAAAGCTGCATTCCTTATTTTAAAAGAGATTTGCATCTAACCCGTGTCTCAGTGCTATTCAGTTTTTTTTTTTTATAGGTGCTGACACTTAATCACCAATGAATTCTAGTGAATCATTTCAGAAGAAAACACTCAAGTTGCAGGGATCTGCAAGGGTGTGCTGTTACCATAGAGACGCAGACTATGAGAGTGGTAGGGCTGCCTGACCAGGTTCATCAATTCTTGTTAACTATAGGCCTTTATCCAGTCAAACGGATCCGGAGAGAGAAAAGCTACTCTTTACTTTAAAGCCGATTTTAAGGCCAAATTCATCCTTCCTGCCAAGCGTAACGTGACCTCCAATCTAAGCCGAGAGCTGCATTCACAGCGTCAGTAAAATGCAGAGGAGGGCTTGGACCCTGGCTGCTCCCTTCAGGAGAGCGTTCTTCACGGAGACCAGGCATGACAGCCAAGCTGCCGGGCTGCAGTCAGCCACAGCATGCATTCCAAATCACACCCTATTCCCTATGTTAGGAATCCCCAATTAGTGGCCCACTGGTGACTTTAGTTAGCTTTCGGACCCCAAAAATAGTGTGTGTGTGGGGGGGGGGACCTAAGACTGTAAAAACACCAGCAAATCGGCGCAAAGTGATTTTAATTTTGGAATTCTTCCCAGTGCACCCATTTTACCCGCTGTGCGACCTGACATTTTTTTTAGGAGCACCAGTATGCCTAGAAAACAAATCACCCAGACGGTAATTGTTGCAATCAATGATTACTTCACTGTACCGCAACCCGGTGCTCCTAAAGCGTTCAAGTTAGGCGCACACGTGCTCCTTGTAAAAACAAAAAGGCCAATCGTAGAGCCCTGAAAGTCTTACCAGGCAAAGAGAGATACTGTATATGTGATCCACGATTTCCGTTAGCTGGCAATTTATGGCTTTTGGCTGGAAAAAAATTATTAAAAGCTGAAAACTGTTACCGGCAAAAAAATCTAAAAGAAAAAGAAACGCACACCTATTTAGGCGAGGTGCTGGCTAGAGGTGCTGGCTAGAGGTGCTGGCTAGAGGTGCTGGCTAGCGGAGTAGAAAACTTGAAAATAAAAAGAGAGCCGCACACTCTAGGAGCTCAGATGCAAAAATGTTATTATCAACGTTTTTAATTATCAAATATTAAAATGTCATACAAAGAACAGCATACAAACAAATGGAGAGCATACGATCATAGATTAATTTGACTACACAAGCTTACAAACAATTACAATGGTAAAGTCACAATAATCACAAGAATGGCTTCAGATCAAAGTCTACGTTGAGACCGAAGGGAACAAGGGTCTTTAAGTTAAAGATCCAGGCAGCCTCTCGTTTTAACAATAAATTATCAGGGTCACCCCCTCTCCTAGGGAGGGTGACATGTTCGATGCCAATATAACGCAGAGACGAAATCGAGTGGCCTGCCTCCAAGAAGTGGGCCGCAACTGGGTAAGTAAAGTTCTTACACCTAATGGTGCTACGATGCTCTGAGATACGTACGTACTTTTAATTCGTGCTTTGTTTTACCTACATAATTTTTACCACAAGGACAAGTTATAAGATAAATAACTGCCTTAGTGGAGCACGTAATAACACCTTTGATTGGGATCGATTTCCCTGTTTGTGGGTGTTTGAAGGATCTACATTTATAAGTGCCATTGCATTGAGCACAGCCATTACATTTGTCATTCCCATCCAGTAGGGGTGCAAATAGATGTAGTTCAGGAATATCTTGGGGTGGTAAATCAGAGTGTACAAATTGGTCTCTGAGATTTCTGCCCCGTGAGAATACGACCAAGGGAAGGTCCGAAAACACATTACCGAGACTATCATCGGATTTTAGGATGTGCCAATGTTTGTGAACAATTCCCTTAATTTGGTTCAGAGCACTTTGAATAGCGGGTAGTTAGAACACAAGAATGCGTCTTTTTGCGAGACTGACCTTGAAAAAGGTCATGTCTCGTTTTGTTTTGAATTTTCTCAATGGCAATATTAATCTGATCATTCTTGTAGCCCCTCTCCTTGAACTTTCTTTGCGTCTCAGCTATATTTCTGTCGAAATCTGTTTTTTTGCAAAAAAATGACCCAGACAAAAAAATCATTTTGCAAAATAATGCTTTTTATTCATTGACGGAAATACATTTGACCGTCATGCTTATCAGTCTATGGGTTGATTTCATCATTTAGTGGAATTAAATTGGCCTGTGTTTATTCTTGTTAGTCCTCATGTATCTGATTTATCACACGTGTACAGCGTACAGAGCCTATTTTGAGCGTGATTTCTCCTGCAGCTCCTCACCTGGTTGCTGCTTCAGTAAAACCTGCTTTTAGAAGCCCATTCATTGCGCAACAATTCTAAATGCAATCGCGTGTTAAAAACAGTATTGGTGCACGATTAAAAAGAGCTACTATTTTTAATCCTCAACTGGTAATTGAAGCTGACTCTCCCATTCAAGTGCCTCACTCTCCACTTTACAATGTGAGCTGGAGGTAGTGTGCATTTTGAAAACAAACTAAATTGTTTAAAACCTGAATATTTTATCTTATATTATGGAGACATGTTTTACCTTGCTTCAAAGTAGCCTGTAGACAAAATCTCACCATGGAAACGTGGAGGCAATTATTTTAAAAAGACTTTAAAGGCAACGTGTGACTTTCAAGTTGGGAAGGCGTAGTTATGATTTTCGTATGTGCATTTTCGTGGAACATATCTTTTTTTTTTTTGTGTTAAAAATCAACTAACGCAACATCACCAGCCTCTGCCATATGCATTGATACACCATGATCCATTGGCAGCTAAAGAAATGAGTGCATGGAACTCATAGCCTATAGGCCAATGCAGCAGTAGGCCAGTAACTTCCATTGCTCTTTCTCCCAGAGGATTGGTGGTTATCGAGGGGGAGATTGTTGGGAAGATTTTTCAAATAGCGTACAGTGAGGAAGTACAGTTTTAATATATTATCAACACACTTTCCTACATTTCCACAGAGCAGGCCAGGTACTTCTATGCATTCTCAGGCACGCGCACTCCCTCAACTTTTTCAGGACAAAGAAATCAGATAAGTGCTAATTGCTCACATGGAACACTCCAAACAAAAGACAATGACAGTTTTTTGGTTATGAAATTAACCAAAACTTTCTCACAAGTGTAGCAGGTTGTGAAATCTGCAAACAACATTTCCACTCCAAGAATGAGAACTGTAATTGACTAATTAATACAATCATTAACATAAATTCATGGATCCAAATGACGGGGATTACATTTACTACTGATGACATATGTAATGAGGAATGAATCAAAATTGCAAACAATTCACACAATGAATGGGCAAGAGACAGCTTGGACTCATTTCTATCTTTACCACACCCCTCCCTTTCTTCTCAAGACACATTATCTACACACATTTCAGATGTGTTTTACTGACAGCCACAACTCAATCAGCTAGGCCTATTGCCACGCGCGCTGCCCAAACGGCGGGCTTTCCAAATTGGTCTTAAGGCCTATGAGCTTGCAATTTGAAACAATCCACAGCTCTTTTTTTAAAGAAGCTAAATTATCCTGGATTCCTCTCTTTCTGCAAGTACAGACAATTTCCATTTACTTCCCTATTGGACCCCCACTATTAGGGCTGAGCGATAGGGCCTAAAACTCACATTTACATTTTTTCAGACTTATGGGCAATTCAAAATATATACACATCTCAATTTTATGTTGTCTCTAAATAAGCATTGATGAACAATTAAAAAGGTCAAATCCACTGCATTTAAAACAGTCAGCAATAATGAATTCAGAGTTTGTGTAATCATACCGAGGCTGAATAGATGCCTTCCACAACCATAAAATAATTTTTTGGCCAATAAAAACTGATCAGGCTTTCAGTTGTTTCTTTAAAAAAGCCCTTTTTGTTACAAATGTAACCAGAACCATGCATAATGCACATTCACTAATAATGTAGCAGGTATTCTAGAAAATTAACACCGGTCTCAATCTCTCAAGCACAAGCCCACGTACTAGTTAGTACCCAGCTAATATTTATATTTCAGGTGTAGCCAACTTGGATCTAGGTATCATTTCTGATCTGAATTCAGCTAACAAGGCAAAACAGTTTAATTGTTATGAACACACCCTTCTGTCCATCCGGGTTGAACTGCATGCTAGCCTGTCCACTTTGTTCACACGTTGAAATCAAGTGGCCTGACTTATTTCTCAGAATGAGTTGCCGATTCCTTTGATAATAGTTATATGCTTATTGCAAACTTTTTAAAAAACAGACTAAACAGCTAGTATAACAATCTTGATTTGACTATAATGCTGCTAGCAATGCGTGGTGGCATAATGCGCACACAATGAACTGAGCATTTTCAAGAATGAATGTTCATTGGTACATCCATTGTAGTAGTGTCTGCTCTCCTCGAAATTTGAGGAGTAGAAACAGGGTATGGTTGGAAAGGTTAACTTCTCTATTACAGTAAAATAATGTCTTGAAACCACTTGTCAGAGGAAGAAGTGATCTCTCATCTTTGTTGTTGTGAGTGGTAGGGGGAGGGGCTTGGGAGAAAGTGGCGAAGCGAGAGCTTACACTCTCGCCAAAATGTGTCCAAAATAAGCCCAGTGCGTTTCTATGCACTTATTTGTAACTTAGGCTTGAAACCTGCTTTCCCGTCTTTGGGACAACAACTCCCATTGTTAAGGCAGAGACATGAGCATCTCGTTATTATATTACAGATCTCTGGTGTAAATGGGAAGGTGACCAGCACAGAAGGAGTGAACGAGACCAAAAAAACAACATGAGAACAAACGCTCATAAAAACTAAGAAATACAAAAAACTTGATTCTGAGAAAAACTTGATTATACGATATAGGCATTTGGAATAGTGCGCAAAAACATACATTTGAAATAAATCAGATATATCG
This sequence comes from Oncorhynchus kisutch, assembly GCF_002021735.2. Lineage (NCBI taxonomy): Eukaryota > Metazoa > Chordata > Actinopteri > Salmoniformes > Salmonidae > Oncorhynchus > Oncorhynchus kisutch. Next base: position 16,757,186 of record NC_034185.2, read on the forward strand.
CCCAGCCCTATGTAATTTCTCTCCTGTTCTATTGGTTTCATATCAATTTTCTTTTGTTGTCCAGAAGCCATCCTAGTCCTATTAGCAGCCCGTCCTAGTCCTATTAGCAGCCCGTCCTAGTCCTATTAGCAGCCCGTCCTAGTCCTATTAGCAGCCCGTCCTAGTCCTATTAGCAGCCCGTCCTAGTCCTATTAGCAGCCCGTCCTAGTCCTATTAGCAGCCCGTCCTAGTCCTATTAGCAGCCCGTCCTAGTCCTATTAGCAGCCCGTCCTAGTCCTATTAGCAACCCGTCCTAGTCCTAGTAGCAACCCGTCCTAGTCCTAGTAGCAACCCGTCCTAGTCCTATTAGCAACCCGTCCTAATCCTAGTAGCAACCCGTCCTAGTAGCAACCCGTCCTAGTAGCAACCCGTCCTAGTAGCAACCTGTCCCAGTCCTAGTAGCAACCCGTCATAGTCCTAGTAGCAACCCGTCATAGTCCTAGTAGCAACCCGTCATAGTCCTAGTAGCAACCCGTCATAGTAACATACCCGTCATAGTAACATACCCGTCATAGTAACAACCCGTCCTAGTCATAGTAACAACCCATCCTAGTCATAGTAACAACCCGCCCTAGTCATAGTAACAACCCATCCTAGTCATAGTAACAACCCGCCCTAGTCATAGTAACATACCCGTCATAGTAACAACCCGCCCTAGTCATAGTAACAACCCGTCATAGTAACATACCCGTCATAGTAACATACCCGTCATAGTAACATACCCGTCATAGTAACAACCCGCCCTAGTCATAGTAACAACCCGCCCTAGTCATAGTAACAACCCGTCATAGTAACATACCCGTCATAGTAACATACCCGTCATAGTAACAACCCGTCCTAGTCATAGTAACAACCCGTCCTAGTCATAGTAACATACCCGTCATAGTAACATACCCATCCTAGTCATAGTAACAACCCGTCATAGTAACAACCCGTCCTAGTCATCGTAACAACCCGTCCTAGTCATCGTAACAACCCGTCCTAGTCATCGTAATAACCCGTCATAGTAACAACCCGTCCTAGTCATAGTAACAACCCGCCCTAGTCATAGTAACAACCCGTCATAGTAACAACCCATCCTAGTCATAGAAACACCCCATCCTAGTCATAGTAACAACCCATCCTAGTCATAGTAACAACCCGTCCTAGTCATAGTAACAACCCGTCCTAGTCATAGTAACAACCCGTCCTAGTCATAGTAACAACCCGCCCTAGTCATAGTAACATACCCGTCATAGTAACAACCCGTCCTAGTCATAGTAACAACCCGTCATAGTAACAACCCGTCATAGTCATAGTAACAACACGTCCTAGTCATAGTAACAACCAGTTCCAGTCATCCTAACAACCCATCCTAGTCATAGTAACAACCCGTCCTAGTCATAGTAACAACCCGTCCTAGTCATAGTAACAACCCGTCATAGTCATAGTAACAACCAGTCATAGTCATAGTAACATACCGTCATAGTAACAACCCGTCCTAGTCATAGTAACAACCCGTCATAGGAACAACCCGTCCTAGTCATAGTAACAACCCGTCCTAGTAACAACCCGTCATAGTAACAACCCATCATAGTAACAACCCATCATAGTAACAACCCGTCATAGTCATAGTAACAACCCGTCATAGTAACAACCCGTCATAGTCATAGTAACAACCCGTCATAGTCATAGTAACAACCCGTCATAGTAACAACCCGTCATAGTCATAGTAACAACCCGTCATAGTAACAACCCGTCCTAGTCATAGTAACAACCAGTCATAGTCATAGTAACAACCCGTCATAGTAACATACCGTCATAGTAACAACCCGTCCTAGTCATAGTAACAACCCGTCATAGTAACAACCCATCCTAGTCATAGGAACAACCCGTCATAGTAACAACCCGTCATAGTAACAACCCGTCCTAGTCATAGTAACAACCCGTCATAGTAACATACCGTCATAGTAATAACCCGTCCTAGTCATAGTAACAACCCGTCCTAGTCATAGTAACAACGCGCCCTAGTCATAGTAACAACCCGCCCTAGTCATAGTAACAACCCGTCATAGTAACAACCAGTCATAGTAACAACCCGTCATAGTAACAACCCGTCATAGTAACAACCCGTCATAGTAACAACCCGTCCTAGTCATAGTAACAACCCGTCCTAGTCATAGTAACAACCAGTCCTAGTCATAGTAACAACCAGTCCTAGTCATAGTAACATACCCGTCCTAGTCATAGTAGCATACCCGTCATAGTAACAACCTGCCCTAGTCATAGTAACAACCCGCCCTAGTCATAGTAACAACCCGGCATAGTCATAGTAACAACCCGTCATAGTAACAACCCGTCCTAGTCATAGTAACAACCCATCCTAGTCATAGTAACAACCCATCCTAGTCATAGTAACATACCGTCATAGTAACAACCCGTCCTAGTCATAGTAACAACCCGTCATAGTAACAACCCGTCCTAGTCATAGTAACAACCCGTCCTAGTCACAACCAGTCATAGTAACATACCCGTCATAGTAACATACCCGTCATAGTAACATACCCGTCATAGTAACATACCCGTCATAGTAACAACCCGTCATAGTCATAGTAACAACCCGTCCTAGTCATAGTAACAACCCGTCATAGTCATAGTAACAACCCGTCATAGTCATAGTAACAACCCGTCCTAGTCATAGTAACAACCCGTCCTAGTCATCGTAACAACCCGTCCTAGTCATCGTAACAACCCGTCCTAGTCATCGTAACAACCCGTCCTAGTCATCGTAATAACCCGTCATAGTAACAACCCGTCCTAGTCATAGTAACAACCCGCCCTAGTCATAGTAACAACCCGTCATAATAACAACCCATCCTAGTCATAGAAACACCCCGTCCTAGTCATAGTAACAACCCATCCTAGTCATAGTAACAACCCGTCCTAGTCATAGTAACAACCCGCCCTAGTCATAGTAACATACCCGTCATAGTAACAACCCGTCCTAGTCATCGTAACAACCCGTCCTTGTCATAGTAACAACACGTCCTAGTCATAGTGACAACCAGTTCCAGTCATCCTAACAACCCGTCCTAGTCATAGTAACAACCCGTCCTAGTCATAGTAACAACCCGTCCTAGACATAGTAACAACCCGTCATAGTAACAACCCGTCCTAGTCATAGTAACAACCCGTCATAGTAACATACCGTCATAGTAACAACCCATCCTAGTCATAGTAACAACCCATCCTAGTCATAGTAACAACCCGTCATAGTAACAACCCGTCCTAGTCATAGTAACAACCAGTCATAGTAACAACCCGTCATAGTAACAACCCGTCATAGTAACAACGCGTCCTAGTCATAGTAACAGCCAGTCCTAGTCATAGTAACATACCCATCCTAGTCATAGTAGCATACCCGTCATAGTAACAACCCGCCCTAGTCATAGTAACAACCCACCCTAGTCATAGTAACAACCCACCCTAGTCATAGTAACAACCCGTCCTAGTCATAGTAACAACCCGTCATAGTAACATACCATCATAGTAACAACCCGTCATAGTAACAACCAGTCATAGTAACAACCCGTCCTAGTCATAGTAACAACCCGTCCTAGTCATCGTAACAACCAGTCATAGTAACAACCAGTCATAGTAACAACCAGTCATAGTAACAACCAGTCATAGTAACAACCGGTCATAGTAACAACCAGTCATAGTAACAACCCGTCATAGTAACAACCCGTCATAGTAACAACCCGTCATAGTAACAACCCGTCATAGTAACAACCCGTCATAGTAACAACCCGTCATAGTAACAACCCGCCCTAGTCATAGTAACAACCCGTCCTAGTCATAGTAACAACCCGTCCTAGTCATTGCATATTTAGATTCTAACAGATTGTGTATCTATGGCGGGTATTTTGATTGGTATTTTCCTGCCAATTTCATTTTGGCAAATGTTTGAAAATTTACATTTTATTGGCTGCTTCATTACAGGAGTTGTGTGTTCTGTTAAGATGAATTACCATAATCCACATATGATGTCTGTCATTCTGAGCATCGTGGGTAGATGCCCTAATGGGTTATGCACCCAATGCCTGGTGGGGTCTGGTGGATTTCTTAAATGGCGGGTAAATTCATTTCTTCCCGGTTACGTTGTCCGGCGCCAGATGATCCTAACGGAAGCCCTGATGTGATCGTACTCAAAATGTAAGCAAGGTTTGAAATTATTATGTTTTATTCAAATATTATATCGGTTTGAACTTCTTGAGGTCAATCTGCAGTCTACAAATGTTTTGTAATTATGTTCCGGCCCCCGACCATCCACTGAAGAAAAAATTACTATAAATCGTCCAGAGGCTGAATCTAGTTGATGATCCCTGCCCTACATAGTGCAGTAATTCAGACTAGACCCTGCTCTGTATAGGGAATAGGGTGTCATTTGGGACTCAGGGAATAAATAAAAACCCATGTCCAGGAGGGGAGCTTCGATATAGTCTTTCCTTTCTCCAGGCTGCACGTCAAGACGACACACACACACACGTTTCCCATGGTGTACGCCGGCTCATTGTCTCACCAAGACGACACACACACACACGTTTCCCGTGGTGTACGCCGGCTCATTGTCTCACCAAGACGACACACACACACACACACACACACACACACACACGTTTCCCATGGTGTACGCTGGCTCATTGTCTCACCAAGACGACACACACACACGTTTCCCATGGTGTACGCTGGCTCATTGTCTCACCAAGACGACACACACACACACACGTTTCCCATGGTGTACGCCGGCTCATTGTCTCGCCAAGACGACACACACACGTTTCCCATGGTGTACGCTGGCTCATTGTCTCACCAAGACGACACACACACCACGGGAAACGTGTGTGTGTACGCCGGCTCATTGTCTCGCCAAGACAACACACACACACACACACGTTTCCCGTGGTGTACGCCGGCTCATTGTCTCACCAAGACGACACACACACACACACACACACACGTTTCCCGTGGTGTATGCTGGCTCATTGTCTCACCAAGACGACACACACACGTTTCCCGTGGTGTATGCTGGCTCATTGTCTCACCAAGACGACACACACACGTTTCCCGTGGTGTATGCTGGCTCATTGTCTCACCAAGACGACACACACACGTTTCCCGTGGTGTATGCTGGCTCATTGTCTCACCAAGACGACACACACACGTTTCCCGTGGTGTATGCTGGCTCATTGTCTCACCAAGAAGACACACAAAGCTTACGAAGGGCGCTGGGACAGAGGAGAGACACGGAGTAGCAGGGTCAACACGGAGATCAGTAGACTGCCACGCTCTCAGTCTCTCTGATTGTGGTTTGGGTCAGGTGGAACACTGTTTTTATCCCTAAAGGGGGTGAACATAGAAGCGACGCCTTGTCTTGTTCAGTGGCCCCCGACAGAGTTCACGCTCTGTGTTGTTGGCAGCTGTGTTTCATCATTACAATACCCAGTTTCACAGGAAACACTGGTCTAACAAGCACAGTGGTGGCCATCTTGGGTCATTGGTGCTAGCAGGAGCTGTAGCAAGCACAAGGGTATCAGTCTAAATTCACCCCTTTATTTCCCCTATCCTCCCTGTCAAAAACAGTGTGAGTGGACACGTGGCAGGGGCAGAATTTGAACATGTTTCCCCCCCCTATCAGTCTCATCATCTAAGATATTTTTTTTAATACAGTTAGTGTGTGGGGATAAACAGAAATGTTGTTTTCAGCACTATTTCCATGACTGATCATGTCCCATGGCTCTCTTGTCCCTCTGCAGCAGACATATGGTGGGCAATATGTTTGAAACATATCGATATGTCATTGTTCCAGCCAGGCAGCACCACTGTTAACCTCTCTCTTCTTGTGTTGTGTATTCCTTCTCTCTCAGAACCACTCCTTTCACCAGAGGAACCGCAGGTATTACACAGAGGGTCAGGGTTTTCCCTTCATCCAAGGACCCCCCTGCAGGTAACTCTGCTAGCTGAATAAAAAAAGTACTGCAGCTGACTCGCTGCCTCATGCCTACAAATACGAGCAGCCAAAATGGCTGACTCAAACAGCCAGAGAGGCTGTCCTTGTCAAAGGTAGTGGGAATAGGGTGCCATTTGGGACGCAGGCAGAGAGAGAGGACGGGGAGTACAGATGGAACAGATAACGGCCCACTCTAATCTCTGGGGAACACTACAGCACAGAATTGGTTTTTAATATATTGCTCATTAAGTTTTTAAAATGAAGATGGACCTGGGTGGCCTCTGTTCTGGCTATAATCCCAGTAAACCGGTCTCTCCACAATGAAATCAACGTGTGTGTGTGTGTGTGTGTGTGTGTGTGTGTGCGCGCGCTTATGGGGTAAACACTGCTTTGATTACACTCATGGACATGAACTAGCCGATGAGTGCGTGGTTCAGAAAGGTCAGAAGTCTAACTGAAGTCCTGTCAATTGGCTAGTCAATGTCAATACACGCATGGCATTGTAGGGGTTGTAGTCTTACCTGCTGTGGCAGTGGACGTGCCTGCATGTAGGGGGGCTGTGTGGGGGCTGCAGGCTGCTGCTGGGGAGGGCTGGAGTACGGGGGCTGGCCTTGTGGCTGGCAGTACCCACTCATGCCCCCCTGCTGCTGCCTATACTGAGCTGCCATCTGCTGAGAGACAATAAAGGAGACATCAGATATGATAGGATCAATACTCTTTAAAAGCTCAGTCAATGCCCACACCTCTGCGAGACGTAAAGGATAGACCAATGGCCTTTAGTTCACCAAGACATCATCAGCATACCATTAAAAGATCCCAATTCATATACAGAAGTGAATTTGATTCAACTCCCAATCAATGTGGTGCTGTATAGCCTAAGTCATTTCCACTCAGTCACACTGCCTGCTAGGTTGTTTACCATGCTCTGTACTGAGGTTGACTAACGGCAGTGAGAAGTGATGAACAGGACCCTGGAGGGTTTCTCACCTCTCCAGCCTCAATACATTAACATTGTGTTGACATCAATAATACACACAGCCGCCGTGGCCCAAAGGGTACCCTATTCCCTATATAGTGCACCATTTTTGACCAGAGCCCATAGTGTGCCATTTGGGACACAGCCCCAGCTGCTCTCCTCCTCCTCCATTCATCTCAAGCTGTTTGTAACAGTCTTACGTAAGGTGTTTTGGGGAACAGCTGTTATTGGCTCATCCCTCTCTCTGCCTCACCTGGAGTCACTTACTAGCCGTGTTTCTAAGTCTAGAACAAAATACACAAAACCAGCAGTGTATAGAACAGACTGATATCTATTCTAGAGCACACCATCGAGAAATCTGTAAACACGATCAATCATAAGGTTTCTGCAACAGAGGCAGAGTTCAGCATTCCCCTGTTGGTGAAGGGTCCTTCCCCCTCAATGGTTCAATAGCCAAGCACAAGAACACTAGCCTGGTCATTCTATGAAACATCAGATATCTATGAAACCAAAGAGCATTCTATGAAAATGGCTGGGTTATTTCTGTCTGCAGCTCAAAATGGTAGCCCATACCTAAAGTAGGGCACTACATGGGGAATAGGGTGCCATTTGGGACACAAACAGAAACATGGAGGCCCATATGGGAGTGCAGCGCTGAGCAGTTTTACAATCCAATAGCTGTGTGCAATGCTCATCACCCAACAAGCCGTCAGCTCCTTAAGCCTGAGGGGCGTCAAGGCTGTTTTTCCACACATGAGCTCATGACTCTGGAACTGAGACACTGATGTCTGGGAGTCTAACTAAACCTCCCCTAGCTCCCTGCCTCTCCTCTCTCTTCTTGCCTCCCAGCCCCTCTCCTCTGAGCCCATTTCCAGGCCAGGCCAAGAGCATCTGAAGGACGCACCAGCAGCAGCAGTGGTGAGAGTGTGCTCTCCTTCACTACCCCACAAATGGAAAGGCTTTGGATTGGAGGTCGACCGATTATGAATTCTCAATGTCGATGCCGATTATTTGAGGGCCCCAAAAAAAAGCTGATACGGCCGAATTTTAAAATGTATTTGTAATAATGAAAATTACAGCAATACTGAATGAACACTTATTTTAACTTAATATAATACGTCAATAAAATCAATTTAGCCTCAAATAAAATAATGAAATATGTTCAGTTGGAGAAGAAAGTAAAAGTGTCCTGTAAAAAAGCTAACGTTTAAGTTCCTTGCTCAGAACATATGAAAGCTGGTGGTTCGTTTTAACATGAGTCTTCAATATTCCCAGATAAGAAGTTTTAGGCTGTAGTTATTATAGGAATTATAGGACTATTTCCCTCTATACCATTTGTATTTCATTAACCTTTAACTATTGGATGTTATTATAGGCACTTTAGTATTGCCAGTGTAACAGTATAGCTTCCGTCCCTCTCCTCGCTCCTCCCTGGGCTCGAACCAGCAACACAACGACAATTAGCGCGCACTAACTAGCTAGCCATTTCACTTTGGTTACACGAGCCTCATCTCGGGAGTTGATAGGCTTGAAGTCATAAACAGCGCAATGCTTGACGCACAACGAAGAGCTGCTGGAAAAACGCACAAAAGTGCTGTTTGAATGAATGTTTACGCACCTGCTTCTGCCTACGACCGCTCAGTCAGATACTTAGACACTTGTATGCTCAGTCAGATTATATGCAACGCAGGACACGCTAGATAAAATCTAGTAATATCATCAACCATGTGTAGTTAACTAGTGATTATGATTGATTGTTTTTTAGAAGATAAGTTTAATGATAGCTAGCATTAAGCTAGCACTTACCTTGGCTTACTGCATTCGCGTAACAGGCAGTCAGTCTCCTTGTGGAGTGCAACGAGAGAGAGGCAGGTCGTTATTGCGTGGGACTAGTTAACTGTAAGGATGCAAGATTGGATCCCCCGAGCAGACAAGGTGAAAATCTGTCGTTCTGTCCCTGAACAAGGCAGTTAACCCACCGTTCCTAGGCCGTCATTGAAAATAAGAATGTGTTCTTAACGGACTTGCCTAGTTAAATAAATAAATAATAAAAAATTGGCGCCCAAAAATACCAATTTCCGATTGTTATGAAAACTTGAAATCGGCCCTAATTAATCGGTCGACCTCTAGTATGTACGTACGGTCACTGTGGGGACGACATCGTCGATGCACTTATTGATGAAGCTAATGACTGATGTGGTGTACTCAATGCCATCGGAAGAATCCCGGAACATGTTCCAGTCTGTGCTAGCAAAACAGTCCTGTAGTTTAGCATCTGCTTCATCTGACCACTTTTTTTATTGATCCTAGTCACTGGTGCTTCCTGCTTTCATTTTTGCATGTAAACAGGAGGATAGAATTATGGTCAGACTTGCCAAATGGAGGGAGAGCTTTGTATGCGTCCGTTTGTGTAGTAAAGGTGTTCCAGAGGCCCCCCCCCCCCCTCGCACATTTAGCATGCTGATAGAAATTTGGTGAAACGGATTTAAGTTTCCCTGCATTAAAATCCCCGGCTACTAGGAGTGCCGCCTCTGGTTGAGCGGTTTGTTTGTTTTTTGCTTATGGCAGAATACAGCTCATTCAATGTGGTCTTAGTGCCAGCCTCTAAACAGCTACGAAAAATACAGATGAAAACTCTCTAGGTAGATAGCGTGGTCTACAGCTTATCATGAGATACCCTACCTCAGGCAAGCAATAGCTCGAAACTTCCTTAGATATTGTGCACCAGCTGTTATTTACAAAAATGCATAGCCCACCACCCCTAGTCTTACCAGACGCCGCTGTTCTATCCTGCCAGTACAGTGTATAACCAGCCAGCTGTATGTTGATAGTGTCGTCGTTCAGCCACGACTCCGTGAAGCATAAGATAATACAGTTTTGAATCAGGGACTGATGACACTAGGGGAATATCCCAAATGGCACCATATTCCCTTTACAGAGCCCTGATTAATAGTAGTGCACCATAGAGGGAATAGGGTGCCATTTAGGACAGTTGACACCAGACCAAAGACAGCAGGATGCAAGGGAAGACATAGCAAGAAGGGAAGCCAGCCTGTATAGTAGACTGAGGAAAATCCATTCCTAATTATCATGAAATATTAAGGTTGATCTCTGAATGACATCTCGAATACGGGCATGTCTTCTCTGCTGCATCTCTTCTCTCCGTGCTGGCTGGCTGGCCGGCCCCCCCCCACCCCACCCCCCCACCCCACCCCCCCACCCCCCTCGGGAACACAATCAATATAAAATAGCAACGCGGGGCCCCGGTGGTATCTGAATAGTTGAAGCATCCAATTTCAGGTGGGATCCATGAGGTAATGGAGAAGGGGCCATCTGGGGCCCGGCGCTGATAAAAGTCATTATATGCTCCGTCTCTCTCCGAGACGGAAAAGCAAGCAGAGCTGACACTAACACGGAGCCCTAGGGGCAAACTGGAAAATGCTGCTGATTTCTAATGATGTAATGATGTGATAGTGGTTTTCTGCCATCGTCGAGATGACGTTTTCTTTGGGCAACGCAATTTCTGCTGGTGTTGTGAATATTTACATGTAGGTGATTTAGCAGATACGTATCCAGTGCCACAAAGGCAGTAACAATATGACATTGGTATATGACAAGATTACAACTGCAGAACCATTCCTAGTGTGTGTGTGTCGTGCATGGCCCATGCCAAAGTGGAGGGCATAGAAAGCTGTTGTCTATTCATATCAACAAGGGTTTCCATACTTTTTTTCAGCACCTGTCACTGGAAGGATAATGGCTGGAATGAAAGAGGGCCAACTGTGAAACAGAACAGCAGCAAAGCCCAGGGAATTTACTTCAATCAGCAAAACAAACAGTGTGTGTGTGTGTGTGTGTGTAATATATATATATATATATATATAAATAATTAAGAGAGAGCGAGAACAGTACACAAATACTACTGGTGAGGCAGACTTTAGTCCTTATTTAGGACCATCATACCAGCCTGGTCCCATGTGAGGGCCACTGCTAGGCCGTCTCTGGAGGAGCGTTAAGAGCCAAGTCCAACATTCTGTCCGGGGGCTAAATATAGCAGCAGTGCAGTCTGACTCTAACCAGAATAGACTGACTCAGCCCAGCCCACACTGCTTTGCCAGCCATGCTGCATGTCAACAGATCCCTACACTCAGTCAGAGCCCTGCCACCCACACAGGGGTTGTGTGACAACCTATTCCATATATATATATATATATATATATATATATATATATATATAGCCTACATTGCAATGGCAGACATTTAGGCAGTGGTTGACTAGCCTAAATGGAGAACATACCTGCTGCTGTTGAGGATACTGCATTCCACTCATGCCCATCTGACCCCTCCCAGGCATTCCCATTGGGTAGCGGTGAGGAGAAGGTGATCCATATGGTTGGCCAGGGTAGGAGCCGCCCCCGCCCTGCTGTTGCTGGGAGTAAGGGTTGTTGCCCATGCCGTACAGCTGAGCGCGCTTCATCGCCATGGTGTCTATTGGTGGCACCTAACAGAGAGAGATGGGAGAAGTTAGCATAAGATTGGGCTTACTATGCTTTAGACATTGTATAATACAACCAACAGCTTGCAAGGTCAAAGGTCCCTTCCTTCTCATTCGCGGCAGGTAGCCTAGTGGTTAGAGCATTGGACTCGTAACCGAAAGGTTGCAAGATCAAATCCACGAGCTGACAAGGTCTGTCGTTCTGCCTCTGAACAAGGCAGTTAACCCACTGTTCCTAGACCAGTTAACCCACTGTTCCTAGGCCATCATTGTAAATAATTGTAAAATTTATTCTTAACTGACTTGCCTAGTTAAATAAAAAGGTATAAAAATATATCTAGAGTCTAGCCTAGACTAGAACAAAATTAGTAAGAAAACGATAGCAACATGGTCCAATTCTGACCATCACTACTCAACTTCCAGTATATGACAGCTGGCCAGGATTGAAGTAGGCCTATTCACCATGCCTTGCAAATGGCAAAAGTAGTTTTTAAATGTTTCAATACATCAGATTTCTCCATCACTCCATCGGAGTCCTATTAAATAGCCTGGGGTTCATAGTCAGGTCCAGGGGTAGGCAAAGATATCCAGGATAATGTGCCGTCAAGTGCTTTAGGAGTCAGGTTATTCTCGAGAGGCTCGGCAGGCTGTGCCAAAAAAGAGTGAGAGCAATTCAAACTAATCTTCTCATGTCACTGCTAAATTCAGGCCAATTGAAGAAGCACTTAAAGAAAATGTGAGCAATCGAGAAAGCCCAAGGGGCCACTTTAAACGAACAGTCTGGGTGTCAGCAGTCATGCCTGGGCACCCTGCGATTTTAACACAGACTCACTAAATGACAGTTAAGGGTAGGTTATCCAGAATAAAAATGATTCAAATGTTTTCGCTGTAGCTCAGATGGGATTATGAGCAATGAAAGCAAGTTGGAGGATGTTGTACCAACAATCCTTTGTAGAAGTATTGTACACCTGGCAGTACGCCTAATTTGAATTAATCAACTTTTTTCAAAGACAGAAACAAAGCAATATTTTTATTTTACACTTGCCAGAATCCATTTGGTAAACTCAAATGACTAACAGTCTTAAAATAAAACCTCACTACAAAAAAGACAGACTAGATCATCAGATAGAGAAAAGGCTACTTAAATCCTAAACACTACACTTTCTGAACTAAATACATACACAACACTTCGTCTACACAAGAATGCGCTTTTCAGGTACCAGCAGTAAACAGTCAATTTTGTGTTGTTCTTACTCCATTTTATGACCTGTAACTGGTTTCAATCCGTTCGTAAACACCACACATGGTGTTGTAGGTCCATTATTTTGAGAAAGTCTCACCCCACAAATGAAAGACTGGAGAAAATAGCTGCAGAGCAAAGAATGTGATTTTTTAAAAACACAAATAGGTCAAGCTTGTTTTCGTATTTTCCCTGTATTAGGAGTCCAGTGAGCAAAAAAAATCACTACATTTCTCCCAGGTAAACACTTCTGTCTGCTAATCTACCAAACGAGGGCTTGCTGTCAATGTGAATGAGGCCATTCAGATGGGGAAATCCTACCTACAAATCAGCAAAATAAAAGGATTGCATCCTAAATGGCACCCTATTCCCTTTATAGTGCACTACTTTTGACCAGAAACATATGGGTCCTGGTCAAAAGTAGAGCACTGTATATGAAATAGAGTGACATTCAGGACAGATTAAATACTGAGTCAGAGTGCCATGTGTTCAATTCACACCACGAGGGTGGGGAGGAGACATCAAACCTGCCTCTGGAGAGGGAGGAGAAACTATGAAGAGAAACCCCTCTACTTTAGGCCAGCACAATTCTTACAAGTCTGTCAGAAATATGCCTGGGATGAGTTCCTAAAACACAATCTCAGGTTTGTCTGTAACCCTACACTACGGGTAACCAAAGAGCACAGGACGAACCCTCTCCAACCCACAATGAAGTGGACGTCCAGACTCACTGACGTCCAAACTTGAATGGTTTGCCTGTGGACATCACAGGCAAACCACCGCATTTACCACATCATCTGGCTATATCCACACACTGCATCTACAACGCAAACATATCCACTTGTCAAAATGTAATAAAACTAGAGCTTTGACGGCAAGAATGTCAGAGACCAAAGCCAGCATGACTCCCTTCATAGTGTTTCTGATGCACCAAAGTCCATGTGCTCAAAGCCAGAATGAGAGAGAGTTGCGGGGAAAAAAGGACATGTCCTCTTTTAAAAAGACTAATTTAAGACTCAATTACAATACCTCAGTGAAGATGATAGACTTTCAAAGCAGAAATGTTTATTATAGCCTTGTCAGTAACAGGATCTCAGAGCATGCTGGAGACAGCAGGAATTAGCTAGTGAATACAAGAATAACTTCCATCTGAAAAGTCCATATTTTGTGTAGTGCAGCAGTTTGCACATCTTTAAACACTGTGGGGGGCTTAGCCGTGGGGAAATTAAGCTACAGTAGAGACTAGAGTGGCTGTTAAACATTTTCAGACAGAAAGCCTGTTTAATGGAGGGTTCCGTCCACAACATGTTCACATTGACAAAAGATGTCAATGCTTTCAAACCAGGCACTTCTTGGTAGGTTGTCACAGTGCAGGCCTGAGAGAGTGTGTTTTCCAGCTGAGATATTTAGCTGGCTGATTGTGGGATCGGGCACATGGCTAATTTGCATGTGTGAAGGCAGACCACATAATGAAGGGGAGACCACATAATGGCCTCCATGTCAAAAATCAGGATCAAGTCACTAGATAAAAAAGGTCAAGCCACGAGTGTCAGAGATACCACTACACAATGGAAACAGAACACAATCCTGAGCCCCCCCCACAGTCCTTGATAGGCAGGTGGTAAGAACCAATCAGATGCAAGATTAGGTCAATTGGGAGGTCGTGGTCAAATTTAGCTCAAATGTTCATGCTTCCAAAGTGCTCTTGGAAGTGCAAGATGAACACCAGCCCTTGCCAGGCCCTCTGTACAATAGTTTCGGTCGGCCTACACGGTGGATGTTTCATGAACTCATTTCAGAAGAGTATGCATAACAGCCCACTAACCGCCCAGTCAAACAATTGATTGCAACACATTTCACTGGAACATGGACCACTACTAGCACCAGCCTGTTCTTTGGCATCTAGCAATATTGGTTTGTCTAAGAAATTGTAACTTCCCATTGTATGCATATGATACGGTTGTGTATTCTGTTGGGATTTCTGTTGACAAGGCTCTCTCTCAACTACAATCTGCCCTTTTGCTTTGTAGAAAGCCCTTGAACTGAAATTGGTACTTAATGCAGCTAAAAGTATGTACATGTTATTTCCCAAAAAGCTTACAAATGTATTTGATGTATGCATACGCAAACATGCGCTTGCACATGCAATCTACACACAAGTACATTGTAATATAGTTGTATTATACATGTAGTATTTTAGATATGCAGTGGTGTAATAATGTTATATGATGTACTGTGTTATACGTAATGTAAGTGCCTTAATATCTAACAGGCTTCTTTGTAGGAACAGGGCATGCAGCATTTAGTTAAATAGCAGAAACACAATCATCCAGTTGACATTCATTCTGGCTTTAGACTATGGCGATATCGTCTATATGAATGCAGCTACCACTGGACGCATTTTATCATAGCCCACTACACGTCACTGCATTCTGTATCAGAAAGTAGGCTGGCCCTCTCAAATATTCTAGATCTGTTTGTTTATAAAGCCCTTGTGCAAATGTCTGCCATACCTTACTTCATTGCTAAATGACAGACATGCACACAAGTCACCAGACCTGATTACAAGGATGCCTAACTCTCAGTTTCCACTGAGTTAGGTACCGAGTTAGGTAGATCTGTGGGCAGTTTTTTTTTGTGGATTGATGTCCAGAACGCTAAAGTTTGATGTTTTGGCACAACTAGGGAAGTTCAAAAGGCTGGTTGATGACTTTTATTAGTGAGTAATGTGTTTGTTTCATATGTCCATTTTCTTCAATTGCTTGTACATATTGTGAATTTGTATGCTCGTGTGCTGAGCTTCCTTGTAAAAGAGGCCTTGGTCTCAATGGAATTTCCCTGTTTAAATCAATTGAAATAATGATCATAATACGTGCTGAGGAACACATCTAGCTACTTGGCCAACGCAAGGCCTTCAAATTGGTGTGACATGGCTAACATTAGCAGGCTATGCTATAGCTAGCTAGCAATAGCAGATAACAATTGGAGTGTATGATATCTAGCTAGCTGGATATCAACAAACAAATGTTAGTGTTAGCTAGTAAGAATTCTGATTTGTTGAATAAAAGTATATATGCGTTTTAAGATATGAAACGGATACTTCAAATATCTCAGCAGTTGTACAGATCCTGTGCTAGCTAGAAGGAAGGTCGATAGTTTTCGCACCCCAGTCTAACGTTTTTTATTTTATTTAACCTTTATTTAAATTAGGCAAGTCAAGCAAGTCCACAAGTTATATTGAAAATGTTGTAGTACATTTATCAGCATAGGTATGCATACGTTTACATGGTACAGTACTGTAGTTAAAGTTTGAAATGTTGGAGAACAGACTAACTTACCTAGACTTAAGAGACTAGCAAGCAAGCAAGCAAGCTAAATGAAAGGTCTGGGATCCCCAACCATAAGTCACCTTGGACAGAAATTGAAATGCCAACTTCAAATCAACAATAACAGAATAGTTAACTAAGTTAGTTATCTGCCCACAAGGACACGGAATTCAGAAAATTACCATTTGGGTATTCTCCGCCTGCATGTTTATTTAATCTAAAACCAGTACAATCTACAAAAGCTGTCCTAGCGATGCTGGCTAGCTAATACATTAGCATAGCTAACGTGTCTGTCCATAGCTAAATTAACTAGCCAAGCCGCCTGGAAAGCGTAGTTATAGTTCGGCACATTAGAAAAAAAAGTGACATATGAATGCATAATTTACCTGTGATCTGCCGCTTCCTTGTCCGTTGTTTCCAGGGCTCATGGCAGGGTGATTTCTTTCTTGTCCTCCCCAACTATGAGTTGTTGAACCGTATTGGGAGCTCAAGTCTTTAGTCAGCCCCATGCTTGATTGTTGTTGTTCAGCAGAAAGATTAGTGTAATCTTGATAGCCACTGCCATAGCCCCGCATCATAGGGCTCGGGGACGTCAGTAACTGGTTTAGAGTCGGGGTAGCCCCCGACGGATGTTGCTGACTTTGCCCTGGAAATCTGTGAAACCCTCCAATATTCGCACTACCAGAAGAAGAGGCAGCAGCCATGGCAGCTCTGCTATGACTAGCAGCAGCAGTGTTGCTGACTGGGCCCATCATGTTGTTCCCGTGCCGAGAGGGACTCATCATCCCATATCCACTGTTACCGTAGCCAGGTCGGTAGTTCGGGTAGTGATTGTACGGGTTGTTTTGGTAACCTTCGTGGGAGTTTTGTTGAAGTTGATCCATATTGTTCTGTTGTACCGAATGTATTATCCCAGACCCTGGGCTTTGTTGTCCGCCATGTTGATCAAAGCAAGGCCCTCCTCTCCCCTTTCCATAATAACTATTATTTATCTCCAAAACTGAACTGTTCCCACTTTGGGACGGGTTGATGTTATTAGTTGTTCCCAAACTGGCATGGTCGTACCTGCTGTTAATCCGGTCCTCCGTTTTGCCCGGTTGGTCCTCCTCCTCACTTTTATTTAGCATTTGTTGCTGCTGATGGAGCTCCACTTGATTCCCTAAAACAACGTTCTCTTTTCCTCCATGTTGGCGGTTTCCACTTTCTCCATGTATCGACTGCTGGCTGTTGTGAATTTGGCGTTGTTGGTGCTGAATGAATTGATTGAATGGCTGTTGCTGTGGAGGTGTGTGGTGGTGCGATGGAGGAGGATCTCCGACACCAACATTTTTCACTTTATGACTGACAAGCGTTCCGGTCTCCATGCTTCCCGAACTCATGCTACAATTTGAAGTCGAAAAAGACTCCGATCTAGAATCTCCACTTTCCTTCTCACGTTGACTCGAATTGTTGTTTACAGGAAAAACTCGAGCTCTGTTTGGGTTCAATTCATGGTGATTGCGTTCTACATTAATAGCATGAACGATAGTCCCGTTTCCTACCCCAAGTACAGCTCCACCAACTACTCCAGATTTAAAATCTTGACTCACGCTGCTAGTTAAACTCGACCTTTTCTTAACAGTTGATGTTGGGGCTGTTGCCACTTGTGCGGCCATGATCAAGTCCACATCTCAGGCAGAAAATCCAGTCGAGCTAGCAAGCTAAACATGTAGAAGAAACGCAGAACACGAAAATATGCAAGCAAGCTAACGTTAGCGGGAAATGAAAAAGAGGGCAAAGTGTCGAATATGACCATAAATACCATCTATTTTAGAGCGAGTTTATGTTGAAAGTTTTGATAAAGACGGGCATGAAACTTTTTTACTTCCATGTTTAACCCGTATACAGGCAAATGCCTTTTCTCTCCAAAGACCATTTAGCCCAGCATGGCAACAGCGAGCGTTGAGAATCGATAGTTTATACCTCAGCGATCTAGAGGGCTGAATGGCTGACGATTTCCTGGTCTGGGCGGGGCGAGATTATTCTGAGTAGTGGCACCTGAGCTCTAATATATACACATCACTTTTTATCACATACAACAAAAAAGTATTTGCATGTTCATAGCAAACCAGTCTGAAAGGGAACATTTGTATGCCTAAATTGGAAATAGTGTTCGAGCGCCTACTTTTGCGATGAATGGTGCTATTGTTTTCCCTGCTTTCTTTAATATGCCTAATCTACTTGTCTGATTGAATTCATTCACCTATGAATTCACCCCATTCGCCCATTTTATGTGTGGAAATTGTTGACTGTATACTGTACATGTACTCATTCTTCTCTTCTATACTATTCTGTTATTATTAAAGTAACAAGAATTGAAAGAAAAAGATAAACAGGCCATATGAGAATGTCTGTGTGTTTCTAAGTGGGCCTAAATGAGAGTGAATATACATGAGCAAATATGTTTTTATTTGACTAGGATCCCCATTAGCTGCTACTCTTCCTGAATATGTTAGTCTGTGTGATGTTGAGGGATCGACTCACTTGAGAGACCTGTTCAAGGGGGAAATCGTCTGAGACCTCCCACAGAAATGGCAGCAGCAGCCCAGTCAAGTGAAGCAGGGAAAGTGGGTCACTGAAAACCCACAGAAAGCAGCACAGTACAGCTCCACAGGAACACACTGACACCACAGACCTTTTTTTTTACAGGGAAGGGAAAATACTGCTCCAACACAGCATTTGCAAGCCTATTTCCTTCATAGTGCACTACCCATAGAGCTCTGGTCAAAAGTAGTGGACTATATAGAGAGCCATTTGGGACGCGCTTGCAATCAGCACACCTTGTTATACAGACACTTGTCAAACCAACATGCTTTCAATTTCAGGGTTGAGTAAATAACAATATGACAATTGATTTGTTTACTAGTAGGATGGCTTCAAGTGACCCAATATGCAGTGTATGAAAGTGACTGTATTCCCAAATGTGTGACCCGTTATTCTACTGCCTTCGATGACAGTAGAATAAAGAAAATGCTATACTGTATTTGCAATCCAAGTTTGTGCATCATTTTATTCATTGGATAAAGGTAAGCAACCAAAGGCCTCTTCTGAAGCAGCTGGTAGCAAGGTTGATTCCAAATACCTTGTGGATGGAGGTATATAAGAAGGAATCACAATGACTTTTCTCAAATCGCAATGCATTGGAGAAGCTATGAGAGTACAGACAGCATAGAATTAGATATAAAATGGTGATGTATAGGATGTCTGTGACCGGCATTCCAATAACAATGCCAGATCGTAACGTAAATTATGGCTGTGTCTGAAGCATGCATTCTCTGTACAGGCCAGTGTGTTGGCCTGTGAGAAGGAGATTCTCAAGGGTTTTGCAATCACATCTACATACACATGAAGTACACGTCAATGTCAAGTGTACTTCACAGTGTTTTGCAAGTCTGTGTGGCAATGTGCCCTGGATAATTCCACCAATAAAAAACAGACATTGTGGGGCCTCCTGGGTGGCGCAGTGCCCTAGACCACTGCACCAGCCGGCCGCGACCGGGAGGTCCATCGGGCGACGCACAATTGGCCTAGCGTAGGGATATCTTTGTCTCATCGAGCACCAGCAACTCCTGTGGCGGGCCGGGCGCAGTGCCCTTTACCACTGCACCAGCCGGCCACGACCGGGAGGTCCGTCAGGCGACACACAATTGGCCTAGCGTCGTCCGGGTTAGGCAGGGTTTGGCCGGTAGGGATATCCTTGTCTCATCGAGCACCAGTGACTCCTGTGGCGGGCCGGGAGCCAGGTGCATGGTGTTTCCTCCATGGTGCGGCTGGCTTCCGGGTTGGATGCGCGCTCTGTTAAGAAGCAGTGCGGCTTGGTTGGGTTGTGTTTCAGGGGACGCATGGCTTTCGACCTTAGTCTCTCCCGAGCTCGTACGGGAGTTGTAGTGATGAGACAAGATAGTAATTACTAACAATTGGATACCACGAAATTGGGGAGAAAAGGGGCACAAAAAAAAAAAGACATTGATTGTTTTTGTGCCACAATTGTTTGTGTATATTAAAGAATGGCTCATTATACAATTGCTACACACAGACATCAGCAAACTAATCAGTACTTTTGATAGTGGAAAGAGAAATTGTTGCAATTAAAAGGTACTTTTCACACAATTAGTTGATTCCAGAATATACCATGTCAGGTGAGAGCACACAGAACGGAAACAGGGGTGTTGCTTACTCAGCAGTCAGCACTAACCATGTAACAAACTAATTACACCATGTTCACATCCCAAATGGCACCCTATTCCCTATATAGTGCCCTTCCTTTGAACAGAGCTCTATGGGCCATGGTCAAAATAAGTACCCTACATACAGAATAGACTTAACCCATTGACAAATGATAATCTTCACCGTTTGTCGACTACAGTCTGTGGACATTGTCACTTGAATCTTGACCCCATATCGACCCTTGACCCAGCAGCTACTTCTCCACCATCTAGATACCTTTTATCACCCCACTTAAACCATCTGTGTGACAGGGACCCAGGCAGGCAGTGGTCTCAAATGGAACGTTACACTCTATACAGTGGACGACTTTTGAACAGGGCTCATAAGGCTGTGAGACGAGTGACACTGATTGTGTTTCTCCTAATTAAACCTCCCCTGACCTTGGCAGAGGTAAATCATTAGTTTCCCGTTGTAATCATCACACGGACGCAATTATACCCCACTGGACCTTCATTTGCATTTAGACATAGCTGCTCAGGCCATGTTCAAAAATGTTCAAATACATTTTGACAATGTCAGAGAACTGAGGTACGGACACAGAGACTGATTTCCAAGCTAATGGGATTGCATGATTGGAGCATAGTTATACATATGGTACAGTTGTGCAAATATAGCTGATACATCTTTTGTGTGCAAACCTTCCAAAAAAGTATATCTTATAATAACACTAATTCAAGAATATTCAAACATAGAGAGAGCAATTGAATGTCTATTCTTAATTTGAGTACTTACACTACTTGAAATGCAGCCCACAACAGAGGGGGGGAAAGATAATCAGGGAATTACTTGCATCATTAGTAATTCATTACTTTGGTAATAACATGTCCTTTCATACTGGCAGCTGCCTTACTGAACTAACAAGGGGTTGCCTAGCAATCAGCGTTACACACTGGGTGACATCATTCATGGCTGAATCAATCCCAATCTCTTTAATTAAAATGACCAAGCTGACCATGTAGCATAATTTCCATAAATGTGACCCTCAAGTTAAGTCAGAAAACATGTCTCTCTCTTCTCTTCCCTGTTATGCTTACCAAGCACAGGGTAAGAGGGGGTAGGTGAGATGCATCCCAGTCAGATTAGTATGGTGAAAATGTCAAATGTTTTGCTGCAAAATCAAATCCAATAGCTACAATAGGAATGATTTACTTTACTTTGAAACACACAAGCCAAGAACAGAGAAAGCACCCAGAAGTAGGGCATGTTATGGTTACAATACTGATGCCAGCAGATTTAATATTCTATTCATCTTCATTTGATTGCTGTAGGTGCAGGTTTGAAATAAGGTTGTGGTGTGTAATAGTATTATTAATCTAAGGTAACTTACCGTCAGTTTCTCAGACAGAGATTAAGTTTGGTCCTGGACTTAAAAAGCAAGCTCAATGGAGAATCTCTCCAGGGTTACATGAAAGGTTCTCACACAAGACAAAGAGAGCCAGCCAGAAAGTCAGTCATACGTGATATCCTATATCAATTCCTATGATCCACCACATCAACCCCTCACACACACAAATCCCAGCCTGCATGTCTGAACCAAACTCGGATCTTTAAATCCATTAAGGATCCAAATGAATCATTTAGGTGTGTCGAGACCTGGGCTAAATTGTTCTGGCACACAGTAAAATATGGCTATGCATCCCAAATGGCAGCCTATTCCCTTTATAGTCCACTATACTTCTGACAAGGGCACATAGGGCTCTGGTCAAAAGTTGTGCAATATAAAGGAAATAGGGAGCCATTTGGGATGCATCTGTGCCCTTTCTCCCCGCCTGCCTCAGATGAATGATTTATTAAACAACAGGTTGTTGCTGTACTGCCAGATGGATCTCGTGTGTCTCGCAGTTCCACAGATGTGTACACATGTTTAATGGTTGTTTGTGGATGGCTGTCAAGGAAAACAACCTCTTGACGAGGCGACGTCCCCCGTCTGTTCACCCCTCCTAGCGTGAACCGTAAATCAGAGCCAGGGTTTAACAGCGGCTGCATCCCAAATGGCACTCCGTTCCCAATATGGTGCACTACTTTTGACCAGAGCCTTATGGGCCTGTAGTAGTGCAAAGGGAATATGGTTCCATTTGGGATGCAACCGACTTATACACACTTCTCTCCCTGAGAGCTCTGACAGGAATATGCTATAGACACTCAGTGGGGGTACAGTACGGCTCACTGTTGCTGAAAGCAAGAATGTGTTTGTTGCTAACTGGAATGACTATCTGAATTGGTCAACTCAAGTGAACATTTTTATGAAACAAACTTCTTTAAAGGTTGTTAGCTATGTACAATTTACATATTACATTTATGCTTGCATTTCCCCTCAATGCCAGTCATTTTCCTCTAGTGTCCAACTAATTAATGAAGTCCTAAGTTATTAAGTCATAAGTCTTATGCACTCCGTTTTCCCTGGCCTCCTGTCACGCCCTGACCTTAGTTTGCTTTGTTTTCTTTATTATTTTGGTTAGGTCAGGGTGTGACAAGGGTGATATATGTGTTTTGTATTGTCTAGGGTTTTTTGTAAGTCTATGGGTTTTCACTAGTCTAGGTATTTATATGTCTATAGTTGCCTAGATTGGTTCTCAATTAGAGGCAGCTGTTTATCGTTGTCTCTGATTGGCAACCATATTTAGGCAGCCATATTCCTTGGGTTATTTCGTGGGTCATTGTCTATGTGTTAGTTGCCTGTGTCTGCACTTATCATATATAGCGTCACATTCGGTTTGAATGGTTGTTTAAGTGTTCTTCGTCTTATTAAAGATGATGTATTCATCTCACACTGCGCCTTGGTCTCCTCCATACAACGAACGTGACACCTCCCATTCGCTGAACCATTCTGTACCTTTATAAGCGCCTCGGCCCTGGAATGCAGGCCATGTTAACGGAACTAAATGATCAAAGCACATATTCCAAGAGAAAAAAGGTTTACAGTATAGTCCCTCTGGGTGTGTCTGTGGCCTGGCCACAGGCTACGTGTGATGTGTCAGCAGTAGTGTAGTGGTAGTTAGTGCAGGATAGTTACAGGATAGTGATGGGTGATGCATCCTTAAAGGACCCGAGGATAGACTTTTGGATCACACAGAAACCAGATCACATGATCTTCTGATGGTTCTGTCTCAACGTCAGCAGAGGTAGAAGCAGCAGACTCTGTCTTCCCATCTCAGGGAGGTATGACACAATAATAACAGGGACTGTTTTTATCAAGCATCTTAGAGTAGGAGTGCTGATCTAGGATCAGTTTAGACTTTTAGACCATAATTAACAAGATTACATGGGCAGGGGGGACCTGTCCTAGATCAGCACTCCTACTGTGAGACGCTTGATACATACGACCCTAGATCAATACACCAATTTAAGAACAAATGTGCCGAAAACAAAATGCACCTTGAAGTGTTTCGAATCAGAAAGGTTTAATTTGTACCCATTGTGTGATCTGTGTTTCAGTGTGGACTTGAAGGATGACTCACAATGGCTATGGGGTTGGACTAGGCTGTGAGGTGGTGAAGGGCCACGCGGGCTGATGTGGGCTTCCAGCCATAGGGAAGCGCTGCAGCAAGGTCTGGTAGGCCTGGGTGGACAGGATGTAGAGGCGGCAGGGAGTCAGCGCCGTCATGTTGGCTGAGTGCTTAGCGTTCGTTACCAGGTCCAACTCTGAGTGTGCAGAGTCAGAACAAACAAAAAGACAAGGATCTGTATTCACAATGAATCTCAAAGTAGCTGTGCTGATCTAGGACCAGCTCCTCCCTGTCCATACAAGCTTATTTATTACAATCTAAAATACAAAATACAGCACTCCTATTCTCAGACACTTTACAGTGATACAATCTTCAAATAATATTTTTGCAGGAATCTCCTTGCGAATGATTTTGCCAAAGATTGTATCACAGGTCCAGGTCAGGAGGGTCTGAGTTCTCAGCAGGGTATAAAACAAGTTATAATTCAGTATGATACTGTAGGTTTCAAGTAGTAACTAATGATGGATTAAACTATGCATTGGTATGGAGCAAGCTAAAAATAAGTGTTCATTTAGGATGGCATGTGTTACTTTGTTCTTCAGTCTTTTCAATGAATGTAAATATGGTTGTACAAAAAAATGTAGTTGTTCCCAAAAATGTTTTTGTTTTGCTTGAATTTGTATGTTTTTTGCAGCTACATGTAATTACCATACCATACCCGTACATCGTGTTGTTCACATAAACACAGCAAACAACAACCATATTACTATGATGTAGGCCTTAAATCTCAAAATCCCTGCATCAATTTGCATGACAATCCTGGGATATTTCAGCATCTGTTTGCATTCAGCTCAGCTCCCTTGATAACCAACATAAAATGACTGTTGCATAATATAACATAAAAGTGCATTTTGACCATGATGGAACTACTTGCGTCATCAGTAACGATCCCATTCATCTAATCATTAAAACAAACAACTAATTAGACACCTATTATAGCATGAGTATAGACATGTTTTTTATTTTTTTTATTTACATTTATTTCACCTTTATTTAACCAGGTAGGATCAGTTGAGAACAAGTTCTCATTTACAACTGCAACCTGGCCAAGATAAAGCAAAGCAGTGTTAGATAAAGCAACACAGAGTTACACATGGAATAAACAAACGTACAGTCAATAACACAATAGAAAAGTCTATATACATTGTGGGCAAATTAAGTAAGATTAGGGAGGTAGGCAATAAATAGGCCGTAGTGGCGAAATAATTACAATTTCGCAAATTAACACTGGAGTGATCGATGTGCAGAAGATGAATGTGCAAGTAGAGATACTGTGGTGCAAAGGAGCAAAAAAAAGAATATATATAAATAAAATAAATAACAATATGGGGATGAGGTAGTTGGATGGGATATTTACAGATGGGCTATGTACAGGTGCAATGATCTGTAAGCTGCTCTGATTGCTGATGCTTAAAGTTAGTGAGGGAGATATGAGTCTCCAGCTTCAGTGATTTTTGCAATTCGTTCCAGTCATTGGCAGCAGAAAAGGAAAGGTGGCCAAAGGAGGAATTTGCTTTGGGGGTGAGCAGTGAAATATACCTGCTGGAGCACGTGCCACAGGTGGGTGTTGCTATGGTGACCAATGAGCTGATAAAGGCGGGGCTTTACCTAGAAAGGACTTATAGATTACCTGGAGTCAGTGGGTTTGGAGACGAATATGTAGTGAGGGCCAGCCAACGAGAGCATACAGGTCACAGTGGTGGGTAGTATATGGGGCTATGGTGACGAAACAGATGGCACTGTGATAGACTGCATCCAGTTTGCTGAGTAGTGTTGGAGGCTATTTTGAAAAATTACATCGCCGTCAAGTCAAGGATCGGTAGGATAGTCAGTTTTACGAGGGTATGTTTGGCAGCATGAGTGAAGGATGCTTTGTTATGAAATAGGAAGCAGATTCTAGATTTTATTTTGGATTGGAGATGTTTAAGATGAGTCTGGAAGGAGAGTTTACAGTGTAACCAGACACCTAGGTATTTGTAGTTGTCCACATATTCTAAGTCAGAACTGTCCAGAGTAGTGATGCTAGACGGGCGGGCAGGTGTGGGCAGCGATCGGTTGAAGAGCATGCATTTAGTTTTACTTGCATTTAAGAGCAGTTGACGGCCACGGAAGGAGAGTTGTATGGATTTGAAGCTCATCTGGAGGTTTGTTAACACAGTGTCCAAAGAAGGGCCAGAAGTATACAGAATGGTGTCGTCTGCGTAGAGGTGGATCAGAGAATCACCAGCCGCAAGAGCGACATCATTGATGTATACAGAAAAAAGAGTCGGCCCGAGAATTGAATCCTGTGGCACCCCCATAGAGACTACCAGAGGTCCGGACAACAGGCCCTCCGATTTGACACACTGAACTCTCTGAGAAGTAGTTGGTGAACCAGGCAAGGCAGTCATTTGAGAAACCAAGGCTGTTGAGTCTGCCAATAAGAATGCGGTATAGTCTTTTGTCGATGGCGATTATGATATCGTTTAGGACCTTGAGCGTGGCTGAGGTGCACCCATGACCAGCTCGGGAACCAGATTGCATAGTGGAGAAGGTACGGTGGGATTCGAAATGATCAGTGATCTGTTTATTAACTTGGCTTTCGAAGACCTTAGAAAGGCAGGGTAGGATAGCTAGTTTATAATAACAATTTAGGTCTAGTGTCTCCCCCTTTAAAGAGGGGGGATGACCGCGGCAGCTTTCCAATCTTTGGGGATCTCAGACGATACAAAAGAGAGGTTGAACAGACTAGTAATAGGGGTTGCAACAATTGCGGAGGAACATTTTAGAAAGAGAGGGTCCAGATTGTCTAGCCCAGCTGATTTGTAAGGGTCCAGATTTTGCAGCTCTTTTAGAACATCGGCTATCTAGATTTGGGTGAAGGAGAAATGGGGGAGACTTGGGCAAGTTGCTGTGGGGGGTGCAGAGCTGTTGACCGGGGTAGTGGTAGCCAGGTGGAAAGCAAGGCCAGCCGTAAAAAAATGCTTATTGAAATTCTCGATAATCATAGATTTATCGGTGGTGACAGTGTTTCCTAGTTTTTTAAAGTGGGTGGTTCAAGCCCTGAATGCTGATTGGCTGACAGCCATGGCATATCAGATTGTATACGGGTATGACAAAACATGTATTTTTACTGCTCTAATTAAATTGGTAACCAGTTCATAATAGCAATAAGGCACCTCAGGGGTTTGTGGTATATGGCCAATATACCATGGTTAAGGGCTGCATCCAGGCACTCCGCGTTGCACATAAGAAGTCATTAGCTGTTGTATATTGGCCATATACCACACCTCCTTGTGCCTTATTGCTTAATTATAGCAAACTTTCTGATTGAATAATATCTAGCACATCTTATCAGTTATGATTATCATGTGCACCCCTTCCTAGGCATCCCTCTGCATCTTTAATTTATAATCTCACCACACTGAGCAGTGATCAGTCACTGTCTGGGGGACACTGCAGTGGAAGAGGGGCCCTGTTCAATGTTAGTGCTCTATATATGGAATAGGATGCCATTTGAGACGCAGCATAGGACTGTATTTTTTTTAATCTAAAGAATGCCCCGTCTAACAGCCTCTCAGTGTGCATGGGGGTCTCCATCAGCATGGTGTCCCTATCTATGAAGAACATTCAGTCCCCCAGGGCGCACTGATGGAACTATCAAGTCCCCTCTCTGGTGTATCTTAAACAGCACCTCCAGCAGCTAACTCACAAACATGGGTCGGTGTCACCAAACGCATTCAACACCAGTCTTACAATTTTAGTGGATGACCTCCTGTTTATATACACTCTTTTTGTTTGTTTTAGTGTAATATGTGTTTTTGCATTTACATTGATTGGTTAATACATTTTATGCTACACAAAGATAAATAATACACAGTTTTCTAAACTAATCCAATCAGTTGGATGTATTGAACCAGTACTGAGATGGTCATTCCAGTTTAGATGATTGAGGTAGTTGAAGTATTCAATCTTCCCTGCCCTGGCAGTCATTCTGGAGATTGCGGATGATTAACTCTATTGTTGGATATCCTAACTCTGGCTGGATTCCAATAGGAATTACCCAACACTTTGCAAGCCAGCATAATGTGAATTTCGGCCTGATGTGGCCTGTAAACCAGGAGATTCCTAACACCACGGTGTTAGGGTATAACTAGGCCCTCAAAGAAAGGCCTTATGACATATGTGATGTATTGTCATGAAGGCTAATGGAACCATTTCATAGAGGGTTCCAGGAAGAAACCTCCAAAGAGAAAAGGGTTCTTGGTAGAACCCTTCAGACGGTTCTAGGAAGAACCTCCCGAATAGTGCAGCGGTCTAAGGTACTTCATCATAGTGCTAGAGGCGTCACTACAGACCCGGGTTCGATCCCGGGCTGTATCACAACCGGCCATGATCGGCAGTCCCATAGGGCGGCGCACAATTGGCCCAGCGTTGTATGGGTTAGGGGAGGGTTTGGCTGGGGGCCTTTACAAGTAGACCATCATTGTAAATAAGAATGTGTTCTTAACTGACTTGCCTAGTTAAATAAAGGTTAAATAAAAATAACCTTAAGATGATAAAATGGGTCTTGGTAGAACCATAAACAAATAGTTCACATCTACTACTAAACTACAGTGCTGATAACTAATGATATTTCCATGGACTTCACTTGTAATTCGAGGGAAAAAGCCATTGCATATCAGTCTGAGGGTCTTCTGAGAGCTCCATGAGGATGGCCTTGTCATGAAACCACTTTCTATGGTAATGGCTGCCAGGCAGACGGTGGTGTGTCATGTACTCCTTCAGATTATTGTGTTGAACAGAACAGTTGTTTGAAAGTGTAAGAAATTGTGAGTCTCTACCACCCTCTGGTGGGGGTTGTATATACACTTCCATGGTTATTCAACCCTAGACCAATACAACAAAAACAGAATGCAAATAATGATGCATACATATCACACTATCTGATGGGGGAGGTGATAGTTACATATCGGGATATTATTTTTGACGACATATCGTTTCGCTTTGTGCTAGTTGGCTGTACCTGCAACAAAATTCCAGTATTTTTCCTTCATAGCTTGTTCTCCATCTTCTTTCTACAGAGGGAGCCAATTTATTTTCACAACTTTTTTTTCCATGACTGATCAAAACTTTTGCAGGGCTCTCTTGTCCTTTTGCAGGGCTCTCTTGTCCTTTTGCAGGGCTCTCTTGTCCTTTTGCAGGGCTCTCTTGTCCTTTTGCACCAAGACACATGATGAGAAATATGTTTGGAACATCCAATAGCAATACATATAGAATCCTGAGAGTCGCAATACATATAGAATCCTCAGAATCACAATGCATATAGAATCCTGAGAATCACAATACGTATAGAATCCTGAGAATCGCAATACACATGGAATCCTGAGAATCACAATATATGTAGAATCCTGAGAATCACAATACATATAGAATCCTGAGAATCACAATACATATAGAATCCTGAGAATCACAATACGTATAGAATCCTGAGAATCGCAATACACATGGAATCCTGAGAATCACAATATATGTAGAATCCTGAGAATCACAATACATATAGAATCCTGAGAATCACAATACATATAGAATCCTGAGAATCGCAATACATATAGAATCCTGAGAATCGCAATACATATAGTATTTGCACCTAAGTATCGTGATAGTTTCGTATTGTGCGGTCCCTGGCAAATCCCAGACCTACTTACTATCTGTTAAAATAATATATGAATGCATCTGCATCAATCATCATAATAAACTGATAAGCGAAACCTGGACATTTAAATATGTACCTTCCAACCATCATGCTCACAATAAAATAATTTGTCATGTGACACAAAGGTCGCAACATAGCCTTGGCATACTGTCTGGAGATCGGCTTGTCCTGGCAAGAATAAAATCACAAGTGAAGCGGAAATTCAACAACTCTTGGAGGACAGTGGACGACAAAAAAAGTGCTTATGTTGTTGTTAAAAGTAAGACAAGATAGCAAGGTAGCGCTAGTGTTCCCTTCCATGTGCAACAATAAAATCATATGCATAAATCAAGTAACTTTCCAACACTACCTAATTAATTTAGTTTAAATCCAAGTGAAATCTAAGAGCTGTGTTCTTACCACCAGACCATCCATGGTGGTGGCAGTCCATGAGGTGACCCAGCTGTTCTGAGGGTGGCAGTCCACGAGGGTGACCCAGCTGTTCTGAGGGTGGCAGTTCACGAGGGTGACCCAGCTGTTCTGAGGGTGGCAGTTCACAAGGGTGACCCAGCTGTTCTGAGGATGGCAGTCCATGAGGTGACCCAGCTGTTCTGAGGGTGGCAGTCCATGAGGGTGACCCAGCTGTTCTGAGGGTGGCAGTCCATGAGGGTGACCCAGCTGTTCTGAGGGTGGCAGTCCATGAGGGTGACCCAGCTGTTCTGAGGGTGGCAGTCCATGAGGGTGATCAGCTATTCTGAGGGTGGCAGTTCATGAGGGTGACCCAGCTGTTCTGAGGGTGGCAGTCCATGAGGGTGACCCAGCTGTTCTGAGGGTGGCAGTTCATGAGGGTGACCCAGCTGTTCTGAGGGTGGCAGTTCATGAGGGTGACCCAGCTGTTCTGAGGGTGGCAGTTCATGAGGGTGACCCAGCTGTTCTGAGGGTGGCAGTTCTAATGACACGTCAGTAGGATGGAGAGGTTCATGTGCCTGAACTAGAGCACTGCTACATGACACAGTCAATCTATGGGCCTGAACAAATACTATGAAAAACATACAAGCAGATAAACACAAAATGCTGAATAATAATAAGAAACATAAAAATATAAATGAAACAATACAATATAGTGTGTATATGCTGCCATGAAGTTGGAAAATATGCAGAAAGAAACCAGAAACTAAGCTTATATCTATCTAAATGGCATGGCACAATGACCTAACTATGGAATAATTACCAAACCTTGATAAAGAAATGAACAAAAAATAACAAAAAAATGTGCTCACACCTCCATAGTTGTGAACATATTGTAGTAGCCTAGAGAATCCAAGCAGGTGCAACAGGCTGAACACCGTAGTCATTTTGATCAGACACGTAATTTGAACTCCAGCCAGGTCTGTGGAGGAGATATGTTTGAATGACACTTGCAGCCTGAAACAGACAGCTCTATAAGCCATGGCTGTACACACACCGTTCAGCCTGTGGGAGGCACTGGCAGCATGTTTAACTTATCAGAGAAGCAGTTATCAACTGCATTTAGAAAAGGATACAACATTTCAGAGCTAATATTTAAAAACAAAAACGTTTCAAGATAATAGTTGAGTATTATTAACACATTGGAGGGCATCCATGGAGGGTTTAATAATACCAACAACATTGCAACATCAAAACCTGAAAGAATCAGGGGGAATGTAGGGTACATACCCCACTGGTCATTAGGCAGTAATCCACTTGTGCAACAGCCAGAGGGTCTGGAATTAATCACGTTTTCTGATAGTGGTTCCTGACTTTTCTAAGGTCCAAAATGGCAGTCTGAAAAACACAAGAAAGGAACTTATCTCATGCTGATTTAAAATAGGCTCTCTCTCATAATGTACTTCAACAAAATGTGTCTACAACAACAGAAAGACGTTTCAAGTTTGAAAGTTTATTCACCACGTGCACAGGATACAACAGGTGTAAAACAGTACAGGGAAATTCTTACCTTCCGAGCTCTTTCCAACAATGCAGTGATAGTAATAATAATATTGAATTTTTTTTTTTTTTTTTTAAACAGACAAGAAACATGAGAAAGCAAGAAGAACAAAAACACCTGACAGTATACAAATGTACTTACCTGTTTCCTCATAGGTGTAACCAATATGAAAATTAAGGGCAAGGTCAACCTAGCTCAAAATTCAGTCCATTTTTACATTGTAGTCAAGCCAGTGGATATTTATTTGATTCTCGCTCACACCAAGAGGAATGGAAACAACCACGTTAATGACAGTCACAATGATCATTATCACAAGCCAGTATTTCGTATGAAATGAAAAGCAACTGAACCTTAGAAATCATGACAATGAAAAATAGTAGCCATTTTAATTATTTGCCAGTATTTGGTTATATGTAATTTCCTACCAAATTTCAAATTTTATGTACAGATGTAAAATCTTAAATTGATCACTATTTTGATGCTGATCATTTGGATATTATAACTTGTAGTCTATTTCAGTTTTTAAAAGGCTTCTATAAAGTTTGTAATTTACACTTTGACATTTAAGACTTGATTCACCCTAATGAAAAATATATCAACCCCTGCAAAAACATCTATTCATTTTAATCCACATATTATTTCACATTTCCTGTTGCTACAGGATTATGTTCCTACTGTATCAAACTAGCTAAAATTAAGATCCTACATCTGTATTGCTGCCAGAAAAAAAATACCTGTAGCTATACATTTTGATTTTGGTTGCTGGCCCACTTGGAAAAGACTGGATTTGGTATGAGTTAGCAGTACTGTTGTAGCTACTAGTAGTCCGTGTTGCCAGCTTAGCGACTTTATCGCTATATTTAGCGAGTATTCAGACCCCTCTAGCGACACATTTTCAAAAAAGCGACTAGCACAAATCTAGCAACTTTTTTTTGGTGTTATTGGAGACTTTTGGAGACTGACGTGAAAGCACGTATCGTTCTTACTGTTCTCAACGAGCAGCGGGTGCTGCAGCGGGTGCTGCAGCGGGTGCTGCAGCGGGTGCTGCAGCGGGTGCTGCAGCGGGTGCTGCAGCGGGTGCTGCCGTGGGCCCCACCGCCGTCCCAAAGCCTCACAGGTGGCCCAGACCTCACGCAGCAGTCCCTCCCAGCTGCAGCCAGAGTAGATGTTCACCCCTCCCTGTCCAGACTGCAAATGAATCGCGCATGCGGGAAGCCGCTGTTGGCTGATGTAAATGTAAAAAAATTAACTAAAAAACAAAACACACAACAACAACAAAAAAAAGTAAAAAAGTAACTCCGCCAGTGTCTCTTTTGGGTCACTTTTGCCGGTCCCAAGCCCGGATAAAGGAGGAGGGTTGGAATTGTGACATAAAAAAACAAGAATCGACAGAAGAAAGTTCATTTGTAGTTCTAAACATATTTAGGGTGTTTTTGTCTCACTTTTTTGTCTCTCCCACAACGTTATTCCTCTCTCCTACAGCGTCCATCACAATTACATGCACATGGTCAATTATGCAAATTAGGTGATGACGTCAGTTGGCGACTTTTAGGACAGCCTATAGCTACTTTCCTTACGGTGGAGTTGGCAACACTGCTAGTAGTATCATGTCACCAAATAAAATAGGCAGGCTGGCAGGCTGGCTGGCAGGCTGGCAGGCTGGCTGGCAGGCTGGCAGGCTGGCTGGCAGGCTGGCAGGCTGGCTGGCAGGCTGGCAGGCTGGCTGGCAGGCTGGCAGGCAGGCTGGCAGGCTGGCAGGCAGGCTGGCAGGCAGGCTGGCAGGCAGGCAGGCAGGCAGGCAGGCAGGCTGGCAGGCTGGCAGGCAGGCTGGCAGGCAGGCAGGCTGGCAGGCTGGCAGGCAGGCAGGCAGGCTGGCAGGCAGGCAGGTGTAACGTGATATTAGCTAAACCTATTACGATTTACCTGAATGTACTGTAAGGGTATATGACCCCATACTCTTGTTCCACAGCCCTGCTTATCTCTTTTGTCGACAGCACATTTTCTCCCATAACATTTTAATGGTAGCTTTGCTGAGTTGTCAAGAAAATGTGTACCGTTTTGGTGCAGGAAACTCACTGGTAGTAGGCCTACTGCTGGTTGATCGCCTGTGGTTGAGGTTTCATTTTTCCAAACATGATCTGACGTTACTCTATGTTTCAAGATACTGCGTGGACAAGGGTTGTTGGTGTTCATTTTGCTATCATTTGAAACGCTCTGACTAAGTGTAACGTTATCATGTGTTTCTCCCATATCTGCAACAGTTCAAATCAAATGTTATTTGTCACATGCTGCGCCGGACAGCTTGCCGTAAAATGCTTAGTTACAAGCCCTTATTAGCCAACAATGCAGTTCAAGGAATACAGTTAAGAAAATATTTTTAAAAATAAATTAAATAAAAAAATACAAAGTAATACAATAAAATAACATTAATGAGGCTATATACAGTGGGGACCGGTACCGAGTCAGTGTGCGGGGTTACAGGTTAATTAGGTAGTTTGTACATGTAGGTGGGGGTAAAGTGACTGCATAGATAAGACAGTGAGTAGCAGTATTGTAAAAACAAAAGGGGATCTATGTTACTAGTCCAAGTGGGCATTTGATTAATCGAAAGAATGGCGCCAGAGGAGATAACTGACGTTTTACGGTGTCCTAACCAATTGCTGTTGTGTGTTTTTTCGCGATATTTGTAACTTATTTTGTACATAATGTTTTTGCCACCGTCTTAACACGTATTTTTTAAATAAAAACTGCATTGTTTGTTGGTTAAGGGCTTGTAAGTAAGCATTTCACTGTAAGCTCTACACATGTTGTATTCGGCGCATGTGACAAATACATTTGATTTGATTAATTGTTCAGCAGTTCCACTGCGAAGACTGTCAAAATGTTCCCAAAACCGAGAACTTTCTGGGCTGGTCTAGCGCCAGCTAAACATGAACAAAACCCCTTTTAAAATAAGCAGGTAGCTAGCTAATGAACTTTAAAACCAGTTTACCAG
The DNA here is from genome assembly GCF_002021735.2 of Oncorhynchus kisutch. Taxonomy (NCBI): domain Eukaryota; kingdom Metazoa; phylum Chordata; class Actinopteri; order Salmoniformes; family Salmonidae; genus Oncorhynchus; species Oncorhynchus kisutch. Next base: position 16,791,661 of record NC_034185.2, read on the forward strand.
CAGATAACCTTCCGATCTGTCCCCTTTTCTTGATGATTTATTTTCATATTTTTTTTGGGCGTCTCGTTTGATCACTGGCAGAAATGACACTTAAGGGTTTATCATACTTCAAAACATGTATTGTAAGGACGGAGATAATGGTGTCCATTGAGAGGGCAAGAACAAGACGTACTGTATGTTAGGAGAAGTACTATATTATCATAAGGAGACATATACTTGGAATATAGAGGAGGAATGGAGGGAAAAAGAGAGGTAGAGTAGGTCGGAGAGAGGGAGGAAGAGGGTGATTTTGAGTCGGGTAAAAATGGCGGGGGAAAAGGGAGATAGTTTGTCGAAGAAGAATGGTAGAAAGTGTAAGCAGAGTGAGCCGTACGCTGGATCGAGAAATGGAAGTTAATGAGGGCGAATTATCAGAGGTGGCCTTCGCCTCTCCCGACCTTCGCCTCTCCCGAGTCTGTACGGGAGTAGCAGCGATGGGACAAGACTGTAACTACCATTTGAATATCACTACCAATTGAATATCAATATGGTTTGTTGAGATCGGTGTGGAAGAACATGACTGGCCTGCACAGAGCCCTGACCTCAACCCAGGAGATTTCATGTCAGAAGAGTTACAGGGTATGTTCAGTGGTGTCCCGTCATTTCAGTCTGTTGGCCTGAGGTAGGACTAGATAGGTTTAAATAGTGGAATAGGGTGGTGGGTTTTTAATGAGTGTAGGGTTAGATGGTAGGGTATTTGTTTATTTTATATTTTTAATTTCCCATGCAAAGTATATGGGAGTTATACTCCAGTCCTGTTGGTGGCGGTAATGCAACATTTATTGGATACCAACCTCATCGAGACAAAACGTTTATGCCTACATCCATCCACAGATAGAACACAGCAGTCTCCTAGAACAGTGGTTCCCAACCAGGGGTACTAGTACTTGGCCTATCCACAGAGGGTACTTGAGAAGACTCATGAGACCATAGTTACTGGTAAAATGCACATGAGGGGGTACTTCAGGGGTACTCCAGGCAGAGCAAAATTCAGTTGGTGGTACACTAAATAAAAAAGGTTGGGAACCACTGTTCTAGAATATTGGACCATTGGCTTTCATACTTTTCGAATTCTCGCAGAGCTCAAGCAATCTCTCTAACTATCAACACATTGAAATGAATAGAGGATGTGTACCGGGAGACGAGTTGGTTGGGAGGTACGTTTTCGTGCTGATGGTGGTCACATTCGGATGCCGAACTATCACGTCCTAGTGATTTACGCTTTACGCGGGTAACGCAACTTCCGCGAACATGGTGCTGTCACAGAATCACTGGATAGAACAATGGTTAGTTATTGAACATGTTTGGTGCCTCCACAGATGCATTTATTTACAGGTCGCTAACTTAACATCGGCTTTCAAACCCAATCGAATATCAAAGACAGTGGCCACTGTCATTATTTTCAGGATTTTCTGTAATTAGGAGATCTGACGAAAGTCCGATTTTTCTGATTGAAGCACTGACTGTAGCTAACTATAGCATGTCCCCAACCTGCCAAATGTACACCTGAAATGTCTCTACAAGCAATTCAAATGTATTATAATGTTGCACGTACACCAGCTTCTGTGTATGCCTACTGGTAGAAAATGTTGCAGAGATTCTTTGATGGTAGAAATAAAATGTATTTTAATAGGTAAAGAATACGCTAAATGTAAACGTGAAAGGGCTTTATATTCACTGAACACACATGGATAATAACATTTATCCATATTCAAACGTTGTATTTGGACCTGCAGTCATTGTGTGTGCAGGAAGTGCAAGCGGTCAAGTACAGTCATGTCTCAATTTCATTTTAGATTCAAGCCCAGGACTGCTCAGAGAATGACAGAGAAGCTGTGAGGAAAAAGGAGATCTGAAGAACACAGATAATTCCATGTAAAGGCTTTGAGCCTCAGTGGCAGTAGGCCAAGGCCACACACTGAGGGAAACAACAGTAATAATGTCATGCAATTATAAGATAATGGTTGGCTGCTGGCAGGAGAAAATGTTTTGCTGTAGCCAGGTTGGATGAACTAGAATAGTATTTATTATACCTCTTAGTTTATTATACCTCTTAGTTGTTCCCTATGAACTGAATAACCAAATTAAACCCCCTAGTCAAGATGGCATTGAAAATGTTATTGCTGAATTGTAAAACTTCTTGGTGAGCAAGAATCCAAGATTCAAATAGTTGCTTAATTAAATATCTTCATAAAGAACCGAAACAAAAGAGACGTACAAACTTAGTATTTATGTAGTGGTGTAAATAGGGCTATAAAGACAACATTTTCTGTTACTGAATAGGTGAATTTCAAATTGAAACTGATAGAATTGGCTGACTCAACCATGTTTTTCCTTCCCTTAATTCCTCCATGTTTAGCTGGGGTCATTAAAGATACCAAATGCTTAGGAACAAGAACTCACTAAGTTACATTTCCATGTAATGCCTTAAGGGTGTGCAGAATGTCAATATACCACAGTGCTACTGTAAGTAAAACTATAAACTAAAATGCTATGCAGTATATATGCACTCCCTGGAAAATGAAATACAGAGTGTAGACAGAAAGAATATCTAAAAAAAAAGATTTAGGATGTGCTTTTTACTGCTTTGATACATTGCATGCATGGGCACTGCATAGTAAGTCAGTATTGTTGTTTTCTGTCATAGTGGAACATCTAGAATTCTATTTCCATGGGAACATCAGCCCTCACAGATAATTCTCTTGACACTGTAGAGGTGTGGTGGTTGCAGTCCATTACCCCAATCCTGTTCACTGTGAAGAACATTTCCATTGGGACATTCACTTCCATGCACTAAAAGAGTTGATGGCCGTTGTTTGTTTTCATGCCTTCTTGCTAAACGTGATGTAATTCATCCAGAATAATGAACAGGTAATGTCTTCTCAAAGGCGTAATCATCCGTTTACTTTTGTGGAGGTGCTTGATGTGCATCCTATGGATTGAGAGATTTTTGTGCAAACAACTATTACAAACCAATTACAGTACTAGTAATGTAGCCTGTTAATACCAAAGACAGCTATAATACTCATTTTGTTTTCCCTACGTATTGAGAGTAAGTGATAGGGGGGGGTCTAAAGCCACTGAAGAGATGTAACTGAGGGAGGGGGGGGGACTAAAGCCACTGAAGAGATGTATCTGAGGGAGGGGGGGGGGGACTAAAGCCACTGAAGAGATGTATCTGAGGGAGGGGGGGACTAAAGCCACTGAAGAGATGTATCTGAGGGAGGAGGGGGGGACTAAAGCCACTGAAGAGATGTATCTGAGGGAGGAGGGGGGGACTAAAGCCACTGAAGAGATGTATCTGAGGGAGGGGGGGACTAAAGCCAATGAAGAGATGTATCTGAGGGAAGGGGGGACTAAAGCCACTGAAGAGATGTATCTGAGGGAGGGGGGGTGACTAAAGCCACTGAAGAGATGTATCTGAGGGAGGAGGGGGGGACTAAAGCCACTGAAGAGATGTATCTGAGGGAGGGGGGGTGACTAAAGCCACTGAAGAGATGTATCTGAGGGAGGAGGGGGGGACTAAAGCCACTGAAGAGATGTATCTGAGGGAGGGGGGGACTAAAGCCAATGAAGAGATGTATCTGAGGGAGGAGGGGGGGACTAAAGCTACTGAAGAGATGTATCTGAGGGAGGGGGGGATTAAAGCCACTGAAGAGATGTATCTGAGGGAGGGGGGGACTAAAGCCACTGAAGAGATGTATCTGAGGGAGGGGGGGACTAAAGCCACTGAAGAGATGTATCTGAGGGAGGAGGGGGGGACTAAAGCTACTGAAGAGATGTATCTGAGGGAGGGGGGGACTAAAGCCACTGAAGAGATGTATCTGAGGGAGGGGGGGACTAAAGCCACTGAAGAGATGTATCTGAGGGAGGGGGGGACTAAAGCCACTGAAGAGATGTATCTGAGGGAGGGGGGGACTAAAGCCACTGAAGAGATGTATCTGAGGGAGGGGGGGACTAAAGCCACTGAGAGATGTATCTGGGGGAGGGATTAAAGCCACTGAAGAGATGTATCTGAGGGAGGGGGGGGGACTAAAGCCACTGAAGAGATGTATCTGAGGGAGGGGGGGGGGGGGGACTAAAGCCACTGAAGAGATGTATCTGGGGGAGGGGGGGGGGGGACTAAAGCCACTGAAGAGATGTATCTGAGGGGGGGGGGGGGGACTAAAGCCACTGAAGAGATGTATCTGAGGGAGGGGGGGGGGTCTAAAGCCACTGAAGAGATGGATCTGGGGGGGGGGGGGGACTAAAGCCACTGAAGAGATGTTTCTGGGGGAGGGAGGTATTAAAGCCACTGAAGAGATGTATTTGGGTGAGGGGGGGACTAAAGCCACTGAAGAGATGTATCTGAGGGGGGGGGGGACTAAAGCCACTGAAGAGATGTATCTGAGGGGAGGCGGGGGGGACTAAAGCCACTGAAGTGATGTATCTGAGGGAGGGGGGTCTAAAGCCACTGAAGAGTTGTATCTGAGGGGGGGGGGGGGGGTACTAAAGCCACTGAAGAGATGTATCTGAGGGTGGGGGGGGGGGACTAAAGCCACTGAAGAGATGTATCTGAGGGAGGGGGGGGGATTAAAGCCACTGAAGAGATGTATCTGAGGGAGGAGGGGGGGGGGATTAAAGCCACTGAAGAGATGTGTCTGGGATGGGGGGACTAAAGCCACTGAAGATATGTGTCTGGGAGGGGGGGACTAAATGTACCCTTGTGGCACAAAATGAGGGTCATTTGCCATTTCACCCAGCAAAATTATGAACATAAACACTGTGTGTGTGTGTGTGTGTGTGTGTGTGTGTGTGTGTGTGTGTGTGTGTGTGTGTGTGTGTGTGTGTGTGTGTGTGTGTGTGTGTGTGTGTGTGTGTGTGTGTGTGTGTGTGTGTGTGTGTCACAGTGCTCAGCTGTGTGTGCATTGGGCTAATTTGATGCCTGATTGAACCCACTCTAAGAGTATGTAGATTTTCGCTTGGACAAGCCTGACTCCCAGTCCCAGCAGAGCCCACTGCCTGACAGTCCTCCTATTATCTGGAGGTGTTGGAAGTCAGAGCACGGACAGACAACAAAGAGCAGCATTAACGGAAGGGAAGATCAAGTTTTACAGAATCTGATTATGTGCATGTTTTCTGATCGGGGAAACTGGGAGAGTCAAGCTATTAAAGCCACTAGGAAAGAAGAGGAAAATAGATGTTTTAATTTACATCCTTTTGTCATGTTATCAAATGTCAAAAGAATGCATTATTTAAAATGAAATAAAAAGATATGTTTCAGTATTTTCACTTACGATATATTTACATTCTTTTATAGAGAAAAAGCAACAACTTCAGTTGTTTTGCACAGTAACAGGCGTTTGCTTTGTTGCCACTTGTGGACTGAAGACAGCACTGTGCATACTAAGTCCCTTTACACATCCATTGTTGGAGAGAGAGAGAGAGAGGCAGACTACACTCTTGGGGAAAAAGTGGTGCTATCTAGAACCTAAAAGGGATATTCGGTTGTCCCCATAGGAGAACCCTTTGAAGTATCTTAGTTGGTTCCAGGTAGAATCATTTTGGCTCCAAGTAGAACTGTTTTGGGATCCATGTAGAACTCTTTCCACAGAGGGTTCTACATGGAAGCTAAAATGGTTCTACCTGGAAACAAAAAGGGTTTTTACCTAGAACCAAAAAGGGCACTCCTATAGGGACAGCCAAACAAGCGTTCTGTAATCTTTTTTCAAAGAGTATAGAATATTGCAATCATGATGTTTTGTTGCAGTTATGCATGTTCCATTTATCTTCATTGTAGTAAGCAACACTCTCAGTCTGACATCCATTATGGAACAAGTTGACAGCTGAACAAATCATTTTGGAGCAATTAACAATCAAAAACATACTAAAGTTGAACTGACTTGTGGATTGACAATCATGTGGAAACATGCGTTTTAATGAGAACCTGATATCCACAGTAAATTCACTCATTAATAAAGTTATGTCCTGAATCATAATAAAACAAGCCATTCTCAAAGACAAAAAAGTATTATATAAACCATATTTTATCAACAAGTGCACATGACCTCTTTTAAAATGCGAAGCATAAGCATTATCAGGTACATTTCTTTTTAACCTTATTCTCAAATCTAGATATTTGTATTCCATGTTGAAAACATGAACATCGATAAGAGAGCACAGTAAAGTCTTGGTTCTCTGAGACATCAACTGTACTTGGACTTTCCTCTGATCACAGGCAGAACCAAATTTATGAACATTGCTTGGGAAAGTCTTTGTGAACTTTGTGAAAATAAACACTACAATTATTTCACCTTTTCCCAGTGGAGCCCTTGTAGTTATTTTTGTTATCTTCCATACAAGTAAGAAAAACTGAGCATAATACAATTGAAGTTGGAAGTTTACATACACCTTAGCCAAATACAATTAAACTCAGTTTTTCACAATTCCTAAAATTTTATCCTTGTAAAAATTCTGTCTTAAGTCAGTTAGGATCCCCACATTATTTTAAGAATGTGAAATGTCAGAATAATAGTAGAGAGAATGATTTATTTCAGCTTTTTCTTTCATCACATTCCCAGTGGGTCAAAAGTTTACATACTCAATTAGTATTTGGTAGCATTGCCTTTACATTGTTTAACTTGGGTCAAACGTTTCGGGTAGCCTTCCACAAGCTTCCCACAATAAGTTGGGTGAATTTTGGCCCATTCCTCCTGTCAGAGCTGGTGTAACTGAGTCAGGTTTGTAGGCCTCCTTGCTCGCGCACACTTTTCCGTTCTGCCCACACATTTTTTATCGGATTGAGGTCAGGGCTTTGTGATGGCCACTCCAATAACTTGACTTTGTTGTCCTTAAGCCATTTGTCCATAACTTTGGAAGTATGTTTGGGGTCATTGTCCATTTGGAAGACCCTTTTCTCCAAAAAGTACTATCTTTGTCCCCCTTAAGCAAAGAGGCACTGAGTTTCAAGGTAGGCCTTGAAATACATCCACAGGTACACCTCCAATTGACTCAAATGATGTCAATTAGCCTATCAGAAGCTTCTAAAGCCATGACATCATTTTCTGGAATTTTCCAAGCCATTTAAAGACACAATCAACTTAGTGTATGTAAACTTCTGACCCACTGGAATTGTGATACAGTGAATTATAAGTGAAATAATCTGTCGGGAAACAATTGTTGGAAAAATGACTTGTGTCATGCACAAAGTAGATGTCCTAACTGACTTGCAAAAACTATAGTTTGTTAACAAGAAATTTGTGTAGTGGTTGGAAAATGAGTTTTAATGACTCCAAGCTAAGTGTATGTAAACTTCTAACTTCAACTGTATGTGCTGACATGTGAGGCAAACACACAACACATTTAAAAAAAAAATCTGAAATCGCTGGAGAAAGGTAGCCACAATGTCTGTTTTCCAAAACAAGAGCAGCCCTGCCATCTAGACCTACTCATGCCTGAGATCAATGTTCTATGTTCTACTCAGCACATTATTTTCAACTCAATATTTTATATAAAAAAATCTAAGTAAATCATTGTTGCCTGAAGGGGTCCTAAAATTCATAATAAAATAGCCAAATGATCCATGGTATGGCGATCTTAAAACAACTCCATATGTCAGCTTTCAACCACAGGATTATGTATTCATTGTAACCAACTTTCAACATAGACAAACCTTGTATAAAATATGTTGAATTTGTACCTTTTGAAATAACATCAGATCTTCAATGTTTATAAAAAATCAACTATAGTCTGGGCAGCACCTCCTACTGGACAGTTGATCTATCAACGGCTATTCATTTGGTCTCCCATCCTGGGTTTTAACCAAGCCAAGCCATGCTTAGCTTTGATGTTTGACACTGACTACTACCAATGTGCTACCGTGAAAATGATTATTGGGAGAACTCTTAATAACGACATATATTCAAGGTTGCTAGCAAAGTCGTTCCCAAGGGTAGGTTTAACAGAGCAAATGAGATGTAACCTTACTTTATAAGTCATATACAGTGCCGTCGGAAAGTTTTCAGACCCCTTGACTTTTTTCACATTTTGTTATGTTACAACCTTATTCTAAAATTGATTAAATAAAAACAATTCCTCAGCAATCTACACACAATACCCCGTAATGACAAAGCAAAAACAGGGTTTTAGAAATGTTTGCAAATTTATTAAAAATAAAATAAAAAAATATGTAATTTACATATGTATTCAGACTCTTTGCTTTGAGACTCGAAATTGAGCTCAGGTGCATCCTGTTTCCATTGATCATCCTTGAGACGTTTCTACAACTTGATTGGAGTCCACCTGTGGTAAATTCAATTGATCGGACATGATTTGGAAAGGCACACACCTGTCTATCTTAGGTCCCACATTTGACAGTGCATGTCAGAGCAAAAACCATGCCATGAGGTCGAAGGAATTGTCCGTGGACTTCCGAGACAGGAATGTGTCGAGGCACAGATCTGGGGAAGGGTACCACCAAGTCTCTTCCTAGAGCTGGCCGCTCGGCCAAACTCAGCAATCGGGGGAGAAGGACTGACAGACTGACAGAGCTCCAGAGATGGGAGAACCTTCCAAAAGGCACCTAAAGAACTGACCATGAGAAACAAGATTCTCTGGTCAGATGAAACCAAGATTGAACTCTTTGGCTGAATGCCAAGCGTCACATCTGGAGAAAACCTGGTATCATCCCTACGGTGAAGCATAGTGGTGGCAGCATCATGCTGTGGTTATGTTTTTCAGCGACATGGACTGGGAGACTAGTCAGGATCAAGGCAAAGATGAACGGAGAAAAGTACAGAGAGATCCTTGATGAAATCCTGCTCCAGAGCGCTCAGGACCTCAGACTGGGGCAGAGGTTTAACTTGCAACAGCCCAACAACCCTAAGCACACAGCTAAGACAATGCAGGAGTGGCTTCGGGACAAGTCTCTGAATGTCCTTGAGTGGGCCAGCCAGAGCCCGGACTTGAACCCGATTTGAACATCTCTGGAGAGACCTGAAAATAGCTGTGCAGCAACGCTCCCCATCCAACCTAACAGAGCATGAGAGGATCTGCAGAGAAGAATGCGAGAACTTCCCCAAATACAGGTGTGCCAAGCTTGTAGCGTCATACCCAAGAAGAGTCGAGGCTGTAATCGCTGCCAAAGGTACTTCAACAAAATACGGAGAAAAGGGTCTGAATACTTATGTAAATGTGATATTTCATTTTTTTCTTAAAAATAAAATATAAAAAAATGTCTAAAAGCCTGTTTTTGATTTGTCATTATGGGGTATTGTGTGTAGATTGATGAGGGAAAAAATAATTGAATACATTTTAGAATAAGGCTGTAATGTGGAAAAAGTAAAGGGGTCTGAATACTTTCCGAATGCACTGTGTCATCAATGATACTATATTGCATTTAGATGACAACTAAACCCAAAATCTGACATTGTTTTTCCATTGTGCCCAGTATGTGTGGGAATGCAGGGAATTATTTTCTGATTTTCTGATGATTTTACCATCTTTATTTCCAACTATGAAATGATTTATATTTTTTTTCTCAGAATACTTGGGGAGCCAAATAAAATCACCACTTTTTGTGGAACCCTTCCTTCCCTATGTAGTGCCCTAAGGGCCTTGGTCAAAAGAAGTGCCCTAAATGGGGAATAAGGTACCATTTGGGACGTAGCCTCTATTACCCTCCGTCAACACGAGGGGACAGCAGCTTGTGACAGCTAACCTCTGGCCACAGAACAGACTCCTACCGCTGTGCCTCCTGCAGCAATGACACACGGACACACGCCGTAAAGATGATTGGGTACAAGACCCTATTACCCTCGCAGCTAGAGAGGGAGAGGAAGGACGAGGGTGTGTGTGTGTGTGCGGGGGGGGGGGGGGCAGTAAATGAGTAGTGTGCATCCAGCCGTAGCGAGGGGATAATGGGAAAGCAAAGAGGATCATTATCTCTGACAGCCTGCGCTGCCATGCACCTTATTCCCCTCCACAGCTCACAGGAAAAAATGGACTGGATGATTGTGTATGGTGTTGGTGGGAAACTGAACTCCCTTTTCACTTTGTTAATCTTCTCTAAGTCTCCTTTACAGACAGTTGAAGTTCTACACATTCTTTTAGGCACAAGATTTGGTAACTATGTTTCAGTAACTACTCTGCATTCCACCGAATTATTTAACAAGCTACAGATAATTAGCATGCAAAGAAGACTCAATATCAATCAGTCCGTTTAGCTTTGGAAAATATAATTGATGATTATTTTTTGTCTCGCAAGGCAAATGGGTTCTAAAAGGACACAAGATAGCAAAGAATGGCTTTTTCCAGACATATCGACGCTATCTTACTATGCAATCGTTCTGATGGCTTATTATTAGCAGCTAGTTATCATCAGCACTTTTTTTCTCATTGAAACCTTTGGTATGGAAAAGCCTCCGCATCAGCTTTAAAAGGAACTTGTCACAGGATTGACAGTACTTGCGCTGTGTTTGTGCATTTTTATGGCACCTCTACTCTACCTTACCCTTGTGTCTTTCCGCCCACCACAGCAGCAGTCAAGGAGGCATTTGCCCCAGGAATCTGGATCCACAAGCTGTCTTTCTCCAATAGTTTGGGAATACCTTTACTGCTTGTGCTCGCAGTAGCGAGAGAGAACAGATGAGAGGTGGCGATAAGGCTGTCAACGTCATTAGCCTCCTCCCTCCCTCCCTCTCTTTCTCCCCTCCACTCTCTCCCTCCTCCTCCCATCGTCCCTCCCTCTCTTTCTCCCCTCCACTCTCTCCCTCCTCCTCCCATCCTTCCTCCCCCTCTTTCTCCACTCTCTCCCCTTCACAAGGCAGCCAGTAGAATGTCCTCAGGATTCTCCCCCCACCCCACTTACAAGAGTAGGGTTTAGGGATAAAACATATTAAACATAGTCCTGCAGGCTGTAACCAGCCCGGGTGTCTTTTGGAGGGACTCTGGATGGAGAGTAGAACTGCTGCGTTCCCTTGTCTTCATGTAGAGGCTTCTCCTGCTGGATGTCGTCAGCTGCTTGGACCTTACCCTGGGACCCTTTGTCAACCCACTGTAGCTGCTCTTGGCTCGACTGCTCATTAGGCGACGTCTGCTGTTTAAAGTCCTTCTGCTCCCGTTGCTGTTGATCGCGCTGCATCAGGTCACACTGTATCAGGTCGCGCTGTAGTTGCTCTTGGTTTATCTGCTGCTGCAGTAGTTTGTCAGGAAAGGTGGTAGAGGTGGAGGTCGAGGTGTAGTCTCTTTTTCCGGGACACGACAAACAAAATATGACCCCCCCAGCAAGCAGGAAGCCGGCAGAGACAAAGGTCACGTACACGGCCCCCCCAGGCTCGTATTTACTGCTCTCGGGCACGTTGGAGTCCAGGAAGGTGGTGATGACCTCGTTGGTGAACCAGGAAGCAGGCACCAAGCAGAGAATGCCAGCCAGGATTAAGCAACCACCCGCGGCAATGGCCGCGTGCCCCTTTGCCCGGTGACTGCCCCCCCAGCGGGTGCACTTCAGCCCTAGGGCGGCAAGACAGAGGCCCAGGCAACCCATCATGCACGACAGAACCATTGTCGTCCTGGCGGTCTGCAGGTAGGCGGGCAGCGACAGCACGGAGTACTTCAAGGTGCAGCTGAACACGCCGGTGCTGTACCAGGTGCAGTCCATCCACAGCCCCTGCATCTGGGAGATGGCAGTCATGATGTTGGAGCCCACGTCGGCACTCACCTTCCAGTTGGGCAGCAGCGTGGCCACGGTGGCGCCCAGGACGCCCAGCAGCGCCAGGGCAAAGGCGAGGATCTGCATGGTGGAGGACGCCATCGCCGAGTTGCGAGTCCCCTCCTCTCTGGCACAGCGGCACCGTCACCCTGTGGTGGCCCGAGCCTGGTTCCCTGGCTCCGTCTCTCCCTATCGCCCCCGTGCAGCCTCAGGTCCTGACAGCAGATAATTCCTCAGTGCAGGCTTCAGTGGGCTGTGCTAAAAATCGAAATGAGAATTGAACTGAGCGAGCAAGCGTGACGATCAGACGGAGGAGACAGGGGCTGGATGAGGCAGGGGCTTGTGATGGGAAAAGGAAACTGCGCTCTGCTCTTTTTTTCTCCCTCTTTTTAGGGGGGAAGCGTGTGTGAGTGTGCGCTTTCTGTTTGTCTGCATTTTAACTCTGCATCCCTGGCTTTGTGTGACTGAGTTTTGTGGTGTTCATTTAAAGACTCAATTATGTGCATTTAAAGCTGCAGTGTCCTTCCTCTGAAAGAGGGTTACTCTTTTACAGCAGGCAGCTACTTCACTTCACTTTAGCTATGAGGTACATGCTGCCTCAATACATAAACTCAATTTACAATATATGTCATTGCAGCATACATAAGCTATTTCAATAATCTTTTAGAATAATTTGTCATTTCTCCAATTCTTTAGTTTGTCTTCTATGGTGGTGACATTCTGACATTAAAGACAACATAAATGCATTGTTAAAGTGAATCGTTTGTTTGTAATTGCAGTGTTTTGAGAAAAAAAGCCTCCTTACCTTTTGTGTGTCTCGGACAGTGTGCCGTGGTGCGTCAGTCTCTTCTCAATGTTTTCTGGGCACAAAAGAGATGGAAAAAACACCTAACAAAACAATAGGCTAAGCAGCTCAGTGATTCGCACCTCCTCCGTCCTCCTACCATCTCCTTAGCAACACAACATACAATTCCATCCTTTTCAGTGTCCAGTAGAGACATGGCAGCCACACATTCTTGTTGCCTGTGAGCTACAGTACCTCTAAGGAGAACTAAGTGGTGAACTGAGAGAAATACTGCAAAACTGAGCAGCAATGTGCTGTGAGAGTGGTTAAACAACTGGACTAGTATAACCTGAAGGTCATTGATTCAGATGAACAGCCGCAGAGCTAATGTCCGCTCAGCAAATGAGTAGTAATGATAAAAGACAGTAGTAAGCCAATATTCTTTATCACGGCATATTTAAATGTCTGTCTGAAATTTGCAGGTGAAGATATTGTTGGTCCCCTTTAATTGGTTCAATATATCATTTAGACAGCCAAGAGTTTTGAGGTTTGATTTGTCATTGGTGTTCGTTCGATGGTGGCTTTTTTTGGTGTTTCGACGGCGTCACTCAGAGCACAGTATAAACGGAAAGATGGCGAGGACCTGCATCCCCATCCTTTAGCCTTGCAGCTGAGAGGAAGGTGCCGCCTTTCAAATGACCGCATGAAGTATGGCCGACTGCAACACACAGATAAGACTGTGTGAACCGCCCCCTCCATTTGTAGAGATGGAACACACACAGCGCTGGTATCCCAACAACAGTCACAACCTATCCTTGAAGTAATCCTCTATCTATATATCCACACACTGTGACAACAGAGGGGAAAGCACCCCATAGTGGCAGACCTGCCCCAACAGGAACGATTACCAGAGGGATTAACAGAAAAGATACATTTTCCTACCCACTCCCACTCCCCCCCTATCCGACTCTACCAAACTGCCTCCTCCATTCCAACCCCTCATTTTAGGAGAGAAAGACTACATTCATTTAAAAAAAGGGGGAAATATTACTGGAAGAGAAGAGATCATTTGACCTTAGCCAGTCTGCCTACTCCCGTTAACCCATTACCATGATATTTTCCATCCCAGACGATGGCAGGCAGCAGGCTCCCTCCCAGGCCTATACCTACCTAGCCACCGTCTGAGGGAGGGAGTATGGAGGGGAAATGCCACTGTGATTATTACACAGCTGTAGTCCTCATTAGGAGACTCTTAGCTCTATGTATACACCCCTCCATCCATTCCTCTGCATTCCACCTCTACTCAGCAGTATAAAGAGGTAATTTATGCGTCCCAAATGACACCCTATTCCCAACCTTGTGTACTAAGTAGTGCACTATATAGGGAATAGGGTGCCATTAGGGACACATAATACATCCCAGAATACACTGCCCCAAACAGCAGAAGCATCCGGAAGTGAATGACAGCAGGAGTGACAGCAGGAGTGGGTTTAACTCAGGACCAATTTTGGGCTTCCCGCCTCAGACAGACAGTTACATTGAAGTCATTAAAATTGCAGAATTGTAGGCTATGTGTGTGATGTGAGAGGACATGGCTGGCTAATATAAGCGGTGCTCCATGCATTTGTTATTTCTTCTTCCAGGCACACAGAAGTTGGGCTTTGATATTGAGCCGGTCTACTTTTAGTCTCAAAGGAAAAACTGTGAATTTTACACACGGCATCTATCACACTAGTGTTCCTTATTGCTTTGTACAAAAAGTATATGGACTTTTACTACTCAAAATAGTAATATCAGGAAGTAACAAAGATCTCTTTAAGACCTGACCAGATAATCAGTTTTATCACCATCATTGTATTACCCAGTATTAGACAGTTATTTAGACCTAGAAAAAAATACTTGGATTTCAGTTGAAATGAGTTTCTTCCCAATTCTCCTCTATTATGTTACCAAGAGTTTACCAAGCAAGCTACACAGGCAGGTAAGGTCATGCACTGAGGACAAGAAAACATACAACAAACTACTAACAGAACATCACTGAACATCTCTCATATGAATGGTATGTTATGTCTGGATATAATTCATATCTTTGAGATTGATGTCCTTTACCAGCCTGTTGAGTCATGGGACTACACCAGTGTATGTGATGTAGTGTTTTTGGTGCATGGTTAGCTCTGAGAAGCAAGGGGAGCATGGGGAGAGGAGGGCTGGGTCGCAAATGGCCCCCTATTCACTTTAGAGTGCACTACGGGCCTTGGTCAGAATTAGTCCACTATAAAGTGAATAGTGAGTCTGGAACGCAGCCAAGGAGAGAGATGGGAACCAATGCAGCTCTAAGAAGAGTAGATTAGTGTTATTCTAGCTCTGTAGCCTCCACTAGAATAGTAGAGTAGTGTTATTCTAGCTCTGTGGCCTCCACGAGAATAGTAGAGTAGTGTTGTTCTAGCTCTGTGGCCTCCACGGGAATTGTAGAGTAGTGTTATTCTAGCTCTGTGGCCTCCACTAGAATAGTAGAGTAGTGTTATTCTAGCTCTCTGGTTTCCATTAGAATAGTAGATTAGTGTTATTATAGCTCTGTGGCCTCCACTAGAATAGTAGATTAGTGTTATTCTAGCTCTGTGGCCTCCACGAGAATTGTAGAGTAGTGTTATTCTAGCTCTGTGGCCTCCACGAGAATAGTAGAGTAGTGTTATTCTAGCTCTCTGGTTTCCACTAGAATAGTAGAGTAGTGTTATTATAGCTCTGTGGCCTCCACTAGAATAGTAGAGTAGTGTTATTCTAGCTCTGTAGCCTCCACTAGAATAGTAGAGTAGTGTTATTCTAGCTCCGTGGCCTCCACTAGAATAGTAGATTAGTGTTATTCTAGCTCTGTGGTCTCGACTAGAATAGTGATTAGTGTTATTCTAGCTCTGTGGCCTCCACTAGAATAGTAGAGTAGTGTTATTCTAGCTCTGTGGCCTCCAATAGAATAGTAGATTAGTGTTATTCTAGCTCTGTGGTCTCCATTAGAATAGTATAGTGTTATTCTAGCTCTGTGGTCTCCACTAGAATAGTAGATTAGTGTTATTCTAGCTCTGTGGTCTCCACTAGAATTGTATAGTGTTATTCTAGCTCTGTGGTCTCCACTAGAATAGTATAGTGTTATTTTAGCTCTGTGGTCTCCACTAGAATAATAGAGTAGTGTTATTCTAGCTCTGTGGTCTCCACTAGAATTGTATAGTGTTATTCTAGCTCTGTGGCCTCCACTAGAATAGTAAAGTAGTGTTATTCTAGCTCAGTGTACTCCACTAGAATAGCAGAGTAGTGTTATTCTAGCTCTGTGGCCTCCACTAGAATAGTAGAGTAGTGTTATTCTAGCTCTGTGGCCTCCACTAGAATAGTAGAGTCGTGTTATTCTAGCTCTCTGGTCTCAACTAGAATAGTAGAGTAGTGTTATTCTAGCTCTGTGGCCTCCACTAGAATAAGGCAGGTGTCACGCCCTGACCATAGAGCTGTTTATTCTCTATGTTGGTTGGGGCGTGATAGTGACTAGGGTGGATCATCTAGGTGATTCATGATTTATGTTGGCCTGGTATGGTTCCCAATCAGAGACAGCTGTTTATTGTTGTCTCTGATTGAGGATCATATTTAGGCAGCCATTTCCTCATTGTGCTTTGTGGGATCTTGTCTATGTTAAGTTGCCTATCAGCGCTGTTAGCTTCACGTTTGGTTTGTGCTTTATTGTTTTGTTTGGTGAGTTTCGATTTATTAAAATATCTGGAACTCTACGCACGCTGCGCCTTGGTCCAATCATTCCAGAGAACATGACAAAAGATCCCACCACCAAAGGACAAAGCAGCGTGGTCAGGAGGAGCAGGGATCCTGGGCCCAGGAGAAAAGTGAATGGAGGACATCATGGACATGGGAGGAAGTTATGGCAGGGGACAAGACCCTGCCATGGAAGCAGGCATAGGCAGCGAATGAGGATCAACGGCAACTCCGAAGTTCACGACCACGATGGAAACCCGAGAGGCAGCCCCAAAACATTTTGGGTTGGGGGAACACGTGTTGGTCCGCGAAGCCGAGGGGACGAGTCTGAGAGCGAAGAGGAATAATGGGATAGACTGAACGAGAAGTATTGTGAGATAGTTGAGGCGAGTGATGAGGTAGAGTGGATGTTTTGGTGTCTGGAGTAAGACAGTTGCCATGAGGAGCGTGGGACTAGTCAGGCACCATGTTTTGCGGAGATACGCAATGTGTCTCCAGTGCGTATCCCCAGCCCGGTGCGTTCTGTGCCAGCTCCTCGCACTTGCCGTGCGCAAGGGAGCATCTAGCCAGGACCAGTTGTGCCAGCTCAGCGCTCCTGGTCTCCAGTACGTCTCCTCGGTCCAGGATATCCTGCGCCAGCTCTACGCACTGTATCGCCAGTGCACCTTCACAGCCCAGTGCGTCCAGTGCCAGCGCCCCGCACTTGCCGGGCTAAAGTGAGCATCCAGCCAGGACTCGTTGTGCCAGCTCTAAGCTCCAGACCTCCAGTGCGCCTCCACGGCCCAGGACATCCTGCTCCGGCCATACATACTGTGTCTCCAGGGCACCTTCACAGTGCAGTACGTCCTGTGCCTCCTCTCCGCACTCGCCCTGAGGAGCGTGTCATCAGCCCGGTGCCACCTGTACTGGTCCCACGCATCAGGCCTCCAGTGCGCTTCCACAGTCCAGAGCTTCCGGCGACAGTTCCCAGTTCAGAGATTCTGGCGACAGTTCCCAGTCCAGCGCTTCCGGCGACAGTTCCCAGTCCAGCACTTCCGGCGACAGTTCCCAGTCCAGCATTTCCTGCAACAGTTCCCAGTCCAGCGCTTCCAGTGACAGTTCCCAGTCCGGAGCTTCCGGCGACAGTTCCCTGTCTGGAGCTTCCTGCAACAGTTCCCAATCCGGAGCTTCCGGCGACAGTTC
This sequence comes from Oncorhynchus kisutch, assembly GCF_002021735.2. Lineage (NCBI taxonomy): Eukaryota > Metazoa > Chordata > Actinopteri > Salmoniformes > Salmonidae > Oncorhynchus > Oncorhynchus kisutch. The sequence goes on from NC_034185.2 coordinate 16,809,099, forward strand.
CCAGTCCGGAGCTTCCGGCGACAGTTCCCAGTCCGGAGCTTCTGGTGACAGTTCCCTGTCCGGAGCTTCCGGCGACAGTTCCCAATCCGGAACCTCCAGCGACGTTTCACGGTCCGGAACCTCCGGCGACGTTTCACGGTCCGGAATCTCCAGCTGTGGTCTACGGTCCAGACCCTCCTGAGACGGTCTACGGCCCGGAACCTCCTGAGATGATCTATGGTCCGGAATCTCCTGAGACGGTCTGCAGTCCGGAGCCTCCTGAGACGGTCTGCGGTCCAGAGCCTCCTGAGACGGTCTGCGGTCCGGAGCCTCCTGAGATGGTCTGCGGTCCGGAGCCTCTGTGAGTATCTGTGAGCTGAGTGGGTACTTCGCCCCGCACCGGAGCTGCCTCCGACGCCCTATGTCATCCATCGTAGATGCCCACCCGGACCCTCCCCTATTGAGTCAGGTTTTGCGGGTGGAGTGGGGGGGGGGGGGGGTACTGTCACGCCCTGACCATAGAGAGCTGTTTATTCTCTATGTTGGTTGGGGCGTGATAGTGACTAGGGTGGGTCATCTAGGTGATTAATGATTTATGTTGGCCTTGTATGGTTCCCAATCAGAGACAGCTGTTTATCGTTGTCTCTGATTGGGGATCATATTTAGGCAGCCATTATCTCATTGTGCTTTGTGGGATCTTGTCTATGTATAGACCACGCTTGGTTTGTGCTTTATTGTTTTGTTTGGTGAGTTTCGATTTATTAAAATATGTGGAACGCTACAATCATTCCAACGAACGTGACAGCAGGAGTGTTATTCTAGCTCTGTGGCCTGGCCTCCACTAACTGGAGTAGTAGCCGTTGATGTGTAGGCTAGTTCTTATTGTCACATTCTACTACTCCTTGGTTCCATTAACTTTGTGGCTTGTTTGCGTTTCACTCCCATAATTTCTAAGGGACAGTAGTATCTGGTACTGATTAGATGTTGTTATCGCTCTCCCTAATATTACTCATCAAGTTAGAAGTTCAAGTGTCAAGTTGTATTAGCCGTATGTATAGGATACACATGATACACACCGTCCTACGGAATACTCCTACATCATCACCTCAGGTTCATTGAAAGAGAGCCATTGATAATGTTTAATGGTGGAGGAGATGATAACTGTTACTGTTTGCAGTAACAGACTGTTATTCTGTTGTCACTTCCAAGGAAGAGTCAAATTAGAAATCCAGCGATAAATTTGTAATGATGGTTTAAAAGGCGGCCCTACCCAGAATTATTTAAATAAATTTGTAATGATGGTTTAAAAGGCGGCCCTACCCAGAATTATTTAAATAAATTTGTAATGATGGTTTAAAAGGCGGCCCTACCCAGAACTATGTAAATACATTTGTAATGATGGTTTAAAAGGCGGCCCTACCCAGAATTATGTAAATACATTTGTAATGATGGTTTAAAAGGCGGCCCTACCCAAAATTATGTAAATACATTTGTAATGATGGTTTAAAAGGCAGCCCTACCCAGAATTATTTAAATAAAAAGTTATTGTTAATGTCAACTGGCGAGCACGGTTCCAACTTCCAACGTTTTCACTGCCTGTTTAAAGTTTGTTTTAAAAAGAAATGTTGAAATTGGTCAGACAGCCAAGGAATTTTTATTGTGTTGTAATGAAAATAGTCATACAGTAAAACCGGGCAATTTAGACACGTCGTTAGTCTGTTATTCATTACAGGTTGCTATTGTGCTTGTTGTTCCCTCTTTAAAGCCTTGTACATACAAGCTCATAAAAAACCTGTGTTGAGCTCATTCAGCAAATCTATTTCTAAAGGGAAAAAGCTACAGTATGAGCAGCCGGCAGACTAACAAAGACCCAGTAAAGTTTTTTACCGAATTCACTGATGTTTACTGTGACGACAAGCTGTCCACCAATGAGAAATGTTGCATTGTAGTGCTGTTAGAATACTAATGTGTGATACTACAGATTTAGAATCTTAATTTGATCACTCTTTTGTTGTTGAGGATTTATCCTGCACGGCAGGAAAGGCAAACTTGTAGTGTATTCAAAGTTTAAAAAGGCTTCTAAAGTTTGTAATTTCCATTTTAAAATGTCAGACTTGATTTGCCATAATGAAAAATGTATCAACAATTATTCTTCACATAATAATTCCAGGCCCCCAGTTTTTCAGTCTGGAGCGTGAAGTCACCAGCTCTGCTGGTCGGCTACTGTGTAGCAACCTAGCGCTGCCAAAAGCCCTGGTCTGCCCTAGAAAGCTGATGTAAAGTACGATTGACAGAACGGTCCCCAAAATAAAAATAGACGGACGTTTTGGGCTCTAAAATGTGTTTATTATGATCAAGTTTGATCTTCCCAGATCTTCCCCAACTACTACATCTGTTGTCATGCAGGACCACGTGCTTATATAGACCAATCACAGGCCGGCAGGCTACCAGGATTACATCGATGATCCTTTGCTAGTTATGGTCACTTTCACCATGATCCTTTTTTTGGTGCCATTCAGCCCCATTTAGCAATATGGCACATATACTTCATGTGCCATCGGGAGTTTTACAAAGGAATATGTGGATGATGTCAGCGCTATCACCATCTTCTGGTTTTAATGTCTATTAATAATTCACATTTCCTGTTGCCGCAGGATTATTTTCCTGCTGTAGCAAACTGGCTCAAATAAAGATCCTACATCTGTAGGCATCTATTTGTTGTTACTTTACATTTTCAAAGCCTCATATGAAGTTAGAATAGCAAAACTACACGGCCAGAGAAGGGGAAAAGGTAACATCTTATGTAATAAGGATTAGTTAAAGGTTTCACCCTACCACCTTAATGCAGTAGCCAGATCACCAGGTGAAATGGAATTTCTGAGTTGAGAGTTCATTCAGTAGGCTGAGATATTTTTGCATGAGTACAGCCAGGAGGCATCAACCCTACCTAAATCATCAAACAGACAGGAATATAAATGACCTATTTATTCCCACAGTCAAGAGGCAATGGCTTTGCTATTACCTGTCAGCAGTTGGATTGATGCAGTTTTTTCACCACTAAGGTACTGCCATGAAATGATCAATGACAGGTTCCTAAGGTAATTGACTATTTTTACACAGCCTAATACAATCAATGTGGATAGTTAAATAACTAGCTGTTTAGAAATGATATTCTTTCTGAAAATGTTATTAATTGTCATGTCATGACATCCGAGTAATGGAATGAGGAGGTAAATGATGGAAACCATGTCCGGCTCCCTGATTGGATAAGCCATAATGCGGGAGGAATTTTGGTTAGAATGGGGAGTGCAAATAAACAACCTGTCAACAAAGTTCTTAGAACAACGATGATGGAAATCTATCCTGTTTTTTGAATCATGTCCAAATTGCTAACAGATGTGGTAGTGTACACAAACTGTCACACATAGACATGTCTCAGTCCAACTGTAGATTACTGTGAATAGCTGTGGTTCATCTAACAACATCTACCTAATACGTTGTAATCAACCTCACATGACTTAGAGAAGAAAGAGGGAAACACTTTCAGCACGCACTTACCGCTATTCTATCCATCCAGTGTTCATCCAGCAGCACAAGTCACAATGGAACCACATTTCTCCTGTGTCTGAGAGATTGTGTTAGTGTGTTTGCACACACAAACACACGTGTGTATGTGAGTATGTCACGTCAGCGAATGCTAGTTGAAACTTGGACAAGGCAAGCCCATCCCAGGTAGAGTGGGGGGACTTCAGCCCCAGGCGTGATGAATGCAGTCCAGCACAGCACATCCCATCAGCTGTTGTTCCGAGAGAACCCAGTTAGCTGGAACCTGAGGCAACCAGCTCTCTGCCCTCTGACAGTATCCCAGTATCACACCACACCGTCCGTCTGTGATGGAGCTAGACTCCCTGTTCTCTATGTCTCTCTCTCTCGTTCTCTCGCTCTCTCTTCCTCTGTCTCTCTTCCTATCTCTCTTCCTATCTCTCTCTCTCTCTCTTCCTCTGTCTCTCTCTTCCTCTGTCTCTCTCTCTGTGCTGTAGATCAAATCAAATCAAATGTTATTTGTCACATGCGCCTAATACAACAGGTACAGTGAAATGCTTACAAGCCCTTAACCAACAATGCAGCCTCCAAGAGTTTCTGAATTTCCTCTTCACTTCAGTTTGCTCCTCAATTTATGCACCTTGGATTGAGAACGAGGTAGTGGCAGTGTTCCCTTCCCTTTGGACTGATGGTCCAGGAGACCCCAGGAGGATCCCAGTCATATCATGGGTGAATGGCAGGCAGGAGTCGGCTGAGCCAATAACGGCTGAAGAGACCCAGCTGCTGTGCTGGAACACCCCAGAGAGCAGGGCACGGCAGCCTGCCTGTCTGTGAATGTTGCTGCTGTGCTGTGGTCTTTGTGGAGCTGCAATCCCCCTCTATTGTTCTGGGTAGAGAAAAGAGCACGAGGCTGACAGACAAGAGAGTCTAGTGGTACTGGAGGCACTGACTAGGCAGAGGGAGAGGGAGCTCTGAGAGGAGGAGGAGGAGGACCCAGGCACTGCTGACTCTTCTGTGATGACTGCCTTCAACAGTGTGTCAGTGGAGCTGCTGCCTGCAGGCTGTAGCCTATGTGGGGTCGCCAGAAACTGCTAACATCCGATTTTCAGGGATACAATATTTTCAACCTAACTTTTGTTTCCCCTGAAAACCAGATGTGGGGACTCAGCTCAGGTCGTCTTTTTACGCCTGCTACGTTAGGTTAGTGGGCTTTGGTATCTGTGGAGCCCAGCCTCCAGTCCTCCTGCAGTCTGCCCCAGAGATAGATCCAGCCATTCCTCTGTCATCCACTCGTCCTCTAATCGCCCCATTGCCGAGACCAACACTTCAGTCTCCCTTCCAAGCCCTTTTTCGTGAAGAGTAGGCAGTAGACACATTGAAGTGTGTTCCACCTCTCCTCTCTCAGGCTGCCAGGAAGCAGTGTGTTCCATCTCTCCTCTCTCAGGCTGCCAGGCAGCAGTGTGTTCCATCTCTCCTCTCTCAGGCTGCCAGGAAGCAGTGTGTTCCATCTCTCCTCTCTCAGGCTGCCAGGCAGCAGTGTGTTCCATCTCTCCTCTCTCAGGCTGCCAGGCAGCAGTGTGTTCCCTCTCTCCTCTCTCAGGCTGCCAGGCAGCAGTGTGTTCCCTCTCTCCTCTCTCAGGCTGCCAGGCAGCAGTGTGTTCCATCTCTCCTCTCTCAGGCTGCCAGGCAGCAGTGTGTTCCCTCTCTCGTCTCTCAGGCTGTCAGGCAGCAGTGTGTTCCCTCTCTCCTCTCTCAGGCTGTCAGGCAGCAGTGTGTTCCCTCTCTCCTCTCTCAGGCTGTCAGGCAGCAGTGTGTTCCCTCTCTCCTCTCTCAGGCTGCCAGGCAGCAGTGTGTCCCCTCTCTCCTCTCTCAGGCTGTCAGGCAGCAGTGTGTTCTCTCTCTCCTCTCTCAGGCTGCCAGGCAGCAGTGTGTTCCCTCTCTCCTCTCTCAGGCTGTCAGGCAGCAGTGTGTTCCCTCTCTCCTCTGTCAGGCTGTCAGGCAGCAGTGTGTTCCATCTCTCCTCTCTCAGGCTGTCAGGCAGCAGTGTGTCCCCTCTCTCCTCTCTCAGGCTGTCAGGCAGCAGTGTGTTCCCTCTCTCCTCTCTCAGGCTGTCAGGCAGCAGTGTGTTCCATCTCTCCTCTCTCAGGCTGCCAGGCAGCAGTGTGTTCCCTCTCTCCTCTCTCAGGCTGCCAGGCAGCAGTGTGTTCCCTCTCTCCTCTCTCAGGCTGTCAGGCAGCAGTGTGTTCCATCTCTCCTCTCTCAGGCTGTCAGGCAGCAGTGTGTCCCCTCTCTCCTCTCTCAGGCTGTCAGGCAGCAGTGTGTTCCCTCTCTCCTCTCTCAGGCTGTCAGGCAGCAGTGTGTTCCATCTCTCCTCTCTCAGGCTGCCAGGCAGCAGTGTGTTCCCTCTCTCCTCTCTCAGGCTGCCAGGCAGCAGTGTGTTCCCTCTCTCCTCTCTCAGGCTGTCAGGCAGCAGTGTGTTCCATCTCTCCTCTCTCAGGCTGTCAGGCAGCAGTGTGTCCCCTCTCTCCTCTCTCAGGCTGTCAGGCAGCAGTGTGTTCCCTCTCTCCTCTCTCAGGCTGTCAGGCAGCAGTGTGTTCCCTCTCTCCTCTCTCAGGCTGTCAGGCAGCAGTGTGTTCCCTCTCTCCTCTCTCAGGCTGCCAGGCAGCAGTGTGTCCCCTCTCTCCTCTCTCAGGCTGTCAGGCAGCAGTGTGTTCTCTCTCTCCTCTCTCAGGCTGTCAGGCAGCAGTGTGTTCCCTCTCTCCTCTCTCAGGCTGCCAGGCAGCAGTGTGTTCTCTCTCTCCTCTCTCAGGCTGTCAGGCAGCAGTGTGTTCCCTCTCTCCTCTCTCAGGCTGTCAGGCAGCAGTGTGTTCCCTCTCTCCTCTCTCAGGCTGTCAGGCAGCAGTGTGTTCCCTCTCTCCTCTCTCAGGCTGTCAGGCAGCAGTGTGTTCCCTCTCTCCTCTCTCAGGCTGCCAGGCAGCAGTGTGTCCCCTCTCTCCTCTCTCAGGCTGTCAGGCAGCAGTGTGTTCTCTCTCTCCTCTCTCAGGCTGTCAGGCAGCAGTGTGTTCCCTCTCTCCTCTCTCAGGCTGCCAGGCAGCAGTGTGTCCCCTCTCTCCTCTCTCAGGCTGTCAGGCAGCAGTGTGTTCTCTCTCTCCTCTCTCAGGCTGTCAGGCAGCAGTGTGTTCCCTCTCTCCTCTCTCAGGCTGCCAGGCAGCAGTGTGTTCCATCTCTCCTCTCTCCTCTCTCAGGCTGTCAGGCAGCAGTGTGTTCCCTCTCTCCTCTCTCAGGCTGTCAGGCAGCAGTGTGTTGGAGTGGCAGTAGGTTCAGGGGGTGGAGGCTTGTGTGTGTGTGTGTGTGTGTGTGTGAGGTGGGCTGTCTTTATGGTCCTTCACACAGGTGTTACTGTGGCAACAGGAAAATAACTGGCTTGCCATCACACACAGTCTCCTGTTTTCCCTTTAAAGCAATCTGTTACTCATTATGCTAGTGTACACACCTTACCCCCTCCATCTCCCCACAGTGTCTGTCTCTGTTTCTGGTGTGTGTGTGCACCCATTCGCCTGTCTGTCCACTGTCCGTCTGTCTGGCCCAGGGATACTGTGTCTCATCCTTTAGATCCACAGTGACCAACGACCAAACTAAGAGGAAAACATATTTTCCCCCTGTAATGTCTACTACTCCCTCTGTTCCATTTCATGTGACAAAGACTGGCGGACACCCCACACCCACACATGAGTAACATCGCCCACAGACCTGTGAACTTGAAGACCTAGAGAGAGGGCCAACAATTATGACTCATTGTGTTGATGGTGCTGAGAGACTGAATAAAATAAACTCTCTCTCTCTCTCTCCCTCTCTCTCTCTCTCTCTCTCTCACTCCCTCTCTCTCTCCCTCTCCCTCCCTCTCTCCCTCTCTCTCTCGGATGGGGGGCACAAGCTCTGCAGATAGCATATGAACAGGTCATAAGTCCGGCGAATGACATTAGAATTAGAATGACAGGAAATTAGCTTTAAAAACTGAAAATGTTCTCTCAGACGCATGGCAAAATGTGTAGAACAGAAGGAAATTAGCTTTAAAACTGCAAAATGTGTAGAACAGTAGAAAATTAGCTTTAAAACTGCAAAACGTGTAGAACAGTAGAAAATTAGCTTTAAAACTGCAAAACGTGTAGAACAGTAGAAAATTAGCTTTAAAACTGCAAAATGTGTAGAACAGTAGAAAATTTGCTTTAAAACTGCAAAACGTGTAGAACAGTAGAAAATTAGCTTTAAAACTGCAAAACGTGTAGAACAGTAGAAAATTAGCTTTAAAACTGCTAAATGTGTAGAACAGTAGAAAATTTGCTTTAAAACTGCAAAATGTGTAGAACAGTAGCTGTAAAACTGCTAAATGTTCTTGCGAAGCTGTGGTATGCCACTGTCCACTGTCTGAAGGAGGAGGAATCTGTGTGAGTCACACACAACACTGAAACTCAGGGACAGGATGCTCAGCTCCTGATGCCTGTGGTTGTTGTGGCTAGCTCTGGTCCACAGCCCCACAGTCTCTGTGGTGTGGCTGTGGTTGTTGTGGTTAGCTCTGGTCCATAGCCCCACAGTCTCTGTGGTGTGGCCGTGGTTGTTGTGGCTAGCTCTGGTCCATAGCCCCACAGTCTCTGTGGTGTGGCTGTGGTTGTTGTGGCTAGCTCTGGTCCATAGCCCCACAGTCTCTGTGGTGTGGCTGTGGTTGTTGTGGCTAGCTCTGGTCCAGGGCTCCATAGTATCAATTAGGGCTCTATATCCTACTCTAGCTACTGGATGGAGCACGAAGGAGGAAGTGGAGGAATATTTTGCGTCCTACTTTATGCTCTTCTTCTGTAAATTACTGCTCACAATTTCTAATATATTCTCTCATTCAGCATGTATTAGTGCCGTTGCAAAACATTGTTCAACAAGAATTTCTTATTGGACAAGTTCAGGTAGTCGCTCCCCGTTTAGGTTCATTTTCTTTGGTTTGGTGTCTAGTGGATAAGACCTGGATGAGCTAATAATGTAATAACAAAGCATCTATTATTTATCAATCAGGACAACTCTAGTATAAGAGAGTGTTTTTTTATTCAACATTACAGCATTTTACCTTACCTGTAAAATTTGTGTTTATTGAACCCTTATTTCAACAGGTAAGTTGACTGAGAACACGTTCTCATTTACAGCAATGACCTGGAGAATAGTTACAGGGGAGAGGAGGAGGGGATGAATGAGCCAATTGTAAGCTGGGGATGATTAGGTGGTCATGATGGTATGAGGGCCAGATTGGGAATTTAGCCAGGACACCGGGGTTAACATCCCTACTCTTAAGATAAGTGTCATGGGATCTTTAGTGACCACAGAGAGTCAGGACACCCGTATAGACGTCCCGTTTAAATGAAAATAATATACATTCCAGAATAAATTACAGTTCAGATACATCTGAATAATGATAAAACATTTGAACAATTCTTAAAGTGATACATCAAATCACTTGAAACAAGAAAGAGCTTTAAAGCTTTGAACTTAATAAAATCAATTGAATCGAAATGTGACACTTAGTCTTTGTTTTTGTGTGGATATTAACACATGAACAAAATAATATTGAGACAAAATATAAATAGAATTCAGGCAATTCCAATTTTTAATTAACAACTGCGTTTGCCAAAAAAGACATTAAAATGTAATGCTTGTAATTAAGATACTGCATCATATTCACAAACAAGAGTAGGGAGGAGTGTTATTGAACATAGGCAACTGTGCTCAGAGCTTAGAGAGTGAAGCAAAACAAAGGATGCTCATTTCACAGTGCCTTCGGAAAGTATTCAGACCCCTTCCCTTTTCACACATTTTGTTACGTTACAGCTTTATTCTAAAATTGATTAAATTGTTATTTGTTTCTCACCAATCTACACACAATACCGCATAATGACAAAGGGAAAACAGGTTTTTAGATTGCAAAACTATTAAAAAACTAACAGAAATACCTTATTTACCTAAGTATTCAGACCCTTTGCTATGAGACCCGAAATTTAGCTTGGGTGCATCTTGTTTCCATTGATCATCCTTGAGATTGTTTCTACAACTTGATTGGAGTTCACCTGTAGTAAATGAAATTGTTTGGACATGATTTGGAAAGGCACCCACAGGTCTATATAAGGTCCCAGAGTTGACAGTGCATGTCAGAGCAAAAACCAAGCAATGAGGTCGAAGGTATTGTGTCGTGGCACAGATCAGAGGAAGGGTACCAAAACATTTATGCAGCATTGAAGTCCCCAATACACACTGGCCTCCATCATTCTTAAATGGAAGAAGTTTGTAACCACCAAGACTCTTCCTTAAGCTGGCCACACGGACAAATTGAGCATTCAGGGGAGAAGGGCCTTAGTCAGGGAGGTGACCAAGAACTCGATGCTCCAGAGTTCCTCTGTGGAGATGGGAGAACATTCCAGATGGACAACCATCTCTGCAGCACTCCACTAATCAGGCCTTTATGGTAGAGTGGCCAGACAGAAGCCACTCCTCAGTAAAAGGCACATGCTAGCCATTTGGAGTTTGCCAAAAGGCACCTAAAGGACTCTCAGACCATGAGAAACAAGAGTCTCTGGTCTGATGAAACCAAGATTGACATTTTGGCCTGAATGCCAAGCGTCACGTCTGGAGGAAACCTGGCACCATCCCTATGGTGAAGCATGGTGTGGGGATGTTTTTCAGTGGCAGGGACTGGGAGACTAGTTAGGATCGAGGGAAAGATGAGCGGAGCAAAGTACAGAGAGATCCTTGATAAAAACCTGCTCCAGAGCACTCAGAACCTCAGACTGGGGCGAAGGTTCACCTTCCAACAGGACAACGACCCTAAGCACACAGCTTGAGTGGCCCAGCCTTAGCCTGGACTTGAACCCGATCAAACATCTCTGGAGAGACCTGAAAATAGCTGTGCGGCGACGCTCCCCATCCAACCTGACAGAGCTTGAGAGGATCTGCAGAGAAGAATGGGAGAAACTCCCCAAATACAGGTGTGCCAAACTTGTAGCATCATACCCAAGAAAATTCAAGGATGTAAACGCTGCCATAGGTGCTTCAACAAAGTACTGAGTAAAGGGTCTGAATTCTTAAGTAAATGTGATATTTCAGTTTTGTTTTTAAGTATACATTTCAGAAGATTTTGAAAAACCTGTTTTTCTTTGTCAGTATGTGGTATTGTAATGTCATTATGGGGTATTGTGTGTAGATTGATGAGGGGGAAAAACAATTTAATATATTTTAGAATAAGGCTGTAACATAACAAAATGTGGAAAAAGCGAAGGTGTCTGAATACTTTCCAAATGCACTGTATATACTGTCACAGTGTGATCTTGAGGCCTTCGCTCCACTAGGAGATAAAATGATAAAGTCAAGTAACTGTGATCAGAGCCCAGGTCTTCAGTCGTAGCCTACTCACCAGTCAGAGTAAACACATTAAGGAGATTCATCTTCTAGTCCATAGTACCTTGACCAGGCACTAATGTAGTCAGTGTGATTAGGGTCGAGACAGGTACAGGAGTGTACCTTCTATAGTGTTCATCAGTTCTCCGGGTGAAGTTTCCCTTGGTACAGATCTAGGATCAGCTGTCCCCCAATCCTATTGTTAACGATTAGTGGGGAAAACTGACCCAAGATCAGCGTCTAGGGGCAACTTCTAGGGCCCCTATAGTGTTGGAATGGCCGCCTTCTGGATCCCCATAACTGTGTCATAGAAGCAGTTCTCATTGACCACAGAGGTCAGGCTCTGCACACTGAAGTCCCTCCCCAGCAGGGCATTAAGGTCCACACACTGGGGGTCATTATCCTGCCCTCCTGGACCCTGCAGACTGCTAGCCCTCCTCTGGGCAGCAGGATGGGGCTGGTGGGGCCCCGGTCTGAGGTGCTCCTGCTGGGACGCAGCACTCCTCGGCCCGGCCTCCTCTGTGAAGTTGAGTCTCTGGAGCTGGGCCTCCAGGGCGCTGGTCAGGGAGCACAGCCGGGCCCTCTTGCCCAGCGTGGCGCCCTCCAGGCTGGGGAGGCCCATGGTGGAGTGGCTGTGAAGCTGGGGCTCCGAGTGGGTTTCTCCCGGGCAGGGTTGGGTTGCACCACTGGACACACTGCCGTCGTCAGAGTGGTGCTGGTGGCCTGCAGTCCTCATGGCCTGCAGTTCCTGTTGTCTTCTCCAGGAGCCGGCTCTGACCGGTGCAGGCTGGGTCCTACGGAGGGAGCCTAGGTACTCTCTAGAACCTCTCTCTGATAGGAGGGGCCTACAGGTCCAGTCTCGAAGGGAGCGAAGAGCTTTCACTACACTGGCCTTATTCTCCAAACCACTGGAAAAGACACATATAGATCCATATGAGATCAAGTCAATTAGGCACTGCCATGTTAATTCCAATGTATATATTTTGTTCTTCTGGCTTTTTCATGACAGATAAAACATTCATTATCTCTGTCATTTTCAATGTCACCTGCTGCAGAGCTGGAACACGGTCTCTGGTCTCCCCTCCACCTGAGACTTGGTATGGACCAGCTCCCAGATACATGGGCTCTCCGTTCCTGCTGCGTTCCCCAGGCGGACCTGCACCGCCGACACCGGGACGAGCCAGCGGAACTTGAAGGCCTCCAGGTCCCCTGAGCGTGACGTGGTCTGGAGCACATGAACTCATTAGAACTCCAATGACGTCATATCACATGTATACAGCATGAAGTCACCAGTAGAGTTTATCAGATGTGTTTGAGACTCACCATCCTCTTTCTCATCTTGCTGCTCTCACGGTACACCAGGATCACTGCTCTCTTGAAAACTGAGCAGAGAGGAAGGAGCAACTAGATTTGAAGTCAGATATTTTTGATTGTTGTAATAAACACACATTTGAACATATTTGAACACCATATCATCCAGTCAGTAATTCTGGTTCAACTCTTCATTGTAAAAAGTCCCACTCACCAAACAGCATTAGCTCAGGATGTTTCCTCATGCGACCCAGGGAGGGGAGAGGGTTGAGCCATTTTAATGAGGAGTGGATGAGGAACTCTCCCATGGAGATCTCTGTAACCTGGAGAGGAGAGAGGATGACACAGTCTGGGAGGTTAGTGGTTTAAAGGGTTCACTCTGTGATTCATGTAATTGTATAAAAATACTATAATATAATGTATATACACTACATGACCAATAGTATGTAGACACCTGCTCGTCGGACATCTCATTCCAAAATCATGGGTATTAATATGGAGTTGGTGCCCCCTTTGCTGCTATAACAGCCTCCACTCTCCTGGGAAGGCTTTCCACTAGATGTTGGAACATTGCTGCAGGGATTTACTTCCATTCTGCCACAAGAGCATTAGTGAGGTTGAGCACTGATTGTTGGGCGATTAGGTCTGGCTCACAGTCTGCGTTCCAATTCATCCCAAAGGTGTTCGATGGGGTTGAGGTCAGGGTCTGTGCATAGAATGTCATTGTATGCTGTAGAATTAAGATTTCCCTCCACCGGAACTAAGAGGCCTAGCACCAACCATGAAAACAGCCCCAGACCATTATTCCTCCTTCACCAAACTTTACAGTTGGCACTATGCACTCGGGCAGGTAGCGTTCTCCTGGCATCGAAACACAGTCCGTCAGACTGTCAGACGGTGAAGGGTGATTAATCACGCCAGATAATGAATTTCCACTGTTCCAGAGACCAATGGTGGCGAGCTTCACACCACTCTAGCTGGCGCTCTCCCTGCGCATGGTGATCTTAGGCTTGTGTGTGGCTGCTCGGTCATGGAAACCCATTTCATGAAGCTGCCGACAAACAGTTCTTGTGCTGACGTTCCTTCAAGAAGCAGTTTGGAACTCGGTAGTGAGTGTGGCAACTGAGGACAGACAATTTTTACTCGCTTGCAGCACTCGGTGGCCCTGTTCTGTGAGTTTGTGTGACCTCCCACTTCGCAGCTGAGCTGTTGTTGCTCCTGGACGTTTCCACTTTACAATAGCAGCAGTTTTACGGGGCAGCTCTAGCAGGGCAGAAATTTTACGAATTTACTTGTTGGAAAGGTGGCATCCTATGACAGCGCCACATTGAAAGTCACTGAGCTTTTCAGTAAGGCCATTCTACTGCCAATGTTTGTCTATGGAGATTGCATGGCTGTGTGCTGTGTACATACCTTTGAATATACAGTTGAAGTCGGAAGTTTACATACACTTAGGTTGGAGTCATTAACCCTTGTTTTTCAACCACTCCACAAATTTCTTGTTAACAAACTTTAGTTTTGGCAAGTCGGTTAGGACATCTACTTTGTCTCACAGATTATTTGTCTCACAGATTATTTGTCTCACAGATTATTTGTCTCACAGATTATTTCACATACACTCTGAATTTTACATACACTAAATTGACAGCCTGGAAAATTCCAGAAAATGATGTCATGGCTTTAGTAGCTTCTGATAGGCTAATTGACATCATTTGAGTCAATTGGAGGTGTACCTGTGGATGTATTTCAAGGCCTACCTTCAAACTCACTGCCTCTTTGCTTGACATCATGGGAAAATCAAAAGAAATCAGCCAAGAAGAAGAATTGTAGACCTCCACAAGTCTGGTTCATCTTTGGGAGCAATTTCCAAACACCTGAAGGTACCACGTTCATCTGTACAAACAATTGTACGCAAGTATAAACACCATGGGACCAAGCAGCTGTCATACCGCTCAGGAAGGAGATGCGTTCTGTCTGCTAGAAATGAACGTATTTTGGTGTGAAAAGTGCAAATCAATCCCAGAACAACAGCAAAGGACCGTGTGAAGATGCTGGAGGAAACAGGTACAAAAGTATCTATATCCACAGTAAAACGAGTCCAATATCGACATAACCTGAAAGGCCGCTCAGCAAGGAAGAAGCCACTGCTCCAAACCCGCCATAGAAAAGCCAGACTACGGTTTGCAGCTGTACATGGGGACAAAGATCGTACTTTTGGAGAAATGTCCTCTGGTCTGATGAAACAAAAATAGAACTGTTTGGCCATAATGACCATCGTTATGTTTGGAAGCCGAAGAACAACATCCCAACCGTGAGACACGGGAGTGGCAGCATCATGTTGGGGGGGTGCTTTGCTGCAGGAGGGACTGGTTCACTTCACAAAATAGATGGCATCATGAGGTAGGAAAAGTATGTGGATATATTAAAGCAACATCTCAAGACATCAGTTAAAGCTAAAGCTTGGGTCTTCCAAATGGACAATGACCCCCAGCATACTTCCAAAGTTGTGGAAAAATGGCTTAAGGACAACAAAGTTAAGGTATTGGAGTGGCCATCACAAAGCCCTGACCTCAATCCCATAGAAAATTTGTGGGCAGAACTGAAAAAGTGTGTGCGAGCAAGGAGGCCTACAAACCTGACTCAGTTACACCAGCTCTGTCAAGAGGAATGGGCCAAAATTCCCCCAACTTATTGTGGGAAGCTTGCGGAAGGCTACCAGAAACATTTGACCCAAGTTAAACAATGTAAAGGCAATGCTACCAAATACTGATTGAGTATGTAAACTTCTGACCCACTGGGAATGTGATGAAAGAAATCAAAGCTGAAATAAATAATTCTCTCTACTATTATTCTGACATTTCACATTCTTAAAATGAAGTGGTGATCCTTACTGACCTAAGAAAGGGAATTTTTACAATGATTAAATGTCAGGAATTCTGAAAAACTGAGTTTACATGTATTTGGCTAAGATGTATGTAAACTTCCGACTTACACTATACAGTTGATGTCATTTAGCAGACTGCTTTACTTTTATCCAAAACGATGTACAAGCAACTTACAATCGCATATATTTTCATATGGGAGGCCCCAGCGGTAATCAAACCCACAACCCAGGCGTTGCAAGCACCATGCTCTACCAACTGAGCCACAGAGGACCTATATCTTTTGTAATATCACTCATATAATGGTATGACTGGTGGCTATGCTCTACCTCTTTCTCAGGGCCACTCTGCTCTGCCACCAGCTGGTCAAACACAGTTCCGTAGTCCTCGTAGATCTTCTGCATCTCATTGATGTGACTGGCCACCTTCTCCATGGCTCTCAGAGCCTCTGATGGAGAGAGAGAGAGAGAGAGAGAGAGAGAGAGAGAGAGAGAGAGAGAGAGAGAGGAGAGAGAGAGAGAGAGAGAGAGAGAGAGAGAGAGAGAGAGAGAGAGAGAGAGAGAGAGAGAGGAGAGAGAGAGAGAGAGAGAGAGAGAGAGAGAGAGAGAGAGAGAGAGAGAGAGAGAGAGAGAGAGAGAGAGAGAGAGAGAGAGAGAGAGAGAGAGAGAGAGAGAGAGAGAGAGAGAGAGAGAGAGAGAGAGAGAGAGAGAGAGAGAGAGAGAGAGAGAGAGAGAGAGAGAGAGAGAGAGAGAGAGAGAGAGAGAGAGAGAGAGAGAGAGAGAGAGAGAGAGAGAGAGAGAGAGAGAGAGAGAGAGAGAGAGAGAGAGAGAGAGAGAGAGAGAGAGAGAGAGAGAGAGAGAGAGACAGACAGACAGACAGACAGACAGACAGACAGACAGAGAAGTGTTACAGCACACACCAATAGAGCTCAAGTCTAGCACATCAGACAGACCTGGCAATGGGTGTGTGCTGTGTGTCTTATGGTTTCTGTGTGTGTGTGTGTGTGTGTGTGTGTGTGTGTGTGTGTGTGTGTGTGTACATGTCCCTGTATGAGTCTATGCATGCTCATACATAAGCCCTGTCATATGTAGTCCTACCTGTGAGGTGGCTGTGCTCCTCGCTCTCTGAGTCGGTCAGGGAGACCAGCTGTCTGAGCAGCAGGGGGTACTTGAGCACCCTCTGGACTGGCTTAATGAGGTAGGACTCCAGGGTGGATGAGTGCTGCTTGGTGGGGTTTCTCGCCTCCAGGAACTGCTTGAAGGCCCAGTCCGTCTTCGCTGTAAACCGGAAATTAGGACTTAGGCTAAGTGTGTGGATGAATCGCAAAAGCAGGTATTGATTCCCTGCCTTTGCACTGGCTTTTCAGATGGCATTTATGATTAGCTGAGTAGACGGGATATTTTGGTCTAGTGTAGATGAGAAAGCAGGCTTTTGATCCTCAGAACTTTCACTGACTTTTCACTTAGATGGCATTTTCTAGCCTGTGGTTGAACAGGGTACTACTGTAAGTGGGATATTCAGATTTACTGTACATGAGGTAGCATAGCTATCAGCCTTACCTCGTTCCAGAACCTTTTGGACTTTGATGTGGTTGGCACAGAAGCCGCTGTAGAGCTTGAAGTGGTCGGCGTAGTAGAGAAAGGAGCCCCCCAGCGAGAGAAGAAGTTTCTGGATGCAGAAAGAAAAAGAAGAGAGAATGCACAGTCACTTCCTGTAAACATCAAACAGGCCTACCTCTGACTAACACTGCAGTCAGTAGGCTAAGTAACATCCTGTTAATGAAACGTGAAGCTTTCCCACTAGACCTTCAATATGTGTTCCAAATGGCACACTATTCCCTAAATAGTGCACTACTTTTGACCAGAACCCTATGGGAATAGGGTGCCATTTCACACATATCACCAGACTTGTTGTGGATATACTGTACCTTGAATTGTTCCGGGGTCTCCAGGGAGCTGAAGTTGGGGGAGGAGGCGATGCGCTCCTCCAGGGTGTGTAGGAACACTCTCTGGAAGTCCAGCATCTCAGGCAGACTGCCAAACAGAGACTCCATCTAGTGGAGGGAGGAGATGACAACAGTTAGAAACGAACCAGAGGACAGAAGATTATTGATCATTAGAAAGCCTTTATGGCACCATTTAGCTACACTACATACACTACATAGCAAACCCGGTTGTCACACTAACATACAGCTTACTAACAAGTCATAATCAAATAAGCACATACTGTAATGTAATGTTATTGTATTTGACATGTGCTTAGACATGTAAAATTGCCTATATTTAGACATTTTACATGTAGGATATATTTTTTATATTGCCCACACCCATCTGTACTGTACCTCATCGTGGCTGAGGAAGGTCTCACTCTGTAGAGGCGTTAGGTAGATGTCAAACAAAGAGCCCAGGTCCTGAGGGACAGAGACAGAGAACAAACTTCATTAGACTGTGACTTCACCACTAACTGACAATAACATCATCACTATCAGAATAAAACATAATCACTATCAGACTGTGACATCATCACTATCAGACTATGACATCATAACTACTAGACTGAAACATCATCACTATCCGGCGGTGACATCATCACTATCAAACAGTGACATCGTCACTATCCGACTGACATTATTGCTTTGACATCATCACTATCCGACTGTGACATCTTCACTATCCGACTGGGACATCATCACTATCCCACTGTGACACCATCACTGTCACATCATCACTGTCAGACTATGACAACATCACTACTAGACTGAAACATCATCACTATCAGACAGTGACATCATCACTATCAGACTGTGACATCATCATTCTCCTCAGCCTGACACATGGGCGTTAAAGAAGAGGGTAAGTAAATATGCATGACACTAAATGCTACTAGAGATCATTAACAAACAGCCACTTAGAGACCATTCATTAACGGGCAGATCATTAATAAAGAGAGACCATCAATTATAAATCCCCTGAGAGGATGTTCCAGCATTCTCTTAGATAGGGCAGCAGAATGTGAGGGACCCGTGTTCATAAAGTGTATCGGAACAAGAGTGCTGATTTAGGATCAGATCCCCTCTGTCCATTCATTACTATCTAAAAGGCAAAAGTGATCCTAGATCATAACTCCTACTCTGATACATGTCGTGAATAGGCCCTGACCTCTCTTTTGACTAGAAGTGCTGATCTAGAATCAGGTTCCCCTTGTTCATATCATCTATTCATCCTTATCTAAAAGGCTAAACGGATCCTAGATCATAACTCCTACTCTGAGACACTTGGTGAATAATGTGTAGGTGTGTACCTTGACGTAGGACTTCTCTGTGTCCACCAATTCCTGTATGACCTTACAGAGCCTCTCAGAGATGGACATGTGTCTGGGGCAGGGGGGCTTCAGGGTCTGGGGAACGGGGGGCTCCATGGAGTAGGGGTTCCTCTGGCCCTCCACCACCACTGCCCCCGCTGCCCCACAGCCCTCTGGGAAGGTCTGGTTCAGCGAGCACACCGTCTCAACATTCTGAGGAAACAGAAGAGAGACGAGTCAGGAGAGATTCTCATTTCAGCTCTGAATATCAAATGACTGCCCTTTACTCTGGGGAGTTAAGTTACAACTCAGCCCTGAATCTACTGCGACAAGCACCTAATCATAATGCCAGTTAAAATCATCGACCCCTTCTGTAGTTCCGAGAGCATGTCTGTCAAACCTCTGTATTTGGAGAGGCAGAAAGTGCACAGAGAGCCAGGTCTATATCCTAAATTACATCCTATTCCCTAATAGTGCACTACTTTTGACGAGGGCCCATAGGTTTAAGCCAGGCTGCTGTATCATGGGCAAAACAGGATCAGAGAGATTTGGACACTGTGGGTAAACACTGCTATTAAGTTTTTCATAAGACATGAGTCAGAGCAATTAACAGCATGATATCTGATACATAACCGGGAGTCTAGTTACTGAAACAGCATGTCACATCATATACTTCCATCCATCCACATTGACACCATTTTCACTCAAAGATCTTCAGTAGATTTGCCAAAGAAAGGCAGCACAATCGGCGGTAAACACACACACACACACACACACACACACACACACACACACACACACCAGGCAACCCCCAGTAGCAGGAAGGATCCCGAGCCAGAGCTTTGCCCATTTGTCATCATAATTTCTCCTGTCAGGCTATAATAAAGTGCTGACAAACTGATAAATCCCTCTGGTTAGGACTGTTGTGCTGTGCTGCAATCCAGCTTTAAAATACCCTCTAAAATAGAAGCAAATGTGGACAAAGAAGGTGAAAATAAGCATGAACATTTATGGGCTTATTATTTCCAGTAACATGTGTTCTCTGTTTATCTCTCAGGAGCGTGTAGCCTATGTATCCTATAAGTTGTACCTTCAGTAAGACCTGAACAGTAAAAACTCTCCTTCCCAAGCAATAACACCAGAACAACACTAGCTACATTACCAATGCATAATCAGTGCAGTACAGTACAGCAGGTCAATTCAAATTGAAGTCAGTCAATTCAGGAAATAAACTCAAATTCCAATTCAGTAATTGCATCTGTTTTCAATGATTTCTCAATAAACTGAAAAGGAGAAACTACATTACAGCAGCTACAGTAGAGAGAGGCACTACATTACAGTAACTACAATAGAGAGAGGCACTACATTACAGTAACTACAATAGAGAGAGGCACTACATTACAGTAACTACAATAGAGAGAGGCACTACATTACAGTAGCTACAGTAGAGAGAGGCACTACATTACAGCAGCTACAGTAGAGAGAGGCACTACATTACAGTAACTACAATAGAGAGAGGCACTACATTACAGTAGCTACAGTAGAGAGAGGCACTACATTACAGCAGCTACAGTAGAGAGAGGCACTACATTACAGCAGCTACAGTAGAGAGAGGCACTACATTACAGCAGCTACAGTAGAGAGAGGCACTACATTACAGTAGCTACAGTAGAGAGAGGCACTACATTACAGTAACTACAATAGAGAGAGGCACTACATTACAGTAGCTACAGTAGAGAGAGGCACTACATTACAGCAGCTACAGTAGAGAGAGGCACTACATTACAGCAGCTACAGTAGAGAGAGGCACTACATTACAGCAGCTACAATAGAGAGAGGCACTACATTACAGTAACTACAATAGAGAGAGGCACTACATTACAGCAGCTACAGTAGAGAGAGGCACTACATTACAGCAGCTACAATAGAGAGAGGCACTACATTACAGTAACTACAATAGAGAGAGGCACTACATTACAGCAGCTACAGTAGAGAGAGGCACTACATTACAGCAGCTACAGTAGAGAGAGGCACTACATTACAGCAGCTACAGTAGAGAGAGGCACTACATTACAGCAGCTACAGTAGAGAGAGGCACTACATTACATTAACTACAATAGAGAGAGGCACTACATTACAGCAGCTACAGTAGAGAGAGGCACTACATTACAGTAACTACAGTAGAGAGAGGCACTACATTACAGCAGCTACAGTAGAGAGAGGCACTACATTACAGTAGCTACAGTAGAGAGAGGCACTACATTACAGTAACTACAGTAGAGAGAGGCACTACATTACAGTAGCTACAGTAGAGAGAGGCACTACATTACAGCAGCTACAGTAGAGAGAGGCACTACATTACAGTAGCTACAGTAGAGAGAGGCACTACATTACAGTAACTACAGTAGAGAGAGGCACTACATTACAGCAGCTACAGTAGAGAGAGGCACTACATTACAGTAGCTACAGTAGAGAGAGGCACTACATTACAGTAGCTACAATAGAGAGAGGCACTACATTACAGTAACTACAGTAGAGAGAGGCACTACCTTACAGTAACTACAGTAGAGAGAGGCACTACATTACAGCAGCTACAGTAGAGAGAGGCACTACATTACAGCAGCTACAGTAGAGAGAGGCACTACATTACAGCAGCTACAGTAGAGAGAGGCACTACCTTACAGCAGCTACAGTAGAGAGAGGCACTACATTACAGTAACTACAATAGAGAGAGGCACTACATTACAGTAGCTACAGTAGAGAGAGGCACTACATTACAGTAGCTACAGTAGAGAGAGGCACTACATTACAGTAGCTACAGTAGAGAGAGGCACTACATTACAGTAGCTACAGTAGAGAGAGGCACTACATTACAGTAGCTACAGTAGAGAGAGGCACTACATTACAGTAGCTACAGTAGAGAGAGGCACTACATTACAGCAGCTACAGTAGAGAGAGGCACTACATTACAGCAGCTACAGTAGAGAGAGGCACTACATTACAGCAGCTACAGTAGAGAGAGGCACTACATTACAGTAACTACAATAGAGAGAGGCACTACATTACAGCAGCTACAGTAGAGAGAGGCACTACATTACAGTAGCTACAGTAGAGAGAGGCACTACATTACAGTAACTACAATAGAGAGAGGCACTACATTACAGTAACTACAGTAGAGAGAGGCACTACATTACAGTAGCTACAGTAGAGAGAGGCACTACATTACAGTAACTACAATAGAGAGAGGCACTACATTACAGTAACTACAATAGAGAGAGGCACTACATTACAGTAACTACAATAGAGAGAGGCACTACATTACAGTAACTACAATAGAGAGAGGCACTACATTACAGCAGCTACAGTAGAGAGAGGCACTACATTACAGTAGCTACAGTAGAGAGAGGCACTACATTACAGTAACTACAGTAGAGAGAGGCACTACATTACAGTAGCTACAGTAGAGAGAGGCACTACATTACAGTAGCTACAATAGAGAGAGGCACTACATTACAGTAGCTACAGTAGAGAGAGGCACTACATTACAGTAGCTACAGTAGAGAGAGGCACTACATTACAGCAGCTACAGTAGAGAGAGGCACTACATTACAGTAGCTACAGTAGAGAGAGGCACTACATTACAGTAGCTACAGTAGAGAGAGGCACTACATTACAGTAACTACAATAGAGAGAGGCACTACATTACAGCAGCTACAGTAGAGAGAGGCACTACATTACAGTAGCTACAGTAGAGAGAGGCACTACATTACAGTAACTACAATAGAGAGAGGCACTACATTACAGTAACTACAATAGAGAGAGGCACTACATTACAGCAGCTACAGTAGAGAGAGGCACTACATTACAGCAGCTACAGTAGAGAGAGGCACTACATTACAGCAGCTACAGTAGAGAGAGGCACTACATTACAGCAGCTACAGTAGAGAGAGGCACTACATTACAGCAGCTACAGTAGAGAGAGGCACTACATTACAGCAGCTACAGTAGAGAGAGGCACTACATTACAGCAGCTACAGTAGAGAGAGGCACTACCTTACAGCAGCTACAGTAGAGAGAGGCACTACATTACAGCAGCTACAGTAGAGAGAGGCACTACCTTACAGTAGCTACAGTAGAGAGAGGCACTACATTACAGCAGCTACAGTAGAGAGAGGCACTACATTACAGTAGCTACAATAGAGAGAGGCACTACATTACAGTAACTACAATAGAGAGAGGCACTACATTACAGTAGCTACAATAGAGAGAGGCACTACATTACAGTAGCTACAGTAGAGAGAGGCACTACATTACAGCAGCTACAGTACAACCAGCAGAGTGATCCTGTCGGCTGCCTGCTCGCGGGACACACAGGAGATTACCTCATCCAGCAGCCCGGCCAGCATGTCCTTCAGGGACTGTCTGAGAGACGGCAGGGAGAAAGTCCCAGGGATGAAGTCCCCCACCCCCACATCATCCAGCTGGGACAGAACCCAGCACATAGCCCCGCTGGTGGAGCTAGATAGAAACAACATGCTACACGCCTGGCTGGGCGTTCTGACCTCCGCTGGTAGCCATTCATCCCTGGAGTTTGTCGAACCTGAGCCAGTACTCTCCTGGCCACTCATCTCATTTTAGCAGGTGCCCTGATCACCAACACAGGACACGCCATCAAACACACCACTTGCTGCCTGAGACACACACACACACACTCCATCTCACCTGGCCGAGCTGCTCCGTCCCATCAGCGGGTTGTGGTTGTTGTGACAGCTCCTGAAAGGGAGACGTTACAGAGCATTCTGGAAGCTCCTGGGGCAGCAGCATATCTGAGAGATAAGCAGACAGGACAGTATGATTCAAGATGGGCCAGAATGCTTGTGCATTCTGGCCCACACACAAACACACACACAAACACACACACACATACAGGTGCTGAGAGGGAATTCCTGGTTTAAAGCACTGGAGGCAGTTTTACAGCAGTCCGTTGGATGAATTGTGGATGTTCTGTACTGGCGGGGAGGTTAAGTGCACCTGACTGGTGTCAACCACCATCGATCTGGCTTCACTACAAGCCCAGCAGGCAGGAGCAATTCATTTGGCCTCACACCTACTCTCGCAGGGGTCTTATACAGCTTACTTGGCCTCACACCAACAGGAATAAACAAGTTTTTATCATCTGTTTGAGACAGAATAGAGACTATCATTACACACTGAGTGTACAAAACATTATGAACACCTGCTCTTTCCATGACATAGACTGGTGAATCCAGGTGAAAGCTATGATCCCTTATTGGATTCCTTATTGATGTCACTTGTTAAATCCACAATCAGTGTAGATGAAGGGGAGGAGACAGGTTAAAGAAGGATTTTTAAGCCTTGAGACAACTAAGACATGGAGTGTGTACGTGTCAAGAACTGCAACGCTGCTGGGTTTTTCACGCTCAACAGTTTCCTCTAACTCAATATTAGGAAGGTGTTACCTAATGTTTGGCACACTCAAGTGTAAATTCAGTATCTGTTTTTCAACAATATATATAAACTTTGTTTGTCAGTGATTTAACGATGGCCTATGCTCATGCCAGTAATCAGTGATCTAATCACATACTATTGCATGATGTAATGAAGACAATAATGATCCTAGCTAGCTCCATCATGGAGTGACCGTGCTGCGCTGCCCAGACCAGTCAGACATGCCAGCTGTCTTCACATCCTCTTAATTGAATCAGCATGAGGCATTTGAATGTCTCCAGCCAGGCCTAAACACCCTGCGGAATTGGCTGGGCAGCCTGGCATTCCCCTCCACAGACACACTGGCTGATTAAAGATACTGCTGCCTGAGGCCCTCTAGTGCTGAAAAATGAAAACCTGCCGGTAGAAGACACTGAATGCCCTCCAGTAAACCAAATGTTGAGTTAGTTCAAATAGGTTAAGAAGTACCCTAATGTCAATAATAGTATCTGTATGAAGATGAGGAATGTGAACTTTAGAATCTTTCGAACAAGAAGTCCCCGTTTTAAAACGTAGTCAATAAAGCATTGAATTGGGAACTTTAACAGTGTGAGGGCCTTCTTGTTCTATACTAGTATTCTTTATTAGCCCAGCACCTATGTTTTTAAGGATGTGCGTATGACCACAAACTTTTCTATAGAATGTGCTTTCTATACCTGTAGGCCAGGGGCCACAGTGGCTGGGTGGCGGTGGTGCTGGCTGCCAGGGGCCACAGTCCGACCAGACAGAGGTATGGTCCTCAGTGGTCGTGTCCTCTCGTTTGAGCAACAGATGGAGGGTCTGGTGGCTGAACAACAGGTGCGTCAGACCCATGTCCAGGGAGGACACACTGGTCCCATTCAGAAACAGGATCTCATCCCCCGCTCTCAGACCTGAGGGAAAGAGACATTACTAATCAGGCTGTTAGTGTTTGTCACTAGGTAGGATACATCATCTGTATTGTGTGTTCTATTCCTGAAATAAAGTTTATTTATAAATAAAATGTATTTATGTTAAATAATGAATTGAATTAAGCTGCCTTCTTGAACCACCTTTACTATTGCAGTTTTACATTCCTAGGACAGTAGTGGTACATCTTGGTCAGAGTGCCAGCACACCATAACTATGAATTGACGTACCTTCAGTGAAAGCCAGTCCCTCTGGAGTGACCTCACTCACATAGATATGGCCTTTCCTGGTTCTGTCTACATGGCCCGTCACAGCAAAGCCTACAGGTGGGATAGGTCAGAGGTTAAAACAGCAACACATGATATTATACTGTAATAAGGTAACTGAAGTGTAAATAAGCATTTTTTTGCAAACACACACACACACAGACACAAACAAACGCACACACACAATCCCCACTACACACCAGCCCTACTCACCAAAGTCCACTGCTGTGTCTGGGCGGGACAGTTGTATGGTGAAAACATTGAGCGGGAAGACCTCTAGCTCATCATACACCTTTCAGAAGAAGAACATAGAAGAGTGAAGAAGAACTCATCAACCCATAATCAATGTACTTCCTAAAGGGGCAAGAAATGTCTCTGAAACAAAATGATAATAATCCTGGAATTATGGTTTAATATTGAAATGTATTGACTCTGAGATAACACAATAAGTGACTGAATAAATCAATGAATGCTTACCAGTGAATTGCTACTGTATAGCTGGGGCCTTACCAGGTCTCGTAGTGGGTCTGTGAGTGCTGGGGAGCTGGTCTCCGTGTCCTGACTCACCAGCCTTCTCACACGCAGGCAGTGCTGGCTCGGGTCCAGGTGCCTGTCCTAGTTCAAGCCCCAAGTGAATGAGTCAATGTGCGACCCAAGTGAATGAGTCAATGTGCGACCCAAGTGAATGAGTCAATGTGCGACCCAAGTGAATGAGTCAATGTGCGACCTAAGTGAATGAGTCAATGTGCGACCCAAATGGCTCCCTATATGTTGAAATGTTCAGTGTCTTCAGCTACGGTAGCTAGCTACACTCCCGCACAATCACTAACACTCTTCATGTTCCCAATCAGCTAAAATTATGCTGTAGTGAATGAACTTTCTATGGAGAGAAAGCATGAATTATTGAGGAATCCAGAGCAATTAAACTAGTAGCTGTTCTGTACAATTCTCTTCTATCATTCCCGGTTTGCCTTTAACATCCATATCAGTCACTGGAGAATTCACCGCAAAATGCTGACTTCAGAGTTAGGAGAGTGTTGAAATGTATTAATAATGAGGCGATAGATGCAGTATGCTTACCTTACAGGCCAAAGATAGCACATCTGATACGAGGAAATCGGGTTTGATGTGCAGAGTAACTGTTTGGCTTTCGGGCATATTCACACAGACTGGAGGTTCCAAACTGCTGAACCAAGGGTTGCCTTTAGGTGGTGCTATCAACTGCACTTTGGCAAGAGCGTCCAATCTCTGTTACGGAGAGACAAAGAGGGAGGAGTTCATTTAGGTTTCTTAACTGACAATAGGTATTTTATAAATAGGTGTTTTATATTAAACAAGTTAAAATAATTAAATCAGGTATAAAACATCTATCTTGGCATTGTGGTGAAAAGTTCTGAATTCTGTGACTTGCCACAAGATATTATTCTTATAATATTAATACACGATGACAAAAAAAAAACTGACATTAACAAAATCTATCAATCGTAGATGTTTAACTAAAACCCCAACAGAAATGTGTGTTTTCATGCCAGTCTCAGCTGACCTATGTGTCTATCGAACTAAAGCCAAAAGACATTGAAAGCACACAACAACAGGTCTGTGGGGGGGGGGGGGGCGTCCCATTCTCTGGCCGTACAGAGGGCTGTCACTAGGTGACAATGGAATTCTCCGTCGGCCTAACCCCCCCATCCCCCAGACCCTGGAAGGGCTCTTTGCCCTCCTCACGCCTGCCTGTTTGCATGAAGCACGGTCAACATACCAGGATGCTGCTGTGACAGCTGTGCTAACCCCGGCCCTGTGTGAATAGAAAGCCCCCCCCCCCCCTCCATTCCTCCATCCCACCCACCCTCACTATCCCCCATTAGGCTGAGATTGATCAACAACAATACTCCTCGACTAGGTCCCAAATGGCACCCTATTCCCTATATCGTGCAATACCCATAGGGCTCTGGTCACTATGTGCCCTGGTCAAAAGTAGTGCACTATATAGAATATAGGGTACCATTTTGGATGCACTTCTCCCTAACACCTGGTTCTAGAGCAAACATAGGGGCAGTATTTGGAGACTTTCTTCAACAAAGAGGAAAAAGGTTGATGTATCAAATGTATCCATGACAACCTAAAGTTATTGGATAGAATATTGCAATGTGGTTAGCTAGTGAAAGATGAAGTGTTCACATATTTCCACTGGTTGCAGAAATTATGAGTTAACATGTTGGAAAATGTTTTCCGGACAAAGTGCTTACTGTACCTCAGAGCTGCTGTGGTTGAGGACATGGCCAGCAGGCACTCCAACACTTTGTCCTTCAACAACCTGCAACATGGAAAACATACACATTCATAAGTGACCAAGGAGCAGAATGCACACTACAAATAACTACCTGGTCTATATTTACATATTTTTTTTAGTGATCTCTCTAAAACCAAAGGTTTTGATACTATTCGGATCCAGACTGAGACCTAAATCAGCCTCGGGAGGATCTATGGGGAGAAATAACGGGTTTGGTGATGTTGAAATTACAGGTCTGGGAGTCAGGCAGATGGAACGGCCCTCATCAGGCTGGCGGGGATGGAGACTGTCTCCCCTACACCAAGATACCAGTCTGTCCTCAGCAGAGATACCTCTACCACCACCAGCAGCAGGCAGGACCACCACAGAGACAAGATACCTTACCTGTGTCAACAAATGCCAACAGCTTACTGGAACTAAACAACAATCGCAGTACAAAGGACTCAAAATGCTTGAATGAGCTAGTCATTTTACATCTGTACCTTTTCTGACTGGCTGATTTGACTGGCTGATTTGACTGGCTGACATTACAGCTCTCTGGAAGCGATTACAAGGCTCTTAAAGTGATCAACCCCCAATCACCCTACAATAAAAACAAACTGCTGTGCTAGCAGAGAGAAGGGGGTAGAGTAGATCCCCTTTGGTAAATGTGGGGCTGTAGGACGTTTAGTGGGACGGCACGGCGGTTTACACAGACCATCTGTTTGTCGCCATTGGGCTGGCATGCTGCAGCTTACAACAATTAACCACATGTGGCTTCTAATGTCTGTTCCATCTCTGTTCCATTGAGTGGTCTAGCTGGCCTCTATAGTGAGTTTAAGCTTTCTCTGACTCAGCCTCATAACAAAGAACTTCACTGCTGGGAGATCTCTTCCTATCTGCCCCATGACTACGGAGGGAATCATGTACGGATTTGGGCACTACTGTACGTTTGACCTGTGTACAGAGATCAGAGGCCGTCATGTTATACACTGAGTGTACAATACATTATGCTCTTTCCATGACAGAGACTGACAAGGGGAATGCAGGTGAATGCTATGATCCCTTATTGATGTCACTTCAATCAGTGTAGACCAATGGGAGGAGACAGGTTAAAGAAGGATCTTTAAGCCTTGAGACAATTGAGACAGAATGTGTATGTGTGCCGTTCAGAGGGTGAACGGGGTATGGTAGTAGGGTGCCGGGCGCACCGGTTTGTGTCAAGAACTGCAACGCTGCTGGGTTTTTCATGCTCAACAGTTTCCTGTGTGTATCAAGAATGGTCCACCACCCAAAGGACATCCAGACAACTTGACACAACTGTGGGAAACATTGGAGTCAACATGGGCCACCATCCCTGTAGTCACTTTTTACACCTTGTAGAGTCCATGCCCTGACGAATTGAGGCAGTTCTGAGGGCAAAAGGGGGTGCAACTCAATATTAAGAAGGTGTCTTTAATGTTTGGTATACTCAGTGTATGTGTGTGTGTATTATATTACATAGTGACCATCTATTATCGTTATAGTTCTGATTACCCAGGCACCCCTGGGCATTACCAACGTATGCTGCCTGGATCAGCAGCATATGGACATGTGAGTTAACAGACTCCAGGTGTGACTGTGAGATGTATCTTTCAGAATGTCAACACAGAGCATGTGCCAGGGGGGTGAAGTGGGCTTACTATGTATATCCTATCATCATATTATACAAGTCAATCTGTCTAATGTAATGTCCCACTGACTGGACAGAACTAAACAATGATGGCGGGCAGAGGGGCCCAGTGTGGCTTGTCCTTCACAGGAGTCCTAAGGATAACAGATCCTATCAACATCCCAAAATAGACCACTCTCTGAAGGCTAGCTGTTTATCAGACAGAGACAGAGGGAGATACAGGCACTAAAGCTGGGATATGGGCTGGGGGCTTGGACAAGGACAGTGGTTGGGGCTGCAGCAGAGGCTGGGGAATAGTGCTGGGGCTGATGCTGGGATAGGGGCTGGGGAATAGGGGATTGGGCAGGGACTAAGACAGGGGCCGTGGCTGGGACAGCTGGGGGCTGGGATAGGGGCTGGGACAGCTGGGGGCTGGGATAGAGTCTGGGGCTTGGACAGTGGTGTTGGAGAGTACTGACTTGACTTCAATGACTGATGATGAGAATTTCAGCAGGTTGCTAACTACTGCCCCTGACCGGGGAAAACAAAACAACTCCCTCAATCATTGCCTCAGTTTGGAATGTTCCCAAACGACTTACAGGAAAGATAGCTTTACGATGAGCAGGAAAATGTTGCAAGTTCAACCCTGTCCGTCTGGCTAATTTATGGGTTGGCGAGGAGTCAGTTAGTGCTTGAAACACATTCCACTTCTTCTCTGCTGGATTTATCAAACATGCTCTCTGTTCAAAAAGAGAAAGCCTCCAGAAACGTGCTGTCGGGTCCGGAGCCAAGAGGTCTCTTGTAAAAGATTGTTTATACAGGTGATAAAAAGGAGAACGGGAAAAAGGCAAACATGGGCGCCGCAGCAAATGGGGTAGCAGGGGGCAACCCGCACAGATCTTTCCCAGCTGACAGGTTCAGTTAACCTAATAAAGGCTTTGGGAGGGTAATCCAGAGGTTTATCGAGTACAGAACATTATCTGTCTCCTCAATGAGTTATACTTTACTTTGACCACTCACGTGGGAGTGGGAGGTTCTAGGGAGGTTGTAAGGAAGGTTGTTGTGAAGTTGTAAATAGGTTGTAGGGCGGTTGTAGGGAGATTGTAGGCAGATTGTAGGGAGGTTGTAAGAAGGTTGTAGGGACGTTTTAGGGAGGTTGTAGGAAGGTTGTATTTTACCTGGGACTGCCTCTTCTCCTTGCTGCGTTTGGTCAGGCTGTCCAGACCCTTGAGTGAAGAGAAGATACCCCTCTTGTTCCGTGTCCCCCGGGAAAGAGATTGGCAACGCCTCCGCAGGGTCGCCTCGTCACGGGTGCAGATCTGAGAACAGACATTAAAAGACATCACTTATTGTTGATTTGAGACTTATTTTATCTGTATAAAAAATCTGACCAGAGAACAGGCTGATGTTTTTTGATCATAATAAATATAGCAGCGTTCAATAACATTCTTCATGTTTTCAATGGAACTGGTCCAGAGAACGTGTGAAATGTCAATGTCCCAAGTGGAGGGTTGATATGGGTGTAAAGCAGTAGATCACCAGGGCATGAAAGGAGGAGACAGAGAAGATCCCCAGGCGTCCCAGGGTGGTTTTGGAGGGCCGTCCGGCCACGGCCAGGAGACTCTTAGGGTTGGGGAGCTCACTGCCCTGCAGGCTGGCCAGGTAACAGCGCATCCGGAACAGGTCGATGTTGAACTTCTCCAGGTTCTGCTCCCATTGCTGGATCTGGGGAGAAACAGACAGACAGACAGACAGACAGGGTCACATCACAGTACACAGGGTTAGAGTCACTCTCAAGGTGACAGGATGACTTCTCCACCCTCTTATTGACAATGAGAGACCAGGCAAGGCAGAAACACATGCTCACAGTCACACCCAGAACCATATACAGTACATAGAGAGAGTTTGGCCAACTTTGACACAGTTCACCATGTTAGCAACCTTATATCCAAAACTGTTGGTGATGTGACATTACACAAAGCAAAACAGCAGCGAATTTAAAAAAACGTTTTTAGTAATGAGATGTGGCTCTGGTCCCACCATAGCACACAGAGGGCGACGAGGTGACTGAATGGCATCAGGCAATCAAAAGGGGCGTGTCTACCTGCAGAACAAGTCACATGGCTCATTGGAGCTATGTCACATAATCACATTAAATCGCCCTTATCCAACACACCCAGGGAAGAGGAACGATCATCTTCATTGGTGTGCTACGGAATAAAACGTCCTCCTCATCTTCATTGGTGTGCTACGGAATAAAACGTCCTCCTCATCTTCATTGGTGTGCTACGGAATAAAACATCCTCCTCATCTTCATTGGTGTGCTACGGAATAAAACGTCCTCCTCATCTGCATTGGTGTGCTACGGAATAAAACGTCCTCCTCATCTTCATTAGTGTGCTACGGAATAAAACGTCCTCCTCGTCCGCATTGGTGTGCTACGGAATAAAACATCCTCCTCATCTTCATTGGTGTGCTACGGAATAAAACATCCTCCTCATCTTCATTGGTGTGCTACGGAATAAAACATCCTCCTCATCTTCATTGGTGTGCTACGGAATAAAACGTCCTCCTCATCTTCATTGGTGTGCTACAGAATACAACGTCCTCCTCATCTTCATTGGTGTGCTACGGAATAAAACATCCTCCTCATCTTCATTGGTGTGCTACGGAATAAAACGTCCTCCTCATCTGCATTGGTGTGCTACGGAATAAAACGTCCTCCTCATCTTCATTAGTGTGCTACGGAATAAAACGTCCTCCTCGTCCGCATTGGTGTGCTACGGAATAAAACATCCTCCTCATCTTCATTGGTGTGTGTTACGCAATAAAACATCCTCCTCATCTGCATTTGGTGTGTGTTCTGCAAAATGTCCCCCTCATCTGGGTTTCCCATTACAACAGACTTCTATGTGGAGTGGACCGAATGTGTTGTACGAGTCCATTAGACTGAGAACATCTGGAATACAAATGACTTTCCTTATGTCATCTTGCTTGGGTCTGAAAGCATAAAACCCCAGTTTCAACAAACTCTGCTGCCAACACATCTGGGCTCATGTCAGTATGTTCCACAACCACAAGGAACGGTGTAATAACGTAATGATTTCAGCCATTACATGAACGTTCTAACTCGCAGGCTATGCGGACAGAAACAAGAAGATGTCATGCAGGTGTACATGTGTGGCTCTTCAGAGGGAGAATAGTCTGGTTTCCATGGAGCTCAGACACTGATGACTTAATAGGCCAATTTAACTAACTGCTTGTTTGAATGGCTAGGACTAACAGTGGCCTCTGATCTTGACACACACACACACACACACACACACACACACACACACACACACACACACACACACACACACACACACACACACACACACACACACACACACACACACACACACACACACACACACACACACACACACACACACACACACGCACACACGCACACACACACACATCCCAGTGCCTCACCTGGCTCTTGATGGCCTTCCTGTTCCTCTGGTCACTGATGACAGACAGCTGCAACTCAGCCATCTTCTTCATCTTGCTGTCCATGTCTATCTTCTGCAGCAGGGCGCCAGTCTGGCTCCTCAGTAACCGCACCGTGTCCTCCTTCCCCTGTCTCTTAGCCAGCAGAGAGGCGCTGGCAGAGTGGATGGCTGTCACCCAGTTCTCCAGGTCTGTCTGATTAGCAGCCTGCGGGGAGGAATGAGGCCAGGTGACACAGTGCCATGGGGCAGGGGAACATGGGGCCAGGTGACACAGTGCCAGGCTAAGGGAAGGGCAGGGGAACATGGGGCCAGGTGACACAGTGCCAGGCTAAGGGAAGGGCAGGGGAACATGGTTCCAGGTGACACAGTGCCAGGCTAAGGGAAGGGCAGGGGAACATGGGGCCAGGTGACACAGGGCCAGGCCATGGGAAGGGCAGGGGAACATGGGGCCAGGTGACACAGTGCCAGGCTAAGGGAAGGGCAGGGGAACATGGGGCCAGGTGACACAGGGCCAGGCTAAGGGAAGGGCAGGGGAACATGGGGCCAGGTGACACAGTGCCAGGCCAAGGGAAGGGCAGGGGAACATGGGGCCAGGTGACACAGTGCCAGGCTAAGGGAAGGGCAGGGGAACATGGGGTCAGGTGACACAGTGCCAGGCTAAGGGAAGGGCAGGGGAACATGGGGCCAGGTGACACAGTGCCAGGCTAAGGGAAGGGCAGGGGAACATGGGGACAGGTGACACAGTGCCAGGCTAAGGGAAGGGCAGGGGAACATGGGGACAGGTGACACAGTGCCAGGCCAAGGGAAGGGCAGGGGAACATGGGGCCAGGTGACACAGTGCCAGGCTAAGGGAAGGGCAGGGGAACATGGGGCCAGGTGACACAGTGCCAGGCTAAGGGAAGGGCAGGGGAACATGGGGACAGGTGCCACAGTCCCAGCCTAAGGGAACTGCAGGGGAACATGGTTGTCATTGCTCTGCTTTCTCTCTCTATTCCCAGATGGGGATCCTTAAGTGCCAAACAAAAGCCTCTTGACACATTCATCACTTTCGCTATAAGGCTTCACTCCCTCAGTGCCTCAGTGCAACAGACCAAGGTTTCCCCGTTGCCATGGTGATGTTGGGTAGATACAGCCCTGCGGTGTGATTTGTGTGTCTGGTAAACACTTGGTAACTGAATCAAATGAATGTTACTCTCTGAGAAAAAGAAGGTGCTCGGATGTGGAAAAATGAGGCAAACAACCCTATTCCTAAACAGACACACTGGATGCATCCAAAATGGCACCCTACTCCTAACATGCACTACTTTTGACCAGGGCCCACGGGGTACTATATAGGGAAATAGGGTGGCATTTAGGATGCTATCTGTAAATAGCACACCCAACTACCTCATCCCCACATTATTACTTACCCTCTTGCTCTTTTTCACCCCAGTATCTCTACTTGCACATCATCATCTGCACATCTATCACTCCAGTGTTAATGCTAAATTGTAATTATTTCGCCTATATGGTCTATTTATTGCCTTACCTCCCTACTCTTCTACATTTGCACACACTGTACATAGATTTTCTATATTGTACTATTGACTGTACGTTTGTTTATGTGTAACTCTGTGTTGTTGTTTTTGTCGCACTGCTTTGCTTTATCTTGGCCAGGTTGCAGTTGTAAATGAGAACTTGTTCTCAACTGGCCTACCTGTGTCAAGACTTCTGCCGAAGTCGATGCCTCTCCTTGTTCGGGCGGTGCTCGGCGGTCGACGTCACCGGTCTTCTAGCCATCATTGATCCATTTTTCATTTTTCCATTGGTTTTGTCTTGTCTTCCTACACACCTGGTTTCAATCCCATTCATTACCTGTTGTGTATTTAACCCTCTGTTTCCCATCATGTCTTTGTCAGAGATTGTTTTATGTTCAGTTCGTGTTGTTTTTGTATTTGGTGCACGATGGGTCCTCGTACCCAGTTTGTTTCATTTGTATTTATGGTTTTGGAGTTTTGTTTTATTAAATTACTCCAGTTACCAAGTTTAATTCTCCTGCGCCTGACTTCCCTGCCACCTATACACACGATTGTGACAACCTGGTTAAATAAAGGTTAAATAAAAATGTAAAACATTTAAAAATCATACACAACTAGTCGACTCAGATCAGTCAGTAGGGAGGTTTTTCCCAACACTGCCATTTCACCCTCTTATAGAACATACACTGTAACAATGGAGCTGTAAAGGTGACACTACACCCAGACAGGACATAACCAACACCAACGCAGTCATTACCAAGCAAAAACAACAGCACAGCAAATCCTAAAAAGCAGATGTCCAGCCTAGTCCATACTTGTGCTTGTCCCATAGCAGGAGCTGTTACAAACCCTCACAACAGACTGCAGTCCCAGTAGAAAGCACAACCCTGTCACCGGGGCCTGTGAGACAGGAGCAGGAAATACAGCAGAAACCCATTAAACCCCCCAAAATGTTCCCTCTCAGCCATTCACACTGTGCTCTAAGAAAAAGAGAACATCCTACAAATAAACAAGAGACAAGCTCAGAGTGTTATAATGTCCCATTTGTAAAGACTGCATCAACAAACATGACAGGTGCCTCCATTGACGGCACAACAGTCTGTGTGGAACTAACCTCATCCCCAGGCTATTGTGCAGAGTTCACAGTGCATACGATAGCGCAGGGGTATTCCACTACTATTTGAGAAGGTCCGGTCACACATTTCCTAGGTGGCAAAGGTCCAGATGGATAATGTCATTTAACAGCGTGGTAACAAACCCCCACCTCACAATCCATGCGACCCCAAACTGTTCACACCCCTCTTGTTGGCGGAGAGAAAATGTTGCAGTTTTAAAGCTAATTTCCAGCAATTCTACATATTTTGCTATGGGACAGAGATTCTTTTTTTCTGTTTTAAAGCTAATTTACTGCAATTATATGCAATCTTCCCTGTCTTATGTGTGTTTAAATGATACCAGGGGTCGAAGCCTGACCAAACAGAAAATAAAATATGTATATAATAATAATCTTTTTTTAAATCACCCTGTTCTGGGTCCAGATCCGCTCTGCGGTCCGCCAGCTGGGTGTGGAGGCTATAGCTCATATAGCTACTGTACATCCGAGCTTGGGGAGAAATCTGTGTGTGAGCCTCGGGTAGAACGTACCTGCAACAGATAGACATCTCCGTAGCCGTTGCTCAGGCAGAAGACATTCTCCTTCTTGGGGTGTTCAGGGATTGCCTGGACTATGCTGTCCTCAGCAAGCAGGGTGTAGCACGGGGACAGCTCCTGCTCGGGACAGCTACTTTTCCCATAGGTCTCATAGAACAGGAGGGTACACCCTGTATGCACCAGGGAGGAGAGGAGGCTTCAGCTAACACACAGCTTTAATGGGGAATACCTACAGAACATATATCTAACAGCGTGCATACAACCTTTATTTAACCAGGTTGTCCAATGGTGGTCAGAAGACTTCTTTCCCAAGGGGGACCTAGTCAGCATCCCAAATGGCACCCTATTCCTTTTATAGTGCACTAGGGCTCTGGTCAAAAGAAGTGCACTATATAGGGAATAGGGTGCCATTTGGGATGTACCCCTATTGTCTGTATGTATTACAGGTTATTTCCAGTGTGTGTAGGTGGAAGGCGGGGGAGCCCTACCTTTGAGCGTGACCCAGTACTGCCGCCACTTCCTGCGGGCCACGAGCTCCAGCTTCCTGTCCTTATGCAGGGTGAGGAGGGGTTTGATGGAGAGCCAGCCGGCCCTGCGTACCACCCCCTGCTCCTTCTCAAACAGCAGGTCCAGCTGTTCCAGAGAGCCCAGGGAGCCACTGCCACTACTCTCTCCCTGTTCCCCCACTCCTATTCCCCTTGCTCCTCCCATGTCCTCCCCCTCTCCATCCTCTGAGGGCTCGGTCCTCTCCGTCCCGCTGTTGCCTCCTGTCTCCAGCTCCTGCATGAAATTCTCATAGATGTTCTGCCGCAAGGCGTCACTGTGGCTCTGTTGGCCCCTGGAGGCCCCAGAGCGGACTGACAGGGTCTGGGTGTGGAGGGAGTTCCATACTGGACCAGTTACCTGAGACCTGGAGTCACCTAACCCAGGATCCACTCCAATGATAAAGCCTTCACTGGCCTCACTACCATAAGGCTCCTAGGGAGAGAGAGAACGAGAGTAAGAGAGAGAGATCAGGATGGTTTTGAGGAGGAAAACAAGTCTGAATAGTTAACTAACTAGACCTTTGTGTGTAAAGTTAAACGATAATCTTACAATATCACAAAATCAGGGACACAGAAGAGGCACATTTTCATCTATTTCTCGACTACCAATTCCTGAACAGTAGGCAATTGTTGTCTATTTCTATTAGAAAACAATATGAAATGTATCGTGAGATACTCTGACATGATATTGTAAAATATTTTTGCAACAATCATTCCCCTATAATAACAGCCTGGAATTTCCCTGGTATGGGTAACAGAACACATGGATATTATCCAAACATTCTTGTGACTTGCCCCGCCTAAACATGTTAAAGGTTTCTTGTGACCAACAAATTAACAAAACCAGGACCTAGTCTTAGATTGCGACCCAAAAGGAATCAGGCCCACAGATGAAAGGGTAAAATAGTTATAGTGTAGGTATCTTTGGGTGTGAATGAGTACTCTCGAGTCTTGACCCACTGACCTAAAGCTCTTACATGCTGTATCTATTAATTCATTTCCATTCCTACTGGAACAAGACAAAACTCATCTTAAGATCACTGGTTCAGTAGAGCGGCGACCATAATCTCTCATTGATAGCGAACAATAAACACTTTTTCCTGTCAGAGAAAGGTAGAGGGCTCCTCTTACATAGTCAGGAGGCGGGGTCTCAGCCTGCTGTACAATACAGAGAAAGGTAGAGGGCTCCTCTTACATAGCCAGGAGGCGGGGCCTCAGCCTGCTGTACAATACAGAGAAAGGTAGAGGGCTCCTCTTACATAGCCAGGAGGCGGGGCCTCAGCCTGCTGTACAATACAGAGAAAGGTAGAGGGCTCCTCTTACATAGCCAGGAGGCGGGGTCTCAGCCTGCTATACAATACAGAGAAAGGTAGAGGGCCCCTCTTACATAGCCAGGAGGCGGGGCCTCAGCCTGCTGTACAATACAGAGAAAGGTAGAGGGCTCCTCTTACATAGCCAGGAGGCGGGGCCTCAGCCTGCTGTACAATACAGAGAAAGGTAGAGGGCTCCTCTTACATAGCCAGGAGGTGGGGTCTCAGCCTGCTGTACAATACAGAGAAAGGTAGAGGGCTCCTCTTACATAGCCAGGAGGCGGGGTCTCAGCCTGCTATACAATACAGAGAAAGGTAGAGGGCTCCTCTTACATAGCCAGGAGGCGGGGTCTCAGCCTGCTGTACAATACAGAGAAAGGTAGAGGGCTCCTCTTACATAGCCAGGAGGCGGGGCCTCAGCCTGCTGTACAATACAGAGAAAGGTAGAGGGCTCCTCTTACATAGCCAGGAGGCGGGGTCTCAGCCTGCTATACAATACAGAGAAAGGTAGAGGGCCCCTCTTACATAGCCAGGAGGCGGGGCCTCAGCCTGCTGTACAATACAGAGAAAGGTAGAGGGCTCCTCTTACATAGCCAGGAGGCGGGGCCTCAGCCTGCTGTACAATACAGAGAAAGGTAGAGGGCTCCTCTTACATAGCCAGGAGGCGGAGTCTCAGCCTGCTGTACAATCCAGAGAAAGGTAGAGGGCTCCTCTTACATAGCCAGGAGGCGGGGCCTCAGCCTGCTGTACAATACAGAGAAAGGTAGAGGGCTTCTCTTACATAGCCAGGAGGCGGGGCCTCAGCCTGCTGTACAATACAGAGAAAGGTAGAGGGCTCCTCTTACATAGCCAGGAGGCGGGGCCTCAGCCTGCTGTACAATACAGAGAAAGGTAGAGGGCTCCTCTTACATAGCCAGGAGGCAGGGCCTCAGCCTGCTGTACAATACAGAGAAAGGTAGAGGGCTCCTCTTACATAGCCAGGAGGCGGGGCCTCAGCCTGCTGTACAATACAGAGAAAGGTAGAGGGCTCCTCTTACATAGCCAGGAGGCAGGGCCTCAGCCTGCTGTACAATACAGAGAAAGGTAGAGGGCTCCTCTTACATAGCCAGGAGGCGGGGCCTCAGCCTGCTGTACAATACAGAGAAAGGTAGAGGGCTCCTCTTACATAGCCAGGAGGCGGGGCCTCAGCCTGCTGTACAATACAGTGAAAGGTAGAGGGCTCCTCTTACATAGCCAGGAGGCGGAGTCTCAGCCTGCTGTACAATACAGAGAAAGGTAGAGGGCTCCTCTTACATAGCCAGGAGGCGGGGCCTCAGCCTGCTGTACAATACAGAGAAAGGTAGAGGGCTCCTCTTACATAGCCAGGAGGCGGGGCCTCAGCCTGCTGTACAATACAGAGAAAGGTAGAGGGCTCCTCTTACATAGCCAGGAGGCGGGGTCTCAGCCTGCTATACAATACAGAGAAAGGTAGAGGGCCCCTCTTACATAGCCAGGAGGCGGGGCCTCAGCCTGCTGTACAATACAGAGAAAGGTAGAGGGCTCCTCTTACATAGCCAGGAGGCGGGGTCTCAGCCTGCTGTACAATACAGAGAAAGGTAGAGGGCTCCTCTTACATAGCCAGGAGGCGGGGTCTCAGCCTGCTATACAATACAGAGAAAGGTAGAGGGCTCCTCTTACATTGCCAGGAGGCGGGGTCTCAGCCTGCTATACAATACAGAGAAAGGTAGAGGGCTCCTCTTACATTGCCAGGAGGCGGGGCCTCAGCCTGCTATACAATACAGAGAAAGGTAGAGGGCTCCTCTTACATAGCCAGGAGGCGGGGTCTCAGCCTGCTGTACAATACAGAGAAAGGTAGAGGGCTCCTCTTACATAGCCAGGAGGCGGGGCCTCAGCCTGCTGTACAATACAGAGAAAGGTAGAGGGCTCCTCTTACATAGCCAGGAGGCGGGGCCTCAGCCTGCTGTACAATACAGAGAAAGGTAGAGGGCTCCTCTTACATAGCCAGGAGGCGGGGCCTCAGCCTGCTGTACAATACAGAGAAAGGTAGAGGGCTCCTCTTACATAGCCAGGAGGCGGGGTCTCAGCCTGCTATACAATACAGAGAAAGGTAGAGGGCCCCTCTTACATAGCCAGGAGGCGGGGCCTCAGCCTGCTGTACAATACAGAGAAAGGTAGAGGGCTCCTCTTACATAGCCAGGAGGCGGGGCCTCAGCCAGCTGTACAATACAGAGAAAGGTAGAGGGCTCCTCTTACATAGCCAGGAGGCGGGGCCTCAGCCTGCCGTACAATACAGAGAAAGGTAGAGGGCTCCTCTTACATAGCCAGGAGGCGGAGTCTCAGCCTGCTGTACAATACAGAGAAAGGTAGAGGGCTCCTCTTACATAGCCAGGAGGCGGGGCCTCAGCCTGCTGTACAATACAGAGAAAGGTAGAGGGCTCCTCTTACATAGCCAGGAGGCGGGGCCTCAGCCTGCTGTACAATACAGAGAAAGGTAGAGGGCTCCTCTTACATAGCCAGGAGGCGGGGTCTCAGCCTGCTGTACAATACAGAGAAAGGTAGAGGGCTCCTCTTACATAGCCAGGAGGCGGGGCCTCAGCCTGCTGTACAATACAGAGAAAGGTAGAGGGCTCCTCTTACATAGCCAGGATGCGGGGCTTCAGCCTGCTGTACAATACAGAGAAAGGTAGAGGGCCCCTCTTACATAGCCAGGAGGCGGGGCCTCAGCCTGCTGTACAACACAGAGAAAGGTAGAGGGCTCCTCTTACATAGCCAGGAGGCGGGGCCTCAGCCTGCTATACAATACAGAGAAAGGTAGAGGGCCCCTCTTACATAGCCAGGAGGCGGGGCCTCAGCCTGCTGTACAACACAGAGAAAGGTAGAGGGCTCCTCTTACATAGCCAGGAGGCGGGTCTCAGCCTGCTATACAATACAGAGAAAGGTAGAGGGCCCCTCTTACATAGCCAGGAGGCGGGTCTCAGCCTGCTATACAATACAGTTCACTGCCGTGAACACCATCGTTATTACCTGATTACATCCTCTTGTCCACTGTCGACAAATAAAGGCTGGTCACGGCAGTATTTTAACTCAAGTAATGCTGGAAAATGCTTGGTCACGTGTGACTCTGGCCTAATTTAACGTTCTCCGGCGACAAAAGAAGCAGGGAAGATTTCCTTTCTGACCTTTGAAATCTTTCCCCTCAAACTCGACACAAAGCCTTAAGGAGACGTACATAACATCTGTCATAATGATTTCAGGTTCTGAAACGATTGTTAGTATTCAACTGTCATAGGATGATGTTTGACAGAGAGATATTCCTGTGACACTGCAGTGTTCTGCTTCATCTGATTGGTTCTAAGAGTCAACGGCCATCAGCCAATCACATTGACCAAAACAACCTGAACAATGAGATTACCATCACACATAGTCAGCCTGCAGTCTCATGTCATAGATAACTGGCAACAGGTCATCTGATAAAGAGTCTACAGTACATGTCCAGTCTTTCTCCCTTTCCCCCTTCACTTTGTACCCTCCCCTCCTCCTTCCATCTCCCCTTTCTTC
Source organism: Oncorhynchus kisutch (assembly GCF_002021735.2). NCBI lineage: Eukaryota > Metazoa > Chordata > Actinopteri > Salmoniformes > Salmonidae > Oncorhynchus > Oncorhynchus kisutch. The sequence continues at coordinate 16,850,198 of NC_034185.2, forward strand.
CCCTCCTTCCTAACCTGTAGTCTTCTCTTCTTCCTGCTTAGACTTCCTGTCCAGTCGCTGAGGCGCCGGATTCGACTCTTCAGGTTGTCCTTCCTGCTGTTGCTGACGACGATGGCGGTAGGCTCGGTGGCGACCCTCCTGCAGGGCAGCGTGTGACTGTGAGCGGAGGAGTAGCACTGGTCGCCCGACTCTGAGCTCTCCTCCTGGTCGCCCACGTCCAGGGTCAGCACCGAGGCCAGCGACGTCCGGCGCTGGGGGATGTCCTGGAAGTGAGGGGTGGGGTATGTAGCCACCATGCTGAGGTCAGATAGGGACACAGGAGGGGAGATGAGGCTAAACTGACTCTGCTCCGGGTAGAGAATCATAGAATCTCCGATGCCACTGTCCTCAGTGCGGCCCAAAGAGCAAGAGTTATACCCGTTGCTGTTAAACCCTCGGCTTGCATATTGTCCATTACTATCCATGGTCTGGAAGAGGAGGTTGGGGTTGAACCCCGGGGACATGTCCTCAGTACGGGCGGATGAGAAGGTGTTGTAGTTGCAGCCCGTCTCCTCAGTGCGCGTGGAGGAGTAGGTGGTGTAGCCACTACTGTTGTCCCTCGTTGCGGTCTGACTACATGTGAACACATTATCGTTGAGCTCTGTGGTGTTCCCCCAAGGAGAGTCGTACCAGGAGCCCTCGGAGCTGAGTGAGCTACCCTTACTGGTCCTAGTCAGAGAGGGCTCTGGGGCTGCTACTGCATTGTGGCTGTGGCCTGACAGACCCTGGGGCTCCAGAGACATCCTCCTGGCATTGGTGAACTCCACACGCATGCTGCCGTCCTTACTGAGGAGCACCTTGGGGCTGCTGCGGCTCTCTATTGGCTCACACAGAGAAGTCATCTCAGGGGTGCGCTGCCCCTTAGCACCGAGACCATTCACATTCTCCCCGCTACTCTCCAGCAAACCATAGCCGTTATGACCACTACTTTTCCTGGTCACTTGGGAACTGTCCCCTCCGCCACAACACTGCGGAGAGCTGGACTTCAGCTTGGCTCCTGGGGGCCCTCTCAGTCCCCTGCCCTCCTTGGTGATGTGGTGTTCGTAGTGTTGCGACAAGCCATAAGGCTGGTTGTGAGTGATCTTCTGCTGGGGCAGGCAGACCCTCCCTCCCTTGCCTCTGGTTTTGTACTCCTGGTCGCCCCCCTCGCTGCTCCTCCACCAGCTATTGGGGGACAGGACTTCCTCCTTAATGGAGTGGAACTTTAGAGAGCAGGGTTTGGGTTTCCCAGGGACGTTGAAGTTGCTGTACTGGCTGTCAGTGTTTCCCATTCTGATCTGTAGTAGGGCAGAAGACAAAACATCAGCATGAGAGATAATCAAGAGAGAATGCCAATAATCACACTTTCATCCACTGTAAAGTCATATCGTATAAAATAAAAAAGTCAGGACAGCTGTGGTGGAAACAGGAATTTGTTCGTTCGACTTGGCGGGGTCTTTTTGTGTCGCTAAAATGAATTATGCGGGAAATGGTGGTGGAAATGACTTTTTACGCAACTATTGATATAATAACCATCATATCAAAGTCAAGCGATGATGTGGTGTGTGGTCCTCCCACTACGACTCGGAAAACCATGCAGTCTATTAGGCAACAAATGAAATAAGTTATGATGAACTTCACAGGGTGGTGAAAGTATACGGTGATGAGCTTGATGCTCCTTTCCAATAAATATTGAAGGTGTTATTCTGGTGACATGATGATCGATACTTGACTGCCGTCTGACAAATAGTTAAATGGTTAAAAAAAGGTTCAATTAAATCAAATGAAATCACATACATTTTAATAAAACTAAATTAAATCACGAGGTTAAATTAAAACAAAAGCACATAAAAACAACAAACTACAGTATACACACACCAGCTGTAAAGTTATCTTACCACTTGGTGTCTATCCTCAGGACAAACTCAGATACTATTCTGCATAGTCCGTCTCAGCAGCGCTAGCTGGGCTCTGTCCTGTTGTGTGAGCTCTTCAGAACTCAGCACCTCTCTCACACTCACACACACAGCTGCTCACTCGCTTGCTCTCTCTATCTCTGTCTCCAGCTCATCTGTAGGGAAACAGAGGAGGGAGGGACTTCAGTTAGTTCCACACACACAGTCTGCCTTGTATGTGAGCCCACTGTGGTTAGGAGGACCCCCTTTGCAACCCCCACTCTAAATCTAAACACCCCTTGTTCCTTGGCTTGGCCACCCCCCCACTCCACTCAGCCTCCTTCCATGACGTACTGCTACTGAGCTGCTGAACAGACTTTTTAAAAGCGGACTTCATTCTGTCGCCTGTTTATTTTGGTTCTCAGGAATTCCGAGCAATTTCCTTTCCTTTTTAAAAACAGAAACCCTCGACTCTAAGACCGTTCAGTTTAAGTTATCAGACAAGGCTATTTCAACATCACCGTGAGCAACGTCTCTAAGTCAGATTTAAACTTTTTTTAAATAACACAAGTTAGAAATCTCCCAACAGCTCAATATCAAGCCAAAAAGGATGAAAGAGAACATATCTATAAGGTAAAACAATTACAGACATTTTGAAATACAATGACATCAACCCCAGTGTTTCCTGAAATAGATAAACCCTCAGTGTATTGTCCAGAGTTCTCATTTCCTGAGAGAGACAGAGAGGGGTCAGAGGTCGGAGTGGCCTAAGGTGCACCGTGTTCCATCAGTAAACTATAGCAGCACTATGCCTGTCCTGTCCTGGCCTCATTCATACTGAGGAGGAGAGGAGAGAAGGAGAGGAGGAGGAGGACAGAGCCCTTAGTTACACAAAGCAGGGTGAGAATACATCACACCGCTGACCCTAAACACATCCACAACCTTTGACCCCTTCAATTACACCCAACAGGAAGCAACGATCAGGAAACTTCGAACGCCTAGTCTGGCAGAGAAAATAGTAACTGGTTGACTCCAGTCATCAGGCTACATTCAAGAATGTTGAGGAGGACAGAAGAACAGCAAAGTCATTATCACATCTGTCATTCAGAGCAGCAGAGGGACAGATTGTATTCGGCACTCGCTGTCTGTGTTAAAAGGCTGATGGGCTGCGCTTTCAGCCAGTCAATGGTCTGCCACTTGGCTGGGACCCTAGACTATGGGCCTGTGCGGTGGGCAGAACTGTGGAACCGGCGCTTTGTGACACAGTTGTCAGCTTGCGCTGCAGACAAGGAGGCCATGAATGGTTAAAGGTGCAAGCAGGTGGCGGTCAACACTTTTGTTGTGCCTCTCCTATAGGCCACCTGCTCCCTTGCAGGGGAAGCCCCATCACCCCTATGTCACCCTTGACCCTGGCATTCTTCAATCACAATGAGCCCCTGGTGCAGAACTCCACAACGGCCATATTGATAAGCTGCAGACCATACTATTTACCAAGAGAGTTTTCATCCAAATTTTACATAGCTGTCTATTTACAACCACAAACCGATGCTGATATTAAGACCGCACTCAATGAGCTGTATAGGACCATAAACACACATGGAAATGCACATCCAGACATGGAGCACCAAGTGGTCGGTGATTTTATTGCAGGGGAACTGAAATCTGTCTTTTCACATTTTTTTACCAGCATGTCACCTGTGCAACTAGAGGCAAAAACTCTAGATCACCTTTACTCCACACACAGACACACATACAAAGCTCGCCCTTGCCCCCCATTTGGCAAATCTGACCATAACTATCCTCCTGATTCCTGCTTACAAGCAAAAACTCATACAGAAAGTACCAGTGACGCGCTCAGTACGGAAGTGGTTCGATGAAGCGGATGCTAAGCTATAGGAATATTATATGTTCCAGGATTCATCCAATAACATTGATGAGTACCACATCAGTCACTGGCTTAATTAATAAGTGCATCGACGATGTCGTCCTCACACTGACCGTACGTACATATCCCAACCAGAAGCCATGGATTACAGGCAACATCCACACTGAGATAAAGGCTAGAGCTACCACTTTCAAGGAGAGGGACACTAATACGCTTATAATAAATCGCACTACGACCTCCGACAAGCCATCAAACAGTCAAAATGTCAACACAGGACTAAGATTGAATCGTACTACACTGGCTCCGACACTCGTCGGATGTGACAGGGCTTGCAAACTATTAAGGACTACAAAGGGAAGCACAGCTGCGAGCTGCCCAGTGACACAAGCCTACCAGACGGGCTAAATTACTTCTATGCTCGCTTCGAGGAAAGTAACAATGAAGCATGCACGAGAGCACCAGCTGTTCCAGACGACTGTGTGATTAAGCTCTCCGTAGCCGATGAGAGTATGACCTTTAAACAGGTCAACATTCACAAGGCTGCAGGGCCAGACGGATTACCAGGACGTGTACTCCGAGCATGCGCTGACCAGTGTCTTCACTGACATTTTCAACCTGTCCCTGACCGAGTCTGTAATACCAACATGTTTCAATCAGATTACCATAGTCCCTGTGCCCAAGAACACCAAGGTAAGCTGCCCAAATGACTACTGACCTATAGCACTCATGTCTGTAGCCAAGAAGTGCTTTGAAAGACTGGTCATGACTCACGTCAACAACATTATCCCAGAAACCCTAGACCTTTAATTTTGTAAATACTTTCTTAACACATATTTTTCTTAAAACTGCATTTTTGGTTAAAGGGCTTGTAAGTAAGCACTTCACTGTAAGGTCAACACCTGTTGTATTCGGCGCATGTGACAAATAACATTTGAGGGGATGGAGAGCTGGCACAGACAGAGAGCAACCTGGCAGCGTTCCAAATGGACGTTAAAACCTGGCACAGACAGAGAGCAACCTGGCAGCGTTCCAAATGGACCGTTAAAACCTGGCACAGACAGAGAGCAACCTGGCAGCGTTCCAAATGGACCGTTAAAACCTGGCACAGACTCTTCTCTTCATCAACTTTATGTGGTTAGAACCCATCTGCTGCAACCGAGAACTCCCAACTAAAAATCTACTGCTATGAGCTGATATTGTAATAACACACAGGCTGAAGCTTACTTTATGACTACAGTACATATGATTCATCAGACTGAGAATGGAATGAATCATTGTAAACGGACACGTTCACAGAAAAATGCAAAATGATTAAATAAACTATCAGAAAGTTGTTTAAAATAGAGTTGTAAAAAATCATTCTTTAACCAGGCTCCTCCCCTTCATCTACACTACTTGAAGTGGATTTAGTAAGTGGCATCAATAAGCTTTCACCTAGATTCACCTGGTCAGTAAAGAGCAGGTGTTCTTAATGTTTTGTATGCTCACCATGTGTTCACCATAACCATTGCAGAATAAATGAATCACCATTTATGGCCATGATGAGTTCATATTCCCGAAGTAGCCATAAACAAATGACCATGCGCATCTCTCATTTAATTTGGCCTATTAGATAGGCTATTAATCTCTCATTTAATTGGGCCTATTAGATAGGCTATTAATCTCTCGTTTAATTGGGCCTATTAGATAGGCTATTAATCTCTCATTTAATTGGGCCTATTAGATAGGCTATTAATCTCTCATTTAAATGGGCCTATTAGATAGGCTATTATAATTTCTACTTTTTGCTCTCCTGGCTCTGAGAACGGGAGGATGGTTCATAACATACAGTAGAATTTAACAGGTGAACAGACAGTTGGTATTATGTATTGAAGTGTGTAGACTACCACTGTAAGTATAGCCTACTCTAGTAAAAAAATATTATAAGAGTATACGTTTCAGAATTCGCAGGCAATGTTGCATATTTAGGTTCGGGAAAACAGTAAATGCAAAACATTATTGAATTCAAACTGTCTACATGTGCACAACAATTTACAATAGTTTTTGTATTTCAGAAGCGGTCAGATAGTTTACAGCAAATGGTACTGCAAAAGAAAACATTCTGCCAACACCTCCAAAGACATTTGAACAAGTTCACCATTGTTATTTATTTTAGATACTGTCTTGGCCTAATTCCAATACTTCTGAAGTATACAGCAATTAAGGACGTAATTGTCAAATCTTAATATTTTTGTGCGTGAACAGTCTTTTCAGAAATGGCACGTGCAGATATTTAGTATAAATTTTACGCAACTGTTATAAATGAGGCCTCAGGTGCTTTTGTCAGCAGTAGAATGAATGACTAGAGACATGGCTGGGAGAGGTTTGAAATAACAAACAGAGGTCTGTGAATAGCAGTTCAGTCACAAGAGTTGAATCAAAGATTATTCCCCAACAGTGAAATAATGAAATGGATTAATCGCCACCCTTTAAGTCGAATATAAATGCATTGGTATCACCTGAGTTTTCACCAGGACTATTGTTAGGCTGAGCAGGTGGGTTTTGGAGCGTGTACTGTTTATGTTGCTTCTGTTGCCAATGTTTGCTGACTGAGTTAGCAGCGTGCACCGCTCCTCATGAACAGTAGTGAAGCCTCACTTACAGTAGCAGCCTGGTCTCTGCACATAAGACAACATTTTATTTAAAAAATGTAACAGAGTTGTAGAGTTGATCAGAGCGTCTCATGGTAGCAACACTTTCAGAACATTTTCAGTGTGGGACCAAATCCTTTATATGTTCTTGAAGTTCTCCTACGTGAGAGCTCCTAAGAGCTCCTTCTCAGTCAGAGATGACTTTGAGTGGTACATGTGAAGAGGATAAGATGCATCAAGAGGTGTAGTCCCAGGATAATGGGTTCATTTTTCCACTAGGTAGTCATCACAGGCACGTAGCCCAGCAACCTCATCCAGCCCAGATCCAGTGGTAAACTGCCTTGATGTCTTTGTGGTTCCAGTGCAGAAGAAGGGCCCTCTGTGTTCAGCTGGCTGAACTGCTGCCATGCGGAATGTGCGGTGGATTTTCTACCTAATTATCTCCTATTTTCTCATGCAAGCCGGCACTTTTTCACGATGGAAGAATGCGATATAGGCTTAGCTGTCCTGGGTTTTGTTGTTTTTCGCTAAGCAGTCTCGCGCACAACATTAGGACTGGGTGTACCGAGGATGAAGAGGCCTTGTAATCCCACAATGGAGACCCTATATACATATGGCATTATAAGGCACGAGAACAGCCCTGATACAATCTTATTTCACTCATCTAAAATTCAATTATGGCAGACCGAACTATTCAACTATTAAAATGCTCCTGGCCAATAAACATAATTGGGTTCACATTTTCTTTATAATAAAGAGTTTACTGTTGACCTCGAAGAGGTCAGACATTGAAAATAATTGTTTTAAATAAATGCTTTGATGAAAAAAATAATCTGATTGGGGTGGTAATATTAATCTATACATTTCTCTTTGGGAATCATCTTGATAAAAGAACAGTGGTTGATCATTATCTTGTTGTTAACATCATGGACAATACAATATGTTCTACCCAATGTTGATAGAAATTGAGACTGGAGTGGAGCGCTGCTCTTTTGTGCTGGCTATGCCAAAAACACGTGACTGGCTCGAGGTAGGTGAAAGCCCACATTTTAGGAACGGAAGAACCCATTGAGCGTCATAGAGTATATGATGCTGAAAGTCAACATGGAGAGGAAGGGAAGGGTGCTGTCTGAGCAGCATACCTTAACCCAAATTAAACAAGGCAAATATTGTTCTTGGCAAAACACCATCTTGTTTTCTTTTTCACACGTCAGGGAAAAGCAAATGGCTGTGGATAAAGCTGAGCAAAGTGTTTGTGTTTCAAGTCATTTCAGGGGCTGACATTAGCCCAGTGGGGACTCTCTGACAGCAACAAAGAGCCAGACTTTAAAAGACCTGAATATGAATTAGTCATACACAATTTATTCTCACTTGAACAATTTACCCTTTAATGTGCGACAGTCCGGTATCACATCATCAACTTGGCTGAACATTGTTCTAAAGCTGTATCAGTGACACTAGGTTGTAGTGATCATAACTTGGTTGCACTCATTAGGAAAACAAGCTACCGATGGTCCGACAGAGGGTTCAAGCAGGACTCATTTGTGGATGAGATTAAGAATGTGCAATGGTTAGAAGTGTGTTGTAAGGATGATCCTGAAATGTCACTAAGTTTGTTTATGAAATGATTTATGAGTATAGCTGATAAGCCCCTTTAAGAAAATGCACTGAGAGGTCAAAACGATGCCCCATGGATTGATGATGAGCTGAGAAATGTAATGATTCAATCTTATTATGCCAAAAAAGTAGAAGATAAATCTGGCATTCTAGGAGTACGGCTTTAGAAAAAACGACAGATGATTGGTTAAAGAGTATGGATGACAGGAAGTTAGTTGGTGCAGTTGGTGTTGCTAAATTTCAGTGCTGCTTTTGATGTAATTGATCATGAACTGTTACTAGGTAAACTCAAATGTTAGGATTTTAAGTCGCAGCTCTGTACTGGATGGAAAGCCATCTATCCAGGAAAAGGCTAAATGTGTCCTTTAATGGCAGCTTTTCAAACAGTAAAGATATCCACTGTGGTGTTTCTCAAGGAGGCTGCCTAGGCCCACTTCTCTACTCTAGCTTTACTAATGATTTACCTTCAGTCATGAACCAAGCAAGAGTGGTAATGTATGCTGATGACTCTACAATGTATAGCGCAGCATCAGAACGTAATGAGCTAACAGATGTACTGAGTAGTGAACTAAGAACTGATATGAACAAATAGGTGTTGAACATTTCTAAAACTAAATGTATTGTATTTGGTTCAAGATATGCTTGCTGATGATACCCAATTGAATTTGTTGATGAATAGATAGCATGTAGAGCAAGTGAAAAAAAACGAATCTACTAGGCGTCATGTCGCACTCAGCTTTATCATGGTCCGAACACATAGATAATATTGTTAAGATGGGTAAGGGAATTGCTGTTACAAGAAAAGTTTCAGAGTATGTAACATCTAGCACTCTGAATCAGGTGATTCAATCCCTGGTCCTGTCACACTTAGAGTACTTATGGTAATCTGCAGCAAAGAAAGATGTATAAAAAGCTGAATATTATCCAAATGCATCAGAATCTCTCATGGCTTCACGTTGAAAACAAATTACTATCCAGTCTTCTGATTGTCTTTAGGCATGTTATATATATTTTTTTAAACACAGTATTTTTCAGGCAAGGTAGTACATACTAGCAACACGCATAACCACCAAACCAGACAGGCATATTCAGGGCAGCTAAGACAACCCAAGCCAAGGACAAATAGCCTTAAATCTACAGTTTTATATAGAGCCATTGCTGAATGGAACTCTTTACCAATCCATATTTCTCAGACAACAAGTAAATCCACCTTCAAGAAAAAAATGTGATAGACCATATGACTGGACAGGAAATAGAAAGAACATCTAATGTGATAGACCATATGACTGGACAGGAAATAGAAAGAACATCTAATGTGATAGACCATATGACTGGACAGGAAATAGACAGAACATCTAAGGTGATAGACCATATGACTGGACAGGAAATAGAAAGAACATCTAATGTGACAGACCATATGACTGGACAGGAAATAGAAAGAACATCTAATGTGATAGACCATATGACTGGACAGGAAATAGAAAGAACATTTAATGCGATAGACCATATGACTGGACAGGAAATAGAAAGAACATTAATGTGATAGATCATATGACTGGACAGGAAATAGAAAGAACATTAATGTGATAGATCATATGACTGGACAGGAAATAGAAAGCATCAACTAAATGTTAAATGTGTTTCCTGTAATTTTAATTGTCTGTATTGTCTACTTGTTGAATGTTTGTTAAGTCTTGATTTGTGGTTGTTTGTAATGTCTTGTTAATTGGTGTTGGACACCAGGAAGATTAGCTTGCGTTACAGCGTTAGCTAATGGGGATCCTAATACTTAAACTTTTTTTTTACAGCCAATCAGAGATTCTGTTAAACTTGCTGCTCATATTGGAGTTCTTCAAGCTATGTTGTCGTGCAGTCGGTAGCTACACAGTTCATAATATGCATCCTCTCTCAACTATGAGACGTAAAGTCTATGTTGTCATGCTACACAGTTCATAATATGCATCCTCTCTCAACTATGAGACGTAAAGTCTATGTTGTCATGCTACACAGTTCATAATATGCATCCTCTCTCAACTATGAGACGTAAAGTCTATGTTGTCATGCTACACAGTTCATAATATGCATCCTCTCTCAACTATGAGACGTAAAGTCTATGTTGTCATGCAGTCGGTAGCTACACAGTTCATAATATGCATCCTCTCTCAACTATGAGACGTAAAGTCTATGTTGTCATGCAGTCGGTAGCTACACAGTTCATAATATGCATCCTCTCTCAACTATGAGATGTAAAGTCTATGTTGTCATGCTACACAGTTCATAATATGCATCCTCTCTCAACTATGAGACGTAAAGTCTATGTTGTCATGCTACACAGTTCATAATATGCATCCTCTCTCAACTATGAGACGTAAAGTCTATGCCTACAGCACTCTTAGATGATCTGCATTTCCAAAACATAGACATGGATTGCCAGGCCAGACATCTGTCTCGTATATACAGTACCAGTCAAAAGTTTGGACACACCTACTCATTCAAGGGTTTTTCTTTATTTTTACTATTTTCTACATAATAGTAAAGACATCAAAACTATGAGATAACACATATGGAATCAGGTTGTACCCCAAAAAGTATTTTACATTCTTCAAAGTAGCCACCCTTTGCCTTGAAGACTGACAGCTTTGGACACTGTTGGCATTCTCTCAACCAGCTTCATTAGGTAGTCACCTGGAATGCATTTCAATTAACAGGTGTGCCTTGTTAATTTGTGGAATTTCTTTCCTTCTTAATGCGTTTGAACCATATATACATTGAGTCCAAAGAGGAAATCAGCAGCGAATAACCCATGATAATGTGAATTACTGTTACCCACAGCTGTAATTTAGGTCGTCCTCTGTCTCCATGGTCTCCCCCACTGGGCCCAGTGAGTATGTTGAAAGCTGATGGGGGAAGAGAAGGGAACTAGAGTATAGGGGGGTTTGGGTAAGGGGTAATGTTTTTTTCCTGACTGGGCTGGAAAAAACAGCCTGCGATACGCACTGCGGTCCCCATCCTCCAGCCACACTGGAAACTCGTGGCTTCCATTAGGGTCTCTCAGCGATGCCATTTCACAGTAAATATGATCTTATCAATGTTCCATTTGGGATAATGACGGTCCATTGCAAACCCTTACCCAACCCAACACACCAGTATGTATCCCTTCTTTCTTTTTGAGTGTGCGCATGGCATTAGAACATAATTAAATCTCGTCCAGCCGCAGCGCTGTAACCCCCTCTAAACAAGGCAGCTGCTTACCCAGACCAGACCACAGATGGGCCAGGTTTGTTTCCATCTCTGAAATAAGTGTAAAGTTGACCCCATGAAACATGTTAATTGTTCTATTCCTCAATGTGCATTGGGAGAGCTTTACCCAGGGAAGCACGTCATCTTTTCATATCTTATCATTTCATTCTGCCAAGTGTCAGAATGATGACACGAGCTCTTTTGTTTTCTCTTGAAGTGCTCTCAGAATACATCGCCTACCTCCATTCTTACTCAAAAGTAGATTGGTGGCTAGCTAACTAACATTGCTTTGTGCGTGGAAGGTGTTGTGCAGAAGTGAGGGATGAGAACGGCACCTACAGTGGCTGCTCTGTTACACGAATCCAGTGTCCTCTGCAGCATTATTGCAGCATAAACAGGCTTTTCCCATTCCCATTCCCATTTCCATTCCCAGGCCTCCCCTTTCTTCTGAGAGTCCAAGAACATGGCTTTTTGTTTCCTCAGCTGAAACAGCTGCGTTTCATTACCGATCTAATAGTCCTACCTTTATGCTCTCCAGTCTCGTCTACTCCCTGTTCCCCCACAAGATAATTCCCATTGCTTGCCCCCTCTGATTCAGCCCCCTCACCACCAGCCCTCAAACACGGTGCTTACATACACAGGCACGCACAAAGGCATACAGGCATATATATATATATACACACACACACACACACACACACACACACACACACACACACACACACACACACACACACACACACACACACACACACACACACACACACACACACACACACACACACACACACACACACACACACACACACACACACATTTCCGGGAATACCCACACTTCAGAGCACAAAAGGTTCATCTGCTTGTTTACAAACACAAACATACGCATATATTTATAGCCTCCATGCGTCACTTAAAAATCCACCCTCAAACTCATTTTCTCTTAACGTGGACAATGTCCACGAATGTCACAGTTGTTCTTATTCTGCTCTTTCTGGTCTCCCAGGGGACTCATTCATCTCCCTATCCCCAGCAGAGGCATATTCCCCTGTGAGAGGAACAGGGAGACAGCCATCACTATAGAAAAAAACTAATAATAATGTTGATTCAACATACAATTGTAAGGCAGCCAGCTGCAATAGGATTGTGAGTTTGCTCAACAAAATGTTCACACACAAAGTTTTTGTTGTGAGTTTGCCCAAGAGCATTTTTGTTGAGTGAACACACAATCCTATTGCAGCTGGTTGCCTTACAATTGTATGTTGAATCGCTATCTTTTTTTCTTCCAATGTATGGAGTGTACTACTTTTGACCAGGGCCGAAATGTGGTTGTGCATCATTAGTTTTCCTCTTGTTATGTCAGTCACTGACAGTCACTCAATTAGCCCATGTAAGCAACAAAAAAATGTGATTGGTAAGTTAGTCTAGCCAGCTATCTAAACTTAGTAGTAATCATGGCCAAATTACCAACCAGGCACGAAGGTCATGTGCCCAGGGGGCCCACATTGATTTTGTTAGTCACTCGCTTAGATATTGTATTGACATGGCATAAATAATGGCAAAATGTGTAGAATTTCAGGAAGTTAGCTTTAAAATGACTAATTCTTCTCTCCGCCCCATGGCAAAATGAGTAGAATTGCATGACATTTTTTATAAAATAGCAACATTTTCTCTCCGCCTTATGGAAGAATGTGTAGAATTGCAGAAAACTTGCTTTAAAACTGCAACATTTTCTCTAAGCCCCGTGGCAACGTGTAGAAATGCAGGAAATGTACTTTAAAACGTAAAAACGTTCTCTCCGCCGTCAAGAGGGGGGCCACTAAAATGTTTTGCCCGCTTTGTGGGTGCCCCCCCAAACAAATATGTTTAGGGCACCCAAAAGGCTGCTTCCCACAATGGATATCTGGGAACCTTCCTTGACCCAAATAAAAAATGCAAGGGTTGGAAAGGGGGGTGCATGTGTACTGTATGTGTGTTCATGCATGTGTATGAACAAGTATATGAACAGCACTGTTCAGTGGTATCTCTCTCAGTTGATGTTTTGTCATCGTGTCCTGCCCCTTTCTGGCTCCAGTCCTTATTGTTTTCCATTATGTGTGGCCGGATCTCCAGCCTCTCCCAGTGTTGGATCCCCAGCCTCTCCCAATGTTGGATCTCCAGCCTCTCCCAGTGTTGGATCCCCAGCCTCTCCCAATGTTGGATCTCCAGCCTCTCCCAGTGTTGGATCCCCAGCCTCTCCCAATGTTGGATCCCCAGCCTCTCCCAATGTTGGATACCTAGCCTCTCCCAATGTTGGATCCCCAGCCTCTCCCAATGTTGGATCCCCAGTCTCCCAATGTTGGATCCCCAGCCTCTCCCAGTGTTGGATCCCCAGCCTCTCCCAATGTTGGAACCCCCTAGCCTCTCCCAATGTTGGATCCCCAGCCTCTCCCAATGTTGGATCCCCAGTCTCTCCCAGGGTTGGATCTTCAGCCTCTCTCAGGGTTGGATCTTCAGCCTCTCTCATTGTTGGATCTTCAGCCTCTCTCAGGGTTGGATCTTCAGCCTCTCTCAGTGTTGGATCTTCAGCCTCTCTCAGGGTTGGATCTTCAGCCTCTCTCAGTGTTGGATCTTCAGCCTCTCTCAGTGTTGGATCTTCAGCCTCTCTCAGGGTTGGATCTTCAGCCTCTCTCAGTGTTGGATCTTCAGCCTCTCCCATTGTTGGATCTTCAGCCTCTCTCAGGGTTGCATAAGAGAGGAGTGAGGCTCTCCTGACTTCTCTCCTGCATCCCGATTCTCCACCTTGCACACTTTCTCATTTGAATTTGACAATAATGGAAAAACTCACTCCAGCCAATGTTTACAACAATCATATCCATGACGGGGAGCGTGCAAGTGCACACTTCTGGAAAAGGTTGGAGAATTAGGACTCAGCCTATGTGGTTCATGGTAAGCACAGCTCTATGACTCTCCCTCCATGTCTGAACATTCACACTCCCTGGAACGGCGGCCTCTCATGTAAGCCAGGAGAGAAGTGTTCCCATCAAACAAGAGAAGATGTCACACCCTGATCTGTTTTACCTGTCCTTGTGCTTGTCTCCACCCCCCTCCAGCTGTCGCCCATCTTCCCCATTTATATTTATACCCGTGTTTTCTGTCTGTCTGTTGCCAGTTCGTCTTGTTTGTTCAAGCCTACCAGCGTTTTGTCTCAGCTCCTGGTTTTCCTTAGTCTCTCTTTTTCTCATCCTCCTGGTTTTTGACCTTTGCCTGACCTGACCCTGTACCCGCCCGCCTGACCACTGCCTGTCCCTGAGCCTGCCTGCCGTTCTGTACCTTTGCTCCACCTCTGGATTACCAACCTCTGCCTGACCTGAGCCTGCCTGCCGTCCTGTACCTTTGCTCCACCTCTGGATTACCAACCTCTGCCTGACCTGAGCCTGCCTGCCGTCCTGTACCTTGGCCTCTGCTCTGGATTATCGACCCCTGCCTGCCTTGACCTGTCGTTTGCCTGCCCCTGTGGTTACAAGAAACATCGTTACTTCACACAGTCTGCACTTGGGTCTTACCTTGATTCCTGTTAGAAGAGAGTGAAGTCAGAGGAGAACTTGGTGAAGTGCTGCTGCACTTTTCAGTAATCAGTACACAGCTTAGAAATACATTTTGAAATCTTTGTATTCCTCAAAGCAGGCAGCAGAAATACGATGCATTTGGAAATAATGTTTTTCATCAAGGATCTCTCTGTACTTTGCTCCGTTCATCTTTCCCTCGCTCCTAACCATATTCCCCGTTGTCCTTCTGGAAGGTTCTCCCATCTCCACAGAGGAACTTTGAAGCTCTGTCATAATGACCATCGGGTTCTTGGTCACCTCCTTGACCAAGGCCCTTCTCCCCCAATTGCTCAGTTTGGCTGGGTGCCAGCTCTAGGAAGAGTCTTGGTGGTTCCAAACTGCTTCCATTTAAGAATGATGGAGGCCACTGTGTACTAGGGGACCTTCAATGCTGCAGACATTTTTTGGTACCCTTCCCGAGAGCTATGTCTCGACACAATCCTGTCTTGGAGCTCTACGGACAATTCGTTCGACCTCATGGCTTGGTTTTTGCTCTGACATGCACTGTCAACTGTGGTCCCTTATATAGACAGGTGTGTGCCTTTCCAAATCATGTCCAATCAATTGAATTTACCACAGGTGGACTCCAATGAAGTTGTAGAAATAAATTAGCAAACATTTCTAAAAACCTGTTTTTGCTTTGTCATTATGGGATATTGTGGGTAGATTGATGACGGAGAACATTTACTGAATCCATTTTATGATAAGGCTGTGACGTAACAAAATGTGGAAACGGAAAAGGGTCTGAATGTTTTCTGAATGCACTGTATGTGTATGACACTGTGTTTACTGTGTCTGATAGCTCTCCTGAAGTCTCTGCTGTAGGCTATTCCGATGAAACTTCAGTTGGATGTTAATTCCCAGGTTTTACACTACAGTACTACAGCGTCACAGGAACACATGTGGACGGGATGTTTGACCTTCTGAAACCTGTTAGTCAGATAGGAATGGAGCCCTGCTATTGGTGAGACCAGCTGAGAGGAAATAGCCCTACCCCGACACAGGAAGTGACCTCGTCCTGTGTGGGTATGTTTTATGTACAGTGTATTATAGTCAGTGTGTGCGTGTGTGTGTGTCTGTGTGTGTGTGTGTGTGTTCGTAAGTCAGCAGTGCTAGTGAGAAAGTCTCAAGAGAATGTATTTGTCAGCCCTCCCCTCTCAGTGACTGGTCAACAGTATTACTAAGCTGTGTTCACAGTCAGAGGTGTTTCAAACAAGTTTATTTTCATGGCTGTGGACCTCTGGCAGCCATACTGCCATGTTAAGGCTGCACTGTCTACAATAGAAACTAGGGAAATAAAACAGAGAATACAATTGGTGGATGTGGTTTTTAGCTGCTCTACACCACATTGACACATCTACTTGAAAAATGTTTGTATTCCTCTACGCCTAAAATGACGAGTGACCTTCTGGACAGATAGTATTCAACTTTAAGCCATTAAATCCAGGAATTTTTACACCAATTGGTCTTACAGAGCCCTTTCTCCTGTTTTGGGTTGGTTGCACTGGAATGAAAACACTTTTCTTTTCATTTGGCATCTAAAAGGCAGATCAATATTGTTAATGAAATCCTTTCGTTTTTTGTATCGCTTTGGTACTATTTTCACAAGGATGTGTTCAAATTTCACAACTCTTAGTACAATCATCAAAAAGGCAGTTTTTTCAAAACTTTAAACACATGATCAATTGACGAAGTCCAACACACAGAATCACACAGTAACTTTTTCAGCAAACCTATTCAGTGTTTCATCTAGAAATACCTTTCATATAAAGTAATTGCGTTTTACAATGAAATGCTCACAATACTTTTCATATGATTCTCTTCTCATTTGTATAAATACATTTGACCATCACTTAGTCTAACTGCGCTCTAAAACCTATAGATTTGAAACTGGTTTGTCTGCTATATATGGATTTTGAGATGTCCGATCGATGTCCAATCCAGAGATGTCCGATCGGGTTCAAGTCCGGGCTCTGGCTGGGCCACTCAAGGACATTCAGAGACTTGTCCCGAAGCCACTCCTGCGTTGTCTTGGCTGTGTGCTTAGAGTCGTGTTCCTGTTGGAAGGTGAACCTTCTCCCCATTCTGAGGTCCTGAGCGCTCTGGAGCAAGTTTTCTTCAAGGATCTCTCTGCACTTTGCTCCATTCATCTTTGCCTCAAATCCTGACTAGTCTCTCAGTCCCTGTCGCTGAAAAACATCCCCACAGCATGATGCTGCCACCTCCAGACATGACGCTTAGCATTCAGGCCAAAGAGTTGGCCAAGACTGTTGGTTTCATCAGACCCAGGGAATCTAGTTTCTTATGGTCTAAGAGTCTGTAGGTGTCTTTTAGCAAACTCCGAGCTGTCATGTGCCTTTTACTGAGGAGTGTTATCTGTCTGGTCACTCTACCATAAAGGCCTGATTGGTGGAGTGCTGCAGAGATGGTTGTCCTTCTGGAAGGTTCTCCCATCTCCACAGAGGAACTCTGGAGCTCTGTCAGAGTGACCATCGAGGTCTTGGTCACCTCCTTGACCAAGACCCTTCTCCCCCGCTCTAGGGAGAGTCTTGATGGTTCCAAACTTCTTCCATTTAAGAATGATGGAGGCTCTGTGTCCTTGGGGACCTTCAATGCTGCAGAAATGTTTTGGTACCCTTCCCCAGATCTGTGCCTGGACACAATCCTGTCTCGGAGCTCTACGAACAATTCCTTTGACCTCATGGCTTGGTTTTTGCTCTGACATGCACTGTCAACTGTGGGACCTTATTTAGACCGGTGTGTGCCTTTCCAAATCATGTCCAATCAATTTACCACAGGTGTACTCCAATCAAGTTGTAGAAACATCTCAAGGATGATCAATGGAAACAGGATGCATCTGAGCTCAATTTCGAGTCTCATAGCAAAGGGTCTGAATACTTATGTAAATAAGGTATTTCTGAATTTTATTTGTAATACATTTGGGAAAATGTGAACCTTGTATCTAGCATTGTTTGCTATTGGATTAACTGGTAGTTAAAACAACTAAATTATATCATTATGTTGTGTTTTGGTGATTAAACCAATGTTCTCATTACATGCCACAATAAACGTATATTTTGAATCAATGGTTGTGTGGAGAGATGTTTACAATCCCAATGAATGCACAAGGACAGGTTTTGAATGAAAGACTGGCTGCGTTGTGTGACCAGCTTGGAGTTTTGTACTAAGAGTTGTGAAAATGTACCACATACTTGTGAAACTAGTACCAAAGCAACAAAAAATAAATACTGAATTGACTCCAAGCCCAAAGTACTTACGTGAATTCTTGTGTGCAGATCTGTGCGTGAGGGAAGGCATTGGGTTTGCCTATGGTATCCCTGTGTTTACATGGGGCTTAGCCTTAACCAGCACATCCTGCTCATTAGT
This sequence comes from Oncorhynchus kisutch, assembly GCF_002021735.2. Classification (NCBI taxonomy): domain Eukaryota; kingdom Metazoa; phylum Chordata; class Actinopteri; order Salmoniformes; family Salmonidae; genus Oncorhynchus; species Oncorhynchus kisutch. Next base: position 16,868,454 of record NC_034185.2, read on the forward strand.
GTGAGTGGTGTTGCACAGCGGTACACAGCTCGGACTCAAGTGCTAAGCTATTGCTGGAGCAAACCCAGCATGCCTCACTCTGCCTCTGAGTAGAGATGAATGGGCCAAATCTAAACGTCTGAAAACGTGTGCTGAATACACACCCACAGTGTTAACTCTTCCCCACCGTATAGTAACTGACAGACTGATCATGCCATCATGGATCCGTTGAATGCCTGAATAAAGTAATGAATAAATAGCATAACATAATGTCGAAAAATCACATTTTTTGGGGTTGCAAATGAATCTTCTGTTTTGATTTTGGTCAACACATCAGTTCTGAATGCAGTGGTTTCAAGGACCTTTGAGTGGAATCCCAGCCACTGCCTCTATAGAAATGCACAACCTGAAGGTGCTGCAGCATTTAAAAAGATTCTCCAGTTGTTACTATTTCCCTGCCGGTAACTGTTATCAGCACTTCACAATCCTTTTAAGTTGCACACTCCACTCCCCATCCCCCATATGACCAGAGCCTGAGAGACTGGGGGGGTACCATAAACTGGCCTCTCACATCTTTCTTTCACCAGTACTTTTGTATACTTTTTATCCAGTAGTTCTGAATTTAGTGCTCACGAGCCAAAAGGGTCCCCAAAAATTGCATACTACGTCACATGTGGAGATATGTGCACCCCACGCCATTGCTCTCTCTCTCGGTCTGCTGTGTGTGCATCTTGCTAGCTGTCACAGAAATGGCAAGGGGCTGAAGCTCATTGGCTAGAACTCTAATTGCTAGGGGTCATTTTGGTTTGACATTGGATATCCCTATGGGGCTAGTTAGGGACCATCAGTAAATTACACAATGTATATGGGACAATATTTCCAAATTTCAATAAATTAAAAACCTAAAACCAACTATACATGCTAGAAATTCATATACAATTATTGAAAGCTTTTAATGAGACAACTAGATGTGCAACATGCTAATATTGTCCCATTTACATTGTGTCATTTATTCACGGCTCCTAACTAGCCCCAGAGTAAGGCTACCAAACGTCAAACCAACTTTGCCATGGTTGCACACCAGCCATTTGAAGCTAATTGGCGAAAAAGATGGCTAGGACTAGCTAGCCTAGACCTTGTTAGACTGCTTTTAATTATCTAGAAGGGTGAGTGACTGTAACTGTGTAATGTTTTGGCAGAGTGAATGTACAAAGGCTTGCCAGGTGTGAACACACACACACACACACACACACACACACACACACACACACACACACACACACACACACACACACACACACACACACACACACACACACACACACACACACACACACACACACACAACAGACACTCACAACTACTTCCACTATAAGACATACAAATGCAGTATAAAGAAGTGAGCATCACTATGGAGACTACTCTATCAATCATCAGAGAAAGTCCGAATGCATCAGAGAAAGTCACCGCACAGGACTGGCCAAACATTGATGGGCCCTGGTAAAAAGTTATGCACTAAATAGGGAATAGGGTGATATTTGGGATGCTGTCTGTGTCCTCACCTCAACCCCCATCATGTTTGCTAACAACAGAATGCTCAGGTACAGTGATGGATCGATGAGGTCCAACGCTAAATGACAGCTAACTTAGTTAACCATTCATTAATTGGTGTTGGGTAAATTGACAGGTTGAGGCCAAGGGTGGAAATGGGCTGGAGGTAGCTAAAAAAAGAGTCAGATTAGATTTAACACCAGGTCAAATATAGTCTGGTTTGTAGATACGGGTTCAACTTTGTTTTGGGAACAGATGATGAATAAGTGAATAAGAGAAACACTGCTTACTCGTAAAATATATGGGCAGTATTTTAATTGAGATCCACTAGCTTAACTCAGATTTAACTCCCATTGACATCAATGAACGATTTACGCAAAAAATCTGAGTTGCATGTGTTTATCTGAATCTGTCCCTTTATCAGTATGAATAAAAACACCAGGCCACATTTGGCCTCATATTCAGACTTATGGACAAATCAAACGGGACCAGACCACACCAGACCAACACAGTTTTATCAAGACAACCAGACCACACCAGACCAACACAGTTTTATCAAGACAACTAGACCACACCAGACCAACACAGTTTTATCAAGACAACTAGACCACACCAGACCAACACAGTTTTATCAAGACAACTAGACCACACCAGACCAACACAGTTTTATCAAGACAACCAGACCACACCACACCAACACAGTTTTATCAAGACAACTAGACCACACCAGACCAACACAGTTTTATCAAGACAACCAGACCACACCAGACCAACACAGTTTTATCAAGACAACTAGACCACACCAGACCAACACAGTTTTATCAAGACAACCAGACCACACCAGACCAACACAGTTTTATCAAGACAACTAGACCACACCACACCAACACAGTTTTATCAAGACAACCAGACCACACCAGACCAACACAGTTTTATCAAGACAACTAGACCACACCAGACCAACACAGTTTTATCAAGACAACCAGACCACACCAGACCAACACAGTTTTATCAAGACAACTAGACCACACCACACCAACACAGTTTTATCAAGACAACCAGACCACACCAGACCAACACAGTTTTATCAAGACAACCAGACCACACCAGACCAACACAGTTTTATCAAGACAACTAGACCACACCAGACCAACACAGTTTTATCAAGACAACTAGACCACACCAGACCAACACAGTTTTATCAAGACAACTAGACCACACCAGACCAACACAGTTTTATTAAGACAACTAGACCACACCAGACCAACACAGTTTTATCAAGACAACTAGACCACACCAGACCAACACAGTTTTATCAAGACAACTAGACCACACCAGACCAACACAGTTTTATCAAGACAACTAGACCACACCAGACCAACACAGTTTTATCAAGACAACTAGACCACACCAGACCAACACAGTTTTATCAAGACAACTAGACCACACCACACCAACACAGTTTTATCAAGACAACTAGACCACACCAGACCAACACAGTTTTATCAAGACAACCAGATCACACCAGACCAACACAGTTTTATCAAGACAACTAGACCACACCAGACCAACACAGTTTTATCAAGACAACTAGACCACACCAGACCAACACAGTTTTATCAAGACAACTAGACCACACCACACCAACACAGTTTTATCAAGACAACCAGACCACACCAGACCAACACAGTTTTATCAAGACAACTAGACCACACCAGACCAACACAGTTTTATCAAGACAACCAGACCACACCAGACCAACACAGTTTTATCAAGACAACCAGACCACACCAGACCAACACAGTTTTATCAAGACAACTAGACAACACCAGACCAACACAGTTTTATCAAGGCAACTAGACCACACCAGACCAACACAGTTTTATCAAGACAACTAGACCACACCAGACCAACACAGTTTTATCAAGACAACCAGATCACACCAGACCAACACAGTTTTATCAAGACAACTAGACCACACCAGACCAACACAGTTTTATCAAGACAACTAGACCACACCAGACCAACACAGTTTTATCAAGACAACCAGACCACACCACACCAACACAGTTTTATCAAGACAACCAGACCACACCAGACCAACACAGTTTTATCAAGACAACCAGAACACACCAGACCAACACAGTTTTATCAAGACAACCAGACCACACCAGACCAACACAGTTTTATCAAGACAACTAGACCACACCAGACCAACACAGTTTTATCAAGGCAACTAGACCACACCAGACCAACACAGTTTTATCAAGACAACCAGACCACACCAGACCAACACAGTTTTATCAAGACAACTAGACAACACCAGACCAACACAGTTTTATCAAGGCAACTAGACCACACCAGACCAACACAGTTTTATCAAGACAACTAGACCACACCAGACCAACACAGTTTTATCAAGACAACTAGACCACACCAGACCAACACAGTTTTATCAAGACAAATAGACCACACCAGACCAACACAGTTTTATCAAGACAAGCAGACCAACACAGTCCTATAAATAGACCCTCGGGTGCATAATATTACACAGGTCTCCCTACTCAAAGTCTCCCCTCTGCACTTCTGAGTGGTTTGATGGGGTCCTGAGGAGGAAGCAGCTGTGGGACCACACCAAACGTAACATGGGATTCAGGGGCCCCACCCGTCTGCCCACGCTGGGAGCACAAAGCCCCCTGTCAGGCACTGCCGGGATAGGGAGGAAGCAGGCACTCTCCCTCTTTCTGACAGAGCTGTTCCCTGGTTGCTGGGCTGCTGGTTCCAGGCGCCCAACCTCCCACCCTACCTGCCTGTTCTACTCATATCGGAGCTCCTTTGTGTTTTCCCATGCTGCTGCCCTCTCAGTCCTCATCCCACCCACCACAACCCAGGTTGTGTCCCAAATGGCAACCTAATCCCTAGTGCTCTACTTTTGGCGGAAGCCCTATAGGCCCTGGTCAAAAGTAGTGCACTATATAGGGAATATGGTGCCATTTGGGGGACAACCCCAGTCTAACATCCCCCCATGTAACCCACCCCCAGCATGTCCCACCCCAGCTACCAGCCTGGGAGATGAGCTAAGGCAACATGTCTTAATGATATTTGAAGAACTCTGTTCATACACAAACTGTCTGCCGACACTGACAGCTAGGCAATTGTTTTGAATTGAATAAATGTACTGGCAGAGCGCAAGGGGAAATAATTTCCGGGAATGTCTAGTGTTATTTGATCAGGCACTGCAAAGTAGTCAGTCAGTCACCCTCGGGCTTGGGAGAGATACAGCAGGATCATGTAAAACCAGTTTCTTTGTGTCTGAATAAAGAAGCTCAAAATAACACAGACTAATATGTGTGAGAGATGAGAGATGGATGTTAGGAATGTCCTCTTCCTGTCTGTACCCTTTCACCATCCCAGGCAGCCAGACACCTGTGGCCAACAATGGGCCCTTTTTCTTCTCTCTCTGTCTTTCTCACCCTGTTCCTCTGACCCTGATTGTGTGTGTGTGTGTGTGTGTGTGTATTTGGGATCTCCCAGCCCAAGTATTGTATCATGGTCCTCTGTAGCTCAGTTAATAGCTAATAGAGTATGTGAGAGTATGTTAGTAGAGCTGAGCGAGGAGTGGAGCATGCCCAATTTGACTGGAGCGAGGAGTGGAGCATGCCCAATTTGACTGGAGCGAGGAGTGGAGCATGCCCAATTTGACTGGAGCGAGGAGTGCATGCCCAATTTGACTGGAGCGAGGAGTGCATGCCCAGTTTGACTGGAGCGGGGAGTGCATGCCCAATTTGACTGGAGCGAGGAGTGCATGCCCAATTTGACTGGAGTGAGGAGTGCATGCCCAATTTGACTGGAGCGAGGAGTGCATACCCAGTTTGACTGGAGCGAGGAGTGCATGCCCAGTTTGACTGGAGCGGGGAGTGCATGCCCAATTTGACTGGAGCGAGGAGTGCATGCCCAATTTGACTGGAGCGAGGAGTGCATGCCCAGTTTGACTGGTGCGAGGAGTGCATGCCCAATTTGACTGGAGTGAGGAGTGCATGCCCAATTTGACTGGAGCGAGGAGTGCATGCCCAATTTGACTGGAGCGAGGAGTGCATGCCCAATTTGACTGGAGCGAGGAGTGCATGCCCAGTTTGACTGGAGCGGGGAGTGCATTCCCAATTTGACTGGAGCGAGGAGTGCATGCCCAGTTTGACTGGAGCGGGGAGTGCATGCCCAATTTGACTGGAGCGAGGAGTGCATGCCCAATTTGACTGGAGCGAGGAGTGCATGCCCAGTTTGACTGGAGCGGGGAGTGCATGCCCAATTTGACTGGAGCGAGGAGTGCATGCCCAGTTTGACTGGAGCGGGGAGTGCATGCCCAATTTGACTGGAGCGAGGAGTGCATGCCCAATTTGACTGGAGCGAGGAGTGCATGCCCAGTTTGACTGGAGCGAGGAGTGCATGCCCAATTTGACTGGAGCGAGGAGTGCATGCCCAGTTTGACTGGAGCGAGGAGTGCATGCCCAATTTGACTGGAGCGAGGAGTGCATGCCCAGTTTTACTGGAGCGGGGAGTGCATGCCCAGTTTGACTGGAGCGAGGAGTGCATGCCCAATTTGACTGGAGCGAGGAGTGCATGCCCAATTTGACTGGAGCGAGGAGTGCATGCCCAGCTTGACTGGAGCGAGGAGTGCATGCCCAGTTTGACTGGAGCGAGGAGTGCATGCCCAATTTGACTGGAGCGAGGAGTGCATGCCCAATTTGACTGGAGCGAGGAGTGCATGCCCAGTTTGACTGGAGCGAGGAGTGCATGCCCAATTTGACTGGAGCGAGGAGTGCATGCCCAATTTGACTGGAGCGAGGAGTGCATGCCCAGTTTTACTGGAGCGGGGAGTGCATGCCCAGTTTGACTGGAGCGAGGAGTGCATGCCCAATTTGACTGGAGCGAGGAGTGCATGCCCAATTTGACTGGAGCGAGGAGTGCATGCCCAATTTGACTGGAGCGAGGAGTGCATGCCCAGTTTGACTGGAGCGAGGAGTGCATGCCCAATTTGACTGTAGCGAGGAGTGCATGCCCAATTTGACTGGAGCGAGGAGTGCATGCCCAGTTTGACTGGAGCGAGGAGTGCATGCCCAATTTGACTGGAGCGAGGAGTGCATGCCCAATTTGACTGGAGCGAGGAGTGCATGCCCAATTTGACTGGAGCGAGGAGTGCATGCCCAATTTGACTGGAGCGAGGAGTGCATGCCCAGTTTGACTGGAGCGGGGAGTGCATGCCCAATTTGACTGGAGCGAGGAGTGCATGCCCAATTTGACTGGAGCGAGGAGTGCATGCCCAGTTTGACTGGAGCGAGGAGTGCATGCCCAATTTGACTGGAGCGAGGAGTACATGCCCAGTATGACTGGAGCGAGGAGTGCATGCCCAGTTTGACTGGAGCGAGGAGTAAGATTCCCAAAGGCTGGAGTGTCGCCCGCTCCAATAGAGCTCACTTCATGAGCTCAGGGGATGCATGACGCAGCATGCATTTGTATTCAGTCTACTTGTGTGCTGCTATAGCCCCTTGCTTTAGTTACTGTCATGGAGTTTGCAAAATATTTTCATAAAGAAACTGATAAAACACACAGGTGTAAAAATCAAGGTGACTTAGAAAGATGAGGACCAAGAGTAAGAGGGGGAGTGCAATGATGTTGTAACGGTCGTCGGTAGAAGAAGGTGAGGACCAAAGCGCAGCGTGGTACGTGTTCATCTTATTTATTTTAACTGAACAACATCAAACAAAGAAAAAAAAAAAGCACAACCGAAAAAGCTCCGTCAGGTGCAAACCACACTAAACACCCACAACTCAAGGGTGAAAACAGGCTGCCTAAGTATGGTTCTCAACCAGGGACAATTGTGGACTTCAGGAAACAGCAGAGGGAACACCCCCTATCCACATCGATGGAACAGTAGTGGAGAGGGTAGTAAGTTTTAAGTTCCTCGGCGTACACATCACAGACTAACTGAATTGGTCCACCCGCACAGACAGCATCGTGAAAAAGGCGCAGCAGCGCCTCTTCAACCTCAGGAGGCTGAAGAAATTCGGCTTGTCACCAAAAGCACTAACAAACTTCTACAGATGCACAATCGAGAGCATCCTGTCGGGCTGTATCACCGCCTGGTACGGCAACTGCTCCGCCCACAACCGTAAGGCTCTCCAGAGGGTAGTGAGGTCTGCACAACGCATCACCGGGGGCAAACTACCTGCCCTCCAGGACACCTACACCACCCAATGTCACAGGAAGGCCATAAAGATCATCAAGGACATCAACCACCCGAGCCACTGCCTGTTCACCCCGCTGTCATCCAGAAGGCGAGGTCAGTACAGGTGCATCAAAGCTGGGACCGAGAGACTGAAAAACAGCTTCTATCTCAAGGCCATCAGACTGTTAAACAGCCACCACTAACATTGAGTGGCTGCTGCCAAGACACTGACTCAACTCCAGCCACTTTAATAATGGGAATTGATGGGAAATTATGTAAAATATATCACTAGCCACTTTAAACAATGCTACCTAATATAATGTTTACATACCCTACATTATTCATCTCATATGTATACGTATATACTGTACTCTATATCATCTACTGCATCCTTATGTAATACATGTATCACTAGCCACTTTAACTATGCCACTTTGTTTACATACTCATCTCATATGTATATACTGCACTCAATACCATCTACTGTATCTTGCCTACGCCGCTCTGTACCATCACTCATTCATATATCTTTATGTACATATTCTTTATCCCCTTACACTTGTGTCTATAAGGTAGTAGTTTTGGAATTGTTAGCTAGATTACTTGTTGGTTATTACTGCCTTGTCGGAACTAGAAGCACAAGCATTTCGCTACACTCGCACTAACATCTGCTAACCATGTGTATGTGACAAATAACATTTGATTTGATTTGATTTGATAAACAGCTGCCTCTGATTGAGATCCATACCAGGCCAAACACAGAAATACCAAATCATAGAAAAAAGAACATAGACTGCCCACCCCAACTCAAGCCCTGACCATACTAAAACAAAGACAAAACAAAGGAACTATGGTCAGAACGTGACGGATGTGTTGTCCACAACTAAAGAATAATTGTGGAATCTGTAAAGACATCCCAAAAGTATGATGCTGTACTTACTACATGCTAACAGAAAGGAACGGGGTGGGTTGATAACTAAGTGTCATTGTAGCAAAGTATTTATAAACTGAGATCTCTTAAAAGTTCAAAACCAATTGGTAGGTCCAGGTAGTCACAAAAATAGATGGGTGTTGGTTAAATTGTGAGTTGAATTCATGTAATTCAGAGAGGCAGTTTTTTTTCTGTGAGCTAGGAGCAGTTTTTTGCCAAGCTGTTGGAAAGGATGTGGAGTGCCGGGGAGCATTGTGCAGCGCTCCATGAGCTCAACTCTCATCACATACTCTGGTTGGTAGACCATGGCGCTTGCAACACGAGCACTGTGGATTCGATTCCCGGGATAGAAGGAGACCGCAGCTGAGTGTCCTGAGGAAGAGAGAAGGAGAGAGAAGGAGAAAGGGAGACCTCAGCAGTGTCCTGAGAGAGAGAGACACACCACAGCAGAGTGTCCTGAGGAAGAGAGGAGAGAAAAGGAAAGAGGGAGACCTCAGCAGTGTCCTGAAAGAGAGAGAGAGAGAGAGAGAATGACAGAGAGACCACAGCAGAGTGTCCTGAGGAAGAGAGAAGGAGAGAGGGGGCTCTGGGCTTTGTCTCTCAGTAGTACACATACTGCTACTGACACAGTGTGGATATTTGAAACCAGCGAATCACTGCCTTCTTAAGCCTTGAGACAATTGAAAAATTGGATTGTGTATGTGTGCCATTCAGAGGGTGAATGGGCAAGACAAAATATTTAAGTGCCTTTGAATGGGGTATGGTAGTAAGTGCCAGGTGCACCAGTTAGTGCCAAGAACTGCAACACTGTTGGGTTTTTCACGCTCAACAGTTTCCTGTTTGTATCAAGAATGGTCCACCACCCAAAGGACATCCAGCCAACTTGACACAACTGTGGGAAGCACTGGAGTCAACATGGGCCAGCATCCTTGTGGAACGCTTTTAAAACATTGTAGAGTCCATGCCCTGACGAATTGAGGATGTCCTGGGGGCAAAGGGGGAGGATACAACTCAATATTAAGATGGTGTTCTGAATGCTTGGTATACACAGTGTATATATGATGAATTATGTTTAGAAATGAAATATAGCCTATGAGAAATTTGACATTATTAGGACGTAGCCTACAAACGACAATGGAAAAGGTGAACAGTCGGTTCTACCGTTAAACTGCGCATCGGATCACCTAATACTTGAAATAGCTTATCTATTTACTATGCTACTGTGAAGTGGGTCCAGTTAAATGAGAGGTGGGACAAATGGTAGCCTATCCTAACTTGTTGTAGGCCTATAGGCTATTTTCGCGAGTTTGAAACCATCACAGTCAGAAAATGTGAGGAATTTATTCTGCTATGATCATGGAACTGAAATAAATAACAGGTAATAGATGCCTATTTCTAAGTATTTTAGAATGCAAAGATAAAATAAATTGATCTTAGCTGTTCTCACTAATGGCAAATGACTGCATCTTGTTATTATTTTGAAGAAAAATTTTAACGCAACATTCAACAATTTCAACGATTTTACTGAGTTACAGTTCATATAAGGAAATCAGACAATTGAAATAAATTCATTAGAATGTTTATGGATTTTACATGACTGGGCAGGGGCTCAGCCATGGGTGGGCCTGAGAGGGCATAGTCCCACCCACTGGGGAGCCAGGCCCAGCCAATCAGAATTAGTTTTCCCCCACAAAAGAGCTTTATTACAGACAGAAATACTCCTCAGTTTCATCAGCTGCCCGGGTGGCTGGTCTCAGACGATCCCGCAGATGAAGAAGCCGGATGTGGAGGTCTTGGTCTGACCGGTTGGACGTACTGCCAAATTCTCTAAAATGACGTTGGAGGCAGCTTATGGTAGAGAAATTAACATTCAATTCTCTGGCAACAGCTCTGGTGGACATTCCTGCAGTCAGCATGCCAATTGCACACTCCCTCAGCTTTTGAGACATCAGGCATTGTGTTGTGTGACAAAACTGCACATTTTAGAGTGGCCTTTTATTGTCCCCGGCACAAGGTCCACCTGTGTGATGATCATGTTGTTTAAATCAGCTTCTTGATATGCCAGACCTGTCAGGTGGATGGATTGTCTTGGTAAATTAGAAATGCTCACTAACAGGGATGTTAACACATTTGTGCACAACATTTTAGGGAAATAAGCTTTTTGTCTGTATGGAAAATTTCTGGAATCTTTTATTTCAGCTCGGGAAACATGGGACCAACACTTTACATGTTGCTTTTATATTTTTGTTCAGTATATCTTTAGCTACCTGTTTTATTGTTATGAATAAGAGAGTCATCATATATTTAGCTACCTGTTTTACTGTTATGAATAAGAGAGTCATCATATATTTAGCTACCTGTTTTACTGTTATGAATAAGAGAGTCATCATATATTTAGCTACCTGTTTTACTGTTATGAATAAGAGAGTCATCATATATTTAGCTACCTGTTTTATTGTTATGAATAAGAGTCATCATATATTTAGCTACCTGTTTTATTGTTATGAATAAGAGTGTCACAAGGCTACTACTTGGCTTTTGCTTTCTTGCAATGCAATACATCAACCACTAGAAACAGTATGTACGCATAGTCTACAGTTTGCGGGAGGATAAGCACATTCTCAAGTTTAGTTTTTATAAATGCCAACTTTTGCATGAAAACTGTATAAATGAGGCCCCTGCTATCTTTTGACTGCACCACACCATTCACTTACCTGTTCACATTGACACGTGTTCCTCCTTCTGTGTGCATATGATGGCAAGGTAATGAGGATGCTTGTTGCTTGCAATGCCTGTCTCTTTTACTGATTTACAGAGCAAGAAATTCAGCAGGAAAGTCACCTTACGTTGGCCGTAAAAACGTCTCTTTCTCTTCAGCCTCTAATAAACGGCTGGAAATCCCCCCCCACCCAACGTGGCTTGTTGTGCTGCTGAAGCTGAGTGTGTGAGGGGCTTGGGCAGACTAAAGAGCACACAAAAGGCCAACTGGAGTCCTGGAGTGCAGTGGTAGACAGAGCAAACACAGCACACCACCACCAGCAAAGGGTGGAAGGCTGGGGCATGCTGCCGACTGACGGGCACAAAGAGAGCGCTGTCATGGAAACCCAAAGCCCATAGTGACTAACCACTCCACTGCCTTGGCTTTATCCATCTGTAGGTACACTGCATCTGCACACACACAGACTTGTATTTGGATGCCGCTAGATTAGAGGGTTTACTATTTCTGGAGGGTGTTGTTCTTAGGAAAGAATGTATATAATGATGTGGATTAGTCAAGGATTTATGCTGAGAAAATAAATGATGATGTTTTTGTGCTTAGGAGTCTGGTGCCAGCTTTACATTACTAAAGCAAATTTGCCTTAGCGAATTGGTCGATGTTATCTATTGATTGCAGCCAATTGGACCCCGTGTTTGACTTCAATTGAGCGTGAACGCAGACCATTTACATCTGGTTATCTGGGAGCAAACCTGGCTGGCCCAGCGTTGACCAGGCCTGGTTGTTGATGTTGGTTGGTTCACCTGATTATTGTTGTCAGTATGTAAGCATATGTTGGTCTAGCATAGCTGTTGGAATGTTGCATGGGGTCCAATATCCCCGTCTTTGACTGGTGTCCAATACCAGGGACTGGCTCTTCGTTTGCTTTGGGCTGACCAGTTTTCTGACTGGGTTCAGCTGTCAACAAGGGACCAGGGAGTAAACAGTTTGGTTTCCAACTTCTAGCATGTGTCAGAGAACGCAACAATTATGTCAATCTTTTTTTCAGGTCGCCTAAGTCCCAAAAATGTTGAAATACATGTTTGGGATAGAAAAAGAGCTTCAGTGTAAATGACTGAACCAGATATAAAGTATATTGAAAAGATAACGGAGATATTTTAGCTCAGAGAGAATTCAAAATTCCCAAATCAATGAATTTAGCAGTACAGATGTTGTTTTATGTTTGAGCAAAAGAACATGGTAGAATATGTAGCATCGCGGGAAATTTGCTTTAAAACTGCAACGTTTTCACTCAGCTGCATGGCAAAATGTTTAGAATTACAGGAAATTGGTCTTAAAAATGCAAATATATGTCTACACCAAGATGGCGGCATCTAAAATCTTCTCTCAAATTTAGCCTCGCCGACCGCTCCCCCCTGCCACGCCCACCACCTAAGCCCTTTTTTGATCCAGAAAAAAACCCTGGTCAATGTTTGTTATTCTTGTGTAAAAATGTTACTTTTTGTTCTTTTTGTTATGTCTACTTTCTTCCACCAGACCAAATAAATATTATAATGAAATGTGACCCAAAGTTTCTCTGCAAAGTTACGATAGCTTTGACCACAAGTCGCCCAATATCCTTACAAGAGGTTTCTTTTCACGTCGAATGAAATAAGGTTGGACAATGGCCCTACTGTCATGGCTGTCATGTAGTATTCAATAAAAGTGTTCTGAATTGCTATTATCTCAGAGGGTCACACATGAAGACTTTCTCTTGTTTGCTCATTTGACAGCAGTCTTTATATGGCCAAGAAGTCACCACCTCAATGGCCATATGGTCAATGACCAGCTGTTACAGCCTTATTATTCACTGAACAAAAATATAAACGCCAATGTAAAGTGTTGGTCCCATGTTTAATGAACTAAAATAAAAGATCCCAGACATTTTCCATACACACACAAATATTATTTATCTCAAATTTTGTGCACAAATGTGTTTACATCCATGTTAGTGAGAATTTTAGGTGTGGCATATCAAGAAGCTGATTAAACAGCATGATCATTACACAGGTGCACCTTGTGCTGGGGACAATAAAAGGCCACTCTAAAATGTGTAGTTTTGTCACACAACACAATGCCACAGATGTCTCAAGTTTTGAGGGAGTGTGAAATTGTCATGATGACTGTAAGAATGCCCACCAGAGCTGTTGCCAGATAATTCCATGTTCATTTCTCTACCATAAGCCACCTCCAATGTCATTTTAGAGAATTTGGCAGTACGTCCAACCTCATAACCGCAGACCACGTGTAACCACGCCAGTCCAGGACCTCACATCCGGCTTCTTCACTTGCAGAATCGTCTGAGGGGAGGGGGGAGATGCTGAGGAGTATTTCTGTCTGTAACAAAGTGATTTTGTGGGGAAAAACACATTCTGATTGGCTGGGCCTGGCTCCCTCTTTGGGTGCACGTAAAAAGAAATGACCGATTTCTTGAGGTAGTTTAAATGAATTCTGACTATTTTGAGGAATTGTATACTGGCTATGGCATCTTTTCCCTTGATTTTCAAGCAAAGGTCTTTTAAGGGAGTGTGCGACTCCTTCGGTTCGGCTAGGCGCCTGCCTAACTGAATCATGCTGACGCTTTCAAGAATCCAGTTGGACACAGATGACAAACGACTGGTCGGGCTACCTTATGTGTCATAGAAATGCATTGCTAGAGCTTGTAAGTATCTTTTTAGTGAGCATAAACTATCTGAGTATAGTTGTAATGGCATCATAACATGTCATATTTATTGCATCCATTCAGACAAATAATTCAGACTGTCAGACGCAATAGCCTCACTGTCCAACAACCACAGTAAGACAAGAGCCACAGTTATTCATAGTAAGTCTTGGTTTGGCCCCTACAATTACATCCATATCACCCACCAGGGCCACAAGTGCCGCTATGCCATCTCCTCTGCTCTCTGCTCACACACAAGACATATCGATGTCGATTAACATAAAGGTGTTACAAAATAATCTTCCAAAGTCTTTTTGTTGTATGACCATTTTATGATTCTCACTAAGTATTTGACAGTAACATGCAGACCACACCACTCACGTCGCGTGCGCTGGCATTGCAAAATAAACGTACACATACATGTTATTCAATCATTGCACCCACACTGCTCGTGCATCAACGAGCATATGCGTAGTAGCCAGGCACTAAAATAGAACTTTGTTCTATTTGTGACATTGACTCGCTGCAAGTCCCGCCTCTCCCGTCTCCTCATTGGTTTTTAGGAGCATATACCCACATGGGTGATTGAAAGGTGAACTGAGGTCCATACTCCAGTCCAGTTGGTGGTGGTAAATGCACCTTAAAGTTGGTTGCCAACCGCCATATAAAGTCCAAAGAAGATGAAGAAGCCTGGAGGAGAGATTACTAGAAACAAACTCTGTCTACCCTTTTACCTGTGGATTAATTGTCAGAGTAGAGAACCTTGTGCATTTTAGGTAAAATAACCCAATGTTTATATCCTAGGACAAATTAGCTAGCAACAGCAAGCTAGCTAGCTAAAATGCCATAATGTTTCATGGTTTTCGACCTGTGTCCAAATTAATATAGTTGGTTCAGAGTGCGTGTCCTGATCTCATCTGGTGTGGGTGGATAAAATCCGCACGAACACACGAGCGGTCTGGTCAGCATGTAACACGACTTTTACTAAATGAATGCCTCCATAAATGATTAATAAACAGATGTCAAGTGATTCTTACAAACGGGACCAGTCACATGCAAGCCAAGCGCACTGTGACATGTCATACCACGCTGAAGTAGCTCGAGGAGTAAACACTTTTGGGGAAATGTCTTTATTTGATCTTTATTTTATCCACACACGTGAGAATATGGATATGCTGCTAATTTGTGGATACTATTCGACAATTGCGTGAAAACAATATAAATACTTCTAGACTAACCAACAATGTGTCCGAAAACAAATTCCGGAGCGACAATACAATTGTTATCTGATCAACGCTGAAACAATAAAATCAAGATCATTTACCAATAGTTAAACTCACCCGTTTTAAACCCACGGTAGCCTAAATCCGGAGGTTGCACGGTTGGGAACAATTGCAGTTACTCCATAATTTCTGCACGAATTACAGATCTTCAAAAGACACAACACTTTACTGGAGTCCTAATCAACAAAACTCTGAGTGTTCGATCTAAACAACTCCTGGAAATTCAAATGCTGTCCAAGCAATGAACAGTAGCCTAGCCTATCCTTCAACAAATGTACAATAGTATGCTCATCAATACATTGAGGGAGGAGTACCTCAACCATAGTAGTTGTATTGGTGGAAACCACACCCCCGCCAGTGGGACGGATGCGCGCTTCATTTTTCTATGGAGCTTGAACATGCCATAATACATTTCCTAAGGAATAGTAACAACATTAATATCATATCGTTTCTCTAATTCATATATGCCTCATTCTTAATCCTTCACTTTTCTCCATGGTGTGGAATCCTGCTCCCACAAACTGACATAGTCCTAATTTGTCTTCATTACCTCTTCCAAAAGTTTTAAGAAAAAAGATTGCAGTCAGAGTGCAGTATAACTGCAGTATGCTGCAAATACTATGTCCAAAATAAAAAAAATGTTTTACTGTGTAACTGCAGTTAGAGTGCAGCATAACTGCAGTACACCACAGTTATTC
Source organism: Oncorhynchus kisutch (assembly GCF_002021735.2). Taxonomy (NCBI): domain Eukaryota; kingdom Metazoa; phylum Chordata; class Actinopteri; order Salmoniformes; family Salmonidae; genus Oncorhynchus; species Oncorhynchus kisutch. Next base: position 16,884,536 of record NC_034185.2, read on the forward strand.
TGCAGTTACTGCGTCCTAAGTACCACAGTTGACTGCAGTTACTGCATTTTCAAAACTGGAATCTTTTTTTGTAAGGGTTACTAAGTGTGAGGAGAAGCTTCAACATATTCCATATCTTCACTAGACTACATTTAAAAGATACCTGCACACAGGATTCTACATAGTGCTATTATTAATGTGTAACTCTTTAAGTACAGCATGGCAAGTTACAATACACAGTAATAACAAAGGAAGCTGTAATCTAAAGCCATTGAAGTGTGACCAAGTGGACCCTACACTCTTAGGGAAAAAGGGTTCTTCAGCTGTCCCCATAGGACATTTTTTGGGGGTTCCAGGTAGAACCCTTTTTGCTTTCAGGTAGAACCCTTTTTGGTTCCATGTAGAACACTGTGGAAAGGGTTCTACCTGGAACCAAAACAAGTTATTCAATGGGTTCACCTATGGGGACAGCTGAAGAACCCTTTTAGGTTATAGAAATAGTGTAGTTTTTCTAATAGTGTAGAACTGAGTTACCCAAATCAAGTGTTACATAGGGATGCATTAATATGATCCAAGCTAAGAAAAACAGGGGAAGTAAGTCATGAACTGTTCTGATAATCAGAGAAGCCTGATCTCAATTAGGGCCTGCTCCTCACAACAGTTCCTATCAACAAAACATACACAGAGGAGGCAACTAGAATCATTTTAACTGAGTTCTCATCAATTCTGGGCACACACTTTGATCTGTCATTTATTTGATTTCCTCTTATCAAAGACAAGATTTGTCCATCAAATGTCCTGTTTTTAACACGAAGAGGGAGGATATGGAACCGTGACTGACGACTCAAAACAGAGCACTGGAAGTTTTTATTGCCAGTATTTAAATAAATGTTTTCATTTTCAACATTTTACAATGTCTATCTCCCCATCAGGTACAACAACGCACCATCTATCTGTACCCTACTGTACCTGCCTGGAACTGTGTCACCTCCCCTTCTCTCAGCCTCCCCTTCTCTCAGCCTCCCCTTCTCTCTGCCTCCCCTTCTCTCTGCCTCCCCCTCCAGTCCTCAGTTCACCCGGCTAGGTTGCGAAATGAAACCCTGCGGGTGGGTGTCCACATGGGCTCTCGTTTCCTATTTACAGTGGAGTTCCCCCGGGCAAGGTGAGTGATGGTGAGAGGTAACGGACTGGGCCCAATGATCCAGGATGTAATTTGGTTCAGCCAGAGTGTGGATGGTTCACTTATTGAGTGGGATACTTTTCCTCACTCATCCCGTCCATCCATCCCACCACAGAGTATAAGAGCCGTAAGGACAGAGGATTTATATTTACTATCTGCTGTGTGACTTGGTTCATCAGTCCCAGTCCCTGAAACCACCCAAGTTCAGAGATCAAAAAACATCTTATCTGTGGTGTTTTCTGGATCTATTTCACCACCCTGTTTTTTTCCACCCTCAACACGGCTGTCATTGTCAAGTATATAATCATTTCCAGTCTAAGGTAAGGCCCCCTCAGCCCTGGCTGTCAAATCCACATGTATCATTTCAGTACATAGCTTCCAAGCAAGCCACAGGGCCTGTAATAGTCTAGCCATCAGTGGTGCTGGCTTTGTCTGTCTGTTTTTGTCTGTAAGCCCATACAACACAGCCTCTGAATGTCTAACACCATAACCTTGTTTTAATGGCATGACTCACACTCACACCATGTAATCATTGCCACAGGGCATTACGGAAGGCCCCAAACAGGGTGAGAAAATGTAATCATGTATAGATATAAAATATATAGAAGTGTTGAGGGAGGAGACTCACAGGGGACCTGGACTGCCCCTCGGCAGCACATATCAACAATCAGCATTAATATTCCTGTGACTGCGTCCTAAATAGCACCCTATTCACTATGTAGGGTAGGGCTTTGGTAAAAATTTGTACACTATATAGCAAAGAGTGTGTTTTTTTGGACGCTTGATTTTCCAGTGATGCAGAAACATTATCACTGCTGATATTGACTGAGTGGATGAGGGCAGATTGAGGAAGGCTCTCTGGGGATGCTGACAGACTAACTGTAACCCAGGAGGCTAAGGAGATCCAGGGAAGATCCAGGGAAGTGCCTTTTCTCAGGGATGTTTTTTTTATAGGTTGGCATGTGTGATGGTCTGCACCTGCATTGATGGTTGAGATGAGCATGTCCAGACTATCCTATAGTCATTGTTGACTTTCTTATCATGTGATGAACATACTGTATCTGTGTGGCAAGTCAACTCATAACACTGCCTGACAAATCGCCTTCCAAGAAAATCCCAGTTTCTGTGACTTTTTGTTTTTAGATGGAACAAAATTGTCTGGAACGTTATTGTTGTTTGCTCAAAGTAGTAAACAATGTGTCTAGAGCATAAGAACAGTCCTCTTGTTGCTCCTTCGCTGTGGGTTAAAGTGAGGAGCAATCTGTAGCTGGTCTGACGCAACATTGGTGGCGGCCTACACCACAAGCACTGCTTAGGAATGTGTGGCATTGTCATCTGAGCAACACCAAGGCTGTTTCTGAAGCTGTCCAAAGATGACTAATGACTCACTGGAGTCTTTATTTACCTCCCAAATGGCACCCTATTCTCTTTAAAGTGCACTACTTTTGATCAGTGCTTTACTCTACTCTGGTCTCTACTCTGGTTCTTACATTACAGCCTTATTCTAACATTGATTAAATAATTTCCCCCCCTCAATCTTTACACAATACCCCATAATGGCAAAGAAAAAATATGTTAATTTTTTTTTGCTAATTTATACAAAAAAATATGAAATATGACATGTACATAAGTATTCAGACCCTTTAATCAGTACTTTGTTGAAGCACCTTTGGCAGAGATTACAGCCTCGAGTCTTCTTGGTTATGACGCTACAAGCTTGGCATACCTGTATTTGGGGAGTTTCTCCCATTCTTCTCTGTAGATCCTCTTAAGCTCTGTCAGGTTGGATGAGAGTGTCGCTGCACAGCTATTTTTAGGTCTTTCCAGTGATGTTCGATTGGGTTCAAGTCCTAGCTCTGACTGGGCCACTCAAGGACATTCAGAGACTTGTCCCGAAGCCACTCCTGCGTTGTCTTGGCTGTGTGTTTAGGATTGTTGTCCTGTTGGAAGGTGATCCTTTGCCCCAGTCTGAGGTGCTGAGTGCTCTGCAGCAGATTTTCATTAAGGATCTCTCTATACTTTGCTCCGTTCATCTTTCCCTTGATCCAGACTAGTCTCCCAGTCCCTGCCGCTGAAAAACATCCCCACAGATGATGCTGCCACCATAGGGGTACCAGGTTTCCTCCAGACATGACGCTTGGCATTCAGGCCAAAAAAGTTCTATATTGGTTTCATCAGACTAGAGTCTTGTTTCTCATGGTCTGAGAGTCTTCAGGCGCCTTTTTGGCAAACTCCAAGTGGGCTGTTATGTGCATTTTTCTGAGGAGTGTCTTCCATCTGGCCACTCTACCATAAAAGGCATGATTGGTGGAGTGCTGCAGAGATGGTTGTCCTTCTGGAAGGTTCTCCCATCTCCACAGAGGAACTCTAGAGCTCTGTCAGAGTGACCATCGGGTTCTTGGTCACCTCCCTGACCAAGGCTCTTCTCTCCCGATTTCTCAGTTTGGCCAGCTCTAGGAAGAGTCTTGGTGGTTCCAAATTTTTTCCATTTAAGAATGATGGAGGCCACTGTGTTCTTGGGGACCTTCAATGCTGCAGACATTTCTTGGTACCCTTCCCCAGATCTTGGCACAATCCTGTCTCGGAGCTCTACGTACAATTCCTTCGACCTCATGGCTTGGTTGTTGCTCTGACATGCACTGTCAACTGTGGGACCTTATATAGACAGGTGTGTTCCTTTCCAAATCATATCCAATCAATTGAATTTATTGATTTTTTTTATACATTTGTAAAAACCTGTTTTCACTTTGTCATCATGGGGTATTGTGTGTAGATTGCTGAGGTTTTGTATTCATGTAATCCATTTTAGAATAAGGCTTTAATGTAACAAAATGTGGAAAAAGTCAAGGGATCTTAATACTTTCCGAAGGCACTGTGGAACAAATCAGTTGGTTAAATATGCACATAAACAGAACCTACCGAGAAATAGCCCTTCTTGAACCAGCTTCATGTTGGCCTCGGACATTCTTACGGATGGACATACAGTATACACCAGTAGAAATAGCCCTTCTTGAACCAGCTTCATGTTGGCCTCGGACATTCTTACGGATGGACATACAGTATACGCCAATAGAAATGGCCCTTCTTGAACCAGCTTCACGTTGGCCTCGGACATTCTTACGGATGAACATACAGTATACGCCAGTAGAAATAGCCCTTCTTGAACCAGCTTCACGTTGGCCTCGGACATTCTTACGGATGAACATACAGTATACGCCAGTAGAAATAGCCCTTCTTGAACCAGCTTCATGTTGGCTTCGGACATTCTTACGGATGGACATACAGTATACGCCAATAGAAATAGCCCTTCTTGAACCAGCTTCATGTTGGCTTCGGACATTCTTACGGATGGACATACAGTATACGCCAGTAGAAATAGCCCTTCTTGAACCAGCTTCATGTTGGCCTCGGACATTCTTACGGATGGACATACAGTATACGCCAGTAGAAATAGCCCTTCTTGAACCAGCTTCATGTTGGCTTCGGACATTCTTACGGATGGACATACAGTATACGCCAGTAGAAATAGCCCTTCTTGAACCAGCTTCATGTTGGCCTCGGACATTCTTACGGATGGACATACAGTATACGCCAGTAGAAATAGCCCTTCTTGAACCAGCTTCATGTTGGCCTCTGACATTCTAACGGATGGACATACAGTATACGCCAATAGAAATAGCCCTTCTTGAACCAGCTTCATGTTGGCCTCGGACATTCTTACGGATGGACATACAGTATACGCCAATAGAAATAGCCCTTCTTGAACCAGCTTCATGTTGGCCTCGGACATTCTTACGGATGGACATACAGTATACGCCAGTAGAAATAGCCCTTCTTGAATCAGCTTCATGTTGGCCTCGGACATTCTTACGGATGGACATACAGTATACGCCAATAGAAATAGCCCTTCTTGAACCAGCTTCATGTTGGCCTCGGACATTCTTACGGATGGACATACAGTATACGCCAATAGAAATAGCCCTTCTTGAACCAGCTTCACGTTGGCCTCGGACATTCTTACGGATGAATATACAGTATACGCCAGTAGAAATAGCCCTTCTTGAACCAGCTTCACGTTGGCCTCGGACATTCTTACGGATGAACATACAGTATACGCCAGTAGAAATAGCCCTTCTTGAACCAGCTTCATGTTGGCTTCGGACATTCTTACGGATGGACATACAGTATACGCCAATAGAAATAGCCCTTCTTGAACCAGCTTCATGTTGGCTTCGGACATTCTTACGGATGGACATACAGTATACGCCAGTAGAAATAGCCCTTCTTGAACCAGCTTCATGTTGGCCTCTGACATTCTTACGGATGGACATACAGTATACACCAGTAGAAATAGCTGATGTTTCCCCAACATTATCATCTTTGCAGATTACTCAAGGCCATATATCTCTCACTCAATGTAGAACGTCATTTTCATAACATTTATTGTTCAAGGTGGTTTTGATACTCTTTCGAAAGAGAACAACAATATTGACATGATAGAACTCTAGGAAAGGCAATATTAGCCCCTGATTTAGTCAGCATCATATAAAATAATTTCTGTGTGGATTGGTAAACCACAAGTCATTAATTCATATTACACTAATGAGTCCGTGTATGATGTGTACCCCATCACCAGTGTGTGTGTGTGTGTGTGTGTGTGTGTAGTTCAGGTCATTTTTTATGAATGGGACAACAAAGTTGCTGTTAACATTGCTCTCTGTACACTTGAGTGGAGAACTTCAGAGACTAATAGATATGCATATAACCCAGGGATCTCCTGTTCATGCTGATTTTGTGGGGAAGCAGGCAGCCCTGCATCCAGATCCTCTCATGATTAAATCATTTTGAGACCATTTCACTGTAAGCAGCAGAGCCATAGCTGGATATGAGTAGGTCGAGATAAGCCTTAATTCCACACCTCTGGCCCCAACCATAGCTTGCTTTGTGTCTACACAATGAGTGTTTTATTTTCTGACCCGCTTGTTGTAGAACACCTGCACTCTGAAATTCTAATTGTTTATTTGACATTTTGCCTCTTGACGTCTCGTACTCCGTCTTCGACATTTAGATAACTTGTGTCATCAGGTGTTAGGAATGTGACTGCTTATTTAACAGCTCTAGCTCATACACACTGACATTCCCAAGACCACACACATGTAACCACTCCAATTTAGAGTACATAGTCAGTTTGAAAAGAGCCTTTTCATTAAACATCCTAATAACACAGTGCGGTGTATACTAGGTGGTCCTCCTATAGCCTCTACTGCAGTCTTCTCTCTCCTTCAGTATGACCCCAGTTAAATATATACTGTGTTAGCCCCCAGGGGGCTCATATAGGATAGCATCCATGGAAAACATAGGTGTTTGACTGGGAAACACATTTAATGTTTGGGTAACCTTAGTTACGCTGCAAGACGAGTTCACCCTACCTACCCTGAGGCCTACAGCAAGGCAATGCTGTCTGCAATGGTAACCTATTTAGGGCCCTATAGGGCTCTGGGCAAAAGTAGTGCACTTTGTTGGGAATAATGCACCATCTGAGAAAGAAGCAGTCAAAGACAGGCTCTCCATCCATCCGGCATAACAGTGACATCTAGTGGAGAGACAGTGAATAACCCCCCCCATTCCTCATTCAATTGAGTTGGTGTCAGCAGTGAGGTTGACGGGAGGGCAGCCAGCCAAGAATCCGTCTTTGTGCTTTACACAAAAGGTCCTGCAACAGATGGCCAAGATATCATCTGTATCTTCCAGGCTACTTTCCATCAACTTCATTCACATAACTTTTTGCAGAGTCTTTCTGCAATCATATGCAGTTTCTTTACAATACTTTGACCTTTTCATTGCCACTGCAGTTGTTGTGCTTTACTACTCATTTCAGCGTGTGAATGCTGCTGTACAGAAATACCAGCAGGTTCAATGCGATACTAAACACCTATGTTCAATACCAGCAGGTTCAATGCGATACTAAACACCTATGTTCAATACCAGCAGGTTCAATGCGTGCCATCAGTATCCTATTTGGAGCCCTGTGGCCTACCGATAATAAGTCAATACGACATTAGGCTTTGACTTAGCAAAAAGGTCTGACTTTATTTGTTTAGCATATGCTTGTTAAATTCATACAAAATGTAAACAGTACAAGTTCGTTCCACAAAACCTTCCACAATGTACAAAATATTTACAAAGTTTGAATGATAAAATATTAAAAACAAATAAAAACATAATTTAGTCAATGCTGATTTACTTATGATAGAAAAAGTTATTTAGACAAACTCTACTTAGGCCAGACTCAGTGATGTGAAACTAATTGAACAAGGTGTGTACCTAGAACAAACTTCCCTAATATCAGTGTTACAAACAATGGTGACTAGAAAAATAGTATTAACACCCAATCCGTACCCAGTGATAGGATACATGACCCTGTGATTTAGCAACATTTCTAAAGGAATGCAAAATGTGCCATTATAATTACGTTTCCTTTTAAAAGAGGGAGCATCTTATTCCCAAAATCCCTAAGTGGCACTATACTGCACATGTCATAAAATAAAATGTGTTTAAAAGACTAAGAAACATGGATAACCATTCATACAAGAAAGCATAGGAATATCCACAACACTTTTTCAGGAATATTCTCGATAAAATAAGGAATACAATGCTGTTGTTTTTTTGTTTATGGGCATGCCTGGGCTCCTACTATTAAAGTATCTCAGAGTAGTGCTGATCTAAAATCAGTTTCGCCTTAAGGGGTGGGGGCTGATCTTAGATCAACACTCCTAAACTGAGCCACTTTATAAATAGGGGCCGTGGAGAATCGTATCCGATGCCTCTATGCCTATCATTGTTCTGTGTTGGTCACACACTGGTTTCAGCGATGCAGTGGGTCCGCGGAGCTTCGAGGGGGAAAGACTGCTCTCTGCTGCCACCTGGTGGGCCCATTTTGAGATGAGTGATCTCCTGCAGTAGCTCCACGTTCCCAACCCTCCATTGACGATACCTCTGTGCAGTAAGAAGGGGATCTGCCAGCACGTGATCTATAGCCAACAGGTCGGCTTCTTTTGCCTATTGAATATATAAATCAGACTAAGGTGTTGAAAAGACATGTAGAGCTGTTCACATTTCAACAGGAAATAATGTAGGTGCATCTAAGGGTATTGTAGCCAGGGAATATCAGCAAACGAAAAAACTTCCATGTTCATGGGTTTGATTGACAAACTATGAGAGATTGGGGTTGTGGGGAGCTACTACCTGAAACTAGTCCAACAGAAATGCTCATTTACACTTTGTTTGAAAAATAAAATAAATGTCGTGCCCTACTGAACATGACCCTGTTCTAGTAAGCAGAAAGCTCATCGACCCAGAATGAAGCGACTCACCTTTAAAGTGCTGTTGAGGGTCCTAACCAGATGCAGCTTCTCATTGACTCTGTCATTTTTGCAGCGTTGAATGAATGACGCTCTGAAGTCCCTCTTCAGTTCTCCAGATGGAGATAGTCTGGCATGCTTCAGATGGATGTACAGTGCCTCCATTTCATCAGATGTGCCCTCTAAAAATCATGATAATAATAAATCAAGATTTGGCATACAAATATGCCATCATTTACATGTTATCATTCAAAATAATTTCATAAGAACAAACAGGCAGTATAGAGGTGTGGGTGTTAACTAGGCTACTATGCCATCTTTTGTGTCAATCCAGGATAATGAGATGATGTGGTGTCAATCCAGGATAATGAGATGATGTGGTGTCAATCCAGGATAATGAGATGATGTGGTGTCAATCCAGGATAATGAGATGATGTGGTGTCAATCCAGGATAATGAGATGATGTGGTGTCAATCCAGGATAATGAGATGATGTGGTGTCAATCCAGGATAATGAGATGATGTGGTGTCGATACAGAGAAGCTAACAGTTTACCCTCCTTTCCTCCCTGGACCTCAGCCCCCGGTCCATCCTCCTCTTCCAGTCTGAAGGGGTGGAGGGGAGCACCCTGTCCCACTGCCCTCTCTGGAGAAGGGGCATCCAGCCAGGACTCCGTGCTCTCTGAAGTCACAATGCTGTCAGGGGCAGACATGGGGTCAATGGAGTGACATGGGGACGAGGTGGAGCAAGATGGGGGGACATCTCCCTGGGTAGAGCGAGAACAGAGAACAACATTCACACTGGGTTAACATGAGGCTTTATTGTCTTATCTACAGCAACAGACACAGAGTCTAAACACTAGCACAAAGTAGCATCAATGCTGAACAATCTTCATACATACAAAGCAGTATAATGGGACAGAGCACTCACATTAACAGAGTCTATGGTCAGCTGCTCAGAGTCGAAAGCGTCAGATGTCTCCAGTGACTCAACCTCCTCTTGGTCGCTCTCCTCACTGTAGCACTCTAGACAAACGCACGCACGCCAATGGATTGATGCAAATAATCATATCCCTCTGACAGGTAGACATAGTTGCCATTTAATAGAGCTTTTTGGGAAAGCCTTTCCATCTACCAGAAGACAGTTTGGTCTATCATTACCATCACGATATTGTTCCTGTTCCTTAATTGCTTGACACCTGGACGTTTTACTTCATATTATGTCTTCTTCCCTTGCTTCAAAGTAGCCTATAACCAAAATCCGACCACAGAAACGTGGAGGAAATCGTTTTTTCTAAAGACTTACTCATATGCATTCTCCTGTTGTATTGGTTCTTTCAACTTTATTTTATTGTCTATCAGCCAAAGGCATTATCCTAGTCACAGTAGCAACTCATGAAAGTTGTTGCATCTTTAAATCCCGCCCTTTCCTAAATTTTCAACGGATATTTCGATTTCTGTCCATTAAACCGCTCGCTTTGTGCGGTGCGCATTTTAGAAGGGCGTTTTCCCGCAATTGCATTTCGGGAACTTTCACGCGTAGGCCTAGCGCCGTGTGTACATTGCTGCGCCTAAATGTGAAGGAATAGTTTATCAACATGTTAAGCTAAACATTCTGATCTGTTCCATCAACCCTATTAATTGACATGGTTTATACTTCCACTACACTACTTTGATGCGCATCAATGGAGATTAAGAAATGTGTACACGCAATGCCCACTGAAAAATAAGTGGGTATACCCTCCACTACACCAATGGTGTTCCCCTCTATCGTTCGCCTAGCTTATTTCTGGCTTTCCCCATCAAGAAAACAAACAAAACAATTGAATAAAAAAATATCCATGTAATGTCTTGAGTCCATTACCCCCAGTGTTCCTCTCTGACGACTCGTCCAGTGTAGCAGCCGCTGCTGCTGCTGACAGTTTAGACAGCCACCTGTAACATTGAGAAGCCATGACTGAAAAACACTAATACCTGACCAGTACGGCCAATGTTTTATGTACTTAAGAGGCAAATGTCCTCTTTGCACATGCTTCCTCAAATAGCTTGTAGCTTCCTGAAATAGCTTCAGGATGGGTAACTGTAATGGCATTTTAATATGGCCCCATGAGACCAAATGAAGCTGAGATTATATACAATAAGATTAAACTTTTACACCATTTAAACAGTACACAAAAAGTCGTTCACATAAATAGGCTATATTTTCAAAGTGTCAGCCCACATCCGCTACCAGTAAGTGTTCCTTTTGACATCAGCGTTACACAAACACAGATAGAACAACGAGCCAGATATTTCACTGGATGTATAAATATGAAGCATCTGCTTGGCGTTTCCACTCACTACCAAATATGGTAGTGAGAGGAAGCCCACTGGTGGGCAGTGGGAGAATATAAAATTAGATAGATTTTGTAGAGAAATGCTATTTCTTATGCAGGTGACCAAACTATTGTTGATAAAGGTCTACAACTCAAAGTAGAGCCTGTGGGGTCCCCTACAGGATAGCTCCCGCATTACACTAATGGCCAAAACCAGCGCACACACACATAATCTCCTTTGTAGCTGAACATTGTGCCCGAAGAGGATTCTACGATGACGGACAGACAACTGAGCCAATGGCGGAAGACTACAGACTACACCCCAGCTGAACCAATCCAAAGATCCGATCTTCCAGAATCAACCTACTTCCTATTCTATATATTAGTGGTGTACTGATTGTAACGGTCTCTTCTTCGTCTGCAGTTCCGTACGAACCAGCGGGAGAGCCGTAATTACGCTGTTCTAGATATCTTCACTCTGAATAAACTGTAGCTTGTCATACAATTTACCACCTTGTCTGAATCGATCCTTGACCGACTCGCCCGTCTACATATCCAATTTCTAACAATTTTGGCCTACATTTTGCGAATGTTGTCATCATTAAACATTTGATCTCAATACAGTTTTATGTCCCCAAATTAACATATGTTATGAACAGAGTGGACTAAGTTTTGTAGACCTTAGCCTTTGCCAAAGTTTTTTTTTTTTTTAACATTGTTTAGGAGTGCAAAGTCAAATTGAGTTATTGCACACCGCATTTCATAGAGTAGGCGTTCCCTAACGGAAATATGCAGATATATGCTAGAAGCGGCCAATAGGATCTCGCTAGCTCGTGCTTGGCTCTGCAGACCTCCTTGCTTGTTCTGCCCACTATAACTCATCTGTTCCCATTGGAAACGACAGGCTGTGTTCTGTCTTGGTTTAGTTATAAAAAAAAATGGCACAAATAGGCTACAATCTCCTGGCCTGCCTCCATTGCCCTCCTCTTTTACATACTCACTTGTTCATCTCTCTCAGACTGTCGGCGGCAAAGTAGAGTGTCACAACCTGTGGATGGCTGGCCTTCATAGCACTGAATGAGATCAGGCAAAACAACATAGCCGTCAGATCAACAAATACTACATTAAGTGTTTTGAGTGTAAACATGTGAAAAATGCTCTAGAAATACTATTCTTATTATTACTACGACAGGATAGGACACTAAAGGAGAGAGCGGAACACTGCTCTGTGTGTTAAGAGAGAGAGTTATTTTTGGAAGGAAGCTAAAGTGAAACCACAAAATGGGGTCACCAGCAGACGGGCAGTTATCTTATGCATGCGTTCATACCGTAAAGAACAAAAGAAACATGGTTTAGGGTTGATGACTTACACAGACGAAAGAAGGCTACATGTGATAATACAGAACACAGTGTGAAATATACCGTCAATGGACAGCAAGGAAGAGTTACTGTAAAAAGACTACATTTGAGCTCGACTTGCAAAAGCTCAGCAATTTCCTGTGACCGTGTGGTGTGTAGCCCACACTACTCGGGTTTCCAACAGGCCAAATGGAAACTTTAAATTAGAAAAACCTTACTGCTTTTTCTTGCACTCTGTTGCTTGGTCGACAGTGAAGTTTGTAAGGTGGATGTATCCTTCTGCTTTCTCAGCCTACACACCAAGAGGTGACAGAGAGAGAAACAACAATAACATGCATAATTGATTACGATCATGTGACAAGACGATAGTTAATAAATATGGTTGGTTAGAGGAACATTGTCCGGGAGAGTAGTACACATTACTGTTTTAATATTTACAGTTGAAGTCAGAAGTTTGCATATGTTTAGGTTGGAGTCATTAAAACTCGTTTTTCAACCACTCCACAAATTTCTTGTTAACAAACTATAGTTTTGGCAAGTCGGTTAGGACATCTACCTTGTGCATGATTTCACTTATAATTCACTATATCCCAATTCCAGTGGGTCAGAAGTTTATATACAGTAAATTGACTGTGCCTTTAAACAGATTGGAAAATTCCTGAAAATGATGTCATGGCTTTAGAAGCTTCTGAGAGGCTAATTTACATAATTTGAGTCAATTGGAGGTGAACCTGTGGATGTATTTCAAGGCCTACCTTCAAACTCAGTGCCTCTTTGCTTGACATCATGGGAAAATCAAAAGAAATCAGCCAAGACCCCAGAAAAAATGGTTCATCCTTGGGAGCAATTTCCAAACACCTGAAGGTACCACGTTCATCTGTACAAACAATAGTACACAAGTATAAACATCATGGGACCAAGCAGCCGTCATACCGCTCAGGAAGGAGACGCGTTCTGTCTCCTAGAGATGAACGTACTTTGGTGCGAAATGTGCAAATCGATCCCAGAACAGCAGCAAAGGACCTTGTGAAGATGCTGAAGGAAACAGGTACAAATGTATCTATATCCACAGTAAAACGAGTCCTATATATCGACAAAACCTGAAAGGCCGTTCAGCAAGGAAGAAGCCACTGCTCCAAAACTGCCATAAAAAAGCCAGACTACGGTTTGCAACTGCACATTGGGACAAAGATTGTACTTTTTGGAGAAATGTCCTCTGGTCTGATTAAACAAAAATAGAACTGTTTGGCCATAATGACCATCGTTCTGTTTGGAGGAAAAAGGGGGATGCTTGCAAGCCGAAGAACACCATCCCAACTGTGGGGGGTGGCAGCATCATGTTGTGGGGGTGCTTTGCTGCAGGAGGGACTGGTGCACTTCACAAAATAGATGGCATCATGAGGAAGGAAAATTATGTGGATATATTGAAGCAACATCTCAAGACATCAGTCAGGAAGTTAAAGCTTGGTCGCAAATGGCCTTCCAAATGGACAATGACCCCAAGCATACTTCCAAAGTTGTGGCAAAATGGCTTAAGGACAAAAGTCAAGGTATTGGAGTGGCCATCACAAAGCCCTGACCTAAAACCTATAGAAAATGTGTGGGCAGAACTGAAAAAGCGTGTGTGAGCAAGGAGGCCTACAAACCTGACTCAGTTACACCAGCTCTGTCAGAAGGAATGGGCCAAAATTCACCCAACTTATTGTGGGAAACTTGTGGAAGGCTACCTGAAACATTTGACTCAGGTTAAACAATTTAAAGGCAATGCTACCAAATACTAATTGTGTATGTAAACTTCTGACCCACTGGGAATGAGATGAAAGAAACAAAAGCTGAAATAAATCATATTCTCTACTATTATTCTGACATTTCACATTAAAATGAAATGGTAATCCTAACTGACCTAAGACGAGGCATTTTTACTAGGATTAAATGTCAGGAATTGTGAAAAACTGAGTTTAAATTAACTTGGCTCATGTGTATGTAAACTTACGACTTCAACTGTACCAACACGTACGCTACGGTCACAATACGCAGGACTCCTTATGGTCCCTAGAATTTTTAAGCAAACAGCTGGAGGCAGGGCTTTCTCCTATAGGGCTCCACTTGTTTTGGAATGGTCTGTCTGTCTGTGAGAGACGCAGGCTCGGTCTTGAACTTTAAATCTTTATTGAAGACTCATCTCTTCTCAAGGTCATATGATCAACTCTCTCTCTCTACCGCACCTGTTTTCTCGACCTCTGAATACTCAGCTATGAAAAGCCAGCTGACATTTACTCCTGAGGTGCTGACCTGTTGCACCCTCGAAAACCCTGTGATTATTATTATTTGACCCTGCTGGTCATCTATGAACGCTTGAACATCTTGGCCATGTACTGTTATAATCTCCACCCGGCACAGCCAGAAGAGGACTGGCCACCCATCAGAGCCTGGTTCCTCTCTAGGTTTGTTCCTAGGTTCCTGCCATTTTAGGGAGTTTTTCCTAGCCACCGTGCTTCTACATTTGCATTGCTTGCGGTTTGGGGTTTTAGGCTGGGTTTCTGTGTAGCACTTTGTGACATCGGGCGATGTAAAAAGGGTTTTATAAATACATTTGATTGAATATGAGCATACATTTTTGTATACCCTAAACCAGAGATGGTCAACTTTGATGGGGCTGGGACAAAAAATGGAACTCATCATGAGGGGCCTCCGTACCTTGCGAGCAAAGCAGCCCCCCTCATTACACCAAAGTTTTAGAGTTCATTAGCTGCAATTCCTCACGTTGCCATTGGGTGTAAAGAAAATGTGGCTGTTTTAAAGCAAATTTGCTGCAATTCTACATATTTTGATGATAACTGATGATCAATGGGCCCCACCCCGGTCGGTAATTCGACCATGCTTACTACAAGTTTAGATCGCTGGACACTAGACTTATTTAACAATCTAAAAATATTTAGCTGACCTGGGGTAATTGAGTGACTGCTGACACACAACTAAATGTCTAAATAGCACCTTGTGTATTCTATTATTCTAACTGAACAGTAAGTTATTTTTTATTTATTTTTAAATTGGTCCGTAGGCCTACAAAATTGGGGCCGCCGCCAGTTCCCCATTCCTGCCCTAAACTAAAGCATTTTGAGATTTAGCTAATAAAATGTTTCCAGTCCCAACACAACATAACAGTAACACATATTAGAACACAACAACCCAACAACAGATCAGCAAAACGACATGTTGGATTAGATTAGAACAACTCCGGGACAGTTGTGCTAATCTAATCTAACACAACACAGATCGACAGCTTAGATTAGCACAACTCAACATCCTAAAAACAACAAAGATTAGATTAGCACAACGGGATAACACAACACTAGGACTTACCGTTTGACCAGTGTACCAGTACATAGAGATCTTTTTCAGAACAAACCAGTACTTCTTCCATTTTGTTCCCAGGAAGCCCTTGCTCTCCTTCTTCTTGTAGAGCCAGCCCTGGTAGTCCACCTGACCCAGCTCCTTCAAAGACACCTTGCGACGGCTCATCACAGAATCACCTATGGTAAGCCTACCTATGGGACCTACAGACAGACAGAGTCAGGCACTGCAACATTAGCTACAGTACAGGCAGACAGGACGACTACGTCCTTAAGAGTATATTACTCTTTGTTATTTGTAACCTTGTGAGCAGGTCATCTAGACCTTTGGTTGAGGCAGTGAGGCAGGCAAGTATTGTTTTCTTCAACACTTTACCATTAAGTAGCCCTTTGTATTCCACATTTGGCAAACTAGGAAAAGCCCATGTTAAATAATGGAATCTGTACATTGTAATGTAATCTAATAGGTTGAGAGGTGTTGATCCTACCCTTTCTAGAACGTCTAGCTATCTTACCTCCAAACACTGTCCTGAAGGTACTGTACGGCACCAGGTGAGTTTGATCCAGAGAGAAGAGATATCCTATTACAGCAGCATGTCACCAGCATGCTGGAGCCATCAGGCACAACAGCTCATACAGACTCTCAGAATGACAAGAGGATGTACATGAAGAGCATACCCTTCCTTAATGTTGCCCAACCAAGTATAGCCTACATGTAGGGCTTTGTACAGTCCAACAGTTACAAACACCCCTCCTGCTGCTGTCACCACCAACCACTAGTCACAGATAAAACAGCATCCTGTTTCACATGGCAATAGCATGTTGGTCTTGCTCTCCAAAATGTAGTGACATGGGTTTACAAAATGATATACATGTTAAGCATTTATCAACCCAAATATGTTTTAGTGGTTTGATCAAACTACATGCAAGAGATCAAATGAAGACATTAGCCCACTAGTAGGCACAAATGGAAGTGAGAGGAGCTGACTGCAAATGTTAATTGGGGTTAGTACTGCATGAGGGCACGTTTCACCTTCAAATTCATCGCGGCAGGTTGGACAAACGCTATTCCTAAATTTTAGACACCGCCCTGTGTACTATCTACTTGTATTCGGCTACAGATTGAAAATACCTTTACTCAAATAAGAAAATCACAATCATGAACCTTCATTTTGCAGTCTAGATTTCCAGGTAGCATGTAATTTAATATGAAGGCAGTGTGTTAGATATAATTTAGAAAGTGTCTGACGAGGATAACAATTCCACGCATAAAAAAAGGTTCAATTAAACACGGATACTTTAACGTCGGTACTTCTGAGTAATGATTGGCTGAATGAATTAGATCAGACGAGAAACAACTTTTACACAACGCCTCCTCAACCTGTAACAAACTTTTAAACTTTTGAAAAAGTGCATTATCCAACCCATCAGACGAAGAAAGCTACTCTACAGATGCTTTGAAAGCATTGTGTTCTTCGTGAAGAGACAGCAATTGCATGAAAATACACAATTTTAGCATCAAGAAGCGTTTTCTGCTGCTGCCCTTGCTACTGATGATGAACGATTTCCGGTCATTATTCTTAATTTTCTATTTGGTTCAACATTTCTCCGTTTCCACTAGTGACCACAGCCACAAAGTCCAAATTGGCTTTAGCAAAAAAAAGTTTAAAAACAAAAATGTGCTTTTCGGTCTTAATTTAAGGTTAAGGTTAGCAGTGTGGTTGGTTTAAGGTTAAGGTTTAAAAAACATTTTTTAAACGAAAAACTGTACAAATGGGCGGAGTTTGACTTTGTGGCTGTGGTAACTAGTGACAACCGTTTCCTCCGTGACATGCATGATATATGCTGTTCTGTCATCCGCCACTGAAAGTCGCCGTAGTTCTTAAAGTCTGCATACTTTAGGCAACAAATTAATGCAGGCTGAAAACAACTTGATAGTTCCTTCAGAACAACTAGGCCAGGGGTGCTCAAGTACTATTTGAGAAAGTCCGGTCGCAGACATTTTCTTAGGTGGCAAAAGTCCGGATGTATAATGTAATTTTTCAGCGTAGTAACAAACCTCCACTTCGCAACCCATGCCCCTCTTGTTGGTGGAGAGAATATGTTGCTGTTTTAAAGCAAATTTCCCGCAATTCTACACATTTTGCATGGGGCAGATATTTTTGTTGTTTTTAAGCAAATTTCCTACAATTCTATGCATTCTTCCATGTCTAATGTGTGTTTATATGGTACCAACAATAATAAAATAAAACAATTCTTCTTATTTTTTATTATTATTATTATTTTTCCGCCAGTTGAGTATGGAGGACCTGGGCCTTAATCTTTAGGCATATGATCATATTACATCACATGCATTACTCTCATAAAATACTTTATCTGGGATTTGTTCTCCAATTCACAACTAAACCTCTTTCCAGACATGTCTGTCTGACCTGCGTAGTGTGTACCAGTGAGTTAGTATGCCTAAATCCTACATTCCAATCTGATTGTGAAATGCCATGTAGGGCAGGCTATAGTCCTTTCTGTGATCAAACAGTAACAGAGCTTTAACCAACTGGGCACACACTGGTTGAATCAACGTTGTTTCTACGTAATTTCAATGAAATTACGTTGAACCAGCATGGAATAGACGTCGAATTGACATCTGTACCTAATGGGAAGCTATGTCAAAGTCTGCCTCATGATCGGTCTGCATTAAAAACCTTTTTGAAGTTCTGCAATATGTTATAATTATGTTTTCAAATGGCAATCAGATCATTATTTCTAAGTAATTATTGTTGAGATAAGAAAGAACAAACAAGAAAGAAGCAACCAAAAGTGAAATTGCACCTTTTCATTATAGTTTAGAAAATGTTGAAACTATCACAGAGGTATTCATATTGCAAAGCACTTGAAAAGTATTGTGAGTTGCGACAACAACGAGACAGCCTATAGCGAGGTCAGAGACCTGGCCATGTGGTGCCAGGACAACAACCTCTCCCTCAATGTGATCAAGACAAAGGAAATGATTGTGGACAACAGGTAAAAGAGAACCGAGCACGCCCCCATTCTCATCGACGGGGCTGCAGTGGAGCAGGTTGAGAGCTTCAAGTTCCTTGGGGTCTACATCGACAACAAGGTCCAACATGGTCCAAGCACACCATGA
Source organism: Oncorhynchus kisutch (assembly GCF_002021735.2). Classification (NCBI taxonomy): domain Eukaryota; kingdom Metazoa; phylum Chordata; class Actinopteri; order Salmoniformes; family Salmonidae; genus Oncorhynchus; species Oncorhynchus kisutch. The sequence continues at coordinate 16,903,226 of NC_034185.2, forward strand.
CAGTCGTGAAGCGGGCACGACAAAACCTATTCCCCCTCAGGAGACTGAAAAGATTTTGCATGGGTCCTCAGATCCTCAAAAGGTTCTACAGCTGCACCATCGAGAACATCCAGAATGGTTGCATCACTGGCTGGTATGGCAACTGCTCGGCCTCCGACCGCGAGGCACTACAGAGGGTAGTGTGAACGGCCCAGTACATCACTGGAGCCAAGCTTCCTGCCATCCAGGAGCTCTATACCAGGGGAAGGAAGGCCTTACAAATTGTCAAAGACTCCAGCCACCCTAGTCATAGACTGTTCAGTCTGCTACCACACGTCAAGTGGTACCGGAGCGACAAGTCTAGATCCAAGAGGCTTCTAAACAGCTTCTATCCCGAAGTCATAAGACTCCTGAACATCTAGTTAAATGGCCACCCAGACTATTTGCATTGCCCCCCCCCTTCCCGCTCCACACCACTGCAACTCTCTGTTGTCATCTATGCATAGTCACTTTAATGAACTCTACCTACATGTACATACTACCTCAACTAACCGGTGCCCCTGCACATTGACTCTGTACAAGCACCCCCCTGTATATATTGTTATTTTTTACTGCTGCTTTTTTCTATTTTATTATTGGAATGAAGACACTGATTTCCTCCTTTAATACAAGCTTCACAGCTCTTGCATATGTTCAGTATGTATGGTTAGTGTTATCTGTATCTGCACTATCTGTGTCTCAGTGTCTTCCTGGTCATGACATCATGTTATAGTTTCACATTGAATCATACCTGTTTTATTGAAGACCAGTTAGTGAGATAAAGTAGTTACACTTTTTTGAAATGTTACCTGAACTTCACAAAAATATTCACTCACTCACTCACTTACTCACACACAAACACACTATTTGTAACAGCACCGGATCAAGGGTTTTCATAAGGTAGCTTCAAGAAAGGCCAACTCTGGCAGTTATGTCCATCGCATAGTAACATGAAACACTATGAAAAGAAGCACATGATCTCAAATAAAATGATAGGCTTTAATTATATCTATATATCAACTCATGAAATGAAATACAAAATAAAACGGTACAAAAATCAAATCAACTTCTTAAAATGATTTTAAACGTATGTACAAGAAATCTGTACAGACACAAACTAAATAACTTAACAATTTACACATAGGACAGTTCAACTACAGAAGCAAGGCTAATGTTCCCTAAACCTGAATGATAGTCCTTCTCTTGATTAGGAAAATGAGCAGAAACAGAAACCTTCTTGTCATTTTCTCCAACTCCTCCACGAAACATTCTGAATCTGTCAGCATATTGAATCTAAACCAGGTCTGTCATGCCAAGGAGTTGAAATGTAGCGAGAGATCCAACCAAATGGTCTACCCCTAGGCTATGTGGCGTTGAAATTAAGCGAAGCTTCCAAAAGCTGTTTTAGTGTTCCAAGTTCCAACAGAACGTTCCAGGTATGGTAGGTGTTAGTCAGAATACTGAGTGGAGAAACCATACCACTGTTAGATTATAGCAAGGTAAAGGCAGTGGGGGCGACACACGTTCCACTGTCCACAAGGTCGAGGCACTCGTCAATGACTCAACAGCCTGAGGCGGGCTAGCCAGCCCCCCAAGATCGAAGAGGGTTCAGACGGAGGGCGTTTGGGAGTAGCAGCAGCACTAGGGGTCATAATTGTAGCAGGGACGTTTTTCGACGATGCCTCCTGGTAGGGGATGGTGGCGCTGTTGTGCAGGTCAGCATTTATGAAGCACTGGGAGCCCCGGATGTGGTCGACGCCACGGACCAGCTGGCCAGATCGACCCTCCAGGGGTCTGTAGGGTAGGGGGAAGAACGAGGCCTCCTCAGAGATGGTGGCGATGCGTTCGTTACTCAGGTATCTGTGCAGGATGTCCTCTCCTGCAAGAGTAGAATAGAATAGGACTTCATTGTCCATCCAAGAACATCATCACCATGCAAGAACCATATATAAGACAGGAATCTCAGCATGGGGCTGGCATATACTGTAGATGCATAACTAGAGCTAGAAACTAGAGTTTTTCCTGACTGTACTCTGACCAGTAAAACCTTTGTGCCTACTTACACTGGTACATGTATATATACTCATCGAACACACATGATATACTCATAGACATACACAAACGAACACACTTGTCTCACAACATCCGCCGAACCATCGCTGTTTAAGAATAAGTGAGTCTAAGAAGAAGTTGCGGCCAAAATCAACATTGGTTATGCTGGGGCTTACCCCAAAGTTAATGAACAATGACTTAAGAATTTAAGGCATGCAATCCGAGTCTGCCTCTGTTTGTTCTGCAGTGTAAATGAGCTTGTGAAATGGTCCTTCTGATAACAGTGGATTTGCCTCAGTTAGGTTCCGTCCCAAATGGCACCCTATTCCTTATATTGTCCACTACTTTTGACCGGGGCCCAAATCAAAAGTAGTGCACTATATAGGGTGCCATTTGGGATGCAGATGGCACCCAGTGCTATAGATGTAGCAGGTGTACCTTTTCTCCCTTGGGGCCAGGGTCTGGAGGATGAATCAGACATGCCCAAACACGAGTCTACAGGCATGGACAGGGGCCGTGGTTTACCTGTAAAGAGTTAAAATATCAATCTTTTCAATGATTATCAATCTTTACTGTGATTAATCTGGGTAAAAGTGTGATTGTGTGTGTGTGCACTGACCCTGTGTGTGTGTGTGTGTGTGTTTGTTTGTGCGTGTGTGTATGTTAGGGTACTGACCCCGTCTGGATGTCCGTTGTCTCAGGCGGGCTACTGGGGCTGGTTGGAGGTTGGGCTCAGGAGGGGGGCAGACTCTGATCTTGTTGTCATAGTCTGCAATGGTGAAGCGCCGTCTGCCCTCATCCAGGAAGGAGTTTGGAGACTGTGAACCCTTCGGTCTCAGTTTGACATTGGCTGTAGGCTTCTCATCTCTGTGATGAGAGGAAAAGAAGAAACAACATCAATGTCAGCTAACAGAGTAGTATCCAGCTAACAGAGCAGTATCCAGCTAACAGAGCAGTATCCAGCTAACAGAGCAGTATCCAGCTAACAGAGCAGTATCCAGCTAACAGAGAAGTATCCAGCTAACAGATCAGTATCCAGCTAACAGATCAGTATCCAGCTAACAGAGCAGTATCCAGCTAACAGAGCAGTATCCAGCTAACAGAGCAGTATCCAGCTACCAGCTAACAGAGCAGTATCCAGCTAACAGAGCAGTATCCAGCTAACAGATCAGTATCCAGCTAACAGAGCAGTATCCAGCTACCAGCTAACAGAGCAGTATCCAGCTAACAGAGCAGTATCCAGCTAACAGAGCAGTATCCAGCTACCAGCTAACAGAGCAGTATCCAGCTAACAGAGCAGTATCCAGCTACCAGCTAACAGAGCAGTATCCAGCTACCAGCTAACAGAGCAGTATCCAGCTACCAGCTAACAGAGTAGTATCCAGCTAACAGATCAGTATCCAGCTAACAGAACAGTATCCAGCTAACAGAACAGTATCCAGCTAACAGAGCAGTATCCAGCTAACAGAGCAGTATCCAGCTAACAGAGAAGTATCCAGCTAACAGATCAGTATCCAGCTAACAGAGCAGTATCCAGCTAACAGAGCAGTATCCAGCTAACAGAGCAGTATCCAGCTACCAGCTAACAGAGCAGTATCCAGCTACCAGCTAACAGAGCAGTATCCAGCTAACAGAGCAGTATCCAGCTAACAGAGCAGTATCCAGCTAACAGAGTAGTATCCAGCTAACAGATCAGTATCCAGCTAACAGAGCAGTATCCAGCTAACAGAGCAGTATCCAGCTAACAGAGCAGTATCCAGCTAACAGAGCAGTATCCAGCTAACAGAGCAGTGTCCAGCTAACAGAGCAGTATCCAGCTAACAGAGTAGTATCCAGCTAACAGAGCAGTATCCAGCTAACAGATCAGTATCCAGCTAACAGAACAGTATCCAGCTAACAGAGCAGTGTCCAGGTAACAGAGCAGTATCCAGCTAACAGAGCAGTGTCCAGCTAACAGATCAGTATCCAGCTAACAGAGCAGTATCCAGCTAACAGAGCAGTATCCAGCTAACAGAGCAGTATCCAGCTAACAGATCAGTATCCATCTAACAGAGCAGTATCCAGCTAACAGAGCAGTATCCAGCTAACAGAGTAGTATCCAGCTAACAGATCAGTATCCAGCTAACAGAGCAGTATCCAGCTAACAGAGCAGTATCCAGCTAACAGAACAGTATCCAGCTAACAGAGCAGTATCCAGCTAACAGAGCAGTGTCCAGCTAACAGAGCAGTATCCAGCTAACAGAGCAGTATCCAGCTAACAGAGGAGTATCCAGCTAACAGAGCAGTATCCAGCTAACAGAGCAGTATCCAGCTAACAGAACAGTATCCAGCTAAAATATCAGTATCCAGCTAAAAGAGCAGTATCCAGCTAAAATATCAGTATCCAGCTAACAGAGCAGTATCCAGCTAACAGATCAGTATCCAGCTAACAGAGCAGTATCCAGCTAACAGAACAGTATCCAGCTAAAATATCAGTATCCAGCTAAAAGAGCAGTATCCAGCTAAAATATCAGTATCCAGCTAACAGAGCAGTATCCAGCTAACAGAGTAGTATCCAGCTATCAGAGCAGTATCCAGCTAACAGAGCAGTATCCAGCTAACAGAGGAGTATCCAGCATTGTAGGGGTACAAATACTATTTTCTTCCCAAACAGTAATTTCAACAGAAGTTATAAGTACATGTTTGGGACTTAATGGACTAAACAAGAGTTGGTTTTATCCCATTCCTAAAGCCTGAGGAGGGCAGAGATACAGACAGTCAAACCGACCGACAGACAGTCAAACAGACAGACAGATACTCACCGTGGGGTATAGGGTACAGTGGGGGGAGGAGGAATAAATAGGTCCAGAATGGCTGGCTTTTCTTTTTTCATGCGGGCTTCACTGGCATGTTTTGGAGACTGGATCTTAGGCATACTCAGGGTGCTCTAACACACAGAACAACAAAATACTTGTTATAATAATCAAATCAAATACATTTTTAGTGGTCACATACACGTGTTTAGCAGATGTTATTGATGTTATTGCAGGTGTAGTGGAATAGATTCCCAGATATTTCCAAATGTTGTCAAATAAAAACACTAAAACAACAGAAATCTGTGTTAAATGATTGGCTTGAGGTAGCTTAGCTGATAAAATTAGACAACTTCACCATAAAGATCAGCAAAATAATCACCAAAATACTAATGCGTTACATGGCGTTATTTAGAATTAAGCACATTTCCCTTTGGTACACTGACTCAGCCCACTACTGACATTTGAAGGACTATGCAATCTATTTAAAACACACTTCCTAAACGGGTTCTGAAACACAAAGCCTATTCAGTCACACTAGACCCATGATCTGTGAACACGAGTCACCTTCAAAAGACGTCTGACATCAATACATGGTTGCACTTTGTGCTATTCTTTTTTTGAGGAAGAAATAGGAAGAAGGGATTAATTATTAGTTACAACCCATCCACTGAAAGACACAGCCCGGGTGGCTGAATAACTGAGGAACTTGTCCTATCTTGTCAAACTCTACCAAAAACAAACAGCTCTGGGATACCAAACACAAAAATGTCACACCTATGATGACAGATGAAAATAAATCCAGAATTGATTCAACACTATGATATCAACAGGGATAAGGGGAGCTGGGACCACCTGTTCTATGGTTGTTCTTCAATCAAGCTGTGTGTGTGTGTGTGTGTGTGTGTGTATTACGGCTCTACCTGCACCAGAAGGGGCCTCCAGCGCATGTTTTTCAGGGGGGCCGGGGTGAAGCTAAAGGTACCCGAGGGCCTCTTCTTCACCACCAGAGTAACGCCTGCTGGGTCCGCCTTCAGCTTACCCACCAGGTTGTCCAGCTGCCAGCCCACCTGGAGGCACCACAGACAGACAGATAGGACACCTCGTCAGACCCATCCAGCATCACAACCCTCATCATCTCATCCATCATCACTACTCCCATCATCACTACTCCCATCAGCAGACCTTTCATCACATCCATCATCACTACTCCCATCAGCAGACCTTTCATCACATCCATCATCACCCCCATCATCGTCACTCCCATCAGCAGACCCTTCATCACATCCATCATCACTCCCATCATCCCATCCATCATCCTTACTCCCATCATCACATCTATCGTCATCACTCCCATCATCCCATCCATCATCCTTACTCCCATCATCACATCTATCGTCATCACTCCCATCATCACTCCCATCATTACATCCATCTTCACATCCATCATCATCACATCCATCATCCTCACTCCCATTATCACTCCCATCATCACATCTATTGTCATCACTCTCATCATCATCATCCCATCATTATATCCATCATCATCACATCCATCATCATCACATCTATCATCATCACATCCATCATCCTCACTCCCATCATCACATCCATCATCAGATCTATCGTCATCACATCTATCGTCATCACTCCCATCATCACATCCATCATCATCACATCCATCATCCTCACTCCGATCATCTCATCCATCATCATCACTCCCATCATCATCATTCCCATCATCACATCCATCATCATCACTCCCATCAGCAGAACCTTCATCATCAACACTTTCTGTCTATCCCTGTGCTCCTACCATTATTGAGTAAGAGCTTGTTGTTGATTTATCAAAGATATTTGGTCTCTCTCAGCCCTGGGTTAGGCTGAGAGATAATGGACAGATGAGAGAAGCTCTATGAGGTAGCTACCACTGTCTGCTTGTTGACCTGGACGACCTCGTCTCCTGCGTGGATCCTGTGTGTTCTGTCTGCTGGAGACTGGAGGGCAGAGGACAACAGAAAGACAGATGGTGAGCAAGGAGACATCACAGTACTGTACATCTGACTGGATCACTCCAAACCATCTACTATCTACACTCCAGACTACTAGACTACTCCAAACTACTCCAGACTATTACTATCGGGATAGACGGGATACTCACATGTTCTGTGGTTCCAGTGATGATGTGAAGCCCGTCGTAGGTGGATTTGATATACAACCCCTGAGATGACACAGGACAGCATAATGTAAGGAAGAAGCAATCAATCTCAGAGACTGAGAAATCAAGCAGTACATCTAGCTCGGGCTGATCATGTAAGACTCTTCTCTAATTTCAAGCATAAGTCAGCTTCTTATATGCCGCCCTATTTCCTATGTAGTCACTACTTTTTGACCTGACACCTATGGGCCCTGGTCAAACGTTGTGCATTATACAGGATACGGTCAGCGGTGGAAAAAGTACTAAATTGTCATACTTGAGTAAAAGTAAAGATACCTTAATAGAAAATGACTAGTAAAAGTAAAAGTCAACCAGTAAAATATTACTTGAGTTAAAGTCTAAAAGTATTTGTTTTAAGTATACTTAAGTATCAAAAGTAAATATAATTGCTAAAATGTACTTAAGTATCAAAAGTAAAAGTATAAACCCTTTAAAATTCCAACACTCAGACATAATTTACAAACGAAGCGTTTGTGTTTAGTCATTCTGCCAGATCTGCGGCAGTAGGGATGACCAGGGATGTTCTCTTGAAGTGTGTGAATTGGACCATTTTCCTGTCAAAAAGTACTTTTGGGTGTCAGGGAAAATTTATGGAGTAAAAATGATATTATTTTCTTTAGGAATGTAGTGAAGTAAAAGTATGCAAAAATATAAATAGTAAAGTAAAATACAGATACCCCAAAAATCAAATTAAGTAGTACTTTAAAGTATTTACACCACTGTATACGGCATAGGGTGCCATTTGGGATGCAGGCTAACTCTTCTCACCAGTCCATCCCTAGGTCTGATGTTCGTGATATGGACCTCCTCCAGACAGGCCATCTGACTCTTCTGGGGGTCAGAGGTCGTCCTCATCGTCTGCTCACTGATCACGTTCAGAGCCACAGACTGGAATGGAACATATAACTGAATACACTCAGCTACGTTGTCTCAGAACACCAATTTACACTGAATACAAATATCAACGCAACATGTAAAGTGTTGGTCGCATTTTTTCTAAGTTTAAATAAAATATCCCAGAAATGTTCCATATGCTTATTTCTCTAAAATATTGTACACAAATGTATTTACATCCCTGTTAGTGAGCATTTCTCCTTTACCAATATAATCCATCCACCTGACAGGTGTGGCATATAGGTGCACCTTGTGCTGGGGACAATAAATGGCTACTCTAAAATGTGCCGTTTTTTCACACAACACAATGCCACAAATGTCTCAAGTTGAGGGAGCATGCAATTGGTATGCTGACTGCAGGAATGTCCACCAGAGCTGTTGGCAGAGAATTTATTATTCATTTCTGTATCATAAGCCACCTCCAACATCGTTTCAGAGAATTTGGCAGTACATCCAACTGGCCTCACAACCGCAGACCATGTGTATGGCATTGTGTGGGTGAGCAGTTTGCTCAGAGTGCCTCACAGTGGCGGTGGGGTTATGGCATAGGCAGGCATAAGCTACAGACAACAAACGCAATTGCATTTTATCGATTGACAATACCCCAATGAGATCATGAGGCCCATTGTGAGGCCCATTTTTTTTAAAGGTATCTGTAACCCTAAGATGCATATCTGTATTCCCAATCATGTGAAATCCATAGATTAGGGCCTAATGAATTTATTTCAATTGACTTTTTTCCTCATATATGTATATAACTCAGTGAAATCTTAGAAATTGTTGCATGTTGCATTTGATATTTTTGTTCAGTATACTGAACTTTGGGGAAATAACCATTGTCATTGTAATCTCGTTAACAAGACACTGCCTCGCAATGTATGCACAAATAGCCTGGGGATGAGGTTATGGTTGTTATAAAGAGTTATTCTGGTGTGTTGGATCTCTGGTGTGTGATCATGCATGATGGAGCTAAACTTCAGGTGAGGGGAGGGAAAGACTGTAGTCACACGTTAGTGCTAATGACTGGATAGGTTAATTAAGCAATAAGGCCCGAAAGGGGTGTGGCTAAGGGCTATATCCAGGCACTCTGCATTGCATCGTGCATAAGAACAGCTCTTAGCCATGGTATATTGGCCATATACCACCCAGGGTGCCTTATTGCTATTATAAACTGGTTACCAATGTAATTAGAGAAGTAAAAATAAATATTTTGTCATTCCCGTGGTTTATGGTCTGATATACCACGGCTGTCAGCCAATCAGCACTCAGGGCTCAAATCACCCTGTTTATAATTAAGTGATAATGCCAGGGAAGCCTTGGAGGTTGGAAGGAATGGATATGGGGGACGGAAGATGGCGGAAACTGAGATTTAGTTTGAAACTGCTAGTGAGCCGAGTGAAGCTAATAGACCAGAAAGTGAGAATGAGTGGGTTACAGTGGCAAACAAAAAGGGAAACAAGAGAAGTAAAGTATGTTGGAAAATAGGAAACCACTAGACTCGATTTTTGGTCGGAGTCAGGGTTTTGGATCAATGCTACTTGGGAAATCCGTTTATTGTCTCCAGGAAAATCTGGAATGTGTTGGAAGAAAGTGTGGAGTCAGTGAGAGTCACAAGAAGTGGCCTTATTTAGATTTTTTTTGTGTCTGCGGAGCAGAAGAAGCGTGTGTTAAGACTCAAAAAAATATCTTAGTGGAATGTTTCCTGCATGGATTTTCGTAGCAGGGCGCCTATCAAGGTTATTTCTGGGGTGGTGCAAGAAATAAAGGCAGATAATATAACTGAAGACATCGATGGAGTGGTAGTGCACGTCGACTGACCTGTATGGTGGATGGAGGAAAGAAGTTCACTTCATCCATGCTACTGTTCTTTGATGAAGGATCTCTCCCTTCTCATACAGTGGTTGCTCCACTAAAAGTTTTGTGATTATGCTGCGGGACTTAGAGGTAATTTGTGGTTATGTACGGTACCCTGCATCACTACTTCATTGCACCAGACCAGCACAAGGGGGAGTTAGAGCACTGATTATGCTTTTGGGTCCCAAGGTGCTACTGTGTTTCTGTAGTACTGCAGTCAACTCCCGAACGGTGACATTGTACAGCGCCTGAGTGGCGTAGCGGTCTAAGACACTGAATCGCAGTGCTACTGATGCTGGTTCAATACCCATGCTGGCCTCGACTGGGAGGCCAATGAGATGACTGTAGGTTTTTGGTTTCTCTCCCTCTAAAAACAATAAATAATTCTAAATAACAAACTGGCTTTATTTACAAATTAGTAACAATGTCTCACAACTTGTTCAAGAATGTCCCTTTTCTCGCTCATTTTACATGATTTGAAAACGAAATCATCTCCAAAATATTGTTATTTTTTAAACAAAGTGATTAATATTATTATTCATTTAGAATTATATAAAAGCCCCTTGGATATTCTCACAGATATAATATTAACCCTGTTATTAGCAGGACAATATATATTGGTCATATTGGTCATGACTCCCGAGAGGCGCACAATGTGACTGCCTTGCAGTCCTTGTAATATCAGTTTAATACACCAGAAAAGACTAAACAAATAATACACCAAAAAGTATTATTTTTATTACTATTATGTATCACATCCGACCGTGATTGGGAGTCCCATAGGGTGGCGCCCAATTGGCCCAGCTTTTCTCTCCCTCTAAAAGCAAAAATACATGTTTTGGCCTTTACAAATATTATTTTGGCCTTTATTCAGATTACAATCGCTCACTTTTGTTTTTGGAAAATGAAATAACCTCCAAAATATCATTATATATTATCAAGTTGATGGCACAGTCAAATAGCCCGGGACCTACATACAGCTGAGTGACTCACTCATTCATGGTGTTGATTCAAAATAAATAAGTACCAACATTCTTTCTGATAGTCTTTAATTCAAGAAATGTTGTGGTTATCCTGACCTGGACACCATGTACAGTATTATAATAGCCCTCCCGATTGGCGCAGTGGTCTAAGACACTGCATCGCAGTGCAAAATGCGTTGCCACAGATGCAGGTTTTATACCTGTGCCGGCCGCCACCGGGAGACCCATATGTAATTATTGGAGGTCAATATTTTTCAATATACTGCAGGCCTACCGTAGGCGACATGAGTCTCACTAGTGTTGAGTAATGTGCTGTTAAAAGTAGTGTTAAAAGAGCATATTGAAGTTAGAAGCAATAGCCTACAACTATTTCAGCACCGTTTCACACTGCTCTGAGATAAGCATGGGGACAGGTCTTGATAAATCAATGAGATTTTTATTTTCACTGAATCTCCATTTGGGTATTGGTTAGACTACAATTATACAATTAGGGTGTAGAAATGTTATCCCCTTAGTGTACCATTTATTTAACTAGGCAAGTCAGTCAAGAACAAATTCTTATTTACAGGGACAGCCTACTCCTTCCTCCCAGTCAGGGAATTGAACCCTGGTCTCCTGCGTGCCCGCACGACACAGGGATTCTTTAGTTAAATTGCCCAGTACTGTAGCCTACTCCCGACCGTCATGTTGTACAGCGCCATATTTTCCGTTCCATCCTAACGGAAACCCAGAGGGTTTTTCGTTTTTCTTAGAATAGAAACACCATAACATTAAGCAAATTAAGCTACATTTCCTCAAATCAGTCCCATGTACTATGTTCTCTCAAAAAAAGGTTTTAAATTCTCCAGTACAGCCCCTATGGAAGGCTATCAAATGCTTCTCAAAGATGCCCTCTGGTGGTCAAACTAGCACTAACTAGCTTTAATTAGCAAAGCTTACAATGACACTTAAATAATGTGCCATATAATTCTGCGGTACCGTTCAAGCTTTGCTGCAGTATGCTGCAACTTTTAAAGGACAAACCACTGTGTAAAGTTAGGATTCGTGAGATACCCTGTAAGAGCTTTTGTGCACAAGCCCGTTAAGTGTCATAAATTTAAAAGATTTGGTCATGTGTCAAGTGTGTACAGAAGGAAAGAATATCGTATGCCAGATGAAGGGAAATGCTGCAACTGTGGAGGTGAACATGCGCCTGAATTCTTGGGGTGCCCTGTTAGGGTGAAGGAAAATGAGGTGGCAAGGGTAAAGAGTGTCCAGAGTGTCTCCTATCTGGAGGCGGTGAGAAAACTGAAAGGAACGAGTGGTGGAGTAGAAGAAATGGTAGTAGAGCCACCCGGACCAGGGAAGGTTTCTCATCAACCGAGGGATAGTGAAATGCTACGTGTTAAAAAGGTGGACTTTGTATTATTTATTGCAATGGTCATAAACTGTACAGCACAAGCAGAGAAGAAGTCTAAGAAAATGTGAATCATTGTGAATGCCGCTGAACGTTTATTGTGTCTCCGTGATTTCACAGCCGAGGCGGTGAATGTAGCCCTATCTAGGGATCTATTTTGGAGTGGACTGGGATTGAAGAAGTATGATGGTTTTTTTGTGATTTATTTTGTATGATGTCTTTTCCCCCTTTCCTGGAATGTTTTTTTGTTGTTGTTTCTTATTCAATACCTGTCCAGTTGGTGGTGGTAATGCACCATTAACATTGGATGCCAACCGTCGCTAAACCCTATCGAAGAAGAAGTGTTTGGAGGATATATTGGCACGGGTGTTGTTAGGTCCGAGACGAAGTTGAGGGCTGGCAAACTGGGATGCGTTGTTCGTTCTATTGCCAGAGACGCGACCCAGTCATTCAGCCTTTTTGTTCTGTATCTATGGACGCGACCCAGACGTTTGTTCTAAAGGTTCCATTGCCATACAGGTTGGCAACGTTCTTATCCCTAGCTTGCTAGCTAGCCAATTACGGCAAACGTACAGTCATGTCAAACAGTGTAGACAGCATAAAAATAATAGCTGCATTTGTTTAAGCTGTTTTCTGGTGACATTTATTTGGATACATTCATAACAATGAGCTAATGAGGTGTGATTTCACCTGGCATAGGAAACGTGCTCTCTCGTTAGGACACTGTTGTTCAGAGGTGCTAGCCAACAACACAGCTAACACAATAACTTCAATCTGAAGCTGGAAAGACTGCAAACTAGCTCCACTTCGTTTCAACATTTTTCAATTGACATTTCTTTGTATATATCCATACAAATGATGCCAGCTGATTCATGATTTCGACTGGCAGAGAAACGCTGCCTGTCTCTCTCTCTCCTACCGACTCCCAACCCCTACACGTTCATTACTATGAGACAGTTGGAGATCGAATTTGAATATTGAAACAATGTTGCAGATGTCGGGGAGACAGACAACAAGGTCTATACAAATCTCAGCTGTCAGCTCTCAGCTTGAAAACAAAATGTTTGTCTAAAAGAAATGTGAGATAATGTCCAGATGCTTTAAATAGTGGAGATCAAGTTTATAACTTCCCTGCCTAGGCTGATGAGACAGTGGATTGTGCAGTCAGATGGAACACAGTAAATTGATTTAGTCGGTGGTTACTTGTGGAATAGATACCAGCTGGAATGCACTTTTAGCCAATCAGCATTCAGGATTTGACCCACCCCGTTGTATAATGGCTCATAATGACTGGGGTTCTTTCAAGGGACATTTTAGCGTGGCTGTTACTTTGCCTTGTGCTTGTAGCTCTGTACACTGCTACTCATTGAATTCAATTCCGTTGTTTTCTACACCCTTCTGTTTTGGATTTGTCTTCTGACAAACAAGTTACCCTAGGAACTTCAGTTGCACCACAAGGTGCCACTCATTCTAAGTCATAACATAGGGCAGATAGGTAGGGCCCCTTTACAATCCATGTTGTCATAGCTTTGTCATTACTTGGTGCTTGGGGCTGTAGTTAGGGGTCTTCAAAAATAAAGGGAGGTGTTAGTGTGTTCCTAGAGCTAGTTCTACTCTTTTTGGACATTTTCTGATGTTTTGTGGTGGAAAACAGCGTGTCGAGCATAACCAGTCAAACCTGTTACCCATAGATAGACAGGGTAGAAATATATTAAAAACATTTTAAAGGTGTGAAGCTTGCATTCAATTGCCACTCCCTCTCGCACACAACAAGCTTCCATTGCCCCTGTCACAAGGGGATTCATGGCTGATTTAAGAACAAATCATCAACCTCTTGAGATAGGAAAGTATGTTTTTTATGAAGTTGTGTGCTCTCTATGACAGAATGTTGAAATTCAGTGAAATTAACATCCTTTTTTTTTACACTTCTCAAAAGGCACTGAATTGGTGGAAAAAAAATATTAATCTACAATTTCTTAACCCTGGGAAACGTGGGCCTAGGAGGCTTACAGGGATATTGGTGTACACAACTCAATACATTGTGTATTTATTTATTTTTTACACAAATGCACTTTAATTTAAACTTTAAAACTGCAAAGTTTTCTCTCTGCCTCATGGCAAAATGGGTAGTATTGTAGGATATTAGCTTTAAAGCTGCAACAGCCTGACACACTTACATAAGCATTGTACAACTTGGCTGTAAACAGCACAGCATGGGAGGCTGAGGTTATACAGTAGGTCAGCTTCTGAGGGAAACTGCTGATCCAAACTAATATTATCACTTAGTTAATTAAGTTTTCAGCTGACTGTGTAGCCCAAAGGCCCCCCAGGCAGGGCTATCTCACCCAGGATGTGGAAGCAGAGCTTCTGTAGACCATCACAGCACTGGGATTCATCCCAAATGGCACCATATTCCCCATGTAGTGCACGACTTTTGACCATGTCCATAGGGGTCTCGTCAATAATAGTACATTATATAGGGAATAGGGTGTCATTTGGAAAACAGCTCTGCACTGTATAAACAAAGCCCTGCACCCATACGGAGCATATCAGACATCACAAGAACCATGGCAGTCTCTACAGGAAAGGGAAGTGTGTGTGTGTGTGTGTACATGCTTTACCTGTGTGTATGTGTGTGTATGTGTGTGTGTGTGTGTGTGTGTGTGCTTCCTGTGTGTATATCTGTATGCAGTGTGTTTATTTGGAAGCTCCAGGGCTGACTTGGTGAACAGACCAGACCAGAGGTAAAAAGAGGATGCACCACTTACCACTTCCAGAATCTTTTCCTCCATGTCATAAACTGTGCAGTCCTGCAATCAGAGACAGAAGTAAATTTCACAAGATGCTACAGTAAAACACTTAAGCTGTGTCCCTCTGAGGCGTAGCAGGAAATAGTGAGCGAAAACACAAATTAACAGTGAGCGGAGGACAAATATTTGTGGAAATAAAAAATTGGGAGTGAAACCAAACAGGAATGCAAAAATCATCCCAAATATACAGGACAATGTGTCCTGTGGGCACTTAAATAACAACTCCCTGTAAACAGTGTGACAAGATGATTGCACGACAGATCTGTGGCGTCACTTAACTATAGGGAGCAGTGAGGTGGAGAGGACACTGCTCCCACTCTGTATCCGTCACTATGCCTGTGTCCTAAATAGCAACCTATTCCCTTTTTAGTCCACTACTTTTGACCAGGACCCTATTGGCTAGTGCAATATATAGGGAACAGGGTGCATTTTGGGATACAACAGACTCTGTATACTTCACGTTTTGAGGGAGAGAGCAGAATTAGGCTGATATTTCCTTCTCCCACGTGCTGCTGGTGGAGGTCTTCAGTGGGAATATCAGTACGTTTGTGAAGCATCACAGCACAGTTGAAAAATATATGTCAAATAGAAATCCAAAATGGATGGTGTTCAGAGATAGATGGGAGGGGTTGAATGGAGCTGAAGGGTGGGACTAATAACAAGATAACCAATGTAAAACATACAGGGTCTGTAAAATGTATATAGGTTCAGAACTTTTGTGAAATAGCACAGTTACAAACAGAAATCAAACTGGATGGACATCAGAAATAGAGGAAGGACTAAAAACAAACTAAATATAACTATCGTAAAATAGATTGTGTCTGTAAAATGTATATAGTATGTATAAGCTGGAATTAGAAGCCTAAGCGTTGTTGTTCACTAGTGTACTCCAATTGGGGGAGGGGTGGTAGGGTTTGGGGAACAATAAAGGAAGGTATATTTAAAAAAGTGTGTATGTGTAAACAGTTGAAGTCGTAAGTTTACATACACTTAGGTTGGAGTCATTAAAACTTGTTTTTCCAACCACTCCACAAATTTCTAGTTTTGGCAAGTCGGTTAGGACATCTACTTTGTGCACGACACAAGTAATTTTCCCAACAATTTTTTACAGACAGATTATTTCACTTATAATTCACTGTATCACAATTCCAGTGGGTCAGAAGTTTACATACACTAAGTTGACTGTGCATTTAAACAGCTTGGAAAATTCCAGAAAATGATGTCAACAAGAAATTTGTGGAGTGGTTGAAAAACGAGTTTTAATGACTCAAACCTAAGTGTATGTAAACTTCTGACTTCAACTGTATATGTATATATATGTATGAATGTTTATATATGTGTGTATGTGTATGTATGTATATATATTTACCCCAAAAATATATGGGGGATTGGAAATGATGCAGGCAATTACATTGATGAAAGCAACAATCTATCCGCAATATTAAAGCTGATCCACCTTCTAAAAAAACAAACATGTGCTTTAACCATACAGTGGTCCTGTTCTTATTGCATCCTGTGGTGAGTGTCTGTGTGGGTGTCACGTTCGTCATAAGGATCGGACCAAGGCGCAGCGTGGTATGCGTACATTCTCTTTTTAATGAATGAACAAAAACAACAAACAACCAAATGAAACTTGAAGCTATAACTTAACATAGACAAGATCCCACAAATAACAATGCGGCAAATGGCTACCTAAATATGATCCCCAATCAGAGACAACGATAAACAGGTGTCTCTGATTGGGAACCATATCAGGCCAACATAGACATACAAAAACCCTAGACATACAACAACTAGAGTACCCACCCTAGTCACACCCTGACCAAACCAAAATATATAGAAAAACAGAGAATCTAAGTTCAGGGCATGACAGTGGGGCACACCTTCAGCTTACACTCCCTATTTGAACTCCACCTCAATGTGTAATAGATCAAAAGAAGTAGCCTCTCATGCAGGCTTTTTAAGGTCTTGTGTGACAGACATTGTGACCCTAGAAGTTCATGTAAGACGGTGTAACGGCAGATCTCCTCCTCATCTGAAGAGGAGTAAGGATCGGACCAAGAAGCAGCGTGGTAAGTGTCCATAACTTTAATCAAAGAAAGCACTGAACACTGAATACAAAAATAACAAAAGAAACGTGAAAAAACGAAACCGAAACAGTACCGTGTGGCGACAAACACTGACACGGAAACAGTACCGTGTGGCGACAAACACTGACACGGAAACAGTACCGTGTGGCGACAAACACTGACACGGAAACAGTACCGTGTGGCGACAAACACTGACACGGAAACAGTACTGTGTGGCGACAAACACTGACACGGAAACAGTACCGTGTGGCGACAAACACTGACACGGAAACAGTACCGTGTGGCGACAAACAATGACACGGAAACAGTACCGTGTGGCGACAAACAATGACACGGAAACAGTACCGTGTGGCGACAAACAATGACACGGAAACAGTACCGTGTGGCGACAAACAATGACACGGAAACAGTACCGTGTGGCGACAAACACTGACACGGAAACAGTACCGTGTGGCGACAAACACTGACACGGAAACAGTACCGTGTGGCGACAAACACTGACACGGAAACAGTACCGTGTGGCGACAAACAATGACACGGAAACAGTACCGTGTGGCGACAAACACTGACACGGAAACAGTACCGTGTGGCGACAAACACTGACACGGAAACAGTACCGTGTGGCGACAAACAATGACACGGAAACAGTACCGTGTGGCGACAAACACTGACACGGAAACAGTACCGTGTGGCGACAAACAATGACACGGAAACAGTACCGTGTGGCGACAAACACTGACACGGAAACAGTACCGTGTGGCGACAAACACTGACACGGAAACAGTACCGTGTGGCGACAAACAATGACACGGAAACAGTACCGTGTGGCGACAAACACTGACACGGAAACAGTACCGTGTGGCGACAAACACTGACACGGAAACAGTACCGTGTGGCGACAAACACTGACACGGAAACAGTACCGTGTGGCGACAAACACTGACACGGAAACAGTACCGTGTGGCGACAAACACTGACACGGAAACAGTACCGTGTGGCGACAAACACTGACACGGAAACAGTACCGTGTGGCGACAAACACTGACACGGAAACAGTACCGTATGGCGACAAACACTGACACGGAAACAGTACCGTGTGGCGACAAACACTGACACGGAAACAAACACCCACAAACCAACAGTGAAACCCAGGCTACCTAAGTAGGATTCTCAATCAGAGACAACTAACGACACCTGCCTCTGATTGAGAACCATACTAGGCCGAAACAGAAATCAAACATAGAAAAACAAACATAGACTGCCCACCCCAACTCACGCCCTGACCATACTAAATAAAGACAAAACAAAGGAAATAAAGGTCAGAACGTGACAGACGGGCTTTGAAACCACAGAGAATTTTCTCAGAGATGTTTTGCTTTTTACATGCCTTAAAAAACGGTCATTTTTGGTTCCCAGAACGTTCATGAGAGGGGCTCTATTTTAATTAGTGTGTTGACTACGAGCATGAAATAAATATTCATGCATCATGCTAATTTAACAAACACACACAAGTAGTTTCCTTGTAGGCAAAGTCATCCCAAAGTCCTATGAAACCTCATGAGAGTGAATAGTGATGATTAGAGAACAAACCTTCTGAACAGTGGAGGTGAGTTCCAGACACAGCTGAATGATCCTGTTCTTAGTGCAGGTGAAGTCACTGATCCCCGTCAGAGAAGTCCTGTTATATAGAGACCAGAGGAAGGACAGGAGTCATTCCAATTACAATAACACAGCAATAACCTATCTATCGCTGTGTGTACAATCATAACATCAGGTGCAATTATGGAGCTGAATGTGATGACAGTTCTGTAGAATATAGCAATTATGAGTGTTGTTGTGTGACAGATGCATGAAGACAGCATCTAAATAAAAACATCCCAGGTATGTGAGAAATGTAATAGTAATTATTGTTGACTTGATGAGAAGGGCTTTGACTCGTCATCTACGTGGGTTATAGTACACACCCTAACATGTTTTGAGGGGTTACTAACAGCATCTGCTGTTGTCTGTCAATACAGATGTTTCATTTTGCAGCAGAGACCTTCTGGAATGCGTCTCAAGCCGACACAAGCACAGAAATACAACCGGCTGCATTACTTCACTTGGAAAGACTTCACTGTGGCTGTTATGACTACCAGACACTAAAACATTTCCTCAAGTCAGGACTTTAACAGGATAACATGTATGTTAACATGGGCATCACTTAAGACCCTAATAGAATGCATTCCTTCCAGGTGAAATGTTAAGTGTGTGTGTGTGTGTGTCACTGCCTATGTGCATGTGTGTAAGTGTGTTTTGTATAGCCTACCTGTCCAACCAGGCCAGTAGACTCTTGGCTGCTCCAATGAGCTCCACGACAGCAGTGAGGAAGTCATTGGGGGGTTTGTGGGACTTCTTGGCCTCGTACGACGGGTTCTTTCTGCGCTCCGACGCTGAGTTGTGGAGGTTGTTGGACGCGGCTCTCATACGACCTACCAGAGTCTTCAGGTTGTCTGTCTCCACCCCATAGTTCTAGAGGACAAAATAAAAGGTTTTACTTGCATTGACTGTAATTTGTGGCTGTTTTAACCACCCTAGTTGAATGCAATGACTTGTAAGTTCACTAAAATACCCAAAATGTAAATTATAAACTGGGTGGTTCGAGCCCTGAATGCTGATTGGCTGACAGCCATGGTATATCAGACCATATACAACGGGTATGACAAAACATTTATTTTTACTGCTCTAATTACGTTGGTAACCAGTTTATAATAGCAATAAGGCACCTTGGGGGTTTGTGGTATATGGCTACTGGTTGTATCCAGGCACTCCGTGTTGCGTTAAGAACAGCCCTTAGCCGCGGTATATTGGCCATATACCACACACCCTCAAGACTTATTGCTTAAATGTAAGGGCATATTCTCATAACACAAGATTCAAAAATAAGAAAGAAATACACCCAGGTTATCTGACTCACTAATAAGGTTATCATAGTCACATATCATACATGCAGCTATCAGAGCTTTGATTAGTGTGATTAGCATGTGTGCTGTATTCCAGGCTGCATCACATCCAGCCGTAATCGTCCCATAGGGCGCCGCAACATTGGCCCAGCGTCGTCCGGGTTTGGCCGGGGTGGGCCGTCATTGTAAATAAGAATTTGTTCTTAACTGACTTGCCTAGTTAAATAAAGGTTAAATAAATACAATTAAAATAAAGTAATCAATTCCATTCAAAACCAACTGGATTGGGTTCAGCAAACATTGCCTACGTCCCAAATGGCACCCTATTCCATCTATAGTGCACTACCTTTGGCCAGTCTCATGGGACCTCATTGGCTCTGGCAAAAAGTAGTACACTACAGAGTGAAAAGGGTGCCATTTCAGACACAGACATTACCTTTCTGTTGTAATGTAGAGTGACAGAGGATTAAGGACTCCAGGGTCTTTCTCATGACCAAGTCCCTCTGACCAAGTTCATGACCAAGTTCTCAAGTCCCCCTACACTCAGGACCAGTCACAATGGCAACCTGCATGGCCCATCCTCTGATTAAAACAAATTCCCCTCCATGTCTACCTGAATTACATCAAATTCTAAGTGTGTGTGTGTGTGTGTTTTTGTCTTTGTTTGTGCTGAGTGTAAATGTAAGTGTGTGAACAAGGGAGGGAGGAAGATGTCAAAGGAGAACATTCAACCCTTTCATATCTACACAGCTCTAGGGGTTTAATAGCAGGCCTGTGCTCTGTAACACCTGTGGATCCCTGGCTCTGTAATACCTGTGGATCACTGGCCCTGTAACACCTGTGGATCCCTGGCTCTGTAACACCTGTGGATCACTGGCCCTGTAACACCTGTGGATCACTGACCCTGTAATACCTGTGGATCACTGGCCCTGTAACACCTGTGGATCACTGGCCCTGTAACACCTGTGGATCACTGGCCCTGTAACACCTGTGGATCACTGGCCCTGTAACACCTGTGGATCACTAGCCCTGTAACACATGTGGATCACTGGCCCTGTAACACCTGTGGATCACTGGCCCTGTAACACCTGTGGATCACTGGCCCTGTAACACCTGTGGATCACTGGCCCTGTAACATCTGTGGATCACTGGCCCTGTAACACCTGTGGATCACTGGCCCTGTAACACCTGTGGATCACGGGCCCTGTAACACCTGTGGATCACGGGCCCTGTAACACCTGTGGATCACTGGTCCTGTAACACCTGTGAATCACTGGCCCTGTAATACCTGTGGATCACTGGCCCTGTAACACCTGTGGATCACTGGCCCTGTAATACCTGTGGATCACTGGCCCTGTAACACCTGTGGATCACTGGCCCTGTAATACCTGTGGATCACAGGTCCTGTAACACCTGTGGATCACTGGCCCTGTAATACCTGTGGATCACTGGCCCTGTAATACCTGTGGATCACTGGCCCTGTAATACCTGTGGATCACTGGCCCTGTAATACCTGTGGATCAATGGCCCTGTAACACAGCTATGGTAGACGGAGGCAAAAAGGCCTTAATTAAGTGCAGAGGATAGTGGGATGGGAAAGTCCAACAACGTCTGATTGAGATAAAAAAAAGATATTGAATTATTACCTTGATCACTACGAACACACATACACACGCACACAGACATGCACACAGATACGCACACAGACACACACCACAGCTGTTCAGCACGATCGTTCCTATCCTGAAGCATAGAAGCAATGGAAACTTCTGAAGCCAATGGAATGTCTATTCCTGTTCAGACGCTGAAGAGGGGAAAGAGAAAGTGAAGAAAGAGAGGAAGAGAGCATGTGACAGAGGGAGGAAAGGGGGAAGTGTTGACTCTGAGATCTACAGCAGTTATGATGTATGGGGCACAGTCGGAGAGAGGAGAGGCAGGGGAAGAACCAATCACCAGACGGAAACCACAGGAACAATGGTGTAACGGCTTTTCCCGAGCGGGATGTGTGTATTACAGGTGGGGGGTGGGGTCACATCTGTTTCCTGAGCACCAGGAGATATCCCCGAGAACATAAAGCTCTGCCCAGATTGCATCCCAAATGGCACCCAATTCCCTAAACAGTGCACTATGTTTGACCAGGGCCTATAGGGAGTAGTGCACTATGTAGGGTATAGGATGCCATTTGGGATGCAAACCTACTAGTCACCTACAGCCAACACTCAACCCTCACTACTTTACAGATAATGTATATTCCCTCTCACGTTGGACATGGTCAAGATCCCAGTTCATTTCCTACAACCACTAAAGCTCTCTTAAAAGATAAGGTCTGGGATACTACCACTAAAGCTCTCTTAAAAGATAAGGTCTGGGATACTACCACTAAAGCTCTCTTAAAAGATAAGGTCCGGGATACTACCACTAAAGCTCTCTTAAAAGATAAGGTCTGGGATACTACCACTAAAGCTCTCTTAAAAGATAAGGTCCGGGATACTACCACTAAAGCTCTCTTAAAAGATAAGGTCTGGGATACAACCACTAAAGCTCTCTTAAAAGATAAGGTCCGGGATACAACCACTAAAGCTCTCTTAAAAGATAAGGTCCGGGATACTACCACTAAAGCTCTCTTAAAAGATAAGGTCCGGGATACTACCACTAAAGCTCTCTTAAAAGATAAGGTCCGGGATACAACCACTAAAGCTCTCTTAAAAGATAAGGTCCGGGATACTACCACTAAAGCTCTCTTAAAAGATAAGGTCCGGGATACTACCACTAAAGCTCTCTTAAAAGATAAGGTCCGGGATACTACCACTAAAGCTCTCTTAAAAGATAAGGTCCGGGATACTACCACTAAAGCTCTCTTAAAAGATAAGGTCCGGGATACTACCACTAAAGCTCTCTTAAAAGATAAGGTCCGGGATACAACCACTAAAGCTCTCTTAAAAGATAACAGGGTCCGGTGTACTACCACCACCTGTTCTGGCACCCAGTCTGTTAATCCGTGCCAATCTGGTGCCCCGTGCCAATCTGTTAACCCGTGCCAATCTGTTAACCCGTGCCAATCTGTTGCCTCGTGCCAGTCTGTTAACACGTGCCAATCTGTTGCCCCGTGCCAGTCTGTTAACCCGTGCCAATCTGTTGCCCTGTTGCCCCTGATAGATTTTGGTTGTGGCATTTTTGTAGCTATTTTGTTTGTTTGTGTTGGCACCTTTCAACACCCCTCATCACATTTATGCACTCAACCACTCATTTACACTACTGATTACTGACTACACACACCATTGTTAATTGTATTTAGGTTACTTAAATTAATAAATATATTTTGTTATTCCTTATCTCCACGTTGTCTCCCTTTTTGTTTAAACTTCGAGCCGATTCGTGACATTGTGCAGTATAGCTAATTCCTATGGTCATTCTTGACAATGACAATGATGGGAGTTGGCAAAATGGCACAAACACAAACATTATTCTTACATCAGCAAAATGTTTAGCATTTGATTCATGACAGAAGGGCACTCCTGTTAGACCATGTGATATCTATAGAGAAAGAAGATTCTCTTCCCCACAGAACCCAACGATGTCCACAGTGGGCCTACCTGCAATCCAGACACAAGTCATGTCAGGACGGTGTATGTAATGGAGTACAGAGGCTTCCTGGTGTGAGGCCATGTCATAGGCAGGGCACGACCAGAGAGAGAGAGAGAGAGAAAGTATTCAAACCCCTTCCCCTTTTCCACATTTTCTTATGTTACATCCTTATTCTAAAATGTATTAAATAAAACAAATTCCTCATCAATCTGCACATAATACACCATAATGACAGACAGGTTATAGAACAGTAATTCATAAAACCAGATACCTTATTTACATACATATTCAGACCCTTTGCTATGAAACGCCAAATTGAGCTCAGGTGCATCCTGTTTCCATTGATCATCCTTGAGATGTTTCTACAACTTGATTGGAGACCACCTGTAGTAAATTCAATTGATTGGACATGATTTGGAAAGGCACACACCTGTCTATACAAGGTCCCACAGTTGACGGTGCTTGTCAAGGCAAAAACCAAGCCATGAGGTTGAAGGAATTGTCCGTAGAGCTCCGAGACAGGATTGTGTCGAGGCACAGATTTGGGGAAGTGTACCAAAAAATGTCTGCAGCATTGACGGTCCCCAAGAACACACTGGCCTCCATCATTCTTAAATGGAAGAAGTTTGGAACCACCAAGACTCTTCCTAGAGCTGGTCGCCCATCTAAACTGAGCAATCGGGGGAGAAGGGCCTTGGTCAGGGATGTGACCAAGAACCCGATTGGACACACTCATCTCTAACCCTGACCCTAACACGTTCATGGGCCTCTTCGGCGCACTCATCTCTAACCCTAACACATTCATGGGCCTCTTCGGCACACTCATCTCTAACCCTAACACGTTCATGGGCCTCTTCGGGCACACTCATTTCTAACCCTAACACGTTCATGGGCCTCTTCGGCACACTCATCTCTAACCCTAACACGTTCATGGGCCTCTTCGGCACACTCATCTCTAACCCTAACACGTTCATGGGCCTCTTCGGCACACTCATCTCTAACCCTAACACGTTCATGGGCCTCTTCGGCACACTCATCCCTAACCCTAACACGTTCATGGGCCTCTTCGGCACACTCATCTCTAACCCTAACACGTTCATGGGCCTCTTCGGCACACTCATCTCTAACCCTAACACGTTCATGGGCCTCTTCGGCACACTCATCTCTAACCCTAACACGTTCATGGGCCTCTTCGGCACACTCATCCCTAACCCTAACCCATGAATGGGTCGCTTCGGCACACTCATCCCTAACCCTAACCCATTAATGGGTCGCTTCGGCACACTCATCCCTAACCCTAACCCATTAATGGGCCGCTTCGGCACACTCATCCCTAACCCTAACCCATTAATGGGTCGCTTGGACACGCTTAAGCTGAGGGAGAGAGAGATGGAGAAAGAGAGAGAGTTAGAGTGTGTGAAAGAGAGAGAGAGGCAGCTGACCGGACATTCTTCCCTAATCCCGGTGTCCTGACCAATGCCAGCCTCTCCCATCCATGGCCCGTTTGGACACGCTCAAGTTGGGCTCGCTCTGGGCTAAATAACAATCGCTCCCCCGAAGGCACAACAAGCTCTTGATGTTTACTATTTTTTACTGTTTATTTTAAATTTTAATTTGACCTTTATTTAACCAGGCAAGTCAGTTAAGAACACATTCTTATTTTCAATGACGGCCTGGGAACAGTGGGTTAACTGCCTGTTCAGGGGCAGAACGACAGATTTGTACCTTGTCAGCTCGGGGGTTTGAACTCGCAACCTTCCGGTTACTAGTCCAATGCTCTAACCACTAGGCTACGCTGCCGAGAACCCTCCAAAAACAAGATGGTAGTTCAAGATACCCCCTAAGATAAAAATGTCAAAGCCACTTGATACCAAGGCACTGGCATAATGCACTGAGTGTTAACAGCTTAACTAAAGTTATCAGAAGGAAAGCTAGTACCAGAAGCACCACCCAGCCTCGGTAGGCCTACTACACATCTAGCCCCACACACTATCACTTCACCAGGATGAATGTTATCATACTGGAATGTGGCCCTTTGGTCTAATTCCCACTTCCAGGGTGACCTAAAATGACATTGCCATTTGGGACATGGGAACGGGAAGTTGACATGCGATCAAACCATGATCAAACTATAGTTATACGATATTTGAATGGATGATTGGACATGACGTTGGTTGATAGTCTGACATCTGTAGATCATATATACACCTAAGGGACTATTCAAATAAAGTGTGACCAAACCTTATGCTCTGATAGGATATGAAGGAAGGTGAGTGGTGATTACTAGACTACTAACCAGAGCACAGAGCAGGTCGACTGCCTCCAGCACCAGTTCCTGGTGTCCAATCCTGGTCACACCCAGTTCTAGCAGGTCCTGGTGGGAGATCTTCAACAGCTGCTCCCCGTCAATCTTCTCACGCTCAAAGTACGGGACATACTGCTGTAGGCTGTCGTTCAGGCCTGGGAAAGATAGATAATGAGAGATAGAAAGAGAGAGGGGGAGGAGGTAGAGAGAGAGAGAGAGAGAGAGAGAGAGAGAGAGAGAGAGAGAGAGAGAGAGAGAGAGAGAAAGAAAGAGGGAGAGAGAGGTAGAGAGGGATAAAGAGAGAGGTAGAGAGAGAGAGGGATAAAGAGAGAGGTATAGGGGGAGAGAGAGAGACAGATGTAAGACAAAGAGCTTCTTTCAGAGTCCAAGACCTGTTATGATACCACACAAGTGTTGAAGAAAACACTGGTAGTGAGTCAATACAAGCTGTTTACCAGTCCATCACTCAGGCATTTCTCAGGATCGCACTGTCCAGCAATAACCAGAATCAAACTGATCTCTGACCACAAGAGACCACACATCTAGCCACCCAGAATCAAACTGATCTATGACCACTAGTGACCACACATCTAACCAGCCAGAATTCCACACCGTACACATAGCAGCAGCGGTTACGACCATCACATACAGCATCTCATCTGATGTTCAAACATTCTGACCCAAACGACATTAACAACTGGTCCCCAAAATGGACATGTTTGTAAATAGTGAATTAAAAAGCAACTGCCACCACATGGGACCATTAAAATCCCAGACAACCATTGCTCCGTTTGGCCTGGAATGCCGCGCTATGCCACAGATGACTCACTTTGAAACTGTGTCCCAAATGGCACCATATTTCTTAAGGGGACATAGGGAATATGGTGCCATAGTGCACTACTTTTGACCAGGGGACATAGGGAATAGGGTGCCATAGTGCACTACTTTTGACCAGGGGGCATAGGGAATAGGGTGCCATTTGGGACAGATCTCCAGAGTTTACGGAGCAGACGCCTCTTAACTAGCCTCTAATGTGTTGCCTTCTGCTACCTTTGTGTTAGCACAAGCCTTTGTGTTAGCACAAGCTAACACTAAAGCACTCTGGTTAATCTTTACACAACCAAAGTAATGTTTATAAGTGTTTTGACCTTTCACGAGGATAGAAGTGCTAAATATTAGATGAAATGCTCATTCTAAATGGTTGGGGAAAGAAATTAGCCCTGTGCCATTGGGTGGAGATGTAGGTGGGCGGAAAGTAATGCATGGGTCAGCTGACAAGGCTTTATGTGTTGTCTATACGGATGTGATGAAGGGATAAGGTAACTAGCATGCAGGATCACGTTTCAGACACCTGAGGAGGGCAATAATCTCTCTCAACAGCAAGAGATGGCCAGCCAAAGTCACGCTACACAGCCCACCACCTGTTAATGATGACACACAACAGGTGAATCCCAAACGGCCAGAGCCCATCAAAAGTAATGCAAGATTCTCAGATTAATTTACAGTCATAAAACATTTGTATCATTCTTCAACTAGATTTAACCTCAACCTTCTTGGGGTTTGGCTCAGTCCAATGTTGGGACAAACCTCAAAGCCCAACTAAACTCTTGCTTTGTGTGGATTACAATGTTGAAATACTGTATGTCAAAACATCTCTGTCTTCCTGCTTTAGGAATGCTATTCAAAAAGAAAGACTTGTTGACTATTCCAGCTGAGCGTTAATGACTTAACAGTCCCCACACACATTAAATATTTACATTGAGAGATCTGTGACCAGGGAAAGTATGTTGCTATCAGTAACAGTATACTGTACCTTCAAAAAGACACCAAACAACTGGTGCAGTTGGATGTCGATACAGACGTACATTAGGATCTTAATTTTAGCCCGTTTGCTACAGCATGAAAATAATCCTGCAGCGTACAATTGTATAGTTTGTTTATCATGCTTTCACATAATGTGTACAACCACCACCGCAACATCTTCTCTCAATGGATACATGTAGCAGCAGCTCTTAGATCATCAACACATCCGCTCAGTGTGAAAGCCCCTCAACACATCTGCTCAGTGTGAAAGCCCCTCAACACATCTGCTCAGTGTGAAAGCCCCTTAACACAACCGCTCAGTGTGAAAGCCCCTCAACACATCTGCTCAGTGTGAAAGCCCCTCAACACATCTGCTCAGTGTGAAAGCCCCTCAACACATCTGCTCAGTGTGAAAGCCCCTTAACACAACCGCTCAGTGTGAAAGCCCCTCAACACATCCGCTCAGTGTGAAAGCCCCTTAACACAACCGCTCAGTGTGAAAGCCCCTCAACACATCTGCTCAGTGTGAAAGCCCCTCAACACATCTGCTCAGTGTGAAAGCCCCTTAACACAACCGCTCAGTGTGAAAGCCCCTCAACACATCCGCTCAGTGTGAAAGCCCCTCAACACATCCGCTCAGTGTGAAAGCCCCTTAACACAACCGCTCAGTGTGAAAGCCCCTCAACACATCTGCTCAGTGTGAAAGCCCCTCAACACATCTGCTCAGTGTGAAAGCCCCTCAACACATCTGCTCAGTGTGAAAGCCTCTTAACACATCTGCTCAGTGTGAAAGCCTCTTAACACACTGTACATTTCACATGTGAAAACACGCCAAAAAATAGTCAGCCAAATGAAAAGTCTTCTAGTCTGGACACAGATCATGCCCGACCTACTCCCAAATTCTGTGGCTAACAGGCATATAGCAGAGTAGGGGGGGGGGGGGGGGTAATTTCTCATGGTTTTGTTACAAATGAGGGAATGGTGCAACCCTTTCTCTCTTTACTACCCTTCTTCCCATGAAGTATTCACAGCTCTGGCCCTCTGGCCTCACAACCAATGAACTGACAGTGGACTAGCCGTTTGTGTACAAAAGGCAGTAGCACTGTACGACTCTATTGCTTTTACACTGACCAACCTCTTTAACAGACAGAAGCATCTTAATTGTTTTCACTGCTCTATTGACAGTTGACAATAGCCCAAGATTATACAAATGGCTCCAACTTGAGACAGCCCTTTAGGTAACTATGAGAACTTGATAAATTAGAACTCTGAATTCCCCCGTTGACCAGTAAAATCAATGATCATGTTTTATCTCTTCTCTATGCATGTTCACAAAAACAGTGTTATAAAGTAGTCTTGAACGGTTTATGATGATGGAAATAACCCCATTAAAGGATGAACCATGTAGTTCCTAAACTCTTACAACAAAAGGGATCTTTGGCTATCCCCATAGGAACCAAAAGGGATCTCAGCCTCCAGCCTCCAGCCTCCAGCCTCTCAGCCTCCAGTATTTATGCTGCAGTAGTTTATGTGTCGGGGGGCTGGGGTCAGTTTGTTATATCTGGAGTACTTCTCCTGTCCTATTCGGTGTCCTGTGTGAATCTAAGTGTGCATTCTCTAATTCTCTCCTTCTCTCTTTCTTTCTCTCTCTCGGAGGACCTGAGCCCTAGGACCATGCCCCAGGACTACCTGACATGATGACTCCTTGCTGTCCCCAGTCCACCTGGCCATGCTGCTGTTCCAGTTTCAACTGACCTGAGCCCTAGGACCATGCCCCAGGACTACCTGACATTATGACTCCTTGCTGTCCCCAGTCTACCTGGCCATGCTGCTGCTCCAGTTTCAACTTCCACCTGACTGTGCTGCTGCTCTAGTTTCAACTGTTCTGCCTTATTATTATTCGACCATGCTGGTCATTTATGAACATTGAACATCTTGGCCATGTTCTGTTATAATCTCCACCCGGCACAGCCAGAAGAGGACTGGCCACCCCACATAGCCTGGTTCCTCTCTAGGTTTCTTCCTAGGTATTGGCCTTTCTAGGGAGTTTTTCCTAGCCACCGTGCTTCTACACCTGCATTGCTTGCTGTTTGGGGTTTTAGGCTGAGTTTCTGTACACCACTTTGAGATATCTGCTGATGTACGAAGGGCTATATAAATAAATTTGATTTGATTTGATTTGATCTTCGGCTATCCCCATAGGAACCAAAAGTGATCTTTGGCTATCCCCATAGGAATCAAAAGGGATCTTCGGCTATCCCCATAAGAATCAAAAGGGATCTTCGGCTATCCCCATAGGAATCTAAAGGGATCTTCGGCTATCCCCATAGGAACCAAAAGGGATCTTTGGCTATCCCCATAGGAACCAAAAGGGATCTTCGGCTATCCCCAGAGGAATCAAAAGGGATCTTCGGCTATCCCCATAGGAATCAAAAGGGATCTTCGGCTATCCCCATAGGAATCAAAAGGGATCTTCGGCTATCCCCATAGGAATCAAAAGGGATCTTCAGCTATCCCCATAGGAATCAAAAGGGCTCTTCGGCTGTCCCCATAGGAATCAAAAGGGATCTTCGGCTATCCCCATAGGAACCAAAAGGGATCTTTGGCTATCCCCATAGGAACCAAAAGGGATCTTCGGCTATCCCCATAGGAACCAAAAGGGATCTTCGGCTATCCCCATAGCAACCAAAAGGGATCTTCGGCTATCCCCATAGGAATCAAAAGGGATCTTCGGCTATCCCCATAGGAATCAAAAGGGATCTTCGGCTATCCCCATAGGAATCAAAAGGGACCTTCGGCTATCCCCATAGGAACCCAAAGGGAACTTTGGCTATCCCCATAGGAACCAAAAGGGATCTTCGGCTATCCCCATTAGGAATCAAAAGGGATCTTCGGCTATCCCCATAGGAATCAAAAGGGATCTTCGGCTATCCCCATAGGAATCAAAAGGGATCTTCGGCTATCCCCATAGGAATCAAAAGGGCTCTTCGGCTGTCCCCATAGGAATCAAAAGGGATCTTCGGCTATCCCCATAGGAACCAAAAGGGATCTTCGGCTATCCCCATAGGAACCAAAAGGGATCTTCGGCTATCCCCATAGGAACCAAAAGGGATCTTCGGCTATCCCCATAGGAATCAAAAGGGATCTTTGGCTATCCCCATAGGAACCAAAAGGGATCTTTGGCTATCCCCATAGGAACCAAAAGGGATCTTCAGCTGTCCCCATAGGAACCAAAAGGGATCTTCGGCTATCCTCAAAGGAACCAAAAGGGATCTTCGGCTATCCAAATAGAAACCAAAAGGGATCTTCGGCTATCCCCATAGGAACCAAAAGGGATCTTCGGCTATCCCCATAGGAATCAAAAGGGATCTTCGGCTATCCCCATAGGAACCAAAAGGGATCTTTGGCTATCCCCATAGGAACCAAAAGGGATCTTCGGCTATCCCCATAGGAATCAAAAGGGATCTTCGGCTATCCCCATAGGAATCAAAAGGGATCTTCGGCTATCCCCATAGGAACCAAAAGGGATCTTTGGCTATCCCCATAGGAACCAAAAGGGATCTCCGGCTATCCCCATAGGAATCAAAAGGGATCTTCGGCTATCCCCATAGGAATCAAAAGGGATCTTCGGCTATCCCCATAGGAACCAAAAGGGATCTTCGGCTATCCCCATAGGAACCAAAAGGGATCTTCGGCTATCCCCATAGGAACCAAAAGGGATCTTCGGCTATCCCCATAGGAACCAAAAGGGATCTTCGGCTATCCCCATAGGAACCAAAAGGGATCTTCGGCTATCCAAATAGAAACCAAAAGGGATCTTCGGCTATCCCCATAGGAACCAAAAGGGATCTTCGGCTATCCCCATAGGAACCAAAAGGGATCGACCTGTAACCAGAAAGGGCTTGTCAAATAGTTCTCTTTATGAAGAACCCTTATTGGTTCTAGATAGAACATTTATTTCTAAGAGTGTATGAATATTGACCTCATCTGATTATGGAGATTGATGCAAAGGAGAAGTGGGTTACTGAGAAAATGGTTGAGGTCAGTAAACTCTTGTGCATGACTCAGGCTGCAATCACATTCCACAGAAAAATCCAGTTAATCATTTATCGGAAACATAAAAACAAACAAAACCCAGACACGTCCAGAATTTGGTTGCTTTCCTCCTCAAGTGTTTCACTTTCCTTGCCTAGTAAACCATCTTCGATGTGTTTCGCTAGACTGTGTTGTGAGTGGTAACATTTAACCAACCAACTGTGATATGTGTGTTAACAAGCTAGCAGCATGCATCCTGTCTATATTCAATAGGTTTGATAGATTGGACATTGAACTGAGGTGTACGCTGCCTCTGGCTTGTTCATCACATCACACAAAGGCACGTGTTGTGCCGTCTGGGGTAGACAGGCAATAAATGAGTGGAGTTTGGACCTGCACAGCTGGAATATTTACTTTTTTAAATGGACTTCATCCTTCACAACAGAACAGAGGTGGTTGTTGTCGTCATTCGAAAGGAATTGAGAGTGGTTCTAAAGCATTCAGACTATTTATAGACTCCACCAACCCATTCAGAAAGGAGAGGAAATAACCTATCTCAGGAAAACAGAGGAAAAAGTATTTCCTTGACCACACAAAACAATTGTGTGTGTGTGTGTGTGTGTGTGTGTGTGTGTGTGTGTGTGTGTGTGTGTGTGTGTGTGTGTGTGTGTGTGTGTGTGTGTGTGTGTGTGTGTGTGTGTGTGTGTGTGAGTGTGTGTGTGAGTGTGTGTGTTCTGGGAAAAATCCAGAATTAGTGTAATAGTAGCCTATCCTATCAAAACAACCAGTGACAGACAGTGCCTACTCTTCACAGATCTCTCCAACATTTGGGGACTAGCAAAGAGGTTACAGGGTTGCCTTATGTACTGTAACAGGGTTAATTAATGGCATGTTTGTTCCCATGGAAACCCTTCTTCTGACTGATATAAACTGGATGGGGACACTGTGTCCCTAGTGGCATCCTATTCCCTATATATTGAACTACTTTTGAACAGAGCCCTATTGCACTTCAGCATGCCACTTGAGACTCTGAAGAGAAAGCTTCCATGCCCTGCTATTTTGAGGAATGATTAGACATAAAACTGAGTCATAATAATAATACTAAATGAATAACAGCCTCTCCTATCTATGTTCCTATGTACGTCAGAGAAACTAATGGTAACACGTAACCAGGATGTATGGTTCTGAGTGAGTCAGTTCAGGCCAACCATCAGTGCTTGGTGATAATGTGGTCAAGCATTAGTGTGTCCTGCGTGGTGATAATGTGGTCAACCAAATCAAATCAAACCTTATTTGTCACGTGCCGAATACAACAAGTGTAGACCTTACCGTGAAATGCTTACTTATAAGCCCTTAACCAACAGTGCAGTTCAAGAAGAGTTAAGAAAATATTTACCAAATATAAAGTAAAAAATTAACACAATAATGAGGCTATATACAGGGGGTACCGGTACGAAGTCAGTGTGAGGGGGTACAGGTTAGTTGAGGTATTTTGTAAATGTAGGTAGGGGTGAAGTGAAGGGGTGAAGTGACTATGCATAGATAATAAACAGCAAGTAGCAGCAGTGTAAAAACAAGGTGGGTGGGGGGGGGGGGGCAATGTAAATAGTCCAGTGGCCATTTGATTAATTGTTCAACAGTCTTATGGATTGGGGGTAGAAGCTGTTAAGGGACCTTTTGGACCTAGACTTGGCGCTACGGTACCGCTTGTCCTGGATGGCAGGAAGCTTGGCCCCAGTGATGTACTGGGCAGTTCGCACTACCATCTGTAGCGCCTTACAGTCAGATGCCGAGCAGTTGCCATACCAGGCGGTGATGCAACTGGTCAGGAAGCTCTCAATAGTGCAGCTGTAGAAGTTTTGAGGATCTGGGGACCCATGCCAAATCTTTTCAGTCTCCTGAGGGGGAAAAGGCTTTGTAGTGCCCTCGTCACGACTGTCTTGGTGTGTTTGGACCATTATTTGGTGATGTGGACACCAAGGATCTTGAAACTCTCCACCCGCTCTACTACAGCCCTGTCGATGTGAATGTGGGCCTGTTCGGCCTGCCTTTTCCTGTAGTCCACGATTAGCTCCTTTGTCTTGCTCACATTGAGGGAGAGGTTGTTGTCCTGGCACCACACTGCCAGTTCTCTGACCTCCTCCCTATAGGCTGTCTCATCGTTGTCAGTGATCAGGCCTACCTGATCTACCGCCGTCAGCAAACTTAATGATGGTGTTGGAGTCGTGTTTGACCACACAGTCATGGGTAAACAAGGAGTACAGGAGGTGACTAAGTACACACCCCTGAGGGGTCCCAGTGTTGAGGATCACCGTGGCAGACGTGTTGTTGCCACATGGGGAGGCCCGTCAGGAAGTCCAGGATCCAGTTGCAGAGGGAGGTGTTTAGTCCCAGAGTCCTTAGCTTAGTGATGAACTTTGAGGGCATTATGGTGATGAACGCTGAGCTGTAGTCAATGAACAGCATTCTCACATAGGTGTTCCTTTTGTCCAGGTAGGAAAGGGCAGTGTGGAGTGCAATAGAGATTGAGATTGCATCATCTGTGGATCTGTTGATGCGGTATGCGATTCACCATTAGTGTGTACTGCGTAGTGATAATGTGGTCACCCATTAGTGTGTACTGCGTAGTGATAATGCTGTCGACCATTCGTGTGTACTGCATAGCGATAATGCGGTCAACCATTAGTGTGTACTGCGTAGTGATAATGCTGTCAACCATTAGTGTGTACTGCGTAGTGATAATGCTGTCAACCATTAGTGTGTACTGTGTAGTGATAATGCTGTCAACCATTAGTGTGTACTGCATAGTGATAATGCTGTCAACCATCAGTGTGTACTGTGTAGTGATAATGCTGTCAACCATTAGTGTGTACTGCGTAGTGATAATGCTGTCAACCATTAGTGTGTACTGCGTAGTGATAATGTGGTCAACCATTAGTGTGTACTGCGTAGTGATAATGTGGTCAACCATTAGTGTGTACTGCGTAGTGATAATGTGGCCAACCATTAGTATAGCATCATGCCAATAAGTTGTTTAGTACATCTGTTACATGTAAATGCAGCTGCCTATCCCGACTATCTTCCTTTATTCAATACAATTACTTTGAAGACGTTCTGGTGGTGTCATTAAGCTGTAATCAATTTAAACAACATGACCTTGTAGTCATTAGTGACCAGTGGTGACACATAACTGCAACCGGTAGGTAAGTGTATGTGACGTGTCACCCTATTTATTTGACCTGTATTTAACTAGGCAAGTCAGTTAAGAACAAATTCTTATTTTCAATGACGGCCTAGGAACAGTGGGTTAACTGCCTGTTCAGGGGCAGAATGACAGATTTGTGGACTGTGGTAGTAGGTGGAAGAGTCTTATAACGCAGACTCAGGTGTCTCCAAGATGAAACTTGGGTTGCATCCTAAATGGAACCCTATTCCGGAACCCTATTCCCTATAGTGCGCTACTTTTGACCCATGGGGCTAAGGTCAAAAGTAGTGCACTATATAGGGAATAGAGTGCCCTTTGGGACACACACTTGGAGTCCTCCTCCTCCCTCTAAACAAGCACATAAACTGGATGCTCCTGTCCTGTGGGAAGAAGTTTCATACAGTCTTCCTTATCCAAAAGACATACAGTCTTCCTTATCCAAAAGACATACAGTCTTCCTTATCCAAAAGACATACAGTCTTCCTTATCCAAAAGACATAGTCTTCCTTATCCAAAAGACATACAGTCTTCCTTATCCAAAAGACATACAGTCTTCCTTATCCAAAAGACATACAGTCTTCCTTATCCAAAAGACATACAGTCTTCCTTATCCAAAAGACATACAGTCTTCCTTATCCAAAAGACATAGTCTTCCTTATCCAAAAGACATACAGTCTTCCTTATCCAAAAGACATACAGTCTTCCTTATCCAAAAGACATACAGTCTTCCTTATCCAAAAGACATACAGTCTTCCTTATCCAAAAGACATACAGTCTTCCTTATCCAAAAGACATAGTCTTCCTTATCCAAAAGACATACAGTCTTCCTTATCCAAAAGACATACAGTCTTCCTTATCCAAAAGACATACAGTCTTCCTTATCCAAAAGACATAGTCTTCCTTATCCAAAAGACATACAGTCTTCCTTATCCAAAAGACATACAGTCTTCCTTATCCAAAAGACATACAGTCTTCCTTATCCAAAAGATATACAGTCTTCCTTATCCAAAAGACATAGTCTTCCTTATCCAAAAGACATACAGTGAGTGTGTTATGTCACGCCCAAATGAAAAATATCAAAAGGGCAAATCTATATTTATCTAATAGAATAAGGATAACCGCTTGATAACAACCATTAGTTCAAAGTTATTAATGTATGCCTTTCTTTTCTTCAGTAAATAACTCAACAGAATTGGCAGTTGCATAACCTAAATCTATAGTCTTGAATCTTGATTTTCAATCAATCACAATCATCCTCTATAATCGCACCTGCCAGAAGAGCATGGGAAAATGCAGACTTGCCTGAGCGTGTTTCTCACTAATGTTTACTTCTACTGTATCTGAGTTATACATTTTCAAAGTTCATCTCATATATAAGGGGCAGGATATATAAAACATACTATTTTTTACTGTTCATTGTCAATTATTTCCCTGATATTACTATTATTACACTGGTTATTTATATGTTTATAAAAATGATAAAAAATCTAATCAAATCAAAATAAATTGTCACATGAGCAGGTGTAGACCTTAAAGTGAAATGCTTACTTACAAGCTCTTAACCAACAATGCTTTAAGAAGTTTTAAGAAAAATAATTGTTAAGTAAAAAATAGATAAGTAAAAAATATAAAATAAAAGTAACAAATAATTAAACAGCAGCAGTAAAATAACAATAGCAAGAGTACAGAGTCAATGTGGGGGGGCACCAGTTGAGGTAATTGAGGTAATATGTACATGTAGGTAGAGTTAAAGTGACTATGTATAGATAATAAACAGAGAGTAGCAGCAGCGTAAAAGAGGGGTCTGGGTAGCTCTTTGATTAGCTGTTCAGAAGTCTTATGGCTTGGGGGTAGAAGCTGTTAAATAGCCTTTTGGACCTAGACTTGGCGCTCCAGTACCGCTTGCCGTGCGGTAGCAGAGAGAACAGTCTATGAATAGAGTGGCTGGAGTCTTTGACAATTTTTAGGGCCTTCCTCTGATACCGCCTGGTATAAAGGTCCTGGATGGCAGGAAGCTTGGCCCAAGTGATGTACTGGGCCATACGCACTACCCTCTGTCGTGCCTTGTGGTCAGAGCCTGAGAAGTTGCTCTGCCAGGCAGTGAAGCAAGCAGTAAGGATGCTTCCTAAATACCTGACAGACAGCTTCAAAAAATTATGTCACTATATTTACACGCATTTGAAGGTATGCCAAGAAAGATCTGAGATATAGCTAATTGAAATATTGACAGCCCAAAAACAAGCGGCATATGGCATTCATAACATGCAACACATCAGCCCTCGATAGACGGCTTGGGTTCTTTCACTGGGACAACCCTCCTAGGACAATTAAAGGAAGACAGCAGTACCATCTGAATAAAGACAGCTTCCTTCATTGCCATCTACTAGATGCTAATTCAAGGGGCTCTGATGCTCCACTCTTCTTAATGGGGTGAGCTGCTAACAGGTCAAGTGTATCATAATGTCATCAATCACAGCTTAACGACACATCAATATGAACGCATGCCGTAAATGCTGACACAATGGCCATGCAGGGGTTGTGTGGAATGTACTGTCAGATCCTCTACAGACGCTGTCTCATCTAGGGTTGCAAAGGGTCAGGAACCTTTCGGTAAATTTCCGGAATTTGCCCAGAAATTTTCCATGGGAAGTGTAGCCTGGGAATTTAGGGAAATTCGCTTAAATTAATCAAAAAAGATAGCTTGTAACAGTGAACCTTTTTTGTGGGATACACATAAAGCAATTATAGGTCTTGTGGCATATTTTAGTTAAACTATCCCCAATTCAATGGAATTGCAACCCTCTGCATGCACAATGCATTCTTCCATCACATGCACTCTTCCATCTCATGTACAGCTGATTCTCAAGATCTTGCACACTAATGAGATGCTATTGAGCCCACACCACTACACTGTCTGGGCCAAGGACTACATGCTTTCTGGTAAGTTTTGATTATAATACTGGGTGGGGTGAATATATTTTATAAGACATACAATTACTTTTTGTTAACTAGTAAATAGTAGCCTACAGTAAAGTGTGTTTAAATCATTGTTAACTTGTTAAGAATTTCTGCTAGTTAGTTTTTGCTACCATGTGGGTTTTAGCTTGCTTGAGCCTGATAACTGAGGAGTGTTAATTCACCTGTTTAGATACATGTTACATTTGAAAACATTTATCTTACAAAGCAGTTGTTTAATTAAACTGCTTAACTATTTATCTGTACATGGAATTGTATTTTTATTTATTTTATTCATTGTTTTCTAATCTTTACAGGAAAATGCCACGGCACTATCTGATGTGTGGAGACATTTCACTGCAGCTAATGTAGAAGGAAAAGCTATGTACATTTGCAAATACTGTGCCAAAGCATATGTGAAGAATGCAACAAAGATGCAGAATCATCTGGCCAAGTGCATAAAGTTCCCTCAGCACTCACAACAAGCCACCTCTGACAAAAGTTTCTCTACTTCTATTTGAGGTGAAAATGATGAATCAGACACCTTATCGATAGCAACAGCTCATGGTCCTCCTGGAATCAGAAGTTATTTTGACCTAATGGAGGAACGTAGTAAGAGAAATGCTGATGAATGTCTTGCTCAAGCTGTGTATGCAACTGGTTCACCTCTGATGCCCAATGTGTGTTGGAAAAGATTTCTGAATGTTCTTCACCCAGCATACACCCCTCCAACCAAACATGCTTTATCTACTAATTTCCTGGATGCAGAGTTCAACAGAGTTCAAGTGAATGTCAAGCAAATCATAGAGAAAGCATACTGTATTGCAATCATCTCTGATGGGAGGTCGAATGTTCGTGGGCAAGGAATAATTAACTACATCATCTCCACCCCTCAACCAGTATTCTACAAGAGCACAGACACAAGGGACAACAGACACACCGGTCTCTACATTACAGATGAGTTGAAGGCAGTCATCAATGACCTTGGGTCACAGAAGATATTTGCACTGGTGACAGACAATGCTGTGAACATGAAGGCTGCTTGGTCTAAAGTGGAGGAGTCCTACCCTCATGCATTGAATCTGCTCCTCAAGGACATCATGGCACTGAAAACAATGGATACACTCTACAAGAGAGCCAAGGAAATGGTTAGGTAGGTGAAGGGTCATCAAGTTATAGCAGCAATCTACCTCACTGAGCACAGTGAGAAGAATAAGAGCACCACACTGAAGCTGCCCAGCGACATCCGTTAGGGTGGTGTTGTCATCATGTTTGACTGTCGCCTGGAGGGGAAGGAGTCTCTCCAAGAAATGGCCATATCCCAGTCTGCTGATATGGACAGCCCCATCAAGAGGATCCTCCTGGATGATGTATTTTGGAAGAGAGTGGAAAGCAGCCTGAAACTCCTGAAACCTATAGCAGTAGCCATTGCACGGATTGAGGGAGACAATGCCATCCTGTCTGATGTTCAGACTCTGCTTGCAGATGTAAGAGAAGAAATCCGTACTGCCCTGCCCACTTCACTGTTGTTCCAAGCAGAGGAAACTGCAGTTATGAAATACATCAAAAAGCTGAAGACTTCTGCCTGAAACCCATACACGCTGCAGCGTGCATGTTGGACCCCAAGTATGTTGGGATGAGCATCCTGTTTGGTGCAGAGCTCAACAAGGCCTACTGTATGGTGTCATCACTACCGTGTCTCTCCACCTTGCCCTGGATGAGGGCAAGGTTCTTGGCAGTCCTTCAATATTCCCTTTCTTTTGTTGTTCAGTGAAATCATCCCATGTGAAGAGTCAACTCATTTAATTAAAGTTCAATTCGTAACTATTTTTTTTTAAATTTCTATTGGAAGGATTTAATCATTTGCAATTATGTCTACTGGACATCCATGATATCAAAATGATAGTTTTAGGCATGTTTTGCGGCTATACAGTGTTTGTTTAGATTTACAATGTTTACAACCATTGGAGTAAAACAAGCTTATATGTTGGGTTCTGATGGGGTTGAACTAAGCTCATTATGCATTCATGGGTTATATTCTTCAAGAATCAATGGATATAATTAATTTCCAAGTTTAAAAAAAATTGATGTAGAAACTGCAGATTGACCCTTTTAAGGTAGCCTACCAGTGAGTTCATAAAAGGTGACCGTCGAGCTTTGGTTGTCAAAAGCACATAGTGAGCACATGTACGTTAAGGTAAACATAAACCCTTCTCCCCGTTGGCACACAATTTCCTTTCATCATCAAATGTAATTTTAAAATGGCTTTAAAGATGAGACTTAATAGCTGCCCAAAACAAGCAATAAAACACAATGTTACCAAGTAACCTAACCTAACGACACCTAGGCTGCTTCTAATAGATACCGATTTACAAATAGCAACAAAAGTTGCACATTTGACACAATTCACTCATTCTCACTCAACATTCTCAATACGGGGCAATTTTGAATTGAACGTTGTTGGTTACTTAAACCAATGAAAATCAAATCAAATTGTATTTGTAACATTCTTCGTCAACAACAGGTGTAGCCTAACATTGATACGCTTACTTACGGCCCTTCCCAACAATCCCGAGAGAAAAAAACAACATAATTAAAGCAGAAAGTTTGACAATTAATTAATTAACAGGCAATTAACTATGCAATAGCCGAACAACGAATTATATAGCTAAAGTGAAACAAACATAGGCTATTCAAAAAATATATTACCCATTAGGCTAATGTAATGTTAACAGTGTATGTTAGAATTAGGAAGGTTTATCAACTCACCTCTTATCCAATCTACAACTTGTTTAGAAGTCCACTTTGTTATGGGATCCATCTTTGAAATGGTGCTCTCTGAAATTGAACCGGCTTTTTTTCTTTGTCTTTTAGGTTAGCTTAGATGAAAAATCAGTAATTCCACATAGTAGGCATAATAGACATGTAACTACGACGAAATGACATGAACATAGTCCTATCACGCACGTCTCTCCCCATACAGCCAGGATGACAGACCGATCCCATGTGGGGAAACAACAAGTTTACAGTGGAGCGGGGCAAACCTGAGAAGGGGCGGGAGTATCCGATTACAGATCAGGTCATCAACCCTATTCTACTAAAACCGTTACATATATCAATTCTACTAGAGTCTATTGCAGGCAAATAGCGAAGTTTATTGTGAAACTTCATGAATGTACTAATCAACAGGTTTCTATGACAATAATACAGTACACTAACCTAACCTATCCTAACCTAACCTAACCTAACCTAACCTATCCTAACCTAACCTAACCTAACCTAACCTAACCTAACCTAACCTATCCTAACCTAACCTATCCTAACCTATCCTAACCTAACCTATCCTAACCTAACCTATCCTAACCTAACCTATCCTAACCTAACCTAACCTAACCTAACCTAACCTAACCTACTATTATGAACAACATGTGACGTGTTAGAAATGTATCTCATACATTCTCAGGACAGATTCTCACACAAAAGTTTGATCGAGTGGTCTGTAATTAGTCTTCTCATATTTTCTAAGTCTTAAACCATCTATTCATGTGTTGGGTGTTGCCTGATGTGACTTTTTTAGGTCCCAAAAGTTTCCCATGGGAAGAGTGCAGGCAACATTGATGTGGGGGCAGTGATATCACACAAGACATGAGGGGACAGGACTTTAAAGGGTTTTATGGGGATTTTGGGTAACATGGGTTATGAGATTAATTTTTAGATGACAAGGGTGTAAATGAACAACAACACAATTTATTGTTGGTGGGTGTCATGTTTAATTTAATCAATAAGTTCATAATCATT
Source organism: Oncorhynchus kisutch (assembly GCF_002021735.2). Lineage (NCBI taxonomy): Eukaryota > Metazoa > Chordata > Actinopteri > Salmoniformes > Salmonidae > Oncorhynchus > Oncorhynchus kisutch. The sequence continues at coordinate 16,944,961 of NC_034185.2, forward strand.
TTTGGGGGGACTGGATAAATGACAGGCTTTGCCACTATATCTAGAAACATTGTATCATTAATTTGTCTGGCAATACAATCCACAACCTGTAAAACATCTTGAGAAGTAAACGTTTTATTTAAGGAAAGACTGCCCTCTTCTGACAACAGGAGGTTGGTTGTCTTCTGCTACTGTATGTAGACTAGCCTACTACCCACTGGGCACACTTGGGTTGAATCAATGTTGTTTCCATGTCATTTCAATGGAGTTACCTTGAACCAACCTGGAATAGACTTTGAATTGATCAACCCAGTTTCACAGATTATTGTGAAATAGACACAAAGTTTTAAAAAATCATGTGCAGTACACAAATTTCTATACAGTGCATTTCAATCACAGATAAAGACAGTAAGTTACTTACAGTTTTTAACAATCACTTTGGCACTAATTTCAGAACCTTATGGTCATTTTTCAAAACTCTAGAAACAAAACTCAAAACGGTCATCACTTGTAACACAGGCTGTCCAATGTTCAAAACATTGCATTGTGCATTCATATCTTTAAAGAAACCTTGCACTTGCAGAATCATTGGTTCATATAACTTATTTATCATGAAATACCATAGGAACATTAATTTAGATCACCCACACACAAGATACCGATAGTTTCACTGTGTAGTTGTTCATTCAATCATTACATATTGTAGTACAAAGTATGTGATACATGTTTCATTATGGTACTACACGTAAATACATCACTGTAATGGTGGAACCTGACATTATCCCACACAATGACATAGGTCATGCCATCAGCTCTACAGGCCTGATTTAGCTCATCAAGGAAGGTTACATTCAAACAGCGACTCATGTGGCTGCCTACAACTCAATATATAGAGTATATAGAGTAGAGAGCTTAAGTTGTTGTTCGACCAAACATTAGAATGGGCATGATGCGTAATCTAAGCAACTTTGACTGTGGTATGATTGTTGATGCCACACATGGTGATTCCAGTATCTCAGAAACAGCTGCCCTCCTGGGAGTTTTACGCACTACAGTCTCCAGAGTTTACAAAGAATGGTGCGATAAACAAAACACATTCAGTGAGCGGCAGTTCTGTGGGCAAAACACCTTGTTAATGAGAGAGTTCAGAAGAGAATGTCCAGACTCATTCAAGCTAACAGAAAGGCCACAAATGCTCAAATAACAGCTGTTTAAAACAGTCGTGAGCAGAAGATCTCTTAACGTACACCACCTTGAATAATTCAGGCTGTTGTGAAGGCAGGGGGTTCCTACCCAGTATTAGATAGGTGTACCTAATGAAGAGTGTACAGTAATGTCAAATCTGAAAACATGGTCTGGAAAAGTGGTACATGGGACGATAGAAACAGTGTCTGGTAAAGAATGATGATGAAATATTACATCCATAGATAATGTAGTCCAATTGGTTCATGTTCCATGGTAATTGGTGTCAATGGATCTCGTTATCCTGAAACTTTCATGATCTAAACATGGAATATTGTTCGTCAGTTTCCATAAAACTATGCATTAAGAGTAATGCAACAGTTACTTTTGATCAGTTGTATCAATTGATAGTTAGATCATTGTAATGAAATGACTAGACAGTCATCTCAGATGTAATGTGTGAATTGTATTTTGAAATGGTAATACTTTGATGTTTAGTTGTGTCATTTTGAACAGTTGATTTTAGTTCAATGAACAAATGATCTTATCTTTATGTGTATTGTATCCAAGCAATTGGAAAAAGTGGTAGAGTTTTGAAAAATTTGCATTTTGATCATTGGTTGTGAGTTTTGTGTCTAGAGTTTTGAAAAATGACATCAAGGTCCCAAAATTAGTGCCAAAGTGATTGTAAAAAACTGTAATAAGACAGAAACAAGGGAGGTTCGTAGAGGGGTATGGGTGGGTGTACAATGCGAACGTCTAGCAACCCAAAGGCAGTGTGTTTGAATCTCATAACGGATAACTAGTATTTTCGCTGCTCTGCAACTACTTACTACTTTTTAGCTACTTTGCAACTACTTAGCATGTAAGCTAACCCTTCCCCTATAACATAACTCCTAAACCTAACCATTTAACTTCTTAGCTAGCATATTAACTCGCCCTAACCTTAAGCCCTAAACCTAACCCTAAACTTAACCCCTAACCTTAACCCCTAGCCTAGCTAACGTTGGTAACCTAGCTACCCTTGCTAACGTTAGCCACAACAAATTGGAATTCGTGTAATGTACCAAAATGGGTTATGAAGAAAGAAAATCATATAATACACACAAAATGCGTAATGATGAAAATCGTGTAATATACATGAAAAGTGGACTTTTTCGGAGGACTGTCAAAAATGTGTGTCTATTTCGCAATAAACTGTCATAGTGTGTCGGAATTTATGTCTGTGCCCATTGGGTAGTAACAGCTGTAGGATTTTAATTTGAACCGGCGTCACAAGGGCACGGTGCTCAGGTTGATCAATGCAGCAGTTTGTCCTTCGGTTGGTTTTGTTGTTAGGAGTGGAAAACCATGTCCTTTATGAGAGCTACACAGAGAGGGAAAATAGACATTCTCTGTAACAAGAGTGTGCACGAGTGTAAAATGTATTACATAAACAAGCTTCTGAAGCCTTTTTAAACCTCAAATACATTACACGTTTTAAATGTACTGCATTACAGGAAGGTTCTCCTGCATCAGGTGTACAATGCGAACATCTAGCAACACAAAGGTTTTCACTTGTACACCCTCTCCGGCCTCTAGGTCATCAGGCTGCTGATTATCCCGCACACCTGTTACCATCGTCTCGCGCACCTGTGCCTCATGACACTCACCTGGACTCCATCACCTCCTTGATTATCTTCTCTATATCTGTCACTGGCCTTGGTTCTTTCCTCAGGTGTTATTGGCTCTGTTTTCATGTCGGTGCGTTGTTTGTGTTTCAGGTTTCGTGTTTATTGTTTCATTTATTTATTAAAACACTCACTCCCTGAACTTGCTTCCCGACTCTCAGCGCACTCGTTACACATCTGTACTTGACTTTAGCAGTTGGAGAACACTTGACAGGGAAGTCAATACTAATTCCCCCAATATACATGTACCAACTAGAAAAATGAGTTGGTATTTACATTATCTCCATAGCTAACTTGCTCAGATTGGCTATTTGGAACAAGCACTGTCTTTACGTGAATCTGTCGGTGAGACTGTTCATTGAGGCTCAGAGTAATATAATTACATACAGAATACAATATAATAGGATCGCTATGCACAGACTAATCCATGACTATAACATTAGGCTCGCAATACAGACCTGTACTGTATATGCAGGATTACTTGGGTATTCATTCATGAATGCAATGTAGAACTTTTTCAGACATTGACACGCAAGCCCTCCTCTGCCGAAATATAAACTTGTTCTGAACAATATTTCCCTTTCTATGCTTGACACACTTGTGTTCCAAGGTTTTGCTATTCTGTAGTGTTCCACAGGCCAAGACTAATAGAACAAAATAATGATTTTTTTGGAGGAAATTCACTGTGGGCCAGGAAAATGTATCGGCGTAACAAGGGCATGGCGCTCAGGTTGATCAATGCAGCAGTTTGTCCTTCAGTTGGTTTTGTTGTTAGAAGTGGATAGCCATGTCCTTTATGAGAGCTACACAGAGAGGAAAAATATACATTCTCTTTAACAAGAATGTGTGTGTGTGCTTGCATGCACACGTGCGTGTACAATTTATTGCATAAACAATAATATGATATTTTGTACTGTATATGTGTGATAATGAACCGGCAATGTCACAAAAGGTTTTCTTTTTGGTCCTTGACTTAGCATGCCTCCACAATATACAGTACAACCTCCATCACTGCCTTTGTAACACCTGTTACTTTCAGTGCAGTACGCTTTTAGCTTGCAGTGTATCTCTAGACGTCCTGTGTTCAGATGAGACTTCCTGTGTGACTGATGCATTCTTGTTCTGCCTTGAGCATTGGTCATCGTTTGTGATAGCGAAATATCAAACTGTAGGAGCGACAAAACAAACCCAGGCAAGACATAATGTTTAAAAAAAACAACAGGCAAGGCATCACAACATGCTCTATCTGAGAGTTATCTAGTGGCTGCTGGGCCAGCCACCCTTCGATCCAGCCTGGTCTCATAGACTAGACGTAACATAGTAAATGTAAATCCGACACACTCAAATTAGTATGCTATGTTACGTTTACATAATACAGAAGGTTACTTAGGGCAAAATTGAAAGGAGAGCAGTTGGTTGGTGTGGATGGGTGGGTGAATAATGCAAATGTATAGCAACCCAAAGGTTGTGTGTTCAAATCTCATCAGGGACAACTTTAGCTAATTAGCAACTTTTCAACTACATACTACTTTTTAGCTACTTTGCAACTACTTACCATGTTAGCTAAGCCTACCCCTTACCTTAACCCTTTTATCTAATCCTTCCCCTAACATTAACCCTTTAACCTAACTCGTAAACCTAACCTTAACATCTAGCCTAGCTAATGTTAGCCAGCTAGCTAACGTTGGCCACAACAAATTACAATTCGGGAACATATCATACATTTTGCAAATTCATAACATATTGTACATTTTGCTAATTCGTAACATATCATACGAATTGTAATTTGTAACATATTATAAGAAATGGATGATGGACATCCACAAATTAATACATACCATACAAAACGTCACATATTATACTAAATTAAGTGTCTCGGAGCTACATACAGAATAATATGAAATGCTCTAAGACCAGGCAGCCAGCATCAGTCAGTATCTGACAGCTGGTGTTCTCATTTGATTGTAGCCTACAACTATCTTGTACTGTAGGTTACTTTACTGTATAAAAATGTACAAGTAGAGTCAGCTATGAATGCAGTAAAATGGAATTCTCACTTACATATAATTTACAAAGTTCAACAATATAGGCATTCTAATGCGGTGCAACGGTAGAGCCGTTATCCACTTGATCTCTTACAGTGCAAACATGCCAGGAAAAGTAGACCCTTAGCAACTATAGGGTTGAATAAATTCTCCATCAAAAGGTTGCCATAGTAAACTCCACATCCAAGAGGAAAACAATTAGCCAGCTAGAAACTCCAGCAAAGTTTGCTCGCTAGCTTTGAGGTGAGTGACACCAGTAGACAGAGCTGGCTTTTGTGATTATTATCCATAGTTTTCATCCATAGTTTTCAGCATGTTGCTGGCACTGGTGGTGCTGAGAATTAAGAAATATGGTCAAACTAGCAAGTACTGCATTTGGAAAATATTCTCAATCATTTGCTGAATGAAAATCGCCCACAATTTCAGTTTTCATTCATAGCTCCCGCTAGCAACATCAAAGCAACTTTGTAATGTAATGACAGACCCAGCAGTGTTTTCAAATCAGACGGACTGACAGCCAGGAGCCAATATGACATGCATTTGTCAGCTAAATTACACATTTATTCTGTATCACTCAACTCTCATTTATGTGTCTCGTTTGTATTGAGAGGGATATAGCTAGATACACTACATGTCCAAAGGTATGTGGACACCCATTCAAATGAGTGGATTCGGCTATTTCAGCCACACCCGTTGCTGATAGGTGTATAAAATCGAGCACACAGCATGGCACCATCAACATGGCACCATCATCCTTTCAACATGGCACCATCATAGGATGCCACCTTTCCAACAAGTCACTTTGTCAAATTTCTGCCCTGCTAGAGCTTACCTGGTCAACTATAAGTGATGTTATTGTGAAGTGGAAATGTCTAAGAGCAACAACGGCTCAGCCACACAAGCTCACAGAATGGGACTGCCGAGAATGGGACTGCACAAAAACTGTTGGTCAGGAGCTTCATGAAATGTGTTTCTATGGCTGAGTAGCCACACACAAGCCTAAGATCACAATGTGAAATGCCAAGCACACATACCTAAGATCACCATGTACAATGCCAGGCGTCGGCTGGAGTGGTGTAAAGCTTGCCACCAATGAACTCTGGAGCAGTGGAAATGCGTTCTCTGGAGTGATGAATCATGCTTCACCATCTGGCAGTCAGACAGACAAATCAGGGTTTGGCGGATGCCAGGAGAAAGCTACCTGCCCCAATGCATAGTGCCAACTGTAAAGTTTAGTGGAGGATGAATAATGGTCTAGGGCTGTAAGAAGGTAAGGCAATAAATAGGCCAATAATAGGCCAATAATTGCAAAGTAATTACAATTTAGCAATTTACACAAGTGATATATGTGCAGATGAGGATGTGCAGGTGGGAAATACCGGTGTGCAAAAGAGCAGAAAAACTAAACACAAATATAGGCAGGGGGTAGGTATTTAGTTGGATAGGCTTTTTACAGATGGGCAGTGTACAGCTGCAGCAATCAGTAAGCTGCTCCGACAGCTGATGCTTACAGTTAGTGAGGGAGATATAAGTCTCCAACTTCAGTGATTTTTGCAATTTGTTCCAGTCATTGGCAGCAGAGAACTAGAAGGAAAGGCGGCCAAAGTAGGTGTTGGCTTTGGGGATGACCAGTGAATATACCTGCTGGAGTGCATGCTACGGATGGGTCTTGCTATGGTGACCAGTGAGCTGAGATAAGGTGGAGCTTTACCTCCCAGAGGAGTGGAGGCTGTTATTGCAGCAAAGGGTGGAGCAAATCCATATTTAATGCCCATAATTTTGGAATGAGATGTTCGACAAGCAGGTGTCTTTTCATCATGTAGTATAAGTACTGTTGATGTGTTGCTGTACTCTTGGAACGATCAGAGGGACAGGTAGAACGTGTGTGAGATAAACGATCAGTAAGCGTAATTACCTGGAGAAATCCCACCTGCAATTTCTAAACAAAGCTGCTTTTGTTTTTGTTTAATTTAACCTTTATTTAACTAGACAAGTCAGTTAAGAACAAATTCTTATTTACAATGACGGCCTACCTGTCACGATCGTCGTTGGAATGAGGTGAGGACCAAAGCGCAGCATGGTATGTGTTCATGTTTTTTAATTTTAATGAAACAAAACTGAACACTGAAATACAAAACAATAAACGTGACGTAATCAAACCGAAACAGTCCCGTGTGGCACCAACACTAACACGGAAAATAAACACCTACAACTCAAAAGTGAAACCAGGCTACCTAAATATGATTCTCAATCAGGGACAACAATTGACATCTGCCTCTGATTGGGAACCATACAGAACACAGAAAATCCCAAATTATAGAAAAAAGAACATAGACAACCCACCCAACTCACGCCCTGACCATACTAAAACAAAGACATAAAAAATGAAGGTCAGAACGTGACAGTACCCCCCCAAAGGTGCGGACTCCGGCCCGCAAAACCTGAACCTATAGGGGAGGGTCTGGGTGGGTGTCTGTCCGTGGTGGCAGCTCTGGCACGGGACGTGGACCCCACTCCACCATAGTCTTTGTCCGCCTCCTCAACCACCTCCGTGGCCTCTTTGGAGCAGCGACCCTCGCCTCGGACTGGGGTCCCTAGCAATGGGTCCCGAATGGACGGGAGATTCCGGCACCACCGGAGTGAAGGACGACTCTGGCAGATCCGGACTGGAGGGAGACTCCGGCAGATCCGGACTGGAGGGAGACTCCGGCAGATCCGGACTGGAGGGAGACTCCGGCAGATCCGGACTGGAGGGAGACTCTGGCAGCGCTGGACAGGCGGGAGCACCTGTAGGAAGGAGACGGAGAGACAGCCTGGCGCGGGGGGCTGCCACCGGAGGGCTGGTGCGTGGAGGTGGCACCGGATAGACCGGACTGTGAAGGCGCACTGGAGCTCTCGAGCACTGAGCCTGCCCAACCTTACCTGGCTGAATGCTCCCTGTAGCCAGGCCAGTGCAGCGAGGTGAAATAGCCCGCACTGGGCTGTACTGGCCGAACCGGGGACACCATGTGTAGGGCTGTTGCCATGTACACCGGCTCGAGGAGACGCACTGGAGACCAGATGCGCTGAGCCGGCTTCATGGCACCTGGTTCGATGCCCGCTTCAGCCCGGCCGATACGAGGCGCTGCAATGTACCGCACCGGGCTATGCACACGCACCGGGGACACCATGCGCCTCACGGCATAACACGGTGCCTGCCCGGTCCCTCTCTCAAAATGGTAAGCACAGGGAGTTGGCTCAGGTCTGCTTCCTGACTCTGCCACACTCCCCGTGTGCCCCCCCCAAGACATTTTTGGGGCTGCCTCTCGGGCTTCCAACCGCGCCGCCATGCTGCCTCCTCATACCACCGCCTCTAAGCTTTCGCTGCCTCCAGCTCAGCCTTGGGGCGGCGATATTCTCCAGCCTGTGCCCAGAGTCCCTTGCCGTCCAGAATCTCCTCCCATGTCCAGGAGTCCTGCGATCGCTGCTGCTGCTGTCCGTTACCACGCTGCTTGGTCCTTTGGTGGTGGGTGTTTCTGTCACGATCGTCGTTGGAATGAGGTGAGGACCAAAGCGCAGCATGGTAAGTGTTCATGTTTTTAAATTTTTATGAAACAAAACTGAACACTGAAATACAAAACAATTAACGTGAAGTAATCAAACCGAAACAGTCCCGTGTGGCACTAACATGGAAAATAAACACCCACAACTCAAAAGTGAAACCAGGCTACCTAAGTATGATTCTCAATCAGGGACAACGATTGACAGCTGCCTCTGAACTCACGCCCTGACCATACTAAAACAAAGACATAAAAAACGGTCAGAACGTGACACTACAAAATGCAAAATTGCCTCCTGCGGGGACGAGGCCTGGGATTACAAATAAAAATATAGGTCAAAACACACATCACAACAAGATCCCACAACACTACATAAAGACTGTACTTATAACTTGTAAAACCTTAATTTGAATAATTTTGAAGTGATCCAAATGGCAAATTCCTCTTTCATATATACATTTTGAGATATGTAAAACCAGAAAAAAAGTTGTATTTTATTTGGGAGTCTGGCTTTAAGGCTTGTTACTGTACATAACCTGGCTGAGACACTGTGTGCATCCCAAATGGCACCCTATTCCCCGGCAAAGTGCACTACTTTTGCCCAGATCCTTATTGGCCCTGGTCAAAAGTAGTGCACTATATAGGGAATAGGGTGCCATTTGGTAAGCAGCCTCTCACACTGAGTCTGGAGCCGAAGTTTCAACATACTTTGTTGAACTGGATGTCTGATACAGAGCTCTGTGTTTTGCTTTAGAAATGTGTGAATGACTCATACTACAAAACGTTGGCATATCAAGACTTGCTGTTAAACATAACATTAATTAGTCTTGACAGTCAACTTATTTTTCTGCTGACGATGGAACATAGGTCTAAAACACTATTTCTCCCTCTCCCTCTTTGTCAGCATGTTTGGATGAGTGTGCATAACCTGGGTAATCAATGTTACATCCCAAATGGCACCCTATTCTCTATATAGTGCACTACTTTTGACCACTATACAGGAAATAGGGTTCCATTTGGGGATGCAAAAAATGCCTCTCAGAGGGTGGTCTGGGTCTGGCACCAAGGTGTAGGACAACTGGACTATAAGAGGAACATCCATGTAGATATGACCTTCCTTCATTTTCCAAGTGAACCTGAGGTTTGCCGCCAATCTGTATTTTTCTTTCTACATGCTGTCAGATCCAGTTTCATTATGTTGTACCACCTACTTGTCAGTCATCTCTTTCCTTCATTTAATCTTTAACCTCTAACTACTGTGTTTCCTGTTAAAAGGTCTTTCCATTTCTACTCCATAAAACTCATGCACGCGAACACGCACACTCACACTCACCTATTAGGCCAATCTTTTAGGATCAGGATTACTGTAAAAGGGAATTATACCATGGCAACTAACTGCCAATATTTACAATACATTGTGGCCAGGTCCAATGGCTCTGCTGTATGTAGATGAAGATAGAGGAGGTGGAGGTCAGAACAATGATGTATTATACACGTAGCACAGGAAACGGTTCTACTGGAGTCGAACCACAAATATTTACATAGGCCAATGTTTTTTTTCTTGTAGCATGAAAAGCATAGGTCCTGCAAAAGTCGATTTCCTACCAATGTCTAGTAGAAGAGTATTGCTCTCTAAAGAATAGCATTCAACTGAAAGAAAATACAAAGAGTGAAATAGTGAAAAAAAACGATTCAGGTTATTTTAGCAGCTCTGATTATATGCAAGACTAAGGGCATGTAAAGTAAAAATGTAAAAAAATCACATTAATGCCATGCCTCCTATTGCCACATTAACACATAAAATTCCCACATTGCCACAGTCCAGTAGGCCTACATGAGTATAAAAGTATAAAACAATCTATACTGAACAAAAATACACTATATATACAAAAGTATGTGGACACCCCTTCAAATGAATGGATTCGGCTATTTCAGCCACACCCATTACTGACCGATGTATAAAATCGAGCACACAGCCATGCAATCTCCATAGACAATCATTGGCAGTAGACTGGCCTTACTGAAGAGCTCAGTTACTTTCAACGTGGCACCATCATAGGATGCCAACTTTCTAAAAGTTAGTTTGTCAAATTTCTGCCCTGCTAGAGCTGCCATCTAGGAGCAACAACGGCTCAGCTGCGAAGTGATAGGCCACACAAGCTCACAGAACGGGACTGGCAAGTGCTGAAGCGTGTAGCGCTTTAAAAATCATCTGTCTTCGGTTACAGTGCTCACTACCGAGTTCCAAACTGCCTCTGGAAGCAACGTCAGCACAAAAACTGTTGGTCGGGAGCTTCATGAAATGGGTTTCCATGGCCGAGCAATCACACTTCACTTCGTTCAACGAGAGATTCAGGGTTTGGTGGATGCAAGGAAAATGCTACCTGCCCCAATGCATAGTGCCAACTGTAAAGTGTGGTGGAGGAGGAATAATGGTCTGAGGCTGTTTTTCATGGTTCGGGCTAGGCCCCTTAATTCCAGTGAAGGGAAATCTTAATGCTACAGCATACAATTACATTCTAGACAATTCTGTGCTTCAAACTTTGTGGCAACAGTTTGAGGAAGGCCCTTTCCTGTTTCAGCATGACAATGCCCTCGTGCACCAAGCGAGGTCCATAAAGAAACGGTTTGTCAAGATCGGTGTGGATGAACTTGACTGGCCTGCACAGAGCCCTAACCTTAGCCCCATCGAACACCTTTGGGATGAATTGGAATGCCGACTGCGAGTCAGGCCTAATCGCCCAACATCAGTGCCGACCTCACTAATGCTCTTGTGGCTGAATGGAAGCAAGTCCATGCAGCAATGTTCCAACATCTAGTGGAAAGTCTTCCCAGAACAGTAGAGGCTGTTATAGCAGCAAAGGGGGTAGCAACTCCATATTAATGCCCATGATTTTGGAATGAGATGTTCGACGATCAGGTATACACATGATTTTGGTCATGTAGTGTATAAACACAACATGCAACAATTTCAAAGATTTTACTGAGTCACAGTTCTTATAAGGAAATCAGTCAATTTAAATAACTGAATTAAGCCCTAATCTATGGATTTCACATGAGTGGGAATATAGATATGCATTTGTTGGTGACAGATAGTTTAAGAAAAGGTAGACGGTTTCTGACAGTTTGTGCAGAAATTCTTTGGTTGTCCAAACCCACAGTTTCATCAGCTGTCCGGGTGGCTGGTCTCAGAAGATCCCGCAGGTGAAGAAGCCGGATGTGGAGGTCCTGGGCTGACATGGTTACAAGTGATCTTCAGTTGTGAGGCCTGTTGGATGTACTGTCAAATCCTCTAAAACTACGTTGGTGGCAGCTTACGGTTGAGAAATTAACATATAATTCTCTGGCAACAACTCTGGTGGACATTCCTGCAGCCAGCATGCCAATTGCACGCTCCCTCAATACTTGAAACATCTGTGGCATTGTGTTGTGTGACAAAACTGCACATTTTAGAATGGCCTTTTATTCCCCAGCACAAGGTGCACCTGTGCAATGATCATGCTGTTTAATCAGCTTCTTGATATGCCACACCTGTCAGGTGGATGGATTATCTTGGCAAAGGAGAAATGCTCACTAACAGGGATGTAAACAAATGTATGCATAACATTTTAGAGAAATAAGCTTTTTGTGCATATGGAACATTTCTGGGATCTTTTATTTCAGCTCATGAAACACTTTACATGTTGCTTTTATATTCTTGTTCAGGGTATGTAAAATCCAATAAGTGATCATCTATTGCACCACACATGCATTAGTAGCATGGTCCCTGGAGCTCAGCTGTGCTTCACATATAGCCTCCATCCATCCCTGCTGTTCTGCTATGGTGCCAGCCTTTAGGAAGAAGGTCCGCTTCCTGTCCTTAGGAGTAATAGTCCATTCGAATGATCCATCGCCTCCTTCAACAACCTCTACCACTGCCCCAACCAGGTTGATGGGCTTCAGAAGCTTCTGGATGAAGGAGAAGTGATGTTGTTTTAGATGGCAGATATGCTGTGCTTCCCAATTGGCACCCTATTCCCTATATATTGTGCGTTCCTATCGGCACCCTGTTCCCTATATTGGCTGCAGAAAGCCTTTGTTGAACTGAAATTAGTACTTCATGGAAGTAAAACTAAGTGTATGTTATTTTCCAAATCACGTAAAAATCTATCTGAAGATTTATGCATGCATACTTTGGATGGTGCCCTCATTGACCGTGTCCCCGCTTATAAATATCTGGGCATCTGGATTGTCGAAAAGCTATCTTTCCAAAAGCATGTTGATGAGTTAGGTAACAAATTAAGAATGAAAATAGTCTTCTTCTATAGGAACAGGTCCTGTCTTTAGTTAAATAGCAGAAAACAACTAATTCAGTCAACATTCATTATGGTTATTGACGATGGCAATATTGTTCATATGAATGCAGCCGCCACTGTATTGAAGCCATTGGATGCAGTTTATCATAGCACATTGTGCTTTATTACGGGGGATAAGTTCTGTACACATCCTTGCATTTTGTATCAGAAAGTAGGCTGGCCCTCCTTGAAGTCTCATAGATCGATGCATTGTACTCTTTTTGTCTACAAAGCCCTCGTGCATAAACCTCTGCCATACCTTACCTCATTGTTAACCTTCAGACATATAAATGACCAGACCTGGACTCAGGGATAACTAACCCGGGAGATCCCTTCAATCACCACTGAGTAGGTACATCTGCTTTTTGTTTTTTTGGCCTCTCATGTTGAATGATCTCCAAAAGTTCTTAAAGTTGATGGAGTTGGTGCCTCTTGGGTAATTCAGGCAGATGTTAGAGGGCCTTTTTACTGAAGAATGTGTATGATTGTGTTTTGATTTTCATGTTTTGTTTGCTTTTCATGTATTGTGTAATTGATGTGTACATAGATATGTATCATGTAATTGATGTGTAATTAGATATGTATTGTGTAATTGATGTGTATATAGATATGTATAGTGTAATTGATGTGTATATAGATATGTGTAGTGTAATTGATGTGTATATAGATATGCAAGTGTAATTGATGCGTATATACATATGTATAGTGTAATTGATGTGTATATAAAATAGCCCGTACACGTATAGTGTAATTGATGTGTATATACATATGTATAGTGTAATTGATGTGTATATACATATGTATAGTGTAATTGATGTGTATATAGATATGTACAGTGTAATTGATGTGTATATAGATATGTATAGTGTAATTGGTGTGTATATAGATATGTATAGTGTAATTGATGTGTATATACATATGTATAGTGTAATTGATGTGTATATACATATGTATAGTGTAATTGATGTGTATATACATATGTAGTGTAATTGATGTGAATATACACTACCAGTCCAAAGTTTTTTTTTTACTCTTTTCTACTTTTTAGAATAATGAATTATGAAATAACATATATGGAATCATGTAGTAACCAAAAAAGTGTTTAACAAATCAAAATATATTTGCGATTTGAGATTCTTCAAGTAGCCATCCTTTGCCTTGATGACAGCTTTGCACACTCTTGGCATTCTCTCAACCAGATTCACCTGAAATGCTTTTCCAGGTGTCTTGAAGGAGTTCCCACTCTGCAGTCTGACTCATCCCAAACGGTGGATTGTGGTCCGGGGATTGTGGAGGCCAGGTCATCTGTTGCAGCACTCCATCACTATCCTTCTTTGTAAAATAGCCCTTACACAGTCTGGAGGTGTGTTGGGTCATTGTCCTGTTGAAAAACAAATGATAGTCCCACTAAACCCAAACCAGATGGGATGGCGTATCGTTGCAGAATGCTGTGGTAGCCATGCTGGTTAAGTGTGTCTTGAATTCTAAAAAGCACCCCCACCCCATAACACCTTCTCCTCCATGCTTTACACTGGGAAATACACATGCAGAGATAATCTGTTCACCCACAACGCGTCTCACAATGACACAGCGATTGTAACCAAAAATCTCAAATTTGGACTCCAGACCAAAGGACAAATTTCCACAAGTCTAATGTCCATTGCTCGTATTTCTTCGCCGAAGCAAGTCTCTTATTATTATTGGTGTCCTTTAGTAGTGGTTTCTTCTTTGCAGCAATTCTTTGCAGCAATTCGACCATGAAGGCCTGAGGTGATTGTGGACTAGAGGAAAAAGAGGGCCGAGCACGCCCCCATTCTCATCGACGGGGCTGCAGTGGAGCAGGTTGAGAGCTTAAAGTTCCTTGGTGTCCACATCACCAACAAACTAACATTGTCCAAGCACACCGACAGTCGTGAAGAGGGCACAACAAAACATAATCAGGAGACTGAAAAGATTTGGCATGGATCCCCAGATCCTCAAAAGGTTCTACAGCTGCACCATCGAGGGCATTGGTTGCATCACTGCCTGGTATAACAACTGCTCAGCCTCCGACCGCAAGGCACTACAGAGGGTAGTGTGAACAGCCCAGTGCATCACTGGGGCCAAGCTTCCTGCCATTCAGGACCTCTATACCAGGCGGTGTCAGAGGAAGGCCCTAAAAATTGTCAAAGACTCCAGCCACCCTAGTCCTAGACTGTTCTCTCTGCTACCACACGGCAAGCAGGACCGGAGCGCCAGGTCTAGGTCCAAGAGGCTTCTAAACAGCTTCTACCCCCAAGCCATAAGACTCCTGAACATCTAGTCAAATGGCTACCCAGACTATTTGCATTGCACCCCCCCCCCCCTTCCCTCTCCACACCACTGCAACTCTGTTGTCATCTATGCATAGTCACTTTCATTAATTGTACCAACAAGTACATACTACCTCAACTAACCGGTACCCCCGCACATTGACTCTGTACCGGCACCCCCCTGTATATATTGTTATTTTTTACTGCTGCTCTTTAATTATTTGTTACTTTTATCTCTTATTATTATTCAGATTTTTTGAAACTACACTGTTGGTTAGGGGCTCGTAAGTAAGCATTTCACTGTAAGGTCTACCCCTGTTGTATTCAGAGTTCAAAGTTCTTGACATTTTCCGTATTGACTGGCTTTCATGTCTTAAAGTAATAATGGACTGTCATTTCTCTTTGCTTATTTGAGCTGTTCTTCTCAAAATATGGACTTGGTCTTTTATCAAATAGGGCTATCTTATGTATACCCCCCTACCTTGTCACAACACAACTGTTTGGCTCAAACGCATTAAGAAGGAAAGAAAAGCACACCTATTAATTTAAATGCGTTCCAGGAGAATGAAACTGGTTGAGAAACTGGCCAAGATTGTGCAAAGCTGTCATCAGGTGGCTATTTGAAGAATCTAAAATAATAAATATATTTTGATTTATTTAACACTTTTTTGGTTACCACATGATTCCATGTGTGTTATTTCATAGTTTTGATGTCTTCACTATTATTGTGTAGAAAATGTAGAAAATAGTAAAAAATAAAGAAAAACCCTTGAATGAGTAGGTGTTCTAAAACTGTTGACTGGTAGTGTAGATATGTATAGTGTAATTGATGTGTATATACATATGTATTGTGTAATTGATGTGTATATAGATATGTATTGTATAATTGATGTGTATATAGATATGTATTGTGTAATTGATGTGTTCATGCAGGGCTCAACTGCAAAAAAGACCACAATCTCAGCATGATTACCTGGCTAAATAAAGGTTAAATAAAAATGTAATAAAATATAGTGTACCTGGTCAAAAGTAGTACACTACAAAGGGAATAGGGTGCAATTTGGAACATATCAATGACCTAGGCATAGTTTGCTGCCTTGTAATAAAATCCCAAAGTAAATGCAATATAGCCTACTGTCTCGACATTTCAAGCAAACATGTAAACGAAATAACGATAGCATACTTTTAATTGACTTTGTATTCCTTTAACAGTGTTCAAAACATCTAGCTAAGTGAGACCTTGCCACCTTGCAGCTGTAGACGTCAGTAAACGGCCCGCTGCTATGGTAACAGGACAACACTGTAGGAAGTAAGGGAACATGTTGCACTGACACCGCTGAAAGTTACAATGTATGTAACGCTTGGTCGCATAGCTACATTATTTGCTGCTTTGTCATAAACATAGGGGCGAAAATGCTGTCTCCTAAATAACAATTTAGTCCTAGCTTGCGTGACAAGTTCCTTAGAAAATTAACTGTTGTCTTCTTACCTCTTCATTTTCACCATAAAACAGTAGAGTTTCTTTCAACTGAAACCATGCGCGTTTCCACCGGTGCGTAAAATGAGTGCGCTTGGATAACCATCCTTTTTTGTCCTCTTTTATCTCAACGGGGTTTTCATCTGCGCCGTTAGAGGTCGCAGATACTACAGCCATCATAAAGTTTTGAGAATAACGGGATAAATAGCTGAGAAATTAGCCTATAATTCAAGAGCGTCACACACCCAAAGCCTAGTGGGTAATGTCGTTATTTTTGTCCAGCCGCACCATCAACTGATGGCGCGCGGAACGAAGACTAGAACTTCCAGTCCCAGAAAGCCCTGTGTTGTGTTGTTACCGAATGAGTGGGGACCGGAGGGTTAATGCCGCGTTGACACACAAGTCGGAAGTAGTAAACACGGACATTTACGACTTGTCGATATACACGTTCGTGTTCAACCAGTTAGGAAGTCGGACATTTCCGAGTGTCCTAGTTCCGACTAGTACATGAACGCGGCATATTACAGTGCGATAATAGGATACTGACGAACTGGTTGCTATCTGGCTACATGAAGAAAGTTAGGAAAGGAAAGTAGTATAGTTGGCAAAATATTCAGGCTTTGCACTCATGCCAAAATAGGGAGTTTGGAGCCAAATCTAAACACTCTCACACCCGACCATCGTGATGTCACAGTTCAAGCGTTCGAACGTCTTGGAAGATAAGAATTAACACACACATTTTTCATCTCCAGAGAGTGAAAACCGTCCTTTTCGAAAAGGTAAATGTATTTAAAAGATTTTATACCTTATCAAAAAAGCACGTCTACGGGCTTTGTGTGGGCATTTATAAGTGAAATAGATCATGCATAGGCTATGTACAGTTAATCCTATTACAAGCAATTACATGACCATGTTTTACCTCTCCAAATCAAATGAGAGCACATTTCCAGATGTGTCTTGATTTCAGATGTGTTAGGCAAGTTTAAATTCATTATGCAAAGGCACAACAAGTGATGATGATAATAATAATAATACTGTTGTTATATTGTTGTTTTTATTGATACACTTTAAATGGTTATATTAAATGATTGTATACAGTACAAGCTGTTTTGCAGCCTATTCATTTACAGTAACTTTTGGCTAATCAATCAATAATCTGACTCATTGATCCGACAGGATAGTTTTTCCCCACATAAATGTTCTCCATTACCTACTCTCATCTATAGTTTTTTTTTTTTTTGTTACCAGATAATTTACGGGGAATTAGAAACGTTCTACTACATGGAGTTGCAACTGAGGAGAACTGCTCTGTGGCTGTTTCTTCTACTCACCATAAGAACAGTTTTTTTGTTGCGCTGAGGCTGAACATTCTCCAATGGTTGGGAGCTTTTTGCAGAAGCACTTTGTCCTCGGAGTGGTGTAGAGCTGAGAATGGAGGAAGAATCAACATGCTTTCATTGAACATGTATTGTTATGTGCCTCGTGTGAGCTGTCGAAGAGGAACGGGCACAATTTACACTTCAGAGTAATTGTTTATTTTTTATAGAGTTGATGTTCAGTAATACATCAAATATGTCTTATTTGTAAAAGTAAGCTAAACAGTGCTGCTAGAATTCGTTTCCCCCCCCCCCGAATGATCTATCACTTATTCAACCGACTGGATATTCTAAACAAATGACCAAGATGCTTCAACAAAGCCAATGTTGTTGAATAGAACTTGAGAGCTGCTATTCGAAATAATACGTTCGATGTCGGTCAACTTTGACTCTTTACCTCGTCAAGAAGACATAAGACAGCCAATGTCTGCCTTCAGCAGTTCTTCCCCTCCACCCTTACCCAGACTGTGCCCCCTCTCTGTGGCTCCGAATCCAGTCGCCCCACCGACACCTTCGCCGTCTCCAAGCCCACCGGCGACACTCTACAGTCGACTGTCAAATGGGAGTCTCAGCGCCCCGAGTCCCACCAACTCCGGGTGCTCTTTCCACGGGGTGTCTTTTCTTATCCAGATCGGACTCACCAGGGAAACGGTGAACCTGGATGCCAGCGATCTGTCCGGGATATCAGCGGTGAAGGAGCTCGTATGTTCAATAGTGGACCAAAAGGTAAGGTAACAATTTACACCACAGTGCTGTTATTACTGTGTAACTAATTACAATGTAATTGCAGTGCAACAAATATTATAATGATTCATTATGACAATGTACTTATAGCAGTAACTCTAACCTTAGCTAACCTAACCCTAAAGACAAACCATTTCTTGGCCATATAGTCCTCATGATGGGCATGCATGGAGACAGATCAGATCGCATCAAAACCTGAACAAAAACTATACACTCTAAATTATTTTACAGTTGTCTGTGACTTGCTATATTCATCATATTCTATTGGGATTTTAGTTTAGTTGATTAATTCGACCATTAAAAAAATATTTATATATATAATTTAATATGACACACAATCTCCTTTAGTGGTCTGTATAGCAAATTGTAATACACTTAATTTATTTGTAGGCTACACTCTTTAGACTGTTACACATTACATCGATTTTTAAAGACCTTGTTGCTTTCTAAGAGTTAGAAAACTCATATTTGGACAGTTTTTTGTAGTTATTACTTTTTTTATAGAGCGTACTGGTGTGTAGTGTTGAACCATGAGGAGAGGCGTTACATTGTAAAGTAAGCATCAGTGTGAGAGAAAAAAACAAGAGGTTGCATTTGAGAGAAATACAATTGAAACAGGGCAGATGTACTGTATAGTTGTGGTTTTCACAGGTGTAATATTCTGTTTTGCTTTCTGCTTACGAGTGTTACACCTGTTTTTGCACACAATAGATGCCCCAGGGGTTGTTTAGATGAGAGGTGACGGATTCTCCCTCCTACTTTGCAAAATATTGAAATACTGTGGTAGGCTGGAAAACACAGATAACATATGTTTCCCAGAGTAGACTACATTACTCAACAACATCTTCACTTACTCTTGTAAGGTATATGGCCTTATCACACATACCACTCCCAGTTTCTCATTGTGTGACAAATACACAGAGCAATGTATAACACGTTTTTTCTTGTATGGTTCTTGAGTAAAAGTAGAAAATGACATTTTGCTATGATGATGGGGGATTGACACAACAGCGATGGCACACTATACTGTAGAGGCATGTTTTTACTGTCTGTGTTAGATTTCATCAAAGAAAAGGGGTGTAACATTTTTCATTCTGTGTGAGCCATAGTGCAACATCAGCTCTTTTCTAATCCTCAATTTAAACATATGGGGCCTATTGCAATGACCACTGGCCAGCGTACTAACTCAAGGTCATCTCTGGTTAAAAAACATTGCCCTAAAATCACTCGCACAGCTGATCTCAATTGCAACCATCACTTGCCACCGATTTATGTCGAGGTTATCTTTTATTCCTGATTGCTGCCCAGAAAGTTCAAGAACACTCCTCCCTCTGGTGGGTATTATCAATGGAACAAATTGATCCTGATTTTTTTGTAGACTTACGACGAATGATCTATTTTGACAATCAGTCCGTACAACTGAAATAAAGTATTTCCTTGTTTACCACGGCAAATCTATTGTGGCAATTTACCTGACACCTTGTATGAATGGAAAACTAATATGGTCTAACCTATTGTTACTATATATTTTTCTCTCCAATTTATGTAATCCATTAATTACAACTTGTCTTTAAAAAGAAAATGCATCGCAGCGCTTGAGGCGACACTACAGACCTGGGATCGATCCCAGGCTGTGTCACAGCCAGCCATGACCGGGAGACCCATGAGGCAGCGCACAATTGGCCCAGTGTCGTCCGGGTTAGGGGAGGGTTTGGCCGCCCGGGATATCCTTGTTTCATCGCTCTCTGGCAACTCCTTGTGGCGGGCTGGGCACCTGCAAGCTGCCTTTGGTTGTCAGTTGTATGGTGTTTCCTCCGACACATTGGTGCGGCCGGCTTCCGGGTTAAGCGAGCAGTGTGTCAATAAGCAGTGTGGCTTGGAAGGGTAGTGTTTTGGAGGATGCATGGCTCTCGACCTTCACCTCTCCCAAGTCCGTACGGGAGTTGCAGCGATGGGACAAGACTGTAACTACCAATTGGGGAGAAAAAGTGGTAAAAGTACAACAACAACAAAAAAATAAGTTGGCTTGAAAAAGTATGGTAATTTCTTATCAAGATCGGGGGGAAATATCCCTGTACTGCAAGGAAAGAAGGAAAGAAATTCCACAAATAAACTTTTAAGAAGGCACACCTCTTAATAGAAATGCATTCCAGTTGACTACCTCATGAAGCTGGTTGAGAGAATGCCAAGAGTGTGCAAAGCTGTCATCAAGGCAAAGGGTGGCTATTTGAAGAATCTCAAATATGAAATATATTTTGATTTGTTTAACACTTTTTTGTTTACTACATGATTCCATTTGTGTTATTTCATAGTTTTGATGTCTTCACTATTATTCTACAATGTAGAAAATAGTCCAAATAAAGAAAAACTCTTGAATGAGTAGGTGTTCTAAAACTTTTGACTGGTAGTGTATGTAGACTATGAAGTGACAACGATGTAGGCTGTGTGTAGCGGTTAGAGGTCATGATATGAAGGGTTGGCTTGTAAAGGTTTTTTGTTCTGGTCACAGAAAGTTGATGTGTTGTCCACAAGCAACGGGAAAAGGTGAGAGGAGGAGATAGTTGTGAGAAGGAATAATATACACAATGATCAAAGTGCTTATGCTGCTTTTATGTGGCTGCTATGAAAGTGAACTGTATGTGTGATCAGGGGTGTATTCATTCTGCCGATTCTGTATAAAAACGCTTCTTAAACGGAAGCAAACGGAACGTAACGGGGATAAAAAATGCCTGATTTTGTCTAATAGAATCTCACATTTGCAACTTTTGGACTAATGATTACACCTTAGATCAGCTAGATGTAGGCAAGAGTGTGCAAGGCAGTATCGCATGTGTCACTGTCTGTCACCTTGATTACAAAAGAAATTCTCAACCTGTGCACCTACGTTTTAAACTTTCATTCATAGGCTAGGTTGTAGCAACCTCATGATGGGTAAAGGGAAATTTTGAGTATCATGTAGTAGCCTGAATCTATTGATGTTACATTGAGCTGGATGATTGGAATATGAATGACAGGTATCTAATAGATATGCTGTAATAGAAATAAGGCCACGCTCATAAAAAAGAAAATCATCCTACCTCACTTAAATGACACCAACTGCCACTGCTGTACGGTCCAAACTAGAAATGTGTATTAAATCAATTCAATCGTGATGAGTTAGGCCTATGTCATATTTTTTATTTAAAATATATTAAAAAGGTTTAAATTAAATATATGTTTTAACACACAGGTGCATCATCTCCCGTTTGTAGAATATTAAGAAATCCAGCATTGACCTGCGTTCGTTGCAATCGACCCATCTCGTTTAACCACATGGTTACGAGGCTGCTTGCTTGGCCTTCAAACTTGCACTGTGCATTATCCTTAGCCTTCCCTGGAAGCCATGAGTGTATCCAGTATCCACTATTCACACTATATAGGTCAACAACAAAACCACATGTACATCACATTACTGATGGTGGTTCATACCATAAAGAAATGTTGATATGTCTTCCCACCACCTCTCTTTCAAAAACTGTCCCAAATGGCTCTCTATTCCTTATGGGCCCTGGTCAAAAGTAGTGCACTATATAGGGAATAGGATGCCATTTGAGATGTAACCCCCCCCCCCGGTGTGGGAGTATTGAAACTCTGGGCCCATATTTACGGTATGTTGGACCATGTAATATTTGTTCTCCTGTAGGAGGGGAACAGGAACAGTCCCCGGGGTGTCCAGGAAGACAGTGGGGAAGTTCCCCTCCCTTGCAGGCCGCCATACTGTCCCGGGCTGCACCAGTCTGCCCGGCCCAGCTCCGTAGTCAGCCCCACCCTCCCTGTCCTGTCACACACCACGGTTGCAGGCTGCTGTAGGCAGCAGACAAAGAGGTGCTAGTGTGTGTAAAAAAAAAATGAGATTGGGGTTGCGATAAGTGATGTGTGTATATTCTAGCTGGAAGAAACAGAGTTGAGGCTAAAACTGTTAAGTTAATTGATGCAATATAAATTGCAAGGTAAAAGAGAATGAAATAGAGCAACCTATTCAGACAGAGGGAAAACAATCTGCTTACAGCGTTTACCACTGATGATGTTTTTCATTCATGTATTGAACATGTAGTCTTTGGGTCATTTTAGGGCATTTCTCGCTTACTACGAAGCTCATTAAAGCAAAGGAGCTGAATTGCAGATTGCTGACCTATTCCTTAATGTCCAAACAATTGCACTTTGCCCTAATAAACAAATCTGTCTGTATTGCAAACTCTTAATCCAGTGTTAGAACTACAGAATTAGAAGGTTTTTATTCTATCACATCATTCTATTTTCTATGGTTGGAACACTCCAGCTGGTGAAGTTTCACAGAGATCATCATCATCATCATCATCAGTTCTGAAAATCACTAGGCGATGGGCTACTGAGATACAGTAGGGCTCCTTGCCATTGTAATAATATTAGTCACCACCCAGCTAGCACATAACGTTCTGAGAATCACGTTTCTTAGAGCTTGGTCAGAGCGTTGTTATCTTATGGTCATTTTGCAAACAACCTTCCCGCAACTTTCTGGGAATGGTGCAGGATAGTTGCTTGGCTTCAGAACAGTCTCAGCACATTTAAGGAACTTGAGAAAAAAACATTATTTTCTTTGAATTTCATTACTTTAAGAGAACGTTTCCTAAATGTTCAAACATGGTTAGATCTACATTTAAATTGTGATCATGTTCTATGAATGTTCTCCAACTGGTTTGGCATTGGGAATGTTCTCCAACTGGTTTGGCATTGGGAATGTTCTCCAACTGGTTTGGCATTGGGAATGTTCTCCAACTGGTTTGGCATTGGGAATGTTCTCCAACTGGTTTGGCATTGGGAATGTTCTCCAACTGGTTTGGCATTGGGAATGTTCTCCAACTGGTTTGGCATTGGGAATGTTCTCCAACTGGTTTGGCATTGGGAATGTTCTCCAACTGGTTTGGCATTGGGAATGTTCTCCAACTGGTTTGGCATTGGGAATGTTCTCCAACTGGTTTGGCATTGGGAATGTTCTCAAATAGTTCAAAAAAAGTTAAGAAACAATGTTCTTCTGTGGGAATTTCAGTATTTCAGCATAACGTTTCCTACAGGTTTCCTCATGGTTCAATGTAAAGTAATGTTCTCAAATTGATCCAACAAAATTGGGAGAAATTAACGTTCTGACATGAGAATTTCAGCATAAGGTTTTCTGCAGGTTTCCTCACGGTTCATTTTAAAGTCATGTTCTCAGAACCTTAAGAAAACATTAGTAACGCTCAAAGAATGTTCTAAGAATGTTATTTAAAACGTATACATTCCGTTCTCAGTGTCAACAAAACTCTCTCTATTCTCTATCTTGTTAATTGTGTTGGCGGCACCCACTAATTGGCCACACCTGATCTTACTGAGTGATTGTTTCCTTTGAAATGGGGTCTGTTTGAATGGACTAAAATGAACAGCTTTATATTAGTTTAAAAAATATAGCATGCTGTCTACATCCTGGTGGCGAAGTGGACTAATTCAATGGGTAGACAACAGAAGATCATGGGTTTGAATCTCATTGATGCCATACTAACTAAAATAAATGTATGTGTTTGTGTGATTAATGCCTAAGTAAATTCCTTTCAATGCATCCTATCTGTGCTTGCAGCTAAAAACAGTTAACCTAAGCTAGCAGTCTTATTGAAATGTTTTAAAAGTTATTCAAAAACCTTCAAATAACCAATCATTTCCGTTCTCAGAACGTTAATAAAATCTCCCAAGAAAACTTTCAGGGAACCATAGTAAAACGTTCTCAGAACCTCCTTGCAAATTAACCTCCCTTAAAATTAACAGGCGACATTTTCACTTCCGTTCTCAGAACGTTGAAAAAAAAGTTATGTTTAAAAAATGTAATCTGTCACCTTTCACACAGATGAGGAAGTGCAACATCGGTGGATGGGGTGGATTGAGACGCAATGAAAATGCAATGAAAAAAAAAGATCTCTAGCTTAAATGTACACATTTTATGGGGATTTTTATATTATGCTAATTTTATTTCCGTGGGGGCGTCAAGTCTAGGGAGTAGGTTAAGCAACTTCATTATTCCGCCATTGTTTTTATGGCCATTATTAGACAACACACATTGTGTGACATGAATGACATAGAACTGTGCTGATGGTGAGTGACTGACTGACCACCCACCCACCCCTCCCACGGTACTGCATGTGGAGCTGTGCCATGTTGGTGGAGTGTATTTCCTGCTCTAAAGTGCCATAGGCTAACAATTAGTTTCAGCCAGTGCACAGAACAAGACTGGAACAGCAGAGAGAACAAAGGTTAACTATGTAGCCTAGAATCAGGTTTATACATTTTCTAATCCAATTTATCATTAGGAATCTGATGGTGTGGTGTTATAGTATGAAGATAACTGAGGTCCTCCTCTCCCACTACCACCCTTTAAAAAAGCCCTGGTAAAAAGTGCTGCATTATATATGGAATAGGGTGCAATTTGGGATGAACCCCTGGTTTATGGAAGAGTAGAGATGAGAGAAAGAGAGAGAGAGAGAGGGGGGGGGGGGAGAGGGAGAGAAAGAGTGGGAGAGAGAGAGAGACATTCTATCTTGCAAAACACACAATACATTGCCTTCATACCCCTTGACTTATTCCACATTTTCTTGTGTTACAGCCCAAATTCAAAATGGATTAAATATAGTTTTTCTCACCCAATACCCCATAATGACAAAGTGAAAACAATTTTGTAGAAAAAGTTGCATATTTATTGAAAATGAAATACAGAAATAATAATAATACTCATTTACATAAGTATTCACACCTCTGAGTCAATACATGTTAGAATCACCTTTGGAGTCTTTCTGGGTATGTCTCTACGAGTTTTGCACACCTGGATTATTCTTTTTAAATTCTTCAAGCTCTGTCAAGTTGGTTGTTGATCATGCTAGACAGCCATTTTCAAGTATTGCCCTAGATTTTCAAGCAGATTTAAGTAAAAACTGTAACTAGTCCACCCAAGAACATTCAATGTCATCTTGGTAAGTAACTCCAGTGTATATTTGGACTTGTGTTTAAGGCTATTGTCCTGCTGAAAAGTACATTTGTCTCCCAGTGTCTGTTGGAAAGCAGTATGAACCCAGTTTTCCTCTAGGATTTTGCCTGTGCTTAGCTCTATTCCATTTCTTTATATCCTAAAAAACTCCCTAGTCCTTGTCGATGACAAGCAAACCCATAACATGATGCAGCCACCACCATGCTTGAAAATATGAAGAGTGGTACTCAGTGATGTGTTGGATTTGCCCCAAACATAACACTTTGTATTCAGGATATAAAGTCAATTTCTTCACCTCTCCAGCAACTGAGTTAGGAAGGACGCCTGTAATCTTTGTAGTGACTTGGTGTACTGATACACCATCTAAAGTGTAATTATTAACTTCACCATGCTCAAAGGGATATTCAATGTCTGCTTTTAAATTGTTTACACAACAACCAATAGGTGCCATTCTTTGTGAGGCATTGGAAAACCTCCCTGGTCTTTGTGGTTTAATCTGTGTTTGAAATTCACTGCTTGACTTAGGGGCTTTACAGATAATTTTTGCCATTCTTTGTGAGGCATTGGAAAACCTCCCTGGTCTTTGTGGTTTAATCTGTGTTTGAAATTCACTGCTTGACTTAGGGACTTTACAGATAATTGTTTGTGTGGGGTATGGAGATGAGGTAGTCATTCAAAAAGTATTGCACACAAAGTGATTCCATGTAACTGATGTTATTTAGGCTTGTAATAACAAAGAAGTTGAATATATTTTGACTCAAGACATTTCAGCATTACATTTTTGATGGGCAGCCCTCTCTTGGCAGGTTTGTTGTGGTGCCATATTCTTTCTGTTTTTTAATAATGGATATAATGGTGCTCCGTGGGATGTTCAAAGTTTCTGATATTTTTTTATAACCCAACCCTGATCTGTACTTCTCCACAACCTTGTCCCTGGCCTGTTTGGAGAGCACCTTGGTCTTCATGGTGCCGCTTGCTTGGTGGTGCCCCTTGCTTAGTGGTGTTGCGGACTCTGGGGCCTTTCAGAACAGGTGTATATATACTGAGATCATTTGACAGATCATGTGACACTTAGATTGCACACAGGTGGACTTTATTTAATTAATTATGTGACTTCTGAAGGTAATTTCAGCATTAAATTTTTTTAATCAATTTCTTAACATTTCAAAAACATAATTCCACTTTAACATTATGGGGTATAGTGTGCAGGCTAGTGATACAAAATCTAAATTGAATCAATTTTAAATTTAGGCTGTCAAGGGGTGTGAATACCTTCTGAAGGCACCGTAATAAAGGAATTCAGGGATAGCCCATAGGGAATAACAAGTGTTTTATAGGGCATGTTATCAACATGTGGTAAATGTACATGGTGTCTGATTGTGATTTCTCTGGGTACAACTGAGCCTGTATTATTTGAGACAGTACACTGGGGAACCCCTTTAATGCATTGGTGATGCTGCTGCTTGTGCGTTGCAGAATAATAATTACGTTTCGCTGTGAGATACATACAATGGAATTGCTGTTCTTTCAGCATGTTGTCATCTCTGTACGCTACCAATAAACCTTGATTTGATTTGTTTAGTACCAAGGCACGGTTCCTAAGGATTTATTTAAACTTTTATGATTGCTCTTTTTGATTGATAAACCAGGCCTATTACTAGAGTAGAGGGAGGCACACTCATTTCATAATCTCCACAAATCATCTTATATAAAGCCCTGGTGGATTTGGGGAAATCACTTGAGCAGGTTTCATTCAGTCTTTCTTTGCCTTGTTCCTGTTTCTTAAAACTCAGGATCACCAGAATGAAGGACTGTGCTTGGTGGGACACTATGTCTATTCTAGCTCTCGTCCAGGTCGTTAGTGCGGCTTGCTAATGTTTAGGAAGGCTCTGCATTAGTAAGCCACACTAACGGCCTAGAACAGAGCTACATCCGACACTGTTGGCATGTTACCTCTTTATTGGACAGGCGAGGGTCATTATCACATTCCTGTAGAATGTGTTCAGCTTTAAGGGCTTCGATCTCTGTAGGAGCCTTAGGCCTTGTATAACATCCCTGGCCTGTTGGCATCCCAAATGACACCGTATTCCCTATATAGTGCACTGCTTTTGACCAGAGCTCTGGTCAAAATTAGCGTACTATGTAGTGAATAGAGAGCTATTTGGAACGCACCCTCTGTGAAATGTTTAATGTAGAAAAGATTGTGCTGCCGAGGGGCTTGAACTCATCTGAAATCCCATGGTTATTCAGACTATGTAATGTGAACCGTGTGTGATATGTTGGACCATGTAAGGGTGGCGGTGGGATCTCTGGTTTTGGAGTCTAAGGCGGCATCCCAAATGACAACCAATTCCATTTATTCCCCTATGGGTCCTGGTCAAAAGTAGTGCACTACAGTGCCTTGCGAAAGTACTCACCCTCTTGGCATTTTTCCTATTATGTTGCCTTACAACCTGGAATTCAAATCGATTTTTGGGGGGTTTGTATCTTTTGATTTACACAACATGCCTCTTTGAAGATGCAAAACAAGAAATAAGACAAAAAAATTGAAAACTTGAGCGTGCATAACTATTCATCCCCCCAAAAGTCAATACTTTGTAGAGCCACCTTTTGCAGCATTTTCAGCTGCAAGTCTCTTGGGTTATGTCTCTATAAGCTTGGCACATCTAGATTTTTGCCTATTCTTCAAGGCAAAATTGCTCCAGCCCCTTCAAGTTGGATGGGTTCCGCTAGTGTACAGCAATCTTTAAGTCATACCACAGATTCTCAATTGAATTGAGGTCTGGGCATTGACTTGGCCATTCTAAGACAATTAAATGTTTCCCCTTAAACCACTCGAGTGTTGCTTTAGCAGTATGCTTAGGGTCATTGTCCTGCTGGAAGGTGAACCTCCTTCCCAGTTTCAAATCTCTGGAAGACAAACAGGTTTCCCTCAAGAATTTCCCTGTATTTAGCGCCATCCATCATTCCTTAAATTCTGACGGCGAACCCCAGGAATCGCTGGACTGCTTTCACAGAGTTGGGGATGGACCATAACCTGACTGCGCTGACACGTTGCTCCTCCATCTCCACTCCTTCCAGGGATATGGGGTAGCCCAAAAAGGACATAGATCATGCTTATTATACACATCCAACCTTTATATTTCTGTTCCTGCTGCCCTTTCCACATTCACATCCTTTGGTCACTTATCAGGGTATAAACTGAATCTAAATAACAGCAAATTGATGCTGCTTAATATGGCTGCACAAAAATAGCCTTTACATAACTTGCCATTTAAAATTGCTCAGAATATTTCTATTTATCTCGGGGTACATGTCATAATCAGATTTGAAAACCTTTTTCAAGCCAACTTTGCTCCTCTTTTAACCTGTACTAAGGACGATTTGGAACACAGGTCTTTGCTACACCTCTCCTTAGTCGCAATAATTAATTCTATTAAAATGAATACTCTCCCTAAATTATTTTATCTCTATCAGTGCCTGCTGATTTTTCTTCCCAATACATTTTTCAAAAAGATCGACGGCCTAATTCTACCTTTTATATGGGACAAAAATCCCCCAAGGATACAAAAACAGCTTTTGCAAAAGCCCAAACCAGACGGCGATCTAGTGCTAACCGGATTTCAGATTCTATTATTGGGCCACTAACCTTAGGATCATTCAGTACTGGTTGCAGAGCAGAGAGATATTCCCACCCCCAATTTGACTAGAGATGGAGGCCGCCTCATCTATATCGGCATCATTGTCTTCCCTCGCTCCTCCGTTACAGGCCCTTACTCCTCCTTCACCAAATATGTATGTGTCAAAACAACATTGAAGATGTGGAATCAATTTAGGCCCCACTTTGGGTTTCAGACAACCTCTTCTTTTGCTCCGGTAGCCTCAAACCCAGCTTTCCACCATCTATGGTTGATGGTGATTTCTAAACATGGTCTAGTCTCGGTATTCACAACAAAGCCTCCTTCACTCATGCTGCTAAACATAGCCTCGTAAAACTTAACATCCTACTGATCCTCGACTTTGGCGATGTCATCTACAAAATAGCCTCCAACATTCTACTCAACAAATTGGATGCAGTCTATCACAGTGCCATCCGTTTTGTCACCAAAGCCCCATATACTACCCACCACTGCGACCGGTACGCTCTTGTTGGCTGGCCCTCTCTTCATACTTGTCGCCAAACCCACTGGCTCCAGGTCATCCACAAGTCTTTGCTAGGTAAAGCCCAGCCTTATCTCGGCTCACTGGTCACCATAGCAGCACCCACCCGTAGCACGCGCTCCAGCAGGTATATCTCACTGGTCACCCCCAAAGCCAATTCCTCATTTGGCCGCCTTTCCTTCCAGTTCTCTGCTGCCAATGACTGGAATGAACTGTACTGAAACTGGAGGCTTTCCTCTCCCTCACTAGCTTTAAGCACAAGCTGTCAGAGCAGCTCACAGATCACTACACCTGTACATAGTCCATCTTTAAATATCCCATCCAACTACCTCATCCTCATACTGTATTTATTTATTTATCTTGCTCCTTTGCACCCTAGTATCTCTACTTGCACATTCATCTTCTGCACATCTATCACTCCAGTGTTTAATTGGTATATTGTAATTACTTCGCCACCATGGCCTATTTATTGCCTTACCTTCCTTATCTTACCTCATTTGCACACACTGTGTATAGAGTTTTTCTATTGTATTATTGACTGTATGTTTGTTTATTCATGTGTAACTCTGTGTTGTTGTATATGTCGAACTGCTTTGCTTTATCTTGGCCAGGTCACAGTTGTAAATGAGAACTTGTTCTCAACTAGCCTACTTGGTTAAATAAAGGTAAAATAAAAAATGAATTTAAAGATTCAGAGATCTCTATATTAACAATACATTTAGTATGTTTGAACAATTATCAGCAAAATTTGGTCTTCCCAGACATAATTTCTTTAGGTTCTTACAAGTCCAGAGTTACGTCCACAGCATAGATCCCCAATTCCCCACCCTACCTGGTGAAACACAGTTTGACTCATTTCTTATCCCACTTCCTACTCTGAAAGGCACCTTGTCAATCATCTATAGTCAAATTTGCTCACTACAAACCACCTCATTAAACAATATTAAATCCACACGGGAGGAGGATCTGGGTGAGGAAATATCTGATGAACCATGGGAAGGGGCACTCAAAAAGGTACATAACTCTTCTATTTGTAATCGACACGGTCTCATTCAATGCATACTCATTCATAGGGCCCACTGGACCAAAGCAAGATAATCCATGTACACGTTTTGGTGTTGCCCATCTCTTGTTGGATTCTGGAAAGACATCTTTAACACACTCTCAGAATTAAGCGGCACACAGATCGAGCCAGACCCTTTTATTGCATTATTTTGGGTTTCCTAACCCACAATACAACTGACCAAAATTAATAAGGATATAATTGCCTTTGTCACTTTGTTAGCGAGACAATTCATTTTACTTAGATGGAAATCCTCTACACCCCCTTCTCATGCTCTTTGGATTAAATACGTTTTGAATTGCATAAAGTTGGAAAAAATTAAACACACACTCAATGGGTCTATAGACAAATTCTATGCAATGTGGGCTCCCTTCTTTTCTTATGTTAAACGACTACATTTCCCTGCAGTTCCAGAGTGATGTATATTTATATATTGGTGACGTAAGAGGCCTGGTATGTGGATACACGACATCTCGGATGTTAAGGACTGTACTATCTGTGCTAGTTGACCTGTAACAACTGTATCAAAATATATTTTTTGTCTTTTTATTTTATTTGACATTTTTTATGTTTGTCCCTCTCTTTGTTTTGCTGTATTGTTGTCTTTGATGTGTTGTTTTGTATTACTACCAAATAACTTTATAGTGCAATTATTTTGTAAATACAGGTGTTGAAAATTCAATAAACAAAGTAAAAAATATATCTATATATCTATATATACAGTGCCTTGCGAAAGTATTCGGCCCCCTTGAACTTTGCGACCTTTTGCCACATTTCAGGCTTCAAACATGAAGATATAAAACTGTATTTTTTTGTGAAGAATCAACAACAAGTGGGACACAATCATGAAGTGGAACGACATTTATTGGATAAATCAAAAACTGAAAAATTGGGCGTGCAAAATTATTGGCCATTCTAACACCTGGATATGTTTATTTTTTAACCATTCCACGCCCCTCAAGCGGTAACTCCACTTGAGGGGCGTGGTCCGGACATTCCACCATAGTGGTGTTGACAGACACCGCGAGACAAGTCCCCTGACACTCCTTCAACCAACCCAGCTATCTCCCCTCAGACCAGGAAATAACAGGGTTATGCCAACTCAACCAGGGGAGACCTAACACAACGTGGTGTGTGGGGGTGTCTATAATCAAAAAGGTGACCTGTTCTAAATTAATGTCATGTGTCAGCAGAGAAACAGGAACAGGGATGTGATGTACGAGCCCTGTCCCAATTGGACGATTATCCAGGGCTTGAACCGAAATGGGTGACTGTAGGGTAACCAAAGGAATGCGTAATGCAGTGGCCAGTCTAAAAGATTCCTGGCATCTCCGGAATTAATCAGAGCTAACGGGAGTGAGGGGCTAGGTTATTCAGGGAATTTAATGGGAAAACACACTGAGTTGTTGAGTTGAGTTGACAGAAAAGGAGGGGAGATCTTACATCCTACCTGGGTTGGAGCAGGAGAATTCCCTGGCTTGTCACCTCCTCGCCTATTAGTGGATAGAGGACAGGTCGGGGAGAAATGACCCCTTACTCCACAATAGGAGCAGAGGCCTAGATTCCTCCTTCTCCTATGCTCTGCCTTGGGCAAACGTGCAGAGCCCACCTCCAACGGCTCTGGCCACGGAGCAGGTGTAGCCATGGGCTCCGGATTCCGCTCAGGTCCCCGTCGGGACCGCACGAGGTTGTCCAAACGAATCACCATGCTGATGAGCTGGTCGAGTCACAGGTTGTCATCACCGCAGGGTAACTCCATCTGTACCTCCTCCCGCAGTCCGCAGCGGAACACGGCGACCTGAGCCGACTCGTCCATCCGGTGGAGGCTGCGATGGTCCTGAACTCCGAGGTGGTCCTAGATCCCTGGCATAGTTGGAGTAGGCGCTCACCCTCCTCTCGGCCCTCCACAAGATGATCAAATACCGAGCGGAAGATGAGGGTGAAGCGCTCGTAGGACTTGACCTCGGTTCCGCCCGTTTACCAGACCGCAGCACCCCAGTCCAGGGCCCGTCCGGTCAGTGCTGAGATGACGGTGGCAACTCTGTCTCTCCCGGAGACAGCCTCGGCATAGCGAGCGAGGTACAGGTCGCATTGCAGAATCTCATGCATTTCGCAGGTGCGCCGTCAAAGCGCTCCGGGAGGGACAGGGGTATTCCGTGAACCAGCTCAGATGGGACGGGGGCAGCGAGTGGTGTGGGGGCTGGCGCCGGAACCGGTGCTGGAGACTGGAGGGACTGCACATTCCCCTCCAAACGCAGGATGGTGCTGGACTGTCTCTACGATGGTCGACAGCTCGGTCTTTCCTGCTGTCTCCATTTAGTGGGTTGGTTATTCTGTCATGCTGTATAATGATAGGAGACAAGCGCAGGAATATGTAATAGGGGGTTAATTTTCTCCACCCAAACAAAAGAGCGAGGTATAAAACTCTAAATAATACACGGAACAAGACCCGCAAAACAAATGCACGCAGCATGGAAGCCGATACAACAGAACAGGTGCTCACAACACCAACGGACATGGTAACAATAACCGACAAGGACAATGGGGAACAGAGGGCACATATATAACATACTAATCAGGGGGATTGGGAACCAGATGTGCATAATGAGACAAGACAGTCCGGGGTTGGTGGTAATGAATCCAGTTCAGTGACGCCTAGAAGGCCGGTGACTTAGACCTCCGGAGCTGGTGAACGGAATGAGCAGCAGTACCAGGGGGATCCGTGACAGGGACTATTGTTGAGGGAGCATTTTTGAGGTATTGTTGATGGAGTTAGCACACAAGCATTTCTCTGCACCTTTTATACCTGCTGTAAACTGTGTATGTGATGAATAACATTTCATTTGATCTGAATTTCAGGCGGTCCCTGTCAGACAGTGCTATTTGTTTCTACATTGAAAGCCCTTTGTCCTTCACTGCGAAAAGGAACAGGAATAGACTCAGTACAATACAGAGTAAAAATAGCCAAGGATCTTTGGAGCTGTACAGAAGTGTGTTTATGAGTATTTGACTCAAACACTTGGAAATGGAATGACGTTATCTAAGTTGTCTCAGTAGTCAAGGCCATATAGTCAGTCTGACGTTCCCTAAGGTATAGCTCGCTGTCAACATCATGTGCTCCTTATCGTTAATCATACTGATACAGTGGGGTTAGGACTGATACAGTGGGGTTAGGACTGATACAGTGGGTTTAGGACTGATACAGTGGGGTTAGCGTTAGTACTGATACAGGGGGGTTAGGACTGATACAGTGGGGTTTTGGTTAAGGACTGATACAGTGGGGTTAGCGTTAGTACTGATACAGTGGGTTAGGACTGATACAGTGGGGTTAGGACTGATACAGTGGGGTTAGGACTGATACAGTGGGGTTAGGACTGATACAGTGGGGTAGGACTGATACAGGGGGTTAGGACTGATACAGTGGTGTTCGGACTGATACAGTGGGGTTAGGACTGATACGGGGGGTTAGGACTGATACAGTGGGTTAGGACTGATACAGTGGGGTTAGGACTGATACAGTGGGGTTAGGACTGATACAGTGGGGTTAGGACTGATACAGATCTACATGAGAACACACTCAGTAGATCAGCTGCTGATTGTCCTTGTCCACCAATGGTTTGATGCAACACATAGAATCATTTGAACATTATCAGAAAATGACTGCCGATGTTCCGTGGTCAGATGCGATAGGACAGCCGGATGCGCTGCTTTTAACTGTTAGTCAGTGCAGTCTGTTTAGTCCTTTAGGTTTAAATGTAATGACCCTGCTGGTCTCACTATCTCATGAGGAAATATCAACCTGGCTTGCTGATAACTTCCCATATGAGGAAATATCAGCCTGACTTACTGATAACTTCCCACACAAGGAATGAGAACATAGGATTTGACTGGCATCAATGTCAAGCCCATTATCTTGTTGTGAGGGCTGGAGGACAAGCATTGACCCAGCTGATGAGGAACAGAAAAGTGATGCGGTGTGTTTCTATCATGCAGATTCTGTTCATTGATAACAGTGCACCGCTTCTTATATGACCTGTTTTGCTTAAGTTTGCGTATTTAATTCCAATAGGCTACAGCATGCCTGAATGCTTGGCGTGATTTGACCTACACGTATTGGAGTGTCAGTACACTGTATGAGAACTGAATCAGTACTGTATCAGAACTGTATTGTACTGTATCGTACTGTATCAGAATTGTATCAGTACTGTATCGTACTGTATCAGAATTGTATCAGTACTGTATCGTACTGTATCAGAACTGTATCGTACTGTATCGTACTGTATCAGAACTGTATCGTACTGTATCAGAACTGTATCGTACTGTATCAGAACTGTATCGTACTGTATCAGAACTGTATCAGAACTGTATCAGTACTGTGTCAGTACTAGAGGTCGACCGAATATGATTTTTCAATGCCGATACCGATTATTGGAGGACCAAAAAAGCAGATACCGATTAATCGGACGATTTAATTTTTTTTTGTAATAATGACAATTACAACAATACTGAATGAACACTTATTTTAACTTAATATAATACATCAATAAAATCAATTTAGTCTTAAGTAAATAATTAAACATGTTCAATTTGCTTTAAATAATGCAAAAACAAAGTGTTGGAGAAGAAAGTAAAAGTGCAATATGTGCTATGCAAGAAAGCTAACGTTTCAGTTCCTTGCTCAGAAAATGAGAACATATGAAAACTGGTGGTTCCTTTTAACATGAGTCTTCAATATTCCAAGGAAATAAGTTTTAGGTTGTAGTTATTATATGAATTATAGGACTATTTCCCTCTATACCATTTTGTATTTCATTAACCTTTGACTATTGGATGTTCTTATAGGCACTTTAGTATTGCCAGTGTAACAGTATAGCTTCCTTCCCTCTAGTTAGCGCGTGCTAACTAGCTAGCCATTTCACTTCGGTTACACCAGCCTCATCTCGGGAGTTGATAGGCTTGAAGTCATAAACAGCGCAATGCCTGACGCACAACGAAGAGCTGCTGGCAAAACGCACGAAAGTGCTGTTTGAATGAATGTTTACACACCTGCTTCTGCCTACCACCGCTCAGTCAGATACTTGTATGCTTGTATGCTCAGTCAGATTATATGCAACGCAGGACACGCTAGATAATATCTAGTAATATCATCAACCATGTGTAGTTAACTAGTGATTATGATTGATTGTTTTTATAAAATAAGTTTAATGCTAGCTAGCAACTTACCTTGGCTTACTGCATTCGCGTAACAGGCAGTCTCCTTGTGGAGTGCAACGAGAGAGAGGCAGGTCGTTATTGCGATGGACTAGTTAACTGGTTGCAAGACTGGATCCCCCGAGATGACAAGGTGAAAATCTATCGTTCTGCCAATGAACAAGGCAGTTAACCCACCGTTCCTAGGCCGTCATTGAAAATAAGAATGTGTTCTTAACTGACTTGCCTAGTTAAATAAAGGTATAACAAATATATATATTTTTTTAAATACAGATTTCCCAAAAATATCGATTTCCGGCCATTCCGATTAATCGGTCGACCTCTAATCAGTACTGTATCAGAACTGTATCATACTGTATCAGTACTGTATCAGTACAGTATCAGAACTGTATCAGTACTGTGTCAGTACTGTATCAGAACTGTATCAGTACTGTATCAGAACTGTATTAGAACTGTATCAGTACTGTATCCGTACTGTATCAGTACTGTATCAGAACTGTATCAGTACTCCATCAGAATTGTATCAGAACTGTATTAGAACTGTATCAGTACTGTATTAGAACTGTATCAGTACTGTATCAGTACTGTATTAGAACTGTATCTTCCAATGTAGAATAGCCTCACTATTTCAGACCCATAGTTTGACGGGCCTATTGTGGCATCAACCCCTCCCGGTCTGAAATAATATTATTTTAAATCAATTACTTTACACAAGATGAACCAGACCTTGTGCTGTCCTTATCTCTCCCAGAAAAGAGAGAGAGATACAGTGAGAGAGAGAGAGAGAGAGAGAGAGAGAGAGAGAGAGAGAGAGAGAGAGAGAGAGAGAGAGAGAGAGAAAGTAAGAGAGAGAGAGCAAGAGTGAGAGAGAGAGCGTGAGAGTCAACAAAATAAATAGAGAGGGAGTGAGAGAGAGAACAGAACAGAGGGAGTGAGGTAGAGAGAGAATGCGAGAGAGAGAGAAAGAGAAAGCAAGAGAGAGAGAGAACAGAACAGAGGGAGAGAGAGAGAGAGAGAACAGAACAGAGGGAGAGAGAGAAAGAGAAAGCAAGAGAGAGAGAGAACAGAACAGAGGGAGTGAGAGAGAGAGAGAACAGAACAGAGGGAGTGAGAGAGAGAGAACAGAACAGAACAGAGGGAGAGAGAGAAAGAGAAAGCAAGAGAGAGAGAGAACAGAACAGAGGGAGTGAGAGAGAGAGAGAACAGAACAGAGGGAGTGAGAGAGAGAGAGAGAGAGAGAGAGAGAGCAAGCAAGATAAATAGAGGGAGCGAGTGAGAGAGAGAACAGAACAGAGGGAGTGAGAGAGAGAGAGAGAGAGAACACACGCGCGAGAGAAAGAGCGAGAGCTCTCTTTATTGCTTATCTGAGTCTAATAGGGGTGTATATGGCTCCAGTTTACCACCCTCAGAGACCAGCACTCTTATCTGGTCAATAGAGTAGTCAATGTGTGATCAGTCTCTCGTGTATGGTCAGCCTGTTAAGGGAGAGTTATCCCTGTGCATGTGATCATGCTTAAAATAAGCTTCTGTCAATGAGAATCTCCCCTAAATGTTTAATAGCACCCTATTCCCTACATAGTACAATACTTTTGACAAGAGCCCCCTGGTAAAAAGTAGTCCACTATATAGGGAATAGGGTGCCATTTGGGAGGCAAACATGTACTGGTATGACATACTTGTCTCCTAAACATGAATACAAAATATAATCTTTTCAGTGAGATTTGATTATACTGTACGTTGTTTATCCTGCCATTTACAAAGAGCTTCTAATTTGCACAGGGAGGGATATATGGGGTTTTTGGCTTACAAATTGGAAAAACTGTCCCAAATTGCCCCTAAAGGCAGTTTAATGAATAGCTTTACCTCGCTTCAACTCCCTGTGATGTACATGTGTTACCTCTGTGGTTGAAAGGCCAGTGTTTGTTGATGTCTTATAGCAGGCAACAGTTTGAGTGTGTGGCTTCCTCTCTTCTCCTGGTTGGTGCACTGGATAGTGAGTGATGGTTACACAACTGTAGCCCTAATTCAATCAATTTACCCTTGTGACTTTTTTACATTCTGTTGTTCCAATTCCTCTCAGCTTTTATGTTTGGCTTTTAAGCATATTGGGAGCAAACAGGTAATTCATGGTTTCCAATTCCATCAGTATGTGGTGTGTCATAAGGTGTCTATCCATTTTTTATTATGCTGAATAGCTTGTTTACCTCTATCAAAAACTATAAAACATCACCAGAGAGAGAGAACCTCAAAAGATCCTTGTCGGTCGGGTATCACTTTTAAGTGTGATGAGTGTTGCCCCGGTAACAGAGACTAGGCCAGGGAATAGGTAGGACAGTGTAGTGGTGGTATCCAGGGAGGTATCCAGGGAGGTATCCAACAAGAAAGCACACCGCTGCCATGTGGACAGGGTGTGTGTACCAAATGGCATCCTTTCCCTTATATAGAGCACTGATTTTTGACCAGAACCCTATGGGATTCCTTACGGGCCCTGGTCAGAAGTAGTGCACTACATAGTGAATATGGTGCCATTTGGGGCACAGTAATGGACTGACCTCTCTTCATACCTACCAGGAAACATTCACTTTGCCTCAAAACACTTTCTTCACATAGGATGCATACCAAATGGCACCCTATTCCCTATATAATGCACTACTTTTGACCAGGATCTGTAGAGAATAGGGTGCCATTTAGGATGCAGACTCTTTGTTTTTTCACATAGTTTTCTCTGCTGAATGGAAGTTGTCATGGTGACCTTGACAAGCGATCTCATTCAGGGCTGCTTTTCGTACTGTAAACAAGTTCTTGGAAAACCAAGTTCTTGGTTTTCTCATAATGGATGTCATGAACTATACTTTGTAATTAAATTGTGTTAAAGGTTTTATAGTGAATTGAATTGATACTGTAATCATACAACTATATATTTGGCTCCAGTCTTCCATGTAGATTCAATTGAGAGTCGAGGAGATTTGCTATTTACAAGTATCTCTCACAATCTAATCTAACACTGCATGAAATAACTAGTGTGTGTGGGGGTGTATATGTGTGTGTGTATATATAGTTTGGACATTCCTACTCATTCAAGGGTTTTTCTTTATTTTTACTGAATCAAAATATGTTTTGGTTACTACATGATTCCATATGTGTTATTTCATATTTGTGATGTCTTCACTATTATTCTACAATGTAGAAAATTGTAAAAAATAACGAAAATCCCTTGAATGAGTAGGTGTGTCCAAACCTTTGAATGGTACTATATGTGTGTGTGTAGGTATATGTGCACCAATGTGGTTTTATGTACTGTATGTGTGTGTGTGTTTGTGTATGTTTGTGTGTGTGTGTATGGCAGTGGGGCAGGTTTATTTACACACACACACACACACACACACACACACACACACACACACACACACACACACACACACACACACACACACACACACACACACACACACACAGGTGACTTTATTCCCTGGAGGTACAGGGATGAGTTCCAAGTGGGCCAGGCAAGGCCATGTGCCGTAACCCTGCAGCCCCACAGACCCTTTTCAAAGCTGGCTTTGTGCTATGGAAACATGGCCT
Organism: Oncorhynchus kisutch; assembly: GCF_002021735.2. Classification (NCBI taxonomy): domain Eukaryota; kingdom Metazoa; phylum Chordata; class Actinopteri; order Salmoniformes; family Salmonidae; genus Oncorhynchus; species Oncorhynchus kisutch. The sequence continues at coordinate 16,984,636 of NC_034185.2, forward strand.
GCGACTCAAATAACACCCTATTCCCTATATAGTGCACTACTACTTTTAACCAGAGCCCTGTGGGCCTTGATTAAAAGTAGTGCACTATATAAGGAATAGGGTTCCATTTGGGATGCGCCATGGACTTCTGCACTGAGATGGGATTATCCCTGTGGCCAGGCAAGGGCACGATTATACAATCCCCATTAAGAGTAGCCGAGTTTCATCCACTAGGCTTTAAGTGATTATTATATTAAAAGTGCCCTTCAGTCCATAGGCAGGCAGCCTGGTAATATTGGAGAGTGTAATTGTAATTTTGTAAATGGGGGGTTGATGATCTCTAGTCACCTCACACATTGTTCCTCACCTGTGTGTATCTGCTGTGCTCTTAAAACACACCATAATGAATGTTGGCCATGCGCAGTAGACACCTGCTGTCTGTCGACAAACGGTAGCGGTTCAACATGTAGAATCATCTGGTAATGAATAGAAAATGACGGCCGATGTTCTGTGGTCGGAGGCAACCGGACAGCTACCTGCTGTGCTGCCACTGTTGGTCTGTCTTGTCCTCTAGGTGAAGAGGAGGAAATGGATAGAGCTCTGTCTCTCAGTATGTTATCCTATAACAGGACAAGAAGGAAATAAGTCACAACCATATACCTTACTTCATTGTTTATTCCATGCTGCTGAACGTGCTAAAACTGACAGGGACATCTGAAGCTTTCAAGGCTAATTTGCATCTCTACCTATAGGTTTAACCTGCTTAACTCCTGATGACATACTCTTTGGTGTAGGACTGGATGCATAAAGAACCTCTCTGTCACTAGATGAGACATCAACAGCTCCTTGTACTACACTGGTATTTACGGTGTTGAGGCTGTCCTAATATGGGCACCGTAGATATTGAGAGGTGTTTGTTTCCCTGGAACAGTGAGTGTGTCTATAAACTCATTGCCCCCTCATCTACTCAACAATGCAGTACATCCACAGCAACCGTTAGTGGCAGTGATGTCACTGATATCACAGAAACAACAGTATAGTCCTCCTCCTTCAGTTGCTGTGAAAATGTAGCGTAATTTGCAGTGAATGTATTGCAATAAACTGGTGGTGTGTTGAAATCTGAGATGACTTTTCCTCACATACTGACCTGCTGGAGTCATTTCCTGGGACTGTTTGTCTTTGTGTGTGTGCATGTGTGTGTGTGTGCGCCTGTGTGCGTGTGTTTTCTTGTGCGTGTGTTCACTAATCTATCCTTACAACCAGCTAGCAAGGAAGCATAAGAGATTGTGTAAACTAAGCATCAAATGAAATCAAAGTGCATTTTTCAGTTTGATGTTTTAGTAACAGACTTTTAGGCCATTTTAAAGGAACTTGATCACTGGCTGTGACTCATACTAAACAAATCAAATCAACTAGCACGCCAGTGTGTTTTCTTCTTCTAAGCATTGACATGACACCATCACTCTCCTGGGCTACAGCCCAAATGGCACCCTATTCCCTACATAGTGCACTACTTTCGACTATTGTCCTATGGGTCCTACTCAAAAGTAGTACACTATGTAGGGAATAGGGTGCCATTTGGGAGGCAACCCTGTAGTTATGTTATAAAAAAACACTCCCTGGTGATGTCATGAAGGACTTGTTTCTCTTCCTCCTCTGGTCTGTGGAAAAGGAGGGATGAGAACTAACATCCTTTGAAGGAGGGTGAAGGGTTTCTATGGATGTGACGAAGCTGTGTGTACCCCTTCTCCCCTGGTCTGATGTGACGAGGCTGTGTGTACCCCTTTTCCTCTGGTCTGATGTGACGAGGCTGTGTGTACCCCTTCTCCCCTGGTCTGATGTGACGAGGCTGTGTGTACCCCTTCTCCCCTGGTCTGATGTGACGAGGCTGTGTGTACCCCTTTTCCTCTGGTCTGATGTGACGAGGCTGTGTGTACCCCTTCTCCCCTGGTCTGATGTGACGAGGCTGTGTGTACCCCTTTTCCTCTGGTCTGATGTGACGAGGCTGTGTGTACCCCTTCTCCCCTGGTCTGATGTGACGAGGCTGTGTGTACCCCTTCTCCCCTGGTCTGATGTGACGAGGCTGTGTGTACCCCTTCTCCCCTGGTCTGATGTGACGAGGCTGTGTGTACCCCTTCTCCCCTGGTCTGATGTGACGAGGCTGTGTGTACCCCTTCTCCCCTGGTCTGATGTGACGAGGCTGTGTGTACCCCTTTTCCTCTGGTCTGATGTGACGAGGCTGTGTGTACCCCTTCTCCCCTGGTCTGATGTGACGAGGCTGTGTGTACCCCTTCTCCCCTGGTCTGATGTGACGAGGCTGTGTGTACCCCTTCTCCTCCTCTGGTCTGAATTGACGAGGCTGTGTGTACCCCTTCTCCTCCTCTGGTCTGAATTGACGAGGCTGTGTGTACCCCATCTCCTCTGGTCTGAATTGACGAGGCTGTGTGTACCCCATCTCCTCTGGTCTGATGTGACGAGGCTGTGTGTACCCCATCTCCTCTGGTCTGATGTGACGAGGCTGTGTGTACCCCTTCTCCTCCTCTGGTCTGAATTCAAGAGGCTGTGTGTACCCCTTCTCCTCCTCTGGTCTGAATTGACGAGGCTGTGTGTACCCCATCTCCTCTGGTCTGATGTGACGAGGCTGTGTGTACCCCATCTCCTCTGGTCTGAATTGACGAGGCTGTGTGTACCCCTTCTCCTCCTCTGGTCTGAATTGACGAGGCTGTGTGTACCCCATCTCCTCTGGTCTGAATTGACGAGGCTGTGTGTACCCCATCTCCTCTGGTCTGATGTGACGAGGCTGTGTGTACCCCTTCTCCTCCTCTGGTCTGAATTGACGAGGCTGTGTGTACCCCTTCTCATCCTCTGGTCTGAATTGACGAGGCTGTGTGTACCCCATCTCCTCTGGTCTGATGTGACGAGGCTGTGTGTACCCCATCTCCTCTGGTCTGAAGTGACGAGGCTGTGTGTACCCCATCTCCTCTGGTCTGAAGTGACGAGGCTGTGTGTACCCCTTTTCCTCTGGTCTGAAGTGATGAGGCTGTGTGTACCCCTTCCTTTCCCCTAGTCTGAAGTGTGTATGGCTCGGTGTATGATGGGTGTATTGCTTGGTGTATGGTGTGTGTATGGCTCGGTGTATGGTGTGTATGGCTCGGTTTATGGTGTGTGTATGGCTCGGTGTATGGTGTGTGTATGGCTCGGTTTATGGTGTGTGTCTGGCTCGGTGTATGGTGATATGGCTCGGTGTATTATGTGTGTATTGCTTGGTGTATGGTGTGTGTATGGCTCGGTTTATGGTGTGTGTATGGCTCGGTGTATGGTGATATGGCTCGGTGTATGGTGATATGGCTCGGTGTATTATGTGTGTATGGCTTGGTGTATGGTGTGTGTATGGCTTGGTTTTGGTGTGTGTATGGCTCGGTGTATGGTGATATGGCTTGGTGTATGGTGTGTGTATGGCTTGGTGTATGGTGTGTGTATGGCTTGGTTTATGGTGTGTGTATGGCTTGGTGTATGGTGATATGGCTCGGTGTATGGTGATATGACTCGGTGTATGGTGATATGGCTTGGTGTATGGTGATATGGCTCGGTGTATGGTGATATGGCTTGGTGTATGGTGTGTGTATGGCTTGGTTTATGGTGTGTGTATGGCTTGGTGTGGGTCAGCTGCCTGCCTTGCCTTGCTCTGACATAGCAGTGACTTCTTGAGTCACAAACAAACATGACGACTGATGGCTCAGAAGGAAGAGTGACAGAAGGGAACTGCTATTTGGAGGAGTTGCTAAGAACGGCATGTCTCAGAATCTGAGAAGAAGAAGAAGATGGAAGATGGCTGACTGTTGGTGTCTTTTGAGCCTCAAATCACTCTTTCCTCTTTTGAACATGAATTTATCCCATTGTAAATAAATGACATAGGGATAGCAAAAGTTCTGCAGTCACACACATTAGAGCACACACTTACACACACACATACTCACACAAATGCGTGTGTAAACACACACACACACACACACAAACACAATCGCATCCCTTAAGGGGGCAAGAGGGGCACAGGAAGAGCTCTGTCATTTGAAAAGAATGCCGGCGAGGGTCATAAACAGGTCATGGATTAGAACTAAAACACAAAGTCAAATCACTGGTCTCATAGGGACCCTCTTTATACACATTTAGTCCACCATGCAGTCTGAATTCATCAACAGCATGTTATTAAAACATGATATGTGTCTGGTATTTTTGTCAAGCACTGCATTTTCTCAATGCTACCTCTCAGACTCCTACATACACACAGGACGCATCCCAAATGACACCCTATTCCATACATAGTGCACTATATTTGACCTGAGCCTTATGGGCCCTGATCAAAAGTAGCGCACTAAACAGGGAATAGGATGCCATTGGGACGGAGATACAGTCAGACTCTGCAGCAGTCAGAGTGTGTTTACATATTCTCCACATGTCCAACTGTCTCTAATGATTAGGTAAACTCTGTCTGTCTGTCTGTCTGTCTGTCTGTCTGTCTGTCTGTCTGTCTGTCTGTCTGTCTGTCTGTCTGTCTGTCTGTCTGTCTGTCTGTCTGTCTGTCTGTCTGTCTGTCTGTCTGTCTGTCTGTCTGTCTGTCTGTCTGTCTGTCTGTCTGTCTGTCTGTCTGTCTGTCTGTCTGTCTGTCTGTCTGTCTGTCTGTCTGTCTGTCTGTCTGTCTGTCTGTCTGTCTGTCTGTCTGTCTGTCTGTCTGTCTGTCTGTCTGTCTGTCTGTCTGTCTGTCTGTCTGTCTGTCGTCTGTCTGTCTGTCTGTCTGTCCTGTCTGTCTGTCTGTCTGTCTGTCTGTCTGTCTGTCTGTCTGTCTGTCTGTCTGTCTGTCTGTCTGTCTGTCTGTCTGTCTGTCTGTCTGTCTGTCGTCTGTCTGTCTTCTGTCTGTCTGTCTGTCTGTCTGTCTGTCTGTCTGTTCTGTCTGTCTGTCTGTCTGTCTGTCTGTCTGTCTGTCTTTCTGTCTGTCTGTCTGTTCTGTCTGTCTGTTCCTGTCTGTCTGTCCTGTTCTGTCTGTCTGTCTGTCTGTCGTCTGTCTGTCTGTCTGTCTGTCTGTCTGTCTGTCTGTCTGTCTGTCTGTCTGTCTGTCTGTCTGTCTGTCTGTCTGTCTGTCTGTCTGTCTGTCTGTCTGTCTGTCTGTTCTGTCTGTATGTCTGTCTGTCTGTCTGTCTGTCTGTCTGTCTGTCTGTCTGTCTGTCTGTCTGTCTGTCTGTCTGTCTGTCTGTCTGTCTGTCTGTCTGTCTGTCTGTCTGTCTGTCTGTCTGTCTGTCTGTCTGTCTGTCTGTCTGTCTGTCTGTCTGTCTGTCTGTCTGTCTGTCTGTCTGTCTGTCTGTCTGTCTGTCTGTCTGTCTGTCTGTCTGTCTGTCTGTCTGTCTGTCTGTCTGTCTGTCTGTCTGTCTGTCTGTCTGTCTGTCTGTCTGTCTGTCTGTCTGTCTGTCTGTCTGTCTGTCTGTCTGTCTGTCTGTCTGTCTGTCTGTCTGTCTGTCTGTCTGTCTGTCTGTCTGTCTGTCTGTCTGTCTGTCTGTCTGTCTGTCTGTCTGTCTGTTCTGTCTGTCTGTCTGTCTGTCTGTCTGTCTGTCTGTCTGTCTGTCTGTCTGTCTGTCTGTCTGTCTGTCTGTCTGTCTGTCTGTCTGTCTGTCTGTCTGTCTGTCTGTCTGTCTGTCTGTCTGTCTGTCTGTCTGTCTGTCTGTCTGTCTGTCTGTCTGTCTGTCTGTCTGTCTGTCTGTCTGTCTGTATGTCTGTCTGTCTGTCTGTCTGTCTGTCTGTCTGTCTGTCTGTCTGTCTGTCTGTCTGTCTGTCTGTCTGTTCTGTCTGTCTGTCTGTCTGTCTGTCTGTCTGTCTGTCTGTTCTGTCTGTCTGTCTGTCTGTCTGTCTGTCTGTCTGTCTGTCTGTCTGTCTGTCTGTCTGTCTGTCTGTCTGTCTGTCTGTCTGTCTGTCTGTCTGTCTGTCTGTCTGTCTGTCTGTCTGTCTGTCTGTCTGTCTGTCTGTCTGTCTGTCTGTCTGTCTGTCTGTCTGTCTGTCTGTGTCTGTCTGTCTGTCTGTCTGTCTGTGTCTGTCTGGTCTGTCTGTCTGTCTGTCTGTCTGTCTGTCTGTCTGTCTGTCTGTCTGTCTGTCTGTCTGTCGTCTGTCTGTCTGTCTGTCTGTCTGTCTGTCTGTCTGTCTGTCTGTCTGTCTGTCCTGTCTGTCTGTCTGTCTGTCTGTCTGTCTGTCTGTCTGTCTGTCTGTCTGTCTGTCTGTCTGTCTGTCTGTCTGTCTGTCTGTCTGTCTGTCTGTCTGTCTGTCTGTCTGTCTGTCTGTCTGTCTGTCTGTCTGTCTGTCTGTCTGTCTGTCTGTCTGTCTGTCTGTCTGTCTGTCTGTCTGTCTGTCTGTCTGTCTGTCTGTCTGTCTGTCTGTCTGTCTGTCTGTCTGTCTGTCTGTCTGTCTGTCTGTCTGTCTGTCTGTCTGTCTGTCTGTCTGTCTGTCTGTCTGCAGAACAATGTGTCTCTGAGGGCTGGGTGGGTGGTGTTCTCAGATAGCTGTTCTCTGTATGATTGTGATGTTGTGTGGGTGTTGATTGTTTCAAACTGTTCACATCATCATAGATCTTAAAAGTATACGACTATTTTCTTCAATTTGTACCCTTAAATGAGCCTTGTTCATGGCCCCATTTCAGAGCAGAAGAATGGAATGCACAAACACTCTACCTCTGTTCCACAAAGAGCCACAAAATACACTTTTATCTCTCAGTTGTTGGGCTGTGAAGACTCAGAGCTATGTACCTTCTACAACTACAGAACTTCCTCTGCACAGGAACAAGTGGTTTGTAACTTGGCAACCATATACTCAGGCTATGGTATGCATGGCAAAAACACAATTTTCTCTACCTAGACAATTGGGAGTTTTTGAAATATATATATTATTAGCTTGTTCTGTCATATAGGGCTGAATCCATGAGATCTTGAGGTCTGCATGCGTTACTCGATTTCTCTCACAAATATACTATTGACATGATTTATGCTTAAGTCAGAGTTGCGTGAATGAGAGACACACCTGTCTATATAAGGTCCCACAGTTGACAGTGCATGTCAGAGAAAAAACCAAGCAATGAGGTCGAAGGAATTGTCTGTAGCGCACCAAGACAGGATTGTGTTGAGGCACAGATCTGGGGAAGGGCCCAAAAATGTCTGCAGCATTGAAGGTCCCCAAGAACACAGTGGCCTCCATCATTCTTAAATGGAAGATGTTTGGAACCACCAAGAGACTTCCTAGAGCTGGTCGTGTGGCCAAACTGAGCAATCGGGAGAGAAGCGCCTTGGTCAGGTGACCAAGAATCTGATGGTCACTCTGACAGAGCTCTAGAGTTCCTCTGTGGAGATGGGAGAAAGACAACCGTCTCTGCAGCACTCCACCAATCAGGCCTTTATGGTAGAGTGGACAGACGGAAGCCACTCCTCAGTAAAAGGCACATGACAGCCCGTTTGGAGTTTGCAAAAGGCACCTATAGGACTCTCAGACCATGAGAAACAAGATTCTCTCGTCTGATGAAACCAAGATTTAACTTTTTGGCCTGAGTGCCAAGTGTCACGTCTGGAGGAAACCTGGCACCATCCCTAAGCATGGTGGTGGCAGCATTATGCTGTAGGGATGTTTTTCAGCAGCAGGGACTGGGAGACTAGTCACAGGATCGAGTCAAAGATGAACAGAGCAAATTACAGCGATCGTTGATGAAAACCTGCTCCAGGCGCACAGGACCTCAGACTGGGGCGAAGGTTCACCTTCAAACAGGACAATGACCCTAAGCACACAGCCAAGACAACACACTTAACCCTAATTGCTCATGTAAGCTGCTCTGAATAAGAGCATCTGCAAAATAACTCAAGTGTAAATGTAATGTTCATTTTGCTGCCTCCAACTTTGTTTTGGAGAATTTGGCAGTAGGTCCAACCGGCCTCACAATCACAGACCATGTGTCAGGACCTCCACATCCATCATTTTAACCTGCGGGATCATCTGGGGGGTGCTGAGGAGTATTTCTGTCTGTAATAAAGCCCTTTTGTGGGGAAAAACTCATTCTGATTGACTGGGCCTTTGTGGGTGAGCCTGGCTGCCAAGTGGGTGGCCCTATGCCATCCAAGGTCCACCCATGGATGCACCAATGCCCAGTCATGTGAAATCCATAGATTAGGGCCTAATGTATTCATTTCAATTTCAACTGTAACTCAGTAAAATCTTTGAAACTGTTGCATTTTGCGTTTATATTTTTGTTCAGTATACATTGCTGTAATGGCAATTGAAGACGTTCAAAACAGTGGCCAGACAAAAACAATGTTTTTTTTCCCCCTTTAGAATAACAAAAAAAACTATTTCATAGTCGATACTAATTCAGAGGGGAATGCCTTTACCATCCAAATTAATGAGGCCCTCTGGTTGATGGGGCTGTGGACGTCATGGCAACCTTGTCCCACTTATCTTAACTTCCTGTTGTTCTATGGCATCTATGCTATGTGTTCTAGTGAGGTAACAGATCAGTGAGGTACAGGGAAACAAGCAAATACCTGTTTACCTTTTGTTTCCTATTGGGCTGCCCTGCCCGGAGCCTCTCCTCTCATCCAACACACTGATAGATGTAGCCTTAATGGCTTGTCAAGAGCTATATACTTATATCATCTTAGCAACCAGAACCAAATCAGCTATTTACATTTTAGACTAATACGGGAGTAAAATGGTTGTGTCTGATTCAGGGTTTTAGACGTCTCGTTGAGTGCAACCCCAATTTAACTCAAGGTCTTGTTGTGCGTCAGTTGATAGCTTGATTTCGTGTTGAGGCTCGGGTTTTGTTTAACACAGTCAAATGTGTTCATACAGTGCAACAGCACACCTATTTCCTGGTCTGTTGCAACTTCAGCTGGTTCTGCATTTCCAGTATCTTCTGTGCGAAATGCACACATAGCAGAAAATAGATCCCCCCCTGGCCCCTCACACACTCATCTTAAAGTTAAGACGCTACATGAGCCAGTGCCTGTGAGAGAGGAGGACTCTGCTCCGGATGAACTGATATGGCCTGATCTCATTGAAATCAAATTTGATTTGTCACAGGTGCCAAATACAACAAGTGTAGATTGTACAGTGAAATGCTTACTTACAAGCCTTCCCAATGATGCAGGGTTCAAATAAGGAAAGAAAAATGAAGCTACACGAATGAAGCTAGAGTATATACAGGGAGTAGCAGTACCAGGTCAAAGTGCAGCGTTACGAGGTAGTTGAGGTATTTATTTTATTTTATTTGACTAGGCAAGTCAGTTAAGAACAAATTCTTATTTTCAATGACGGCCTAGGAACAGTGGGTTAACTTGTCAGCTCAGGGATTCGATCTTTCAACCTTTCGGTTACTTGTCCAACGCTCTTACCACTAGGCTACCTTCCACCCCTACAGGTATGTACATGTGGGCAGGCATCCGTCCTAGTCTGAGTCGGATTATTTACCCTCGGTAGAGACTTACTGAGTCAATGGTCTCAGATAATGGCATATGAGTACTGTAGAGATTAGAGGGTGTACGGCAAGACGGGGAGGTGGGGCTCAGCTGTTTAGATGGACTTATGTACCAAAGGCATCCTGTAACGGAACCAGGCCACCGCTGATGCTCAGTCTGCTCTGCTGTGGTTCCTGGGTAGTGAGCCGAGCAGGGGTGGGGTGGAGGATGAGGGTTCAGACATGACCCAGACCTCTCTCTCTCCCAGTCTCCTCAGTGATCTGATCATGTTTAACGTCTTACTAGCGTGGCGGACTGAGTCGTCAGAATCAGAAAATCCTCTTTAGGGTCTGATGAGAGTGTGATAATAGAGTGGAGATTGTGTGTCTGCCAGAGTTAAGCCTGGTTAATAGTGGTTTAACACAGAGGGGATCAGCTGTGCTCACATCGCTGCTTAATTTTTCCCATTTCCCAAATAAAATAAAATAAATACATCAACTACCTCGTAACCCTGCACTTTGACCTGGTACACTCTGTAAGATGTGCTCACCCAATCAACGACTAGGCCACCGGCAAAATTGTAAACGTTACGGGGTAGCAAAAGTATCCCATGACATTTTCACATGCAAATAGCACTTGATTTATATGATATATCTGTGGTGCTCATTCCTTATGTGAGTCGAAGAATCAAACAATTGCTTATCTTTGTGGCAATTATGTGGATTACAGATAGTACTGCAGTACTACGAAGTTGGCTTTTTTTATGCCTCTAACATACAACAAGATAATGTCATGATGCATCATGTGATCAGGCAGCCCACTGGGTGCACACTAGTTGAATCAACATTGTTTCCACGTCATTTCAATGAAATGACGTTGAACCAACGTGGAATAGGCATGAACTTAAAATCAAATCAAAATCAAATCAAATTTTATTGGTCACATACACATGGTTAGCAGATGTTATTGCGAGTGTAGTGAAATGCTTGTGCTTCTAGTTCCGACAGTGCAGCAGTATCTAACAGGTAATCTAACAATTGACATATGTGCCCAGTGGGAGACCTCCACTCATGGGGCTGATAGGGAAATAGAAATCTCAGGATATATCTATCGCCCCAAGATCATAATCTTTTATTTTTATGATATTGAATCATGATGAGATTTACTTCATCCTAAAGTATAACATGAGATGACCCTATGTCTGACATAAAATACATGGGGACATATCACGTTGAGGGATCAACCATAAACAGTCATCCACCCTGTGGCACATCACATTTACATTATTCCATGCAGGCTCCATCCAATAGGAGACCTAAATACTTCATTCTGATAGAATAGACAGAGGACATCTCACTTCCTTGTTTGCCTTGCTCAGTTTAGTTTGATTTGCATGTACATTATCTCTGTTACAGATTTCGGGGTCAGATTAACGTTCTGATTCTAACTCCTACAGATACTGTGTCCTGTCCCCTGGGTGGATGGCTCAGTGTCCGTTGCTGATGAGTCGATAAAGTTTGGACTGTAATATAAATGACACTGCCTTTTTACTATTAGCAGAGTTCAACAAGCAGTTGACCTCTATAGACACAAAGTATTGTCTCTTGACATACACAGGACTGTGTGGTTTTGTCTTCATGGGCTACTGCTTAACTGATGACTGCATCTGAATATTTTATGTGTTATTTGTGGTCACCGTGCCTTTTAGTAGTTCAGTGTGTCAAGTGGTGGGTTATTGCTTCTGGGGGGCGTCTGTATGCTGTTGGGTTGAACTGGGCTGGTTGGCTTGTGGTGCGGTGTATTTTAGTATGTCAGTCAATCAGTCAATATGGCACATTGTTTGGGATTCCCTGTGTGTTATGGTCAGTTGGGAGTCATATTGTTTGGGTTGGGGATGTGTTATGGTCTTGTCAGTTGGGTGTCATATTGTTTGGGCTGTACTGTATCTGCAGCTGTAGGAGGACAGATGGCTAAAGGCAGCAAGGTCTCAATGACAGGACCTCATCATAATTCATGACTAGAGGAGATTCATCTCTGCAGCTCCTAATGAGAGCTGTGCAGCTACCAGTCCGGAGCCTGTGGGTTCAATTTCCTGCTGTCACTCGCTCTGTGCTGTGCTGGCTGCTGCACACACACTCCATGCAAACTGCACACACACTCCATGCAAACTGCAAACACACTCCATGCAAACTGCGCTTCACTCGTTTCCTGCTAGTAGTGTAGGTCTACAAGGGCCCCATCCACAATCCCTTCTCAGAAAAAAAACATTGCTCTATATGCCTTAACTAAAAATAACTTTTAATTGAGAATCCCAGGCCTGAGTTATACATACTATCAGTTATTGGAAGCACTGCACTGTGACATATTGTGTAAACTAAACATATCTGTAATACTTCTCCTCCTCCTCCCAGTTCCCAGAGTGTGGATTCTTTGGCATGTACGACAAGATCCTTCTGTTCCGCCATGATCTAACTTCAGAGAACATCCTGCAGCGACTGACGTCAGCGGAGGACATCCATGAGGGAGACCTGATCGAGGTGGTCCTCTCCGGTGAGACCTGGAAAAGGGTTGGAGATACTCCATGTCACAAGAAATGAGGTTGATATCGAGAGATGAGGTTGATATTGAGAGATGAGGTTGATATTGAGAGATGAGGTTGATACCAAGAGATGAAGCAGATTAATGCAGGGTAGTAACATTGTGAGTTGCGATTATGGTTTGTTGTTTAGCTAGCTAGCTACACGTCTAAATAAAAGACTCCTCTATACAAGTAACCATTTCAATAGAATGTTCATGATATCACTGCGACAACTGTCAATAGACGGAGATGGTAAATTCTGGCTATCTACTCTTTCAGAGCACTCTCTTCTGATTGTGCCATAATAACAGAATCAATTTATCAATTTAATCAATCAACACCCGTTGAATATGGCCAGTGTCAGTAAACGTTGGCAAAAAAAGCATAATTAAATTGTTGCCAGGAGCACAGTTACTGTCACCTACTTTCTGGATAACATGAAAACAGCCTAACCAGCTCTGCTACGGTGAGTAAAATGGTCAGAGTTCTCTCATTTGTGTCTGGAAGTAGCTAGCAAGCTAGCCAACGTTAGCTTGGGTGCTTGATTGCTGTGGTTAGGGTCAGAACGCTCGGATCAACCATACTCCTCGGCTAGAGTGTCCAGTGTGCAGAATGCTCCGAGAGCGAAACGCTCTGAATTTATGAACCGGTCGATCTGACAACGCTCTGAGCACACTCTGGCACTCCAGATTTAATTTATGAACCGGTCGATCTGACAACGCTCTGAGCACACTCTGGCACTCCAGATTTAATTTATGAACCGGTCGATCTGACAACGCTCTGAGCACACTCTGGCACTCCAGATTTAATTTATGAACCGGTCGATCTGACAACGCTCTGAGCACACTCTGGCACTCCAGATTTAATTTATGAACCGGTCGATCTGACAACGCTCTGAGCACACTCTGGCACTCCAGATTTAATTTATGAACCGGTCGATCTGACAACGCTCTGAGCACACTCTGGCACTCCAGATTTAATTTATGAACCGGTCGATCTGACAACGCTCTGAGCACACTCTGGCACTCCAGATTAAATGTTTTAACCGGTCGATCTGACAATGCTCTGAGCACACTCTGGCACTCCAGATTTAATTTATGAACCGGTCGATCTGACAACGCTCTGAGCACACTCTGGCACTCCAGATTTAATTTATGAACCGGTCGATCTGACAACTCTCTGAGCACACTCTGGCACTCCAGATTTAATTTATGAACCGGTCGATCTGACAACGCTCTGAGCACACTCTGGCACTCCAGATTTCATTTATGAACCGGTCGATCTGATAACGCTCTGAGCACACTCTGGCACTCCAGATTTAATTTATGAACCGGTCGATCTGACAACGCTCTGAGCACACTCTGGCACTCCAGATTTCATTTATGAACCGGTCGATCTGACAACGCTCTGAGCACACTCTGGCACTCCAGATTACATTTTTTAACCGGTCGATCTGACAATGCTCTGAGCACACTCTGGCACTCCAGATTTAATTTATGAACCGGTCGATCTGACAACGCTCTGAGCACACTCTGGCACTCCAGATTTAATTTATGAACAGGTCGATCTGACAACGCTCTGAGCACACTCTGGCACTCCAGATTTAATTTATGAACCGGTCGATCTGACAACGCTCTGAGCACACTCTGGCACTCCAGATTTAATTTATGAATGCAAGCGTAGTATAAACCAGCCTTTAGTCTTGACATTTTTGGTTGTTCAGTACATGGCCTCACATGTGAATCCTCAAAGAGATGGGTGGGGCTAAGGATAAAGAGGGTGTGAACGATGCTGTATGGGTTTAGACAAAGAAGTGCTCACCCGTAGGTGTACCAAAACATTCAAGGGCCATTTTCTCAAAAGGGATGTTACAAGTCTTTTAACTTTCAAAGCAGATTTACTTTCCCATTGTTCCTCAACTGTAGTGTATTATATACCGTTTTCTAGCTCTGAGTCTCTACTGAATTTTTTTTTCAAACACTATTTAAAATGTTGCTACATAAGAGTGAATCGAGCCAGACCGTCACATTTAGGATGTGCCACATTATAGGTACAGGGATCTCTTTGTTTACCCTGTAACACCCCAGTGTTTCAGATCTCTCCAGATCTCTCCTGTGTAGCTACTATTTTGTCCATATGCCCACCCCCCATGTCTCTCCTATGCATCCCCTTCAGTATTCATCCCCTATGTCAACCTATGATAACCCCACAACATTTTCGGTGGCATATTCCCTTTCAATGGCAGTGCCTTGTGGTCTGTTGTTGATCATCCTAGGTGTGAAACTCAACCAACACCTGAACAGCTACACACCCCAGAGTAGTATTAATGTAGAATTCCAACACACAAGATGAAATGTATGAACTCACAGCCCAACCACACAAGACTCAACCCCAGACCACTTCCTGATCCTCTCTGCTTGTTTTTGGTGCAGCACGGCCCCACAGTCAGTGCAGATGTAGTGTTGATTAAGTTTTAGTCTGACTGTTCTATACGTTTCTCCATCGCCTGCTACTCTGTGTGCTCAGGATAAAAGACTAAAATGTTGTGTTTTTCCCTCTCTGGCTTTGCCCAGACAGGGCTGCTGAGTTCAGCTCGGTTCAGATCCCTGTCACCTTCTTTGTTCTGCTCTATTCTGCCCTGTTCTGTTTTGCCTTATTCTGCCCTGTTCTGCTCTGTTCAGTTCTGATCTGTTCTGCCCTGTTCTGCTCTGTTCAGTTCTGACCTGTTCTGCTCTGTTCAGTTCTGACCTGTTCTGCCCTGCTCTGCTCTGTTCTACTCTGCTCTGCTCTGTTCTGCCCTGTTAGCCTCTGTTCTGGTCTGCCCTGGTCTGCCCTGTTCTGCCATGTTCTACTCTATTCTGTTCTGTTGTAATGTGTTCTGATCTACTCTGCTCTGTTGTGTTCTGCTCTGTTCTGCCCTGTTCTACTCTGTTCTAATGTGTTCTACTCTGTTTTTCCCTGTTCTACTCTGTTATGTTCTGCTCTGTTCTGCAAGGTCTAAGCTGGTGTCTCTCAGAGACCGTGGCAGATTACTCTTGACTCCCAATTTCAAAGCCATGCCATTTATATTTCTGCAGTTGCTGATTCTCCGTGATTGATGAGGACGTTGATCCTGACCTGATTAATGTTGCTCATGCACTTTCACATCTATCCCCACCTAGTAATTGTTAGATTAAGGATAGGATAAGACTATTATTATCATGTATAGTCTTATGAATACATTTTAGGCACCTAACCTGTGTGTCATTTAGAAAACCAATAGCAGAGCAGTGTGTTTTTTTCTGAGTGCAGAATGCTCTCATCTCTCCTCTGAAGTGAATAATTGCCCTTTCAGAACGCTGTCTGGTTTGTTGTGTACTCACTGAGAATGCAGTTGCTATGGCGCTGTTTTTCATTTCAACCACTTGGCCTTCATGTTCGCCTATTGATAAAAAGACAGAGAGGGGTTTATGAACAGTAAATCTATTTTCTTTGAAAACGGACATGAAATTAAGGGTTGGACTGAGCAAAGAGCAAAGGTGGCTAGACTTCAGAGAGAAAGAAGCCAATTTGTGCCCTCAGAGAAATGTCCAACAGGGAGAGAACAGGCATGTCACTCAACAGTTCTCAATGTAACTACATTAAAGTGACTCATGAATACCCCAATTAACTATGTCTACGTCCCAAATGGCACCCTATTCTCTATATAGTGCACTACTTTTGATCAGGACCCATACTACAGTTAAAGTCGGAAGTTTACATACACCTTAGCCAAATACGGCAGTTTTTCACAATTCCTAGCATTTAATCCTAGTAAAATTCCCTGTCTTAAGTCAGTTAGGATCACCACTTTATTTTTAAGAATGTGAAATGTCAGAATAATAGTAGAGAGAATTATTTATTTCAGCTTTTATTTCCTTCATCACATTCCCAGTGGGTCAGAAGTTTACAAACACTCAATTAGTATTTGGTAGCATTGCCTTTAAATTGTTTAACTTGGGTCAAACGTTTCGGGTAGCCTTCCACAAGCTTCCCACAATAAGTTTGGTGAATTTTGGCCCATTCCTTTTGACAGAGCTGGTGAAACTGAGTCAGGTTTGTAGGCCTCCTTTCTTGCACACACTTTTTCTATAGGATTGAGGTCAAGGCTTTGTGATGGCCACTCCAATACCTTGACTTTGTTGTCCTTAAGCCATTTTGCCACATCTTTGGAAGTATGCTTGGGGTCATTGTCCATTTGGAAGACCCATTTGCGACCAAGCTTTAACTGATGTCTTGAGATGTTGCTTCAATATATCTACATAATTTTCCTCCTCATGATGCCATCTATTTTGTGAAGTGCACCAGTCCCTCCTGCAGCAAGCACCCCCACAACATGATGCTGCCACCCCTGTGCTTCACGGTTGGGATGGTGTTCCCCCTTTTTCCTCCAAACATAACGATGGTCATTATGGCCAAACAGTTCTATTTTTGTTTCATCAGACCAGAGGACATTTCTTCAAAAAGTACGATCTTTGTCCCCATATGCAGTTGCAAACCGTAGTCTGGCTTTTTTATGGTGGATTTGGAGCAGTGGCTTCTTCCTTGCTGAGCGGTCTTTCAGGTTATGTCGATATTGGACTTGTTTTACTGTGGATATAGATTATTTTGTACCTGTTTCCTCCAGCATCTTCACAAGGTCATTTGCTGTTGTTCTGGGATTGATTTGCACTTTTCGCACCAAAGTACATTAATCTCTAGGAGACAGAACTCGCCTCCTTCCTGAGCGGTATGACGGCTGTGTGGTCCCATGGTGTTTATACTTGCGTACTATTGTTTGTACAGATGAACGTGGTACCCTGTTTGGAAATTGCTCCCAAGGATGAGCCAGACTTGTGGAGGTCTACAATTTTTCTTCTGAGGTCTTGGCTGATTTATTTAGATTTTCCCATGATGTCAAGCAAAGAGGCACTGAGTTTGAAGGTAGGCCTTGAAATACACCCACAGGTACACCTCCAATTGACGTCAATTTGCCTATTTGAAGCTTCTAAAGCCGTGACATCATTTTCTGGAATTTTCCAAGCTGTTTAAAGGCACAGTCAACTTAGTGTACGTAAACTTTTGACCCACTCATATGTCTGAATAGTAACACAACCACAAAGGCACAATGTTCAAGTCAACCATATTGACCGTCAGGCAGTAGGTTACATCCTGGATGTCGATAAATGGTGATTCAATATGTAGCTAGAGTCGTCAGAAAAGTAACAGAATATGACGGGGGAGACGTTTTGTGGTCAGAGGCGATAGGACGGCCACCCATTCATCATCTGGGTCTGTTTTGTACTTGACATGCATCTGAAAGGAATTAACAACACTCTGAATCAGAATGACAGTTGAAAAATAATAACATCATGACAGTCTTGTAGGATTGGGGTGATTTCTACTGGCTTTCTGCTAAAGGATTGGCCCACTTCATTTCAAACATTCTAATGGTTTGATCATGACTCATCACAATCCATTTCCTCTGGTATTCATGTCCATGCTTGTCTCGCCTCTTTGTTAATGTTGTTTTTCTTGCAGTACACTAACCCAGTGTGTGTTTGTGTCTCAGCTCTAGCCACTGTCGAGGACTTCCAGATCCGGCCCCATGCCTTGTATGTGCACTCCTACAAGGCGCCGGCCTTCTGTGATGACTGTGGGGAGATGCTGTGGGGCCTGGTCCGACAGGGCCTCAAATGTGAAGGTATGTCTGGACCCTGCCCCAGTGCCCCCTCAGCCCAGAGCTACTGATCCCAGTCACGTCACTCCTGACCTAGGTTTCACCTCAAATCAAACTCCTGTCTCACATAGGCCCGAATCAAAGCCTGTTGAAGTTTTCATCATATGTAACCTGATAGAAGAGTAAAACAGCACTGAACATTCACCTGGATACAGGTCATTCACATGACCTACACTATACACTATAAGTCTGAGAGAGAGAGAGAGAGAGACATGCATGTATGGTTTCTAAGTACTGTGCCTCCTCTATAGGGTGTGGGCTGAACTACCACAAGCGCTGCGCCTTTAAGATCCCTAACAACTGTAGCGGGGTGAGAAAGAGACGGCTGTCCAACGTGTCCCTGCCTGGAGCCGTGCTGTCCGTCCCCCGCCCAGCCCCCATCGAACATGTCCCTGTTTCCCAGGAAGAGGTAGGGAGACACTCTCTGTCCTTGTCCCAAATAGGACTCTGTTCCCTATTTAGTGCCCATGGGGCTCTGGTCAAAAGCAGTGCACTATGTAGTGAGTACACACGTGGACGAACACACACATACACATACATTCCGTATGCAGGCAGGCACTCAGTCAGGCTGGCCAATTAGTGGTTGGGAGCCTAAAGAGAGTGTTTATGTCAAAACGCTGTGTATACATACCAAAACCCAGGGACCATTTTACTGAAGAAACAAGGCTCTTCATGTTAATCACTTTCATAAAGTCATTTCAGCCCCTCCTAATGCAGTATTGTACCGTCTAAACAAAGGATTATTTGTGATATTATTAACTTAATCCACTTCTCACTCATTCAATATATAACATTATATATTAAATAACATAATGCTAAAAACAAATACTCTTGATTATTTTCCTTCCCACGCAATTTGTGTCTCAAAATATTTAAGTAGTGTGCACTTTTGTTCTGGTCAGTTAAGTTGATGTTGTGATGTTTAAAATGACCACCAAGATGTGAAATAGCTTTTTAACAAATGTGCCTACAGTGTTGTGGAAGCTACTCTGAAAATATAGTTTACCAAGCTACCAATTACTGGAAGAAATTAAGCTACACAAAGCTACCCTTAAGAAAAATATAGTTTACTTCACTAAAGTTACTATGAAAAAGTAGTTCATTACACCCCAAACCACTTTGTGAAAAATTATCATATCTAAATCTAAAATGTCATAGACTACAAATTGCAAGAACAGATCTCTCTGGAGTCAGGTGATAACAGGATGTGTTCTTTAGCTTATTAACCATAGTGAGATTTAGGCAGGTCTGATGCTGAAAAAGAAAGGAAATTCTTGCCTACTTCACCCATATTTTATTTTAGCAAAAAAAGTTGTGTGTAGTTCCAGTAGTTAGCTACACCACCACATGTCAATAAGTAATGAAGTTCTGAAAACACTACCAAGATTTGAATTTAGTTCAACTACCACCAAACTACTGCACAATCTAAAAAAAATTCTAGTCAAATTACATTTAGTTCACTACTCCAACACTGTGTACCTAGCTATGTATGAACTTGTGATTAGACAATTATTACAAATAAGATACAGTAAAGGTGATACAGCATGGTTGACTCTGCTCTGCTACCTCCCAGTCAAGTCAGACCGGCAGCATGGTTGACTCTGCTCTGCTACCTCCCAGTCAAGACAGACCAGCAGCATGGTTGACTCTGCTCTGCTACCTCCCAGTCAAGACAGACCAGCAGCATGGTTGACTCTGCTCTGCTACCTCCCAGTCAAGTCAGACCGGCAGCATGGTTGACTCTGATCTGCTACCTCCCAGTCAAGTCAGACCGGCAGCATGGTTGACTCTGCTCTGCTACCTCCCAGTCAAGTCAGACCGGCAGCATGGTTGACTCTGCTCTGCTACCTCCCAGTCAAGACAGACCAGCAGCATGGTTGACTCTGCTCTGCTGCCTCCCAGTCAAGTCAGACCGGCAGCATGGTTGACTCTGCTCTGCTACCTCCCAGTCAAGACAGACCGGCAGCATGGTTGACTCTGCTCTGCTGCCTCCCAGTCAAGACAGACCAGCAGCATGGTTGACTCTGCTCTGCTACCTCCCAGTCAAGACAGACCAGCAGCATGGTTGACTCTGCTCTGCTGCCTCCCAGTCAAGACAGACCAGCAGCATGGTTGACTCTGCTCTGCTGCCTCCCAGTCAAGACAGACCGGCAGCATGGTTGACTCTGCTCTGCTACCTCCCAGTCAAGACAGACCGGCAGCATGGTTGACTCTGCTCTGCTACCTCCCAGTCAAGACAGACCAGCAGCATGGTTGACTCTGCTCTGCTACCTCCCAGTCAAGTCAGACCGGCAGCATGGTTGACTCTGCTCTGCTACCTCCCAGTCAAGACAGACCAGCAGCATGGTTGACTCTGCTCTGCTACCTCCCAGTCAAGACAGACCAGCAGCATGGTTGACTCTGCTCTGCTGCCTCCCAGTCAAGACAGACCAGCAGCATGGTTGACTCTGCTCTGCTGCCTCCCAGTCAAGACAGACCGGCAGCATGGTTGACTCTGCTCTGCTACCTCCCAGTCAAGACAGACCGGCAGCATGGTTGACTCTGCTCTGCTACCTCCCAGTCAAGACAGACCAGCAGCATGGTTGACTCTGCTCTGCTACCTCCCAGTCAAGTCAGACCGGCAGCATGGTTGACTCTGCTCTGCTACCTCCCAGTCAAGTCAGACCGGCAGCATGGTTGACTCTGCTCTGCTACCTCCCAGTCAAGTCAGACCGGCAGCATGGTTGACTCTGCTCTGCTACCTCCCAGTCAAGTCAGACCGGCAGCATGGTTGACTCTGCTCTGCTACCTCCCAGTCAAGACAGACCAGCAGCATGGTTGACTCTGCTCTGCTGCCTCCCAGTCAAGACAGACCGGCAGCATGGTTGACTCTGCTCTGCTGCCTCCCAGTCAAGACAGACCAGCAGCATGGTTGACTCTGCTCTGCTGCCTCCCAGTCAAGACAGACCGGCAGCATGGTTGACTCTGCTTGGCTGCCTCCCAGTCAAGACAGACCAACATCATGGTTGACTCTGCTCTGCGCCCACCCAGTCAAGACAGACCAGCAGCATGGTTGACTCTGCTCTACTGCCTCCCAGTCAAGACAGACCAGCAGCATGGTTGACTCTGCTCTGCGCCCACCCAGTCAAGACAGACCAGCAGCATGGTTGACTCTGCTCTGCTGCCTCCCAGTCAAGGCAGACCAGCAGCATGGTTGACTCTGCTCTGCTGCCTCCCAGTCAAGGCAGATGAAACAAAGCCTTTTCATAAGCTCTGTTCATCGTCACCCAATGAAATCTCTTATTTTTTGTTTTACACCGGCTACTTCTCTCCTGCCTGTGTGTCCAGTACCTTTCTAAAGAAGTGGTGACTGAAAATACTGTACAATAAAATCTGTGTGAGATGTTATTCAGAACATTACAGTCTGTAGAGATGATACAACATAAAATACACAGTATGGTAATGTCTGGAATGTTTTTCCTATTTTTTTAACAAATGTACTATTTCTTTCTCTTGTGCTATCTGTTATCTTTTCCTTCCCTTTCCCCGTTGTGCTACCTCCCCCTATCCCCTACCCTCTCTCGGTCTGTCTCTTCTCTTCTCTTCTTCCTCTGTCTCTATCTGTCTCTCATCCCCTCAGCAGCGCCCTCTCCAGGGGGCAGGGAAGGGTAACAGCCTGTTGAGCGGCAGGCCTATCTGGATGGAGAAGATGGTGCTGGGAAGGGTCAAGGTGCCTCACACCTTCTCAGTGCACACCTACACCAGACCAACCATCTGCCAGTTCTGTAAACGCCTGCTGAAAGGCCTGTTCCGCCAGGGCATGCAGTGCAAAGGTGAGGCACTCCAAACACTGGAATTATGTTGTTTAGCTAGAGGGATCCTGAGTGGCACAGCGATCTAAGGCACTGCATTGCAGTGCTAGAGGTGTCACTACAGACCCGGGTTCGATCCCGGGCTGTGTCACAACCGGCCGTGATTGGGAGTCCCATAGGGCGGCGCACAATTGGCCCAGCATCGTCTGGGTTACGGGAGGGTTTGGCCGGGGTAGGCCATCATTTTAAATAAGAATTTGCTCTTAACTGCCTAGTTAAATAAAGGTTCAATAAAATATATAATCTAATTCAAATGATTAACAGTAGATGTAAGATCTTAATGTGACTATGATGTGCATAGATACAGTGGGGCAAAAACGTATTTAGTCAGCCACCAATTGTGCAAGTTCTCCCACTTAAAAAGATGAGAGAGGCCTGATATTTTCATCCTAGGTACACTTCAACTATGACAGACAAAATGAGAAGAAAATAAATCCAGAAAATCACATTGTAGGATTTGTAATGAATTTATTTGCAAATTATGGTGGAAAATAAGTATTTGGTCACCTACAAACAAGCAAGATTTCTGGCTCTCACAGACCTGTAACTTCTTCTTTAAGAGGCTCCTCTGTCCTCCACTCGTTACCTGTATTAATGGCACCTGTTTGAACTTGTTATCAGTATAAAAGACACCTGTCCACAACCTCAAACAGTCACACTCCAAACTCCACTATGGCCAAGACCAAAGAGCTGTCAAAGGACACCAGAAACAAAATTGTAGACCTGCACCAGGCTGGGAAGACTGAATCTGCAATAGGTAAGCAGCTCGGTTTGAAGAAATCAACTGTGGGAGCAATTATTAGGAAATGGAAGACAAACAAGACCACTGATAATCTCCCTCGATCTGGGGCTCCACGCAGTATCTCACCCAGTGGGGTCAAAATGATCACAAGAACGGTGAGCAAAAATCCCAGAACCACATGGGGGGACCTAGTGAATGACCTGCAGAGAGCTGGGACCAAAGTTACAAAGCATACCATCAGTAACACACTATGCCGCCAGGGACTCAAATCCTGCAGTGCCAGACGTGTCCCCCTGCTTAAGCCAGTACATGTCCAGGCCCATCTGAAGTTTGCTAGAGAGCATTTGGATGATCCAGAAGAAGATTGGGAGAATGTCATATGGTCAGATGAAACCAAAATATAACTTTTTGGTAAAAACTCAACTCGTTGTGTTTGGAGGACAAAGAATGCTGGGTTGCATCCAAAGAACACCATACCTACTGTGAAGCATGGAGGTGGAAACATCATGCTTTGGGGCTGTTTTTCTGCAAAGGGACCAGGACGACTGATCCGTGTAAAGGAAAGAATGAATGGGGCCATGTATCGTGAGATTTGGAGTGAAAACCTCCTTCCATCAGCAAGGGCATTGAGGATGAAACGTGGCTGGGTCTTTCAGCATGACAATGATCCCAAACACACTGCCCGGGCAACGAAGGAGTGGCTTCATAAGAAGCATTTCAAGGTCCTGGAGTGGCCTAGCCAGTCTCCAGATCTCAACCCCATAGAAAGTCTTTGGAGGGAGTTGAAAGT